>NW_006399797.1:4739429-4763676 GCF_000299155.1 Elephantulus edwardii | reverse complement strand
AGAACAGTGAATGGTAAATCCCTCATTGTGGAGTTAACCATTAGTTACAGTGTTGTCCCTGCCCTTGGCGCAGTGTCTTGACCCACTTATTTCCCACATCCACCCTCCACCAGGATACCCCTTCACTTCTACCAAATCCCTTCAGCATTTATCTTCCATTGTCCAACCCTTAATCTGACAGTTTGTTTCTGAAGTTTTCTTGGCTTCTGTGATTCCAAACACGTGAGCTACTGATAATTATGCTGTGAACAGTGTCTCTTAAGTTTAGTGGTAATGTCTCTGGAAGGAGGTTGATGTGTTCTGTAGAACTGGTGTATAGATTGTATTTTTTCTTCTTGGCCTGAGGGCCCGAACGATCTTGGCACAGCCTCCGGCCTTTTGTACCTGTGGACGTGGTAAGGCTTTTTTTGCAAGTAGCTTCTCTGTTGTTTGGCTCCCCGGTTCTGCCTTTGTGTCAATTGCTGTATTCCTGTCTCCCCCGTTTGGCCCACGGATCCTTCTGTCTCCCCTCTGCGCAACACCATTCTTCTGTTTTTCATTCCCAGTGTAGTACACCATGTATTTATCTGATTCAAAGTGGTCAATGCTAGTCCATTTCATATCAAAAATGCTTAGAATGTCAGTGCTCAGCTCATTCATTCCATTTAATTTTTCACAATTTCTGATTTTACAACATTTAAGCTTTGTACATTCCATGTACTCATTATAAACAGATGTTTACTGTTATTTTTTTCCTCATTTAGACTGACTTTCAATCTGGCCCCTTCCTGTAATCTTATAACTGTCTGTGTTCCTCTACTGTTCAGGTAGTTTTCAGAGGCCTGATATTTATGTAGTGGATGGTCAATCTTGCTTCATAATCTGTCTTAATCTAGGAGTTCTACGAAAACCTGTTCACCATGGATAACTCTTGTGGCATCTCACGTACTGGTGACATAGGTTCAATATCACAATAACTAACCAACACATTATCTCAGTACAGCAAACTGACAGACAAGGTTTTACCAATTGTTGTTGTTATGTGCCTTCGAGCTGCTTGTGACTCAGCGACATTATGTACAAGAGCCCTAAATGCCGTTCTATCCTGTACTAACCTCGCCGTCTCAAGCGCACTCATTCCCACCACTCCACTCACAGAATTGATCCATCTCACCTAGAGTATTCCTCTTCTGTGCCATCCCTCTACTCTCCCAAACATGATGTCCCTCTCCAAGGACCAGTCCCTCCTTGCAACATGCCCAAAGTATGTCAGATGAAGCTTCAGAATCCTTGACTCCAAGGAGCATTCTGGCTTCACCCTCTCTCCAGGACAAACCTGTTTGCTCTCCTAGCAGTCCATGGTATATTCAACACTCTTATTCAGCACACAGCTCAAAGGCAACAATTCTCTTTCTATCATCCCTATTCACTGTCCAACTCTCTGATGCATAACACGTAATTGCAAAGACTATAGCCTGGATCAGGCACATCTTAGTTTCCAGCCTGATGTCGTTGTTCTTCAGTACTCTTGAGAGGTTCCTTATAGCTGACTTTCCCAGTGACTTACCCCAGGAAGACGGGAGAGGAGGCCCCGAGGATTCCATTGCCAGAAAATTAGTTTTGGGACTCCGGGGTGGGAGAGAGGCGGAGCTTTCCTCATCCCCACGCCTCACCTAAGGTACCCCAGGAAGACGGGAGAGGGCCTCCCCACCACCGAAGACACCATTGCCAGATAATTCATTTAGAAACAAAAGTTGTGCGCTGGTCCAGGAGGACACATTCTCTCTCCTGTGAAGCCATCCGCTTGCATTAGCACCAGGCTGCATATGGAAGACAAGTGGTATTAACCCATAAGAAAGCAATCCTGGAGTGGAAGCTTAAGAACAAGGTCTTTTTCTCAGGACCTTCCGGGAAAAGAAGCTGTACATGACACTCGTACTTAACTTTAAATTGAAGTCATATTGACTGCACCACAAGAGACTTACAGCAGCATGAAATGGTCAGAATCAGAAAAATTGTTATTGCTTGATATTTATGCCATCACATCAGGGACTGGTCAATGGGGGACTGGTGTTGAATGTTATAGGCAAAGAAGTAGGAAGTGTTGGTGGTGGAGTAGGGAAAGGGTGGATTAAAAGCAACAACAACAACTCCACAAAACAAAAAAGCCAACCAAACATGTAGCCAGGTGGGCAGCAACATTAAATACTGGTCCTTTTTTAATTGGTAAATGTCTTTCATCTGCTCTTTTCTATAGAATGCTTGTCTGTCAGATACTATTATATATATTTAAAAATTGAGACAGACTAGGAAGGAGGATTGGCCATCCACTTTCGAAATTACAGGCCTTTGAAAACCCTATGTAAAATATTTACCAATTAGAACAATATATTTCCCAAACATAACAAATTGAGAGTTTTAGTTGTATCTCTATTAACAAATCAGGTTTCACACCAGGCCCAATGGCCACTGAACTGAGGGCACAACCCACTTTTAATCACAAAGACCCACACACTGAGTCCTATTGGTTTAAACAAGAGGTTCCCAGGCCATAACTGACTGTTAATCAATCAAATAGATGAACTCACCAGGCCTTAATTGGTTTAAACAAAAGGAGCTCAGCCCCCAACTAACTGCTAATCAAGTTAAAAAGGACTGCTTTCTGGATCCCACCTGCTTCAAACAGAAAACAGGGTTTCTATTAGCTATCTCATTTTCCATAGGCAGTTGTGAGAACTCATTCAGCAAGTTTAAACAAATACTTATTGTATATCATTGAGAGCTTTCAAGGGTTAATGCAGACTTTGATATCTTGTTCTGTTGAGTGTGGAAAGGGAAAAATTACTTTTAGCACCACATAGACTACTTTTTAGTAGTGAAGTAAAAGAAGGTAAAATTATACTTTTCACATAGTGCCATAATGTGTTAAATAAAAGATTAACAAGCTTGACTGATTTTTGAATTGATATTATGGTAAAGTTATCTAAGGCATAGAGTTAGTAGTTTGGATGAGGGTGCAAATTTAGTACTTTTTATTGGTGCTGTCTTCTATTAATACATCTCAGATACAAAACCCAAAGAAATAGTGGTTTCCGAGAAGAACTAAAATATAAACACATGCTTCTGAGGATTGTTCTTTCACTTTCTCTTTCACTTTCATCCTTCTTCCCTTTTTTCCTTTCTATTTTCCTTCAATTCAGTTTCCTAGAAATGGAAATTTCTAATGATGAAAACTCCAATTTTTGTTCAGAAGCAAAACATTTGTTTAAATGTAGGTCTGCCTTGGTTTCTTGTTATTACCTAACAGTTATACAGTTTTTAAAAGACCAATAAAAGCACCTTCAATGGAATAAGGAATTGAGAAGAATTTGTAGGCAATTAAACTATAATATGATTACTTAAATTACCACTGTGCAGATTATTAGTATTTTACTCTTTAACTAGGGAAAGATAAGAGATATATCCATTTTACATATTTAGTTATAATAACTATTT
This sequence comes from Elephantulus edwardii, assembly GCF_000299155.1. NCBI lineage: Eukaryota > Metazoa > Chordata > Mammalia > Macroscelidea > Macroscelididae > Elephantulus > Elephantulus edwardii. Next base: position 4,760,202 of record NW_006399797.1, on the reverse strand, counting down.
CAATGCCCTTATTTAGCTGTGTACGTGCACACATGAGTGTCAGCTTTTTCAAATAAATTCTTTCTTCTAGAGGAAATAAGTCTTCATTAAAGAAGTTGCTCTTGTTATGTACTGTCCTGTCAGAACTGACCTATCCAGTTGATTTTCAGAAGCAGTAAATCGCATGGGAGGAGATTGCCCATCTTTCACCTGCAGAGCATTTGGTATATTTGAGCTAAATATTTATAGGTTGGCAGCACTATTTCCGACCACTAAGCCACCAGAAAGCCCTTCATTAAAGGGGAGAGAGTAAATCTGAGTAAACCATTGGACATAGCTAAATAGTTTGTGCAAGCAATAAGGCAAGATGCTCCTTTTGGGAATCAATTAGGAAATACAGAAACATCTTCCCAAGATTTGTATACCTCCATTGTTTTTGCAGGATATATTCATAACAAAGAACAAGAATTTTCATATATGTCTTTTTATTTTTTAAAAAATTATAGAATGTTAATGCTGGACTTAGCAGTTACCAAGACCTACTCCTTCATATTCTGTATGAATTCTAAAGAGATTGGTAAATTTGTAAGTGTTCCAGTTAGAGAAAAAGCTTGACTAGATCCTATCACCTTTCTTCATAGTGTTTTCTCATTTATCTATTCATTTAGAGTCATTAAATAGTCAACAAATACCTGTTGAGTAGGATTGAAACATAAGGTGATATGTCTTTACTTATTCTTTCCTTCTCTTTTCTTTTACCTTCTTTCTCTACTTCCCCCATCTTTGTCTTCTTCCCTCACTCCTTCTACTTATATATTCCTACTGTGACAGATATTATTTTGGATAATAAACATTTCTAAAACTCATAGTTTAGTGAAGAGAATAAGACAGGCAGATGGTCAGACCAATGAATACAGCATTGCTGTTTTCGTATACTGTTGACTCAGAATCAATCCATAAATGATGTTTCAGTGGGTTTTCAGAGGCAGTCGATGTCAGGGGAGAAGATTGTCCACCTTTCTCCTGTGGAACAGCTGGTGGATTCGAACCACTTACCTTTGCATTGGAAGCACAATTCCTTACCATTAAGTCATGAGAGCTCCCAAGGTATGGCATTATTATGACTTATTTAAGTAAAACAAAAAGTTAAGGAGAGAATGAGTGCAGATATTTTCAGTTAGCTTACGCTTCTCTAATTCATTTTTTAAAAGCATAAAGACAGAGTTAGAAATAGAACACTTTATAATTGTGTTAACTCTTTATGTTTAATTATATTAAATATCCTCCTTCCCCATAACCACAACACCATTTATAAATTTTCATGTTAATATGAATGAAATTGATGATCACTGTCTGGCTTAAAATCAGGAAAGGTAAGTGTCTGACTTTTTTACTATGCTTATTCAATCTTTACGCTGAGCAGATAATCTGAGTTTCTCCAGTTTCTGGACTAGATAAAGAAGAATAAGGCATCATGATTGGAGGAAGACTCATTACAGATGACAATCTTGCTTACTGAAATAAAAGAACTTAAGGCACTTACTGAGGATAATGACAGCCTTCAGTATGGATTATAATTCAACGAAAAGAATTTAACAATCCTCATAACCCTTTAATAATCCTGGTAAGCAGCATCCTGATAAATATAGAAAAGTTTGAAGTTGTCAAGGTTTTAATTTTATTTGGATACACAGTCAGTATTCTTTAAATCAAAAGCCAGGAAATCAAAGGACATACTACTTTGGGCAAAACTGCTATAAAAGGAATTTATAAAATTTTAAAGAAATAATATGCAGTCTTGGGGACTAAGTGCTCTATCTGGTATGTTCTATCTCTTCGTAAATATAGAGGTTGGACCATGAATAAGAAAGCCTGGATAATGATGCCTTTGATTTGTGGTATTGTTGAAGAATATTGAATATATATTATGGACTTCTTGTTGTTGAATAGAGCATGACTCATAGCGACCCTATGAACAAAAGGCCTGAAACACTTCTATAACTACCATCATTTGTCAGAGTCCATAGAGTTTCCAGAGGCATGATATTTAGGAAGTGGATGCCACTCCTACTTCCAAACCTGTCTTAAACTGGGAGCTCCACCAAACACTGTCTACCATGGGTAACTATCATGGCATTAGACACACCAATAATACAAGATTCAGCATCACATAAACTCAGTTTACCTCAGTACAACATATTGACAGAAGAATGCTGAACCACTTAGAATATAATGTTCCTCCAAAGTAAAGTAACAACAGACCTTTAACATACAAAGGGCCTCCCCAAGGTCTTGTTGACTCTAGACAAGAGATTTAAATAAAAAACAACCAATATAGTATATTTTTGTTGTTATGCGCTGTTACGTTTTCTGTTATGTATAGGGACCCTATGTATAGTAGCTCTGAACCCTTTCCTGTCCTGAGCCAGTATCGCTAATTCTGACACACCAGCCTCCATTGCCCAGGATATTTTATCAATCCATCTCATCCAGGGTCTTCCTTTCCTGCGCTGCCCCTCCTTTCATCGGAGCATGATGTTCTTCTCCAAGGACTGATCTTTCCTCATCACGTACCCAAAGTATGTGAGACAGACTTTCAAAATCCTAGCCTCCAAGAAGAGACTTGGTTTCACCCTCTCCAAGACAGACCCATTTGTTTTCTTGGAAGTCCATGATATGTTCAAAAATCTTCTCCAGCACCACAACTCGAAGGGATTTATTATTCTTCTATCATCCTTAGTCATTGTCCAGCTCTCTGAAACATAACAAGTAATTGAAAAGTGCCTGGATTAGGCACACCTTTGTCTCTAGACTGAAATTTTTGCTTTTCTGAACTCTGAAGAGGTCCATGGAAGCAGATTTTCCTCATAAAATTTGTCTTGGAAGACACACAGTTAGAATATACTTCAGAAGAAAGGATTGTGATAGTTGCCTTATGTATTTTGCACATTTTACCAGAGAGAACATGTTTTTATGGTACCCGGAGAAGGGCACGAAGCTTGGCAAAGTAGAGAGTCAGAAAAAAAAATCCTCCATGAAATAGGTTAATAATAGTGGCTGTATCACTAGCCTTAAACTTGAGAAGATCCTACAGGACTGAAAAATGTTTTTTCTTTGTTTTTTAACTTCGTAACTGTGTTTATTTAAATACTGTCTACGGTTTAAGGAGATTTGTACTAGTGTAAAATTGACACTTGTTCTGTGATTATTGTTGCTATGTGCCATTGAGTCACCTGTGACCTACAGCGACCCTATATAAAGCAACTCTGAACCCTGCCCTGCCCTGAACCAGTCTCACTATTTCCAACACACAAACTCTCATTGCCCCAGTTACTGTGTCAGTCTGTCTTATCCAAGGTTTTCCTCTCCTGCGGTGTCCCTCCTATGTTTTCCAAGGACTGGTCTTTCCTGGCCACATGCACAAATTATGCGAGATGGAGCTGCAAAATCCCAGCCTCCAGAGAAAACTACAGAGCATTTCTGCAAGACACAATAAAAGAGTTAAAGAAATGGAAAACTATGCCCTGTTCATGGATGGGAAGACTTAGTATTGTGAAAATGACAATCATACCAAAAGCAATCTACATGTTCAGTTCAATCTCAATCCAGATACAAATTCATTTTTCAAGGAGATTGAAAGGGAAATTATCAAAGTAATTTGGAGAAGCAAGAGACTCTGAATAACAAAGCACTTTTGAAAAACAAAAATGAGGTTGGAAGCATAGTATTCCCTGATATCAAAACCTACTACACAGCAGTGGGAACCAAAACAGCATGGTATAGGAACAATGACAGGCACATAGACCAATGGAACAGAATTGAGAACCCAGAAATAGACCCAGCTATCCATGGTCAACTGATAGTTGACAAAGAAAGCAAAGCTATCAAATGTGGAAATGATAACCTCTTCAACAAATGATGTTGGCAAAATTGGACTTCCACCTGTAGAAAGCTGAAACAGGAGCCACATCTCACACCATACACAAAAATCAACTCAAAGTGGATCAGAGACCTGGGAGGAAAGCCGCAAACTGTAACATTCATAAGAGACAAATTGATATCAAGCTTAGAGATGCAGGTGCACGGTATAGAGATACTGCCAAATATAACCAGAAATGCACAATCTGAAAAGGATAAAGTTGATTCATGGGACCTTCTAAAGATTAAATCCATGTATGCATAAAAAACGTTTTCTAACAGGGTGAAAGAAAACCTACAGACTGGGAACAAATCATCTCATACAAGAGTCTTATAACCAAAGATTACAGAATACTCCTTGGCCTCCACGAGAAAAAGACTGATAACCCAATTACAAAATGGGCAAAAGACATGGAAAGAATTTTCACAGAGGAAGATATTAAAGTGATAAACAGACACATGAAGAAGTGCTCCAAATCACTGGCAATAAGATAGATGCAAATCAAAACCATTTCACTCCAGCTTAACAGGGCAGCACTTAACAGGTACCATTTCACTCCAGCTTAACAGGGCAGCACATAATAGATGTTGAAGAGGATGTGGCGAGAAAGGAACTCTTATATATTGTTGGTGGGACTGTAAAATGGTGCAACCATTCTGGAAAGCACTTTGGCACTTTCTCAAAAAACTGAACCTAGAAATTTCATATGACCCAGCTATTCCACTACTTGGAATATACCCTGAGAAAATGAGAATTGAGGCACAGACGGAGATTTGAACACCATTGTTTATAGCAGGGTTATTCACTATCACAAGAACATGGAAATAACCCAAATATCTAACCAAAAACAAACGGATTGAGAAATTATGGTACATTCATAGAACAGAATATATGCAGCATGCAGGAGCAATGATTCTCTTAATTATTACCTAACTTGGGAGGGATTGGAGAGCATTTTGCTGAATGAACTAACTCAGTCCCATAAGGATAAATATTGTATAAAACCATTACTGTAGAATTATTATAAGGATCCAGAGGGATGGGAGAGGCTGGAAGCAGAGGGATGTGTATGTGCAAGGGGAGTGGAGGATTAACCATTGGGTGGTACAATTTGATGGGGGGGGGTTTGAGGGAAATTGAAAGAAACTGTTCTTGAAAACAATGTATTTAAATTTTATAAATAAACTAGTAGATTTTTTTTTTAAAAAAGAAATGTGAATCATAGAATAAAATGTAATAAACATAAAATACATGTAAAACATCTTAGATTGTATATAGATTATATAAAATTGCTACATTAAAAAAAATTCTAGCCTTCAAGGAGAAACTTGGTTTCAACCTCTCTAAGACAGACCTATTTGTTCTCTTGGTTTATTCAAGAATCTTCTGCAGCACCACAATTTGAAGGCATCAATTTTTATTCTGTCATCCTTAGGCATTGTCCAGCTCTCTGATTTATAGTAAGTAAGACTATGGCATGGATTATGTGCTTGTTATTCTCTAGACTGACATCATCACTTTTTTAGTACTCTGGAGAGGTCCCTGACTGAAAATTTACCTAATGCAATTCATCTTTTGATTTCTTGGCTGCTGGTGCCAAGAGTGTTGATTATTGAGCCAAGCAAGCTGTAATTGTTAACAACCTCAATCTCTTCTTCATCCATCATGGTGCTTCCAGTTGTCCCAGTGGTAAGAATCCTTGTCTTCTTGATGTTGAGCTTCAGCCCATACTGAAGACTATAGCCTTTGACCTTCTTTAGCAAGTGTTTCAGGTCTTCTTCAGTTTCAGCAAGCAAGGTTACACCATCTGCATAATATATAATTTGTTGATAAGTCCTCCTCCAATCTTAATGCCACATTCCTCCTCATAAAGCTCTGCTTCCCGAAGAACGATCTGTTCTGCATATAGTTTGAAAAAGTATGGAGACGGGATGCATCCCTGAAGCACTCCTTTCCCTATTTTTGGTGCATGCAGTGTTTCCCTGCTCTGTTCTGAGGACTACTTCCTGGTCCAAATAGATTTGACATAAGCACAGTCTGTTCTGTGGTCTGTGGTGCATAGTTGGAACTGACTTAATGGTACCAAACAATATCACCTTTGTCATTTTTGATACATATTGTAATGGAATTGTTCACATAATATGGTATCTCATGATGAATTTTCCATTTTTTCCTTAACTTTTTTTCTCACTGTAATGGAATTTTAAAAAAGCACAACAAATAATCAGAAAATAATTAGTGATCTTGAATATATCATGGACTTTTTTTTTAAATTATTAAATTTTATTAGTATTAATGGACTTCTACGAAAACGAACAGGTTCATCCAGGGAAGCAAGGATTCTGAGGCTTCTTCTGACATGCTTTGGACATGTTGAAAGGAGGGACTGGTCCTTGGAGAAGGACATCATGCTTGGGAGGGTGGAGGGACAACGCAGGAGGGGAAGGCCCTCTATGAGATGGATTGATTCAGTGACTGGGGTAATCAGGGTAGGTGTGTTGGAGACAGTGAGATTGGTACAGGGCTTTTGTACATAGGGTTGCTATGAGTGGCAAGTGACTCGATGGCACATAACAACAACACCACTTTGATTTACTTATGTTAATTTGTTCTAAGTTGGAACAAATTACATACACAGTGTTGGCAACTTGTATGAGAAACTCACGTAAATGCAGTTTTCTTTAAAATTTCACTAATGACAACAGAAACTTGGGAAATAGTTTTTTATATATTCTGGATAAACTGAAATAGGTATTTTCAAAGTCAGCTAAACTTTTAAAAGTGTGTAGAGATGAAATGAAGTTTTGTTATTATTCCACAAATTGTTCTGTAGGTAAAAATTAATAGAAAGTAATTATTTGAAATTTAAAACTTTTTAAGAGAAACTTTCCTCAGACATGAGTTCATTTATGAAATTTAACAAAATTGCATGAAAATAGGCACTGGAAAAATGCCTTCCGGGCCTTTTGTCAGATTCTCGGTATCAATCACAAAATGGAAACCAGAATCTGTTCTGAGCTGTAGTCATTATGTAACAGATAGTAAACATGTGTTTTCTACAAGTGAATAGTTAGCAAATTAGGCATCTGGATGAAGTGGAGTTTTAGATTCTTAATTGCATAATTCACCCCTGAACATCTGCCAGAGGAAAAAGAGCAAAGATAACACAGAATTTGAGGAAATATGACAGCTGATAAATAGGGAAGGATAATGTGTAGCATCTACCAGGGTTTTTTAGTTCAGATCCTGGGTATGTTTCCCAGAAAGAATACTATTTTTGCAATTATCCAGAGGCAATTAGATTTGCATAGATGTGTTCTAAGAACAGGGAATTCAGCCCATTAGAGAAGAGATCAAATTTGCTTACCCTCACATTTCACTATTGGAAACATTTTCTAAGTACTGAAATGTGGTGTATATTATGAACTTGATGATAGTAAATGGGCAAAGAAAATGAAAAATGTACTCTTGAAATGATATTGTTGAGTAGTCAAGGTTTATTAAGATAATTGAAAGTTGACTTTATAAATTTACTAGTTATCTTTGTTTTTCTCTTTAACTCAAACTATTACTTTTTCATTTCTACATGAATTGGGGGTTTTGTTGTTGCTATTTTTTTACTTAAACAAAGAAAATGAAATCAAATCCACAGAAATAAAAATTAGACCTTAAATCTATCTCGTTTATTCCAAAATCATCTCAGGAACAGATGTGAGGACTTGAGAACTAATGAGTGAAGGCCAGATAAGCTGTGGGAGTATATCAAGAATATTATCCATAAAGAATGGAAAAGGTCATTTCAAAGACAAAGGAGGAAGAAAAGACTGAGATGGATGTCACAAGAGACTCTGAGTGCCAAGAAGCCAATGCAAAGGAAAGAGTTAAGGAGCTTAACAGAATATTTCAAAGGGTAATTCAGGAAAACAAAGCAAAGTAAAATGAAATGTGCTAACACCTAGAGTGAGGAAAGCAAAAGGGTTGAACTCACTCAGCATTTCTTAAGCTAAAAGAACAGAAGAAGAAATTAAAGCCTTAAGTTGTAATACTTAAAGATGCTATGGGCATATTATCGAATAATCCAGGAGGCATCAAAAGAAGGTGAAAGAAGTACATATAGTTCCTGTACCAAAAAGAATTGGCTGACACAGAAGAATTTAATGAAACTTATGTTCAATAGTCAGTGGTGATGAAGGAGGAAGTTCAAGTTGGTCTGAAGGAATTGGCAAAAAAAAAAGCCCCCAGAATTGATGGAAGATCAATGGACATATTTCAACAAACAGACACAACCCTGGAAGTGCTCACTCACCTGTTCTGGAGAACAACTATCTGACCAACTGCCTGGAAGAGAAACATATTTTTTCCCATTCAAAAAAAACTCGATCCAATAGAGTGTAGAAATTCTCAAATGATGTCATACATATCACATGCAAGCAAAATTCTGCTGAAGATTATCCTAAAATGACTGGAATAGTACAACTACAGAGAACTTACAGATATACTAGCTGGGTTTAGAAGAGGTCATGGCACTAGGGACATCATTACCAATGTCAGATGGATCTTGGTTGAAAGCAGAGTACCAGAGGAATTTCTATCTGTGTTTCATTGATTATGTAAAGGCATTTGACTGTGTGGATCACAACAAATTGTGGTTAATCTTGAAAAAAATGGAAATCCCAGAACACCTGATTGTGCACATATGAAACCTATACTTGGACCAGAAGGCAGTCATAACAACAGACCAACAAAACACTGCATGACTAAAAAAATCAGAAAAGGAATGAATCAGGGATGTGTCCTGTCTCCTTACCTTTTCAATCTGTATGCACAACAGATCACTTGGGAAGCTGGACTTTATGAGGAGGAATGTGGTATCAGAATTGGAGGAAGAATCATCAATAACTTGTGTAATAAGGATGATACAATCTTACTTACTGACACTAAGGAGGACCTGAAGCAATTACTGCAGAGCATAAAGGCCCGTAGTCTGTAATATGGATTAAAGCTCGACATCAAGAAAACGAAGATTCTCACCACCAGGCCAATTGGCAGCATCATGATACATGGAGAAGAGATTGAGATATTTAACAATTTCAGCTTGTTCAGTTTCACTATAGCCATTCTTGGCATCAAAAGTCAGGAAATCAAAGGACAGATTGCATTAGGAAAATCTGTTGTCAGGGATCTCTCCAGAGTGCTGAAGAGCAAAGATGCCAGTCTAGAGACTGAGTGGCATATGATCCAGGCCATGGTTTTCCCAATTTCCTATTATGCATCAGAGAGGTGCAGAAGGAAGATCAATGCCTTTGAGTTGTGGTGCTGGAAAGAGTATTGAACATACCATGGATTACCAAGGTAACTATCAAGTCCTTTCTACAGAGGATGAAACCAAGCAGCTCCAGGAGGGAAGGATTTTGAGGTTCTAGCTCACATGCTTTGGACATATAGCCAGTAGAGGCCAGTATTTGGAAAAGGACATTATGCTTGGAAAGGTCAGGGAATAATGTGGGAGAGGAAGTTCTTAGAGAAGATGAATTGATCCAATTACTGGAGTAACGTTAGGTATGTCAGAGGCAGTGCGATTGGCTCAGGATAGAGAAGGTTTCAGAGCTGTTGTGCATAGGGTCACTGTGAGCCACTAATGACTTGATGGTATATTAAAACAACAAGTACAGGCATCCACCATCTCAAAAATCTCATTGTTGAGTTGGAACAGATTCATAACCGACTCTCTTGTGGGTTTTCAAAGGTTGTAAATTGCAATGGAGAAGATTTCCTATCTTTCTGTGAGAAGATGCTGGTGGATTTGAACTGGCAGAGAGGCACCACTTTGGGGTTAGCAGAGCCACCATCTTCAAGAAAAAAGATGCAAATAATGCAATTGTGGTTAGTAATGACTATATGAGGACTAGCATGAGAAGGAATGATCTGGTTTAGAGGTCAATAATTTTTCCTCCAGGAAGATTTGAATTTCACCTTAGACTTTTACAAAGTACATACATTTAGATAACTTACATTTTCTGAATCTTCGTTTTCTGTCCCTTCATTGTGAATTGGAAATATCCCATAAGGAGGGGTGATGAGGAATGAACAGAATAGGACTGGGATTTCATTGCAATCTCCATCAGAGTGGTGATTCATTTGAGGCAGGGTTCAAGTGTTCTATAGATAGGTCTCCAATGGCACTTAAAGAGAGGTTCTCACTCTTTAATAAAAGGTTGACCTCCACTGATTTTAGTTCTTATCCCACCAACTTTAAGCATGAAAAAACCTGGGCTTAGGACAGTTACTTTACTCACCCCAAAGAATTACTTTGATGCATTTACCCATTAAACACAGATAAGGAAATAGATATTGAATATTACCTTTTAAACACTGGTAGGTTAATTCAAATGAGTAAGTTTTGTTGGAATGGATTTTGGCTCATTCAGTTTGATAAAGAAAATTAGATTGTTCAGTGGTAATTTAGAAGGGAGAATGAGCTGCCGATTTAATGATAAGCAAGGATAAAGAAAAAAATTGAGGTGTCTTAAGACTAACTGGAGTTCACTGACGGAAATCACAGTCAGAGAAAATGCGGGTTTTGTTCTTACGATGAGGATGGCAGGAATCTTGCTGCAAAATTATGGGGAAGAATGGTACTGCTGATGCCAGATGCCTGGGAGCGTCTGCCTGGCTCGTTGGCAGCCTTGGGTGTTGCTGAAAGATGATGGAAGCCTGGAGTGAAGGTAACTGAATAGCAGAGACTCCCTAGAGCCTTTACTGTGATTTCAAGTTTCCAAGAATTGAAGTTTTGAGCATTTAGGGAGAAAAATGCCTAGAGGAAGGTAGAGGTTGGTTGCAGCGACTGAAGAATTGTGTCAATATGTCATTTTGAGGTGGCTGATTTATGTTTATTTTGGACATTTTTATATATCACTGTTATTGCTTTTTGCTAAAATGCACTGATTGTAGCTTTTTTATGACTGCTCTGTGCTGCACTAATCTGCATCAGAACTGGGAAGACTTATGGCATTGGTCTTTAAAGACCCGGGGCACACCTACTTGCCACTTAACACAGAAAACATCTTTAGAGCACTAACTTTAAGATGATCTTTGGAGTGGGAAAAAATAAAAAGCTCTCTATTGGGATTAAAAAAACAATCTTTGTCTAGGAATTGCTTGTGTATATTTAAGATTTTCAATAAATAAAAATTATTTTCACCAAAATAAAACCATATAAATAATTTCTTCCTCTATGTTCACTAGCATATTTTTACAACCTTTCTCTTAATAATATTAACCTAATAATAATAACTGAAAAAATATGTTATCCTAATATTTGTAGTTATTTGTTATTAGGGAGCTCTGATGCTATAATGTATAGGGAGTTGCACAGCTAACCAGAGGTAGTGCTTCTCTGGTGTTTCAACTCTTCCAACAACTCCATAAGAAAACGGCGGACCATCTTCTAGTGCAGTCTGTAAGCTTTGGAAATTTATTACTGGATCAGTTATTATGTTGGTTCTAACTGAATGGCAAAGAGGTAGTTTGAACGTTAGTATTTGTTGTCAATTGTCATTGAGACAATTCTGATTCATGAAGACCCTGTGTCTGCAAAGTATAACTATGCGTCATCATATGTTCAAGGCTCTCATTTTTTAGAAGCATATCAGCAGGTCTCAGTTCTAAAGTGCCTGTTGTTGCTGTGCACTATAGAGTCAAAACAACCCATAGCTGACCCTCCAGTGGGTTTTCAGAGGCAGTTAATCGCACAGGAGGAGATTGCCCATCCTTCTCCCACAGAGCAGCTGGCGGCCTGGAACCATGTGCCTTTGGGATTGCAGTGCAGCTTCTTGCCACTAGGCCACCAGAAAGTGCCTCTTAGTGAGTTCAAATAACCAATCTTTTTTTTTTAAAGTCTGGTGCTTAATTATTTGTACCATCTGGCAACTTTTGTCTACACATATACATGCACTGGTTTTACTCTTACATCCATTATTACTATCACTTTGTGATTAACTTGTAAGTAGCACAGAATGATATATTTATTATCATTTATAGAAGCAGTGGAAATTGAGGCTCATATGTGTGACAAGTCAAAGCCCTAATTTTAGTATCAGGGCAAAGTCCATATTAAGAAACTTGTCTTAAGATAGGTCTACTTTTTCTTCACTGTTCAAAGGTTTTCATATAGCATGTAATGCACCATATGTATCATGCTGCTAGATATATTACTATCTCAATCACTGTGTTTACAAACAGCCTTTTTAAAAAGATTGCAGATTTTGCAAAAAGCCACAAAAACCTTTTATTTCTTTTTTTTCTGCCAACCCAGCAGACAATAGCACTTGTTATTAACTCATAATTTCTCTAAGACATAGATATTATAATATATATCTTAATAATGGCTGTCTCAGTGCCAGGCTTTGAGTATACAAAAATTAATTAGGCAATATCTTTGCCCACAGAGAGCTCAGTCAGATGGGAGACGACTAACAATAAGTATGATTGCTTCCTTATCATTCAAGTCTCAGCTAAAATGTATTCTCAATTTGGACTTTTCTGACCCTAAATTTAAGGACACTCCCCTCCATCAACATCTAAAAAAACTGACAATTCTTGAAAATGGCTTTCCCCAACGGCTGTATTTCAAGTAACTTAGGCCTAGAATGTTTTATTTTAATGTTTGTTCTTGGTAGCTAATGTCATGTCAAGTCCAAATTATGATGATCCCATGTGTGAAGAGCTGAATTGCTTCATGGAATTTTCAAGACTGTTGTCTTTAGAAAGGAGATCATCAAAGCTATTTTCCCATGAACTTCTAGGTTGCTTTAAAATAGGAACCTTTCAGCTAGAAGTCAAGTGCCTGATGATTTGTGCCACCTGAATTATAATGCTTTGATCAAATAAGCCCATTGCTGTGAAGTTGTTCTGACTCATAATAACCCACCTCTACGCCACTGTTGAGTTTCTAAACCTATATCTCTTTATGGAAGTAGACTGCACATCCTTCTGTCATGGAGTAGCTAATAGATTTCAACCTTTTACTGTTCAATTAGCAGCCCAGAATGCATTACACCACTAGGCCTCCTTTAATTCCTATTTATTAATTTGATTTCTTATATTTTTCTCTTCACTAGCATAAAAGTTCCATGTTAGCAAGGCCTTATTTGTTCAAACTGTATCATCAACTCCTAGAAAAGCAGATTTTCACTAAATATTTAGTGCATAAAGTAGGGAATTTTATCCCATTAGGCAATTTGGAATACCCTGCAAATACTGATGACTCCCAAATATTGTCCATACAATTTATGCCAGCTATCTATCTTTTCTCAACTTCAAAATAATATATTCTACAGCCTCCTCCTTATCTCCTCTGTAATGTATAATAGGCATCTTCTCTTAACACTTTCCAAATTGTGCTTTTTATCTATACCTTTTATTCCTTAGTGCATATTATTTTTTAATGTCCTCAATTTAATGTTTTTGTTATCTACTTATTATTCCAATTCAAAGGCATGTGATTCAAATATATCAAGGATTCTGTGGAGAAATATGGGTAGTCTCCTTCTGTGAGATTTACAGTCTCTGAAAACCCGATGCAGGATTGACACTCGATGACCATAACAACAACAACAGCAGTCTATATACTTACTCAAATTAAAACTGGCATATTCAATCCTGTGACATCTGCCTAGAAAATAGATCTGACATCTAGTCACTTCTTTAATATTTGTATAACTAAAATCCACAACAAATCCATTAATAATTGGAACATGGAATATATGAATTATGAATAATAATGAAATAGAATGCTTGGATATCTATATCCTAGACATTGATGAGCTAAAATGATTGTCCATTTTATTTGATTGTCTATTTTTTATAAGGTAATCATATTATCTACTATACTGGGGATAAAAATTAAAGAGGAACATATTGTATTCATCAACAAAAAAAAGCATTACAAGACACATCTTAAAGTACAACTCAGTAGGTGATAGTATGATAGCCATGCAACACCATAGAAGATGAGTTAAAACAGCTATTATTCAAATTTATATACCAATAGTTAATGTCAAAGATGAAGAAATTTGAGATATAAATTTTTTGCAGCTTAAAATTGATCCAACTTGCAATGCATATACACTGATAGTTACTGATAATCAGAATGCAAGAGTAATGAACAAAAGAAAGGTAAGTAATTGAAAAATACTACCTTGGTGATAGAAATGACATTAGCGATCAGATGATAGAATTTTGCAAGACTTATTCACTGTAGATATTTGCCTCGTGGAATATACATGAATCAAATAGACCATATCTGTGGAAAGAGAATTCTAGAGAAGGTTGATATGATCTGTCTGAAAAGGTAAAAGGCCAACTGCAGAATAATTTTTCTATGCATGTTTGTAAAATGTGATCAAGGGCCCTTGAACAAGGGCCAGGTGACCTTTACCAACTTCACAAAGAGTAACTAACTGTGCCTGTCAACAGGATTTTAGCAACACAAAACCAAGTGCTATGAGGTCAGCCATGTCCCCCATTTTCCCTTACCTCTTTTTACTCATCTCAACACCAATCTTACAGCTTTACTGGCTACAAAATCCAATGAGATAACTCACAGACCACACACAACCATGTTGAGGACGTCAAAAGGTTATAATCTAGACATGGTCAGGACATCTTCCAAAATGTCTCGCAAGCACCTCAGCTTTGACACTCATGGCTTTAGACAAGTGTTGCAAAGTCCTGCCAATATTGGCTCCCCTACCCCCCTATTTGGCCAAAAAACTTGGGAAAAGGCTTTTAGCTTAGCTCTGGTTCTGTCTGTGGTGGGTAGGAATCCCAACATAGCTTCATCTCATCCTGTTCTCTGGTTTGGCCATGGATGCAGCAGCTGCTGTAGGTGTACCTTGAACGAGAATTTCTGGGTCTGAAGGACATGATGATGTATTCTCTTCCTTTTTCTTCTTTGTTGCTAGGGAAGAAACTCCTTCTGTTGCTGTATTGTTTAATTTAATGGTGAAACTAGCCAAACCCCTTGTGGATTGGTGAGACTAGCCAATCCCCTTGTGGACTAGTGTCGATTGGTGAGACTAGCCAATCCCCTTGTGGACTGATGAGACTAGTCAATCCCCTTTTGTATTGGTGAGTTTAGCCAATCCTCTTGTGAATAAGCTTACATGTTTTATTCACATATTTCCACCCATCCACATGGAAGTTGAGTGGCTAGAAAAGCCATTTTGAATAATAAACTCCACAACATTCAAGTTGAAACTGAAGAAAATTAAGACAAATTCAAGAGCAAAGGCAAGACCTTGACTATATTTCACGTGAATTTTGAGACCAATAATAGGAATTTTGAGACCAAGAATAGGAATAGATTTGGCCTATTGAACACTAAAGACAAAACAACATGTGGGAAGATATCATGTGTGAAGAAAACACAAGGTCTTTAAAAAAATAAGATAGAAAGAAAAGAAAAAAATTGGATATCACAGAGACTTTGAGACTTACTCTTGAATATAGAGTAGCAAAAGCAAAAAAATGAAATAATAAATTGAAAGAGCAGAGAAGATATCAAAAGGTGGCTACAAAAGACAAAAAAATTCTATCTGAAAACCAAAAAATATTTTCAATATTTCTGAAGCTGAAAGAACCGAAGGAGAAATTCAGGTTTGCATTGCAATAGAGGAGAATTCTATACACATACATTTTAATGACTTGGAAAGCATTCTTCTTCATAAGAATAAAAAAAGATCCCCAGTCCCTGCACCAGAAAGAATTGGCCAGCACATAACGTCAGAAGTTAAATAGCATGTAATCATGACTGATGATACAAAGATTACTTTTAGTATGGACTATCACGTCAGTATAAAGAAAACTAAAATTTCCTTACAACTGTACCAATAAGCAATAAAATAATAATTGGCAAATATTGAAGTTGTCAAGTATTTTATTTTTGTGGGATCTGTAATCAACACCTGTGGAAGCAAGAGCAAAGAAACCAAGCAATGTATTGCCTTGGGAAAATATGCTAAAAAATATTTCTTTAAAATATTAAAAATCAAGTATGTGACATTAAGGAGTAAAGGTGCACCAGAATTAAACCATGGTATTTACAAATACCTCATATGCACGTGAAAACTGCATTATAAATAAGGAAGGTGAAGGTTCAACAAAGGAAAGGAAGACCCTCAGCAAGATGGACTGATTCAGTGACTGCAGCAATGGGCTCAAGTGTGTTGGGGATGATAAGGATGGAACAGAATAGGACAGAGTTCAGATATTTTGTTCATAGAGTCACTGAGAGTCATGTGCTACTTGATAGCACCTAACAACAATGACCAAAAAAGAATTAATGCATTTGAATTGTGGTCTTTATGAAGACTATGGCATGTAGTGCCAAAACAAACAACTCTGTCTTTGAAGAAGTACTACTTCTAAGAAGAGAGAATGGAGAATTGTGTCTCATACATTATTGTTGTTAAGTGCCGTCGAGTCGCTTGTGACTCATAGTGACCCTATGTACAGCAGCCCTCAACCCTGTTCTATCCCATGCCAATCACACTGCCTCTGACACACCCACCCCGATTACCCCAGTCACTGAATTAATCCACCTCATAGAGGGTCTTCCCCTCCTGTGCTGTCCCTCAACCCTCCAAAACATGATGTCGCTCTCCAAGGACCTGTCCTTCCTTACAACATGTCCAAAGTATGTCAGACAAAGCCCTAGAATCCTTGCCTCCAAGCAGTAGCCTGGTTTAACCCTCTCCAGGATGAATCTGTTTGTTTTCTTGGCAGTACTTCAGATATATTACCAAGAGGGGCAAGGAGCTGGAGAAAAACATCATGCTTGGTGAAACAGAATGTCACCAAAAGAGAGGTAGACCCTTAACCTAATGAATTGACATAGTGGCGACAACAATGGAATTAAACATATTAGACTTAAACATAGCAAGGATTGTGAGGATGCTTCAGGACAGGACAAGGTTTTGTTCTATCTACGGCCACTTTGAATTGAAAGTTATAGTTGTTATGCAACTCAGTTATTTCTTTTATCCTCTTAATCAAATCGAAGCTTAGCTCAGTGTTCAAGATCTGTTATGCAGTAATCAAAATTTGTCTGTTTATTTGTTTCCTATTTTTATTTTGCCATTGCAAAGATCCATAATGGTGCAAATGGCTAGTGCTTAGTTTATTAATGGAAAGGTTGGTAGCTTGAATCCAGCCAGTGACTCCATAGATGAAAGACCAGGTCTTCTGCTAATATGAAGATTACAGTATAGAAAACACTGTGAGATGGTTCTGGCACGTCCCATCTGGAGTCACTGTGATGTAAAATATTCAACAGCACCTAACAACAACTTCAAAATATCCTTTTTGTTATTTAAGCACTAATGATGTTCTGTAACATTGTTATTTCACTTACCAAGTACTGAATTTTATTCCAGTTATTTTGTTCATGGTTTGTATTATCACATGGCTTTTAATATGCTCATGTCATGCTCCAAGCCCTTTACACATTTTTATTTCCCACAGTTCTTGAATATCACTGTGCTTTATATATTAACACTCCCTAGTAGAATGAACAGTGTACTTACAAACATAGTTTAATTGATTTCTTGATATAATTTTTATTTACAAGTCACATGATTATATTCTAATTGATGGGACATTTCAAATCCCTTAATTAAAAACAAAAGCTACTCTTTGTTCTCTGACTGATTTTTTTGAATTGATTGTCAGGCCTTTCTCTTAACACTTACTGCCTGAGGTTACATAGAATTTCCTTCAAAGTACTTAATGTAAATGCAAACCTATATATCTAAAGTCATCAGAGTCATTCTCTAAACCTATATATTAAACAGGATCTATAACGGTAAAATAATGGTTGAACCTTGTTTAAAACCTTTTTCTTTTCCATTGGAGAAAGAATAGGAACTCATTTTATAAAATTTGCCTTCAGTTTGATACAGTGAAAATTAAAAAGCTATACTTTCTTATAATGTTGACTAGGACTTACTTTGAAGAAAAATGTATGGTGTGCATTAACGAATATTTAAGTTAACTCTAATTTAGGGGTGTGTGTGTGTGTGCGCGCGCGTGTGTGTGTTATATATACTCAGTATCTCTCTAACACTCACCCCCATTGCTATCAAGTTGGAACTGGAACCAATGTATATCTGACACTCCAGTTGGCTTTAAGAGGCTCAGTTACAATGGAGGAAATCTTGCTTCTTTCTCCCCTAGTGTTGCTGGTAAATCCAAACTGCCAGAGAGACAGACCACCTTTGGGTCCCCAGGACAATTCCCTAGGAACCATGACCCTAGTGATCCCTAGATATAGACAGAGATGTACACAGAGGAGTAGATAGAGGAACAAGAAGCCCACTTTATTTTTACAAAACAGAAGTTTCTGTCCAGATGTGAAGATGTTGAGAGAAGAAATGCGGTTATAAAGAGGACTCTGCTGTACTCCAGTGATTCATTTATATATGTGAAAGGGTGCCCTGTTGTCTGTTTGGGAGTACTGTGGTCTTAGATAGTTTCACAAAGGATTATTACCTGCAGATATTTCAAAACAACAAGAACCAAATCATTGAAAAGAAAAAGCAACATTTTTAAAGTACTCACTGTAAGATACTTACTAAATGCTCTATCATACCTCTATAAATTTTACAGGGTAAGTACTCTTCTAATATAATATAAAACAAAGAAGATTTTACAACCGTGTATCTATTTTAAATATGAGAAAATGGAAACTCATGGTTGTTAAGTTATGTACCCAAAGTTTTGCAGCAAGAGGTGCAGCTGGGGTATGACTCAAGCCGAATAACTTTACAGATTGTACACTTCCGCCTGCGAGCTCTGCCTCTCCAGAAATGTGGTCTGGCACACACACTTTAAAGCTTTCTAATACCCTGTGCCTATGACTTTGGTGTACAATTTGTGATTTATGTGTTTTATTTATCCCCCATTTTTAGTTTAGTATGGTTTTTTTACAAGATTTTATTTCCATTTTGATCTCATAGTTCACTCTCTTGCATTCATCAATTAAACCTTTATTAAATGCAAATTATTATGTTGCAAGTACTGTGTACAGATATGAGACTATCATGACAAGATTGTAATTAATGTCATTGATTACAATCTTTCCCTTCTCTTGCTCATCTTGCATTACTTCTTCCAGATCAACAATCTTTCAATGCCACTTTCGTCCTGGAAGTCTAAGCTCTTCTGTCTGAATTTAAATGCTTTTAAAAACACTAATTCAATCTTAATATCCTGCTCGACAGACTCTTTCTGCTTATTTCCACCTCATTGGTTTTTCCTTCACACATGGTTTTGCTTCTTAGTTTTTTTTATTTAAATCTAATCACCTTTTTTGACTTCTTTTTGA
The DNA here is from genome assembly GCF_000299155.1 of Elephantulus edwardii. Classification (NCBI taxonomy): domain Eukaryota; kingdom Metazoa; phylum Chordata; class Mammalia; order Macroscelidea; family Macroscelididae; genus Elephantulus; species Elephantulus edwardii. Next base: position 4,740,919 of record NW_006399797.1, on the reverse strand, counting down.
ATTTATCTAAATCCTGATAGTAGCTTGGTTGCTTTTTCTCCACAGTGCTGTGGGATGATACACACTCATATCTCCACCACAATGCACACACGCACACGTGAGCTCACACACATCCATGGAGTTGCAGATAGTGAAAGTGGGTGATATACTGTTTTCTCTGGAAGGAAGACCAAGAGATCTGAGAGAAAGAAAAAAAAAATCCATCATTGAAAACCCTGTGGAGCGCATTTATATTCTGACACACGTGAGATTGCCTCAAGACAGAATCAACTCAATGATACCACCTGGCTTTTTACACAGACACACAGCCACACACATTTATATGCCATATTTTTCAAACTGATTTATATTTATATAAAAGTATGAAATACAAAAGTAAATATATCACTGTGTTCTCTACAGAAACAATATAATGTGGCAGGAAACCAGGTATTTTCCTGACTCTCTGTCTTCCTCATATCCAAGTAACCAAATTAATAGTTTAATATTACCTTATAACTTTTTCTCTTTGGATTTAATGACAGATGATACTACTTAAGTATAGGTTAAGTATGTGTATTATATGTTGTTGTTGTTATGTGCCGTCAAGTCGCTTGTGACTCATAGCGACCCTAGGTACAACAGCCCTGAACTCTGCTCTGTCCTGTGCCTATCTCATCTCCGATACACCCATCCCGATTACCCCAGTCACTGAATCAATCCACCTCATAGAGGCTCTTCCCCTGCTGTGCTGTCCCTCCACCCTCCCAAACATGATGTCCCTCTCCAAGGATCAGTTTCTCCTTACAACATGTCCAAAGTATCTCAGATGAAGCTTCAGAATCCTTGCTTCCAAGGAGCCGCGTGGTTTAATCCTCTCCAGGATTAACCTGTTTTTTTTCTTAGCAGTCCATGGTACATTCAATACTATTCTCCAGCACCACAGGCCAAAGGCATCAATTTTCCTTCTATCCTCCCTAGTCATTGTCCAACTCTCTGATGCATAACAAGTGCCTCTATCGGACGCACCTTAGTATCCAGAAAGACACCATTGCTCTTTTGTACTTTGGAGAGGTCCCTAACAGTGGGCTTTCCCACTAAAATATGTCTTTTAATTTCCTGGCTGCTGGTGCCAAGAATGTTAACTATGGAGCCAAGCAAACTAAAGCTGTGAACAATCTCAATCTCTTCACCATTTATCCTGATGCTGCCAATTGGTCCAGTGGTGAGAATTTTTTGTCTTCTTGACATTGAACCTCAATCCATATTGAAGGCTGCAGTCCTTGACTCTCTGCAGCAAGCGCTTCAGGACCTTCTCAGTTTCAGCCAGCAATGTTGTGTCATCTGCATAACACAGATTGTTGATAGATGTTCCACCAATCCTGATCCCACATTTCTCCTCACAGAGCCCAGTCTCCCGGATTATCTGTTCTGCATGTTGTTGTTGTTGTTATGTGCCATCGAGTCGCCTGCGACTCATAGTGACCCTATATACAACAGCCCTAAACTCC
>NW_006399797.1:4734964-4736639 GCF_000299155.1 Elephantulus edwardii | reverse complement strand
TCTAATTTTCCTACATTCATGGTTCTCACATTCCATGTCCCAATCACCAGTGTCTGCTTACAACTGTTGCTCTTCCTTTGTATTTCCATACTTGAAAACTCAACCTCCTTTGCCATTTCTGTTATCTAAATGTGTTCTGTTGTACATAGGGTACAACAGGATGTACAACAGAACTGTTCTGCATACAGGTTGAAAAGGTATGATGACAGGACACATTCCTGGCATATGCCCATCCCAATTTTGAACCTTTGAGGTGGGGAGCCCAACCTGATCTATACACCAATTCTACAGACACATCACCTTTGCTCAGGAGGCACTGGTCACAACATAAGAAATTGTCAGCAGCTGACATGTTTGGAATCACAGAAGCAAAGGAAGCTTCATATATAAGCTATCAAATCAAGGGCTGGACTATGGGAGATAGTTGTTGAAGGGAGTGAGTAGAAGTGGATGGTGGAGCAGGGAAATAAGTGGGTAAAGATACTTGTGCCAAAGGCAGGGACAACACTGAAACTAATGGTTAATTCCACAATAATTCACTTTTTCTGTAAAATGTTTGTCTGTCAGATACTTCTCTAAATCTTAACATTCAGATTAAGACATACTAGGAAGAAGGATTGTCTGTCCACTTCCAAAGTAGCAGGCCTCTGAAAACCCTATGTGTATCATATACATGATAATAAGTGCTTTAGTATATTAGTGCACTAACCTAATCAACGAAAGCATGTAGAGAAAAGTTCAACGTCAAAAATTTTAGAGTGAAGCCACAATCTTCTCTGAGACTATGAATATGATGGTTGTCACACTAAACACACTATGTGTTAAACACACTATGTGTTGTTTAACGATATCTATTTCAGAAAAGAAAATGAAATGATCTGTTATTTCTGCATTGGCCTGTTGAATAGAGTCCCTATATGTGCTGGTATGTGCTAAGATTGGAAATTTTAAAGCATTGTTTAGGGCATCTTGACAGAATTCCTTAACATAAGATTGACATTGTCATAATAACCTCCTATAGAATGTTAAATATGAAACAATGTTTGACAATTGGATAATGAACAAGAACTCTTAAAAACATAGAGACTTGCTTAGAAAAATATAAAAAAACATATTTTAAGTGCATTTTTATCAGAACAATTGGAGAAGAAGACCCCAGATTAGATTAATTAATACAGTGACTGAGGCAATGGAGGTTGGTGTGTCAGAAGTAGTGAGACTGGCTCAGGACAGGGCAGGGTCCAGAGCTGCTGAATTGCTATGGGTCGCAGGTGACTCAAAAAGGCACCTAAAAACAACAAATTGTTAAAACATCCAATTTAAATTCAAGGACTCAAGTGTTAATGCTACAACAGCCCTAAACTCCGCTCTGTCCTGTGCCAATCTCACTGTCTCTGACACTCCCATCCCAATTATCCCAGTCACTGAATCAATCCAATTGATAGAGGGCCTTCCTCTCCTGCATTGTCCCTCCACCCTCCCAAGCATGATGTCCCTCTCCAAGGACCGGTCTCTCCTCACAACGTGTCTAAAGTATGTTAGATGGAGCCTCAGAATCCTTGCCTCCAAGGAGCCACCCGGTTTAGCCCTTTCTAGGACAAATCTGTTTGTTTTCCTAGCAGTCCATGGTATTCTCAATACTCTTCTCCAGCACCACAGCTCAAAGGCATCAATT
>NW_006399797.1:4731740-4733934 GCF_000299155.1 Elephantulus edwardii | reverse complement strand
CAACTTGGTGAGCACGTCCAGGGCAGCATCTGTTAACTGAAATATGTCAGTTGTATTTTGTCATAACATTATTGTATATAGAGGGAGCTCAGCTGATGCTTAGTGTTAAGGAATTGCACTGCCAACCCAAAACTATGTAGTTTGAATCTATCAGCAGCTCAGTAGGAGAAAGATGGACAATCTTCTTCCGTGCAATTTACTGACTCTAAAAACCCTCTGGAGGGTCAGTTATGAGTTGGTTATGATGGTACTCTGCAACAACCACCACCACCACACTGTTGTAACAGAAGGACAAATATTGTAGGATTTTACTTAAAGTCTCTACCGTAAGCAAATATATGAGGGCCTAAAATGCCTTAGGGTCACAGTGATTAAAATCTCTGCAGCTAACTGAAACGTTATCATCAGCTGTTCCATCAGAGAAAAGATCTGACAATCTGCTCCCATAAAGATTAGAGCCAAAAATACTCTGTGGAACAGTTATTCTCTGTCAAATGGGATTTTTCAATCTCTCTCTCTTTCTCTCTCTCTGTGTCTCTTTCTCTCTCCCTCTCCCTCCCTTCCCCCCCTTTCTCTTATTAGAGAACTGACTTCCTCCCTCCCTTTCTCTTTCCCTCCCTCCATGTCTCTGGGTCTCTCTTATTAGAGAACTGAGCCATAGCTAACAACTCCCATCCCCTGCCTACATTAGGTCTCTAAGGTTGTTAATCATCAAGAAGGAGATTGTATATCTTTTTTCCACTGGAGAAGTTGATAGATTTGAAGTACTAGAGAGGTAGTTAGCAGCATATTCCTCTATGGACTACTACACTAGAGCTCCCTATATAGGAATCTTCAGAGTTGCAATTGACTCAATAGTTCACAATAAACACCACTCAGATCTAAGCTTATTAATGGTTACCTAAAGTTGGTTGTGGGAGCCCTGGGGAGATACCGCAAAAAAGTATTAGAGAAAATTGATGGCAGATGGTTATGGTTACAAAGCATGTTGGATACAGCTGGTGCCATAGAATTGTACATATGAAGAATGTCAGAATGATAGATGTTTTTACACACATGTGTATCACAATAAAAAAATAATATTAACATTTATGCTCTATGTTAACTATACTTTTAGCCCTTAGTGCTTGGTGGCATACAACTCTGCAAGAGTAAAGTGTTTTCTGCTGCCTGGATTAGTTGGTTTGATCATTTTCATCTGGATATATGAATGGTGTAGAAATATAGTATAGAAAATTTTCCCCAAACCGTTGAAAATTTTAATTTTTGTTGTTGTTATTGTTTTGTTTTTAATTATTTTTGTGTGAGTGTACTGTCAAGTCAGATCTGACTGGTACAGGAGGAGATTGTCCCTCCTTCTCCAGCAGAGCATCTGATGGATTCAAACCGTGCTATGCGCCTCTGGGATTGTAGTTGCAGCTCCTTGCCACTAGGCCATCAGAGCTCCCCTGAAATTTTTTTAGTTCCCATCTTAATTCTTCAAATTATGAGCTTTATGACTTAGGTAAGTTACATACATTTTTTTTCTTTGCTTCAATTTCCTCATTAGGAAAGGAATGTGTCCCTTCGGTCTGTTATGCACCATCGGGTAGGAACTGACTCATAGATGACTCTCCAACAGGTTTTCAGAGGCATAAATCTTACAGAAGGAGATTATTAATCTTTCTCTTGCAGAGGAGCTAGTGGATTTGATCTGGTGGTGCCTTTGTATGGGTAGCACAAGTAACAAAGCATTGGTACAATGCTTGAATGAAGTAATGGATATAAAGCATTCAGAGTTGGACCTGAGAAAGTATCTAAAAAAGTTGTTATTGTTGTTAGGTGGCACTGAGTTGAGTAATACCCATAGCGACCTTATGAGCAACAGATCTGAACCCTCTTCTATCCTGTGCTATCCTCACACTATGACACATTTGAGCTCTTTGCAGTAGACACTGGGTCAATCCATTTGGTTGAGAGTGTTCCCTGTAAAACCATTAGAGTTTATGAATTTTTAAGACTTTCATTAATAATTATTCCACACCTTCTAAGAATCAAATCCCTATGCGCATCCAGAAACTTCTCTAACAGGGTAAAAAGGGAAGCCACAGACTGGGAAAAAGTGTTTGGTAATGACATGTCAGGTAAAGGACTTATATCTAGAATTTATAAAATACTTGAGCACCACAACAAGATAAAGGTGAATAATCCAATT
>NW_006399797.1:4713668-4730920 GCF_000299155.1 Elephantulus edwardii | reverse complement strand
GGGGGGCGGGGAGAAGGGTGCAACAATGAATGAATGGAATTCCAAAATCTCTGTAGATGTTCACTGAAATGAAAAATAAATAAATTAAAATTAAAAAAATAATTATTCCACAAAGGAAGTGTAGAATCTTGTTTTATAGAAACTTTCCTGGGCCCAGTTACTTTGGCCCAGATAGAGGAATGGCACAATGAATTGTTGTAACACAAATTGCAGTTTCTGACTCCATCCTCTGTTCCAAACTTGACCTAATTAATTTCCTGTTCCACATTAGCCAATCTTATAAGAAGGAACTAGGTGAAGTGTCCTTCTCCTCCCCAGCAAGAGATCAAACAGAGAGTGCCTGCTGAGCTGGTTCGGTGAGAAGGTGGCAGCATCAGGCAGAGAGACTTCATTTACAGCAAGCTCTTGACAAATAAGCTTAAGAATGTTAATAATTAGTGACAGATGTTATTTGTAGATGAATATAATATCTGATACATTAGCAACATTAATAGTGATTTGGACACTTGTGTGAATTCCTTGTTAAACACTAAGAACTTTTAAAAGAGAAATGTGAGTCACAAATTTATTTTTATATGTAAATTATGCAAGACCAGTTATATTAGTGCCTTGATTTGAGTAAACAATTAGGAGCTGATACTTCAGATCTCGAAAAAAATTACATTTCAGTTGAGGATGATGAAACAGAACAAATGAAGTGAAATTCACTCTTGCCTCTTCTGGATTTGCTGAGTGATTAGTAATAAGGTTAAAAATTCTTTTATTGTTAGTATTAAAAGAGTTGTTGCATGAAAAATGCATGAAGTCATACTTGACTCGTGTTTTTATTAGGTGTCATCAAGCTGACTGTGACTCAGAGTCCCTGTGAATAACAGATCCTCTATTCTGTGCCATGCTCATAATCTAGGCCTTGTTCGAATCCATTGTTTCATCACTGTGTCAGCCCATCTTGTTGACGGTCTTCCTCTTTCACTGACCCTTACTTTAAAAGCATGATGTCATGGCACTAAAGAAGTGATAGATAAATCTTTATTGTTCTTGATTTGGAGTATATATATTTTATTTTATTGTTTCACTGATTTCTAAAAGCTAATTTTTGGGTGTTCACATGCAGTTGTGAAGGAAGAAGCCACTTTTCCCATTTTAAAAATTAGTAAAACATAGGAACTAGAAAATAGAGGCTTGGTGGCAAAATGGTTTGATAATTGGTTGCTAAGAAAAAGATCAGTGATTGGATCCCAAAGGAGAAAAGAACCAGCTGCTTGCACCTATAAAGATTACAGTCTTTGGAACCCTGTGGACTATTCTAATATTTCATACTGGGTTGTGATGCATGAGTTGGAATAAATTCAATGGCAAATAACAACAGAGCCTGAACTAAGAAAAATAATACCCTTCATAATAGCGAATCACAAGATTAAATACTTGGGAGTAAATCTAACCAGAAGCACAAAGAAAATTACAAAACATTACTACAAGTAACAACTAGAAAATTAAGCAAAATCTTACCAAAAAATTGTGATCGAGTGGTTGTTGTGTGCTGTCAAGTCTTAACCAACCCATGGCTGATTCTGCAGTGGGTTTTCAGAGGTAGTAAATTGCAAGAGAGGAGATTGCCTATCCTTCTCCAGAGAGCACCTGGTGGATTCCAACCACATGCCTTTGGGATTGCAATACAGTTTCTTACCCCTAGGCTGTTGGAGAGACTAGTTTTGCATAGTCACTGTCTCTGTTGTACAGTTTTACTTTGCTTGTTTGGCTGTTAAGTAAAAGGAGTGGTGATTTGATTCCAAGCTGAGATGCAACTCTTCATCATCATTTAGGGAGTTGTGGTGGTGTAATCCAGAGGGAATAAATTGTGCTGCTATCCCAAAGGCCATACATCTCTGGTGGTTTGAATCCACCAGCAAAGCTGAAGGAGAAGAGGAGTAATCTCCTCTCGGGGGATTTACTGCTGTGGAAACCCAGTGGAGAATCAGGTATGAGTCAGCTATGACACAGCAATGAGTAATATTATGTAAATGGTAAGCAGATTTAGGCTACTTTTATTATCTATAAAAATTTTAATTAGTGATGTAATATGCTGCTCATACTTAGAGTATATGTAAGTTATATATAAGACAGAATCTAGATAAAATGCATCATTTTAAGTTAGATATTGTTTTGTTGGCTTAGAGTTAATTTGAAAACATTGTCATCTGAAACTCCTCTGTTGAATTTTCTGTTGTACATAAGGTTACAATCCCAAGGCAACTTCTGCTTAGTTAGTGACTAACAGAATTTACAGAGCAGAAACTGCAGTTCAAATGCATGCTCATTAATAAGGCTAGCTTTTCTTTTTATTCTTATCAGTATCTTCTTTTTACTTGACCTTTGAAAATATTGACTAGATATATTTTCTTTGTGTAACAGAAATATTTAGTAATGATTTTGATTGTGCAATATATCCTTTAGTGGTATATATTATTGTTCAATGATCACAAGCTGCTAATAAGGGATGCTAAGATTCTGGAGTTAGAAGGTTTGCAATATGGAACAATGCACACATGGAGCTCTCTGACACTGAAAATAACAAGCCCAGTAGAGTCCTTTGAGGCATTCTTCATAACTGACATGTACTACAGTGATCCTTGCTGCTTTTACAGTGTCTTACACTAAGAGGATGATAAATGGCATCTCATTAACTTTTATCTCTTTTTCTCCACATGCAGTCTGGTTTTGACCCTGTGACTTGTAACTGTTCTCTTGAAGGTCAACAAAGGCTTTTCTCCATATGAATCCTCCTTAGCCTTTGAAGCATTTGACACAGTTGACCACAACTTCTTTTCTAAGCTGCTTTCCGTTTATTTTTGTGACATGGCATTATCCTGTCTCTGCTGTATCACAGAACATTCCTTCCATTTTTCTGCTTCTCTTTCTCCCACTTGAAAATCCTGCCGACTGAGTTCTTATTGCTCATGACCTCCATGCTCTTGAAACATCATTGATTTCATCATTTTAGCAAGTGTCTTTCTGCCTGATTTCTCGAGTCGTCATCTAGTTTCAACTTTCTACATACTTGCTCCACTTTCCAAGGGCTTGATGAATATCTCCCTTGATATTGGGATGCTACCACTAATTTCATGTGTCCAAATAAGGTTTTCACATCTTCCTGAATTTAGTTGCTGGATCTAGATTTGTTACCCGAAATTTTTCCTTAAAAGATATTATTAGAGATCTTTCAACTGTTATCTATCCAGGGCAAGATTCCATTTGTGTAATTTCTTTCTTCATTAAGTTTTAATCTTAAAACTCAGATTTTTCCAGATAAAACCATATCAACATTTTAAGGTTGTGGTGAAGATTAAAAGAATTACAATACATAAAGGTGACTGAGGTGATATCTGTTTCAAGGAAATATAGTCAATATCTTATTCATAAATACCAGAAACTGTATGATCTTCAAACCATTAGTCTTATTACTTTAAATACTTTGGCCTTTAAAGTTTGTTATATATCTTCCTAGTTATTATTTATTTTAAGATGTCCATGACTGACAACATTTATTAGTGAAAAGTGTGGTTTACTTGACTTTTCTGTAACCTTAAGCAAGAAGGAATAGAATAATGTTTTCCCTGACAGTAAAAATAACTTCACTAGAATACCAAAGACATATTTGTGGGATTCCACTTGGGTATTTTAATTAACTCCTGGATCCTTAAGTTTTTGACATTTGCGAATTGGAGCTACAGATATACTTTAAGATAACATTTCATAATGGAATCATCGTGAACCTTTTGAAAATAATGCTAGAGAGCTTTGCCTCTTTTGCCCTCTTGATAGGACTCAGTCTTTGGCTTTATCTCTCACATAAGTCACTGTGTTACTATTGCAAAAAACTACTCTTAAGAAAAGAACATTATTATTAATTACAGAGACAAATGCTTGATGTTTCTTACTGTCTGATTTCTTCCAAAAAAGTAAAAAAAATAGTAATAAGTCACTGTTGAACAGTAAAATATAACCAGAATATAATTTATTTTTAAAAAGTTAACAACAACAAAACACCAGGAATTACACACTCTAAGGTTGTATTCTGTTCACAAACTATGTGAATGTCTACATCTGCGTGCATATTTGTGTGATGTTTGTATATACATGCACATATAATTGAATTACATGACTTTAAAAGTAAAAACTGTATTTTATTCATATTCAAGTTTGGCAATAAAATGTTTGCACAGATTTCGTACAAATCACTGAGAAATCCAGTAGAGTTGATTGATGAAGGATGCTGTGTTTTCTAGCTGCTCCTTTTTATCAACTGAAATCTACTGTAGAATGTGCAGTTTCTTGGATTCAAACTATTATCACGTATCCCAGTGAAGAAAAATGAAGCCTAAAAACTGTTGGTGATGTGCATACTTAATATTTACACAGAACTTTTTTTATTTCTCTGAAATATAATCCACTACCATCAGTAACTGTCTATAGAACATTTCATATAGATTAGATACTCTAGTAAATCTATTTTATCATTAATCTTTAAAATCTCTTTATGATAAATTTTATGTATGATAAAACTTCTGATTTTATTGATGGTTCTATTATCCTCTACTTTAGCTCTTCACTTAGCCTTATTGCCCTATTTATGAAAGTATTGTGCCTTAAAATTAAACCCCATTGTCAAAGGAATTGATTTTGCAACTGGAGACCATCTTTTATTGCTGACCATAAAATCAGCATTAAGGAAGAAAGAATAGAAGAAAACAAAGTCATGCCTCTTATTAAAGGTAAATATTGTTTAAACTTTTATTTCATGATAACTTAGCCAGGCAGTACCAATATAATGATGGTGAGTTCTTGATGTCTGTGGTTTCAGTCTCTTCAGTTGATTCCCTATTTTCATTGGCTGATATCCATGACACATTCTTTTTAAAAACTGTCAATTATTTAATCTTGCTTGGATCCAGAGTTGACACCCTTGGCACCAGCAGTCAGGAGATCAGAAGATGTGTTGCACTGGGAAAGACTGTAGTCAGGGACCTTTGCAAATTATTGAGGAATGGTGGTTTAAGTTTGAGGACTAAAGTGCACCTGATTTAGGGCATGGTCCTTTCAGACGACGAAAATGAAAATTTGACAATGAAAAAAGAGGGCAGATGAAGAATTGATGCCTTTGAACTATGGTGATGGGGAAGAGATTGAGATTGTCGACAGATTCAGTTTTCTTGGCTCTACAGTTAATACTCTTGGTACCAGCAGCCAGGAAATTAAAAGGCAAATTGCATTGGGGAATTCTGCTGTCAGATTACCTCTCTAAAGTACTGAAGAGCAACGATGTCAGTCTGGAAACTAAGGTGCACCTGATCTAGGCCATGGTCTTTGCAATCACTTGCTATTCATCAGAGAGCTGGAAAATGACTAGGGGTGATAGAAAGAGAGTTGATGCCTTTGAGCTTTGATACTGGAGAAGAGTATTGAGGGTACCATGAACTGCTAGGAGAACCAAGTTTGCCCTGGAGAGGGTGAAGCCAGGATGCTTCTTGGAGGCAAGAATTCTGAAGCTTCATCTGACATACTTTGGACATGTTGCAAGGCAGGATCAGTCCTTGGAGAGGGTCGTCATGCTTGGGAGGGTGAAGGGACAGCACGGGAAAAGAAGACCCTCAATGAGATGGATTGATTCAGTCACTTAGGTAATGGGGGTGGGAGTGTTAGAGACAATAAGATTGGCAGGGATAGAGCACGGTTTAGGGCTATTGTACATAGGGTTGCTATGAGTCGCAAGTGACTCAATGGCATATAACAACATCATCAACAACAGCAACAAAAAAACACAACACACATAACCTAGCAAAAAAATAACAAATCTGTCTTAGAGGAAGTGTAAGCAGGCTGCTTCTTAGTGGCAAGGATGGTGAAAATTTGTCTCACAGACTTTGTTCATGTTATCAGGAGGGGACAGTCCTTAGAAAAAGATACCATGCGAAGAAAGGTAGAAAGTCAGAAAAACACAGGAAGACCTTCAGCAAGATTGATACAGTGAGTGTAACAATGAACTTGAGCATGTCAGAGATCATGAAAACGGCACAAGATAGGCAGGATCATGTGTTGTTCATAAGATTACTATTAGTCATAGTTGACTCATCAGAACCTACCAACAAGCAGCCACAAGTGATTATTTGACTGAGTCTACATGTATGAATTCTATGTTGTAGCATACAGTGTATCCATTACAGTTTGCATTTAAGAAACATTGAGACACAGATCCCCCCAAAATAGAAGAAATCCTAATCAGTCCACTGGCAACAACCCCGAAAACCATGTTCTCCATGTGCCTGCAGCTTTTATTGACGTATTGGCAGGAAAGCTTTAGCTGCCCCTGTGGTCATGGAAGAGGTCGTGACTTTGTGGAAGACGAGATCACCTATTCAGAAAAACATGCTGCCACCAGTGCTAGAGCACTGATTGAATGAAATGAGTCCGTGTAAACTGAGGAGGCTGCAGTCAGATGGCTGAATACTGGCCAGATCCTAGAGTTTCTACATGGAGTACTCCATCTGTGGTTTTATAGAATTTTTTGCAGACTTGTGTGCCTAGCTGAGTCTAAGCCAATTTGCCGTGTAATTTATATAAACCTTTTCCTGACTCAGCAGCTATAAATCTATCCAGCAGTCCATTGTAGCTCATGGGCAGTGTCTTGGGACTATTTGGGACTTAATTTCACTGGGTCATTAGTGCATTGCTCGCTAGGGAATGCTTACATTTTTGCTTTCCTTGATTTTCTTCCAAAGGGGCAAAAGTCTCCACTCACAGATGGCTGCTAGTGTGGCTGGCAGGTAAGCTGATGGATGAGATTTTTTTTTCCTTTGGCATTGTACAGGGGATTGGACTTGGCAGTGTGACTGTGGAGAACCATTCATTCACTTCTCTTTTAAAAGCTACTAGAGATGCTATTGGTATATGATACTGTGCGAACCCTCCCCTTCTTTCTACATCTAGTTGAAATGAAGAGGTTAATTTCTCAGTGGAATAGGCTTATCCATGGGTGTGGATCTGAAATCTGTGTACTAAATATTTGTGAAGACTTCCGCTTGGTATATTCACAACTGTTCTTTCTGGAAATAGTAATTTGACTAAGAAGTTTTTAGAGCAGGGGTTAGAGAAAGGCAAAGTGAAGAATGCCCTCCTTAGTTATTCCTCTTGCTAGGTGTTTGGTATGTTTCTGTGTATACGTTTATGTTAAATTGTTCTGTCAATATGTGCTTCAGATCAAGTTAGACTCCAGGGTTCTATCCCATAATCTTGGACAAGAGGCTGCTTTACAAAATTATTTATTAGTCTACATGAGCAATAAGACACAATGCCTTATGAGTTATGGAGCTTCATGGTTCATCTGTTGATATTAGATACCAATCACAGCTTCATGTGATCTCGATCTCCTGTACTTTCTAAATCTTTTACAGGTAGTTTCTGACCATTATTCTGTTGCTAAATGAATGCTTACATTCTCATATATTCTCTCTCTCCCCCCCCCTTTTCTCCTCTCCATTAATCTGTGTACTCTGGTTCTCCTTGTTTTTTCAGATTCTTATTTTTGTCTTCTTAAATCAGGAAGTCAGCTTGGTTCTCTCTATATTCTTCTTCTTTATTTTTTAAAGCTTAATGCTTAGTTTTGAATGTGATTCTTAAGTTGCAATCAAGCTTTTCCTAAATTGAGAAGGCACTAAACTTTAGTTTCTTTCTTGCCTAAAATTCTCTGTCTAATTTTCAACATGCATTATTTATTTTAGCTGATATGATACATATCTGGCAATTTAGTTAACAATTTAGTTAAACTCATTTATTCATGGTTTGGGTGTAGAATTTAAAGACTTAAGTTTGAGTCCTAGGTCCAACTCTGTTAGAAGTTGTTTAACGCAAGAAGACTTCACGTTCTAATAGTTTAATATGTGATGTCATTAACTGAGCATTCATTTCCGTCTTCTTCATGAGATAGAGTTGACTCAATGGCAAATGATTTATTGGTAGAGGGTGCATCTATTTCCAAAGATCCAGAAGCATTTCCTCCTTTTCTATTTTTTTTTCTCTTTTCTCTAAAGAAGGTTTATTCTCAAGAGAAGATTCTCTAAAACCTTGGACATAAAAGTATACAATACATTGTTTTCACAAAGTACCTATGCTGTGTTTATATCTCTGTGTTCAGTTGAATCTTTGACATATTTATTAGCTTTATTGTGTTGGCCTACTCAGTGAAAACATTCATTAACAATCTGCGTTATGGAGATGACACAATCCTGCTTGCTGAAACTGAGGAGGACCTGAAGTGCTTGCTGCAGAAGGTCAAGGACCACAGCTTTCAATATCTATTGAGGCTCAATATCAAGAAGACAAAGATTCTCACCACTGGGCCACTTGGCAGCATCAGGATAGATGATGGAGAGATTGAGATTGTTCACAGCTTTAGTTTGCTTGGCTCCATAGTTAACACTCTTGGCACCAGGAGCCAGGAAATGAAAAGACATATTGCGATGGGAAAATCTACTGTTAGGGACCTCTCCAAAGTACTGAAGAGCAACGATGTCAGTCTGGAAATTAAGGTACACCTGATACAGGCCATGGTCTTTGCAATAACTTGCTATGCATCAGAGAGTTGGACAATGACTCGGGGGAATAGAAGGACAATTGATTCCTTTGAGTGGTGGTTGGAGAGGAGTATTGAATATACCATGGACTGCTAAGAAAACAAACAGGTTCACCCTGGAGAGGGTTAAAACAGACTGCTCCTTAGAGGCAAAGATTCTAAAGCTTTGTATGACATACTTTGGAAATGTTGCAAGGACAGACCAGTTCTTGGAGAAGGACGTCATGCTTAAGAGGGTAGAGGAAGACCCTCTATGAGGTAGATTGATTCAGTGACTGGGTTAATCGGGATGGGTGTGAGATTGGTACAGGATAGAGCAAGATTTAGGGCTGTTGTACATAGGGTCACTATGAGTCGCAGACGACTCGATGGAACATAACAACAAGTAAATTTGCAATAAAAGTCTTTAAATGGAACCTAAATATAACCTAAATATAAATATATGTTGTTGTTGGTTGCCTTTGAGTGAAGCATGACTCGTAGCAACCCTATGAATAAAAGGCCTGAAACCCCTTTACAATTATTGACATTCATCAAAATTCATAGTTTCCAGAGGCCTGTTGTTTATCTCTTAGTAAAATGGAGTTTTCCTTAAAAAATTTAAATATAGTACTATAACTCTACAGTGTTCAGTGACATCCTGTTGGTTTTGTCTTGAGACTTAAGAATCCCAGAGTTAAATTTAAAATAATTCTGCATACTAACCGCAGATTGCTTTGCTAGTTTAGTGGACAGATGTTCTTGTACACTTCCCTTCTGAGAATACATTTTCTATTAATGAAGTATGTAATATCCTGATTGCAATAGGAAGTAAAAAATATTTCATTAACTTCTTGTCTGGCATATCTTTAGAGTTGTTAAAAATTTAAAAAAACTCATCAGAACTTGACCTTTGAGTTTATTCTGAACAGTTATTTTGTATGCATATAGGCAGACTATTTTGATTCCAGGTAGGTGTTGTTTCTTACTGAATATCAGTTGACCATAGATAGACGGGTTAATTTCCATGTCCTTGATTCTATTCCATTGGTTTATATGCCTGTCATTGTACCAGTGCAATGCTGTTTTGGTTATAACACCTCTGTAGTGGATTTTGATTTCAGGGAGTGCCATACCTACTTCATTCATTCTTGTTTTTCAGAACTGTTTTGCTTACTTTCTTCTCCAAATAAACTTGCCAACTACCTTTTCTATCTCTTTGAAAAATGAATTTTGGTGAGCTCTGGTGGCCTGGTGGCAAGAAGCTGCACTGCAATCCCAGAGGTGAGCAGTTAGAATCCACCAGATGCTCTGCTGGAGAAGGAGGGACAATCTCCTGTACCAGACAGATTCGATTTGATGTACACACACAAAATAATAAAAATTTAAAAGAAAACGTAATTTGTTATCTGTATTGGGATTGCATTAAATATATTCATTGTTTTGGATAGGAATGTATTTTTACTGTATTTAGTCTTGTATCCATTAACAGGGACAATTTTTTCCATTTATTTAGGTCTTTTGTTGTTTCTCACAGAAGTATTTTGTAGTGTGTTTTTTTTAATAAAGGTCATTTGTGTCTCTAGCGAAGTTTACTCCTAAGTATTTCAATATGTGGATGGCTATTGTAAATGGTACTGCTTTAGTCTCCTTTTCTGTGTTTTCTTTTTTATTGTAGAAGAATCCCACTGACTTTTCTATATTGATCTTGTATTCTAACATCCTACTAAATTGGTCTACTAGCTCTAACAGTTTTCTGTTGAGTCCTTGGGTTTCCTATTTACACTATCATATTATCTGCATATCATGACATTTTTACTACCTCTTTACCTATCTGAATGCCTCTTATTTTCTTCTCTTGCTGATTGCCCTACCAAGTACTTCCAATGAAATATTATATATATATATATAATATAATATGTGTACTCCTATATATATATATATATATATATATATATAATGACAGTGGACATCCTTGTCTGGTCCCTCCTCACAAGGAGAATACTTTTAAGTCTTTCTCCATTGAGAATTATATTGGGTTTTGGTTTTCAGTATACACTTTTCACTATGTAGGGCACATTCCCTTTTATTTCTGTTTTTCTGAATGTTTTAATCAGTAAAGAGTGTTGGATTTTTTTCAAATGTTTTTTATGCATCTATGCTAGGATCATGTGGTTCTTATTATTTGCATTGCTAATGTGATGATCACAGAGTTGGACAATGACTAAGGAGGATAGAAGGAGAATTGATGCCTTTGAGCTGTGGTGCTAGAGAAGAGTATTGAGGGTACCATGGACTGCTAGGAAAACAAACGGATTCATCCTGGAGAGGGTTAAACCGGGCTGCTCCTTGGAGGCAAGGATTCTGAGGCTCTGTCTAACATGCTTTGGACATGTTGTAAGGAGAGACCCATCCTTGGAGAGGGACATCATGCTTGGGAGGGTGGAGGGACAGTGCAGGAGGGGAAGGCCCTCTATGAGATGGATTGATTCAGTGACTGGGGTAATCAGGATGGGAGTGTCAGAGACAATGTGGTTGGCACAAGACAGAGCAGAGTTTAGGGCTGTTGTACATAGGGTCACTATGAGTCCCAAGAGACTCCACGGCACATAACAACAACAACAACAACAACGTGATGGATTTTGTTGATTGTCTTATGTATGTTAAACTATCCATGCATACCCATTAAAGTCCGAATTGGTCATGATGAATTATTTTTTTATATGCTGTTGGATTCTCTTGGCCAAGATTCTTTTTAAGGATTTTTGCATCTGTACTCATGAGAGATATTTGTCTGTATTTTTCTTTTTTGGTAGTATCTTTGGCTGGTTTTGATATTAAGGTTATACTTGCTTCATAGAGTTACTCTGGGAATGTTCTTTATTTTTCTATTTTTTAAAAGAATTTAAATTGAACTGGTAATAGTTATTCTCTGAATGTTGGTAGAATTCAGCCATGAAGTCATCTGGTCCAGGTGTGTGTGTGTGTGTGTGTGTGTGTGTGTGTGTGTAAATCTTTTTATGATTTACTCTATTTCTTATTTTGTGATGGGTTTGCACAAGTGTTCTACATCTGTCCATCTGTACAAATCCTCTAGGTTTTCAAATTGATTAAAGTACATTTTTTTTCTAATATTCACATATTTTAGATTTAATTTCATCTGTTGATGATGTCACCTCAATAATTTTTTTTTAATAAAATTGTTTATGTCTTCTCTTTCCCTGTCTTTTGTTAAGTTTTCCAATGGTTTGGCCAAAAAAACAGATCCTGGTTTGGTTCATGATTTCATTTGTTTTTCTGTTTTCTATCTCATTGGTTTCAACTCTTGTCCCTATAATTTCCTTTCTTCTAGAGGCTATGGGATTAGACCGTGTTCTTTTTCTATTTGATGAAGAGTTAGATCAATACTTTTACTTCTTTCTTCCTTTTTTATGTATGTCCCTATTGCTATGAACTGCCCCCTGAAGACTGTCTTAACTGCATCTGAAAGATTTTGGTATGTTTTGTTTTCATTTTTGTTTTTTCCAAGGAATTTTTTTAATTTTATTCTTTATTTCTTCTATAACTCAGTAGTGTTCTAGCAAGGTGTTATTTAACTTCTAGATAGGTGGTTTTATAAGCTTTACCCTCCTGTGGTTAATTTCTAGTTTTATGGCATTGTGGTCTGAGAAGATACTTTATATTATTTCAATGTGTTTTAATTTGTTGAGGCTTTCTTTGTGTCCTAGCATATGATCAATTCTTGAGAATGTACCATGTATACAGAAGAAGAAATAAAATTGAGTTTTAGTTGGGCTCAGTACCCTGAATAGATCCACAAGATCAAGTTGGCCGAATGCATAGTTTAGATGTTCTGTATCTTTGTTAAGTTTCTTTTGAGTTGACCTATCCTTTGGTGAGAATGGCATGTTAAAATCTCCTGCCACTATCCTGCATTATTATATATTAAAATCTTCTATCACTATTCTCATTATTATATGTTAAAACCTTCTATCACTATACTGCACTATTATATGTTAAAATCTTCTATCACTATCCTACACTATTATGGTGATATTTCTTCTTAAATTCTGTTAACTGTTGTTTTATATAAATTGCAGGTCTATAATTAGGTGCATAAATGTTGGGCATGGTTAGGTCTACTTGAACAATTGAGTCTTTAATCATAATATAGTGCCCTTCCTTATTTTTTTATGGTGGTTTTCATAAAAGTCTATTTTATCAGATATTACTATTGCCACTCGTGCTTTTTTGTGGATGCCATTTGCTTGGTATATTGTTTTCCAGCCTTTGATATTGAGTTTATCTTTCTCATCATTTCTTAGATGTATCTCTTGTAGGCAGCATATTTATGAACTTTATTTTTTTATCCATTTTTCTTATCTTTTTCTCTTAATTGGCACATTTAGTCAATTTACATTAAGTGTGATTATGGACAGGCCAGGTTTTATCATTGCCATTTTGCTGAGTTTCTTTTTCTATTTTCTCTGGTTACTATAGTTCACGTTCAGAATATAACAGATCTTAAAAAACTCTATGCATAATAGAGCACACTTAGAATGGACTAACAGGTATGGCTACTGATACTGAGCCCTTAAATTTGGAAACACGAAGGAGGAAGAACAGTCATAAGCAGAAACTGATGATTGGAACATGGAATGTGAGAAGCATGAAAGTAAGAAAACTGGACATCATTAAGAAAGAAATGGAGCGCATAAATATTGACATATTAGGTATGGCAAATGAGATGGGTTGTCATGAGAGATTTTGAATCAGAATATGATGAACTATTCTGGAGATGGAAAGATGAGAAAAAAGGGGCACCTTTCATAGTTAAAAAGGCCATTTCTTGATCTTTCTTGAAATACAATATTGTGAGCAACAGGATAATATCTATACTCATACAAAGAAGACTGTTAATTCCACTATCATTCAAATTTATGCACCAACAACAAGAGCCAAAGAAGAGAAAATAAATTCTTTGTACCAACATTTGTAGTCAGAAATTGATCAAACATTCAACCAAGATGAATTAATAATAACGGGTGATATGAATGTGAAAGTTGAGAACCAGGAAGAAGGACCAACAGGTGGAAAATATGGGCTTAGTGACAGAAATGAGGCTGGGGATAGAATTATTGAATTCTGCACAATCAATGGTTTATTTATTGCAAACATCTTTTTTAAGAAACATAAACACGGGCTAATCACCTGATTTCACCTGATGGTATGCATAGGAATCAGATAGATTACATCTGTGGAAGGAATCATTGGAGAAGTTTAATATCAGCAGTAAAACACTAGACCAGGTGCTGATTGTGGAACGAACCATCAATTAATCATATGCAAGTTCAAATTAAAGGTCAAATCATATCCACAGGAATCAAAACTTCATCTTGAGTCTATTGCCTCTGAATTTAAAAACCAACTCAGGAATAGGTTTGAGGTCTTGAACACTAATGAACAAAGAACAAATGAACTGTGGGAAGATATCAAGAATATCATCTATGAAGAATGCAAACTGTCACTACAAAGATGTAGGAAGGAGAAAAGAGCAAAATGGATGTCAGAAGAGACTGAATATTGTACTAGAGTGCTGAGTAGTGAAAGTTAAGGGAAAAATTCTACAAGTTAAGGAGCTGAGTAGAAGATTTCCAGGGGCAACTCAGAAAGAGAAAGCAAGGATCTGGAGTCAGAAAATCAAAAGGGGCGAACTTGTTTTGCATTTCTTAAGCTGAAGAAACTAAGAAACAAATTCAAACCTCAAATTGCAATATTTAAGGACACTATGGGCAGAGTGAAGAGATTGAGATTGTTCACAGCTTCAGTTTGCTCAGCTCCACGGTCAACACTCTTGGAACCAGTAGCCAGGAAATAAAAAAACGTATTGTGATGGGAAAGTCTGCGGTTAGGGACCTCTCTAAAGTACTCAAGAGCAACGGTGTCTCTCTGGAGACTAAGGTGAGCCTGATACAGGCCATGGTTTTTGCAATCACTTGTTATGCATCAGAGAGTTGGACAATGATTAGGGAGGATAGAAGGAGAATTGACGCCTTTGAGCTGTGGTGCTGGAGAAGAGTATTGAATGTACCATGGACTGCCAAGAAAACAAATAGATTCATCCTGGAGAGGGTTACAAAAGGTTGCTCCTTGGAGACAAGGATTCTGGGGCTTCGTCTGACATACTTTGGACATGTTGTAAGGATAGACAGGTCTTTGGAGAGGGACATCATGCTGGGCAGAGTAGAGGGACAGCTCAGGAGGGGAAGACCCTCTATGAGGTGGATTAATTCAGTGACTTGGGTAATCGGGATGGGTGTGTCAGAGACAATGCGATTGGCACAGGATAGAGCAGGGTTTAGGGCTGTTTTACATACCTAACAACAGCAACATTTTATGCATGGCAAGAAAACAATAATCCTCACCACTAGCCCCATAGGCAACATCATGATAGATGGAGAAACGATAGAAATTGTCAATGATTTCATCTTACTTTCATCCACCACCTTGGCAACAGCAGTGTCGCAAACGACTCGACGGCACATAACAACAACAACATGGGCAGAGTATTGAATGATCCAGGAAGCATTAAAAGAAGGTGGAAGAAGTATACAGAGTCACTGTACCAAAAGGAATTGGTGAATTCAGAAGAATTTCAAGAAACAACCTAAGATCAAGAGGCAGTGGTGATGAAGGAAGAAGTGCAGGATGCTCTAATGGACTTGGCAAAAAATAAAGCCCCAGGAATTGATGGAATACCAATCGACATATTTCAACAAACAGATATTTCCATGCATATATTCAACAAGTTATGCCAAGAAATCTGGAGGACAGCTACCTAATCAACTGACTGGAAGAGATCTGCATTTATTCCTATTCCAAAATAAGGTGACCCAATAAAGTGTGGAAATTATCAAACAATATCACTAATATCACACACAAGCAAAATCCTGTTGAATATTATCCAGAAATGACTGAAACAGTATATTGACAGAAAACTATCAGAGATACAAGCTAGGTCTAGAAGAGGTTGTGGCACTGGAAACATTTTGCCAATGTCAAAAGGATCTTGGTAGAAAGCATAGAGTACCAGAGAAATGTCTGAGTTTCACTAACTATTCAAATGCATTTGACTGTGTGGATCACAACAAATTGTGGCTAACATTGAGGAGAATGGGAATCCCAGAACACTTTATTGTGCTTATGCCACACCTATAATTGGACCATGAAAGCATCCTCAGAATAGAACAAGAAAACAAATGGTTCAAAATCAGGAAAGGAGTGCATGAGGGGTGCATCCTATTTCCATATGTTTTCATTCTTTGTGCAGAACAGATCATTCAGGAGGCCGGACTTTATGAGAAAGAATGTGGCATCATCAACAACCTGCATTATGCAGATGATACACCCTTGCTTGCGAAAAGTGAGGAGGACATGAAGCACTCTCTGTAGAAGGTCAAGAACTGTAGGCTTCAATATGGATTGAAGTTCAACGTCAAGAAGACACCTCTGGGCCAATTGGCAGCACTACTATAGATAGAGAAGAGATTGAGGTTGTTAACAGTTTCAGTTCATTCGACTCCACAATCAACACTTTTGCACCAGCTATCAGGAAATCGAAGACAAATTGCACTGGGAAAATCTGCTCTTAGGGACCTCTCCAGAGTACTGAGACGCAATGATGTCAGGCTAAAGACTAAGGTTAGCCTAATCCAGACCATGATCTATGCAGTTACTTGCTGTGCATCAGAGAGCTAGACAATGACTAAAAATAATAGAAGAAGAATTGATGTTTTCAAATTTTGGTGCTGGAGAAGTCTTGAACATACCATGGACCACCAAGAAAACAAATAGGTCTGTCTTAGAGAGAGTGAAACAAAGTTTCTTCTTGGAGGCAAGGATTTTGAAGCTCTGTTTCACATACTTTGGGTACGTGGCCAGAAGAGAGTGGTCTTTAGTAACTGGGTCAATTGGGATAGATGTGTCGGAGTCAGTGAGACTGGCTCAGGACAGGGCAGGCTTCAGATCTTTTGTACATAGGATCACTCTTAGTCATAACAACAACAACAACATGTTTCACTCATTATCATTGGTGTTTCTATATGAAGGACTTCTCTTAAAATTTCTTGTAGTTCTGCTATTGTATTCACAAATTCATTTACTTCTTTTCTGCAAATGACCTGAATTCTCTGTTATATTGGATGGACAACTTTGCTGAGCACTGAATCCTTGACTAGGAATTGGATTCCCCCCTACCCCACCCACGCTTTCTGTATATGCCATTTCATTGAATTCTAGCTCACATAAGTTTCAGCTAAGAAATCAGAACTTTATTTTTTCCCCTTTGTAGGTGATTCTGTTTTTCTTGTTCTGCTTTTAGTATTGTATTCTTATATTTTAATCTGAAGAATTTTACCATGATAAGTCTTAATGTTTTTCTTTCTGGGTCTAGTCTATATCATGTTTGTGTAGCTCCTTGAATGTGGATTTCTCTGTTCTTCATAATATCTGGGAATTTTTTTCTAATACCTCTTCCACGATTTTCTCACTAATTTCCTTATCCTTTTTATGTTCTAGAATTCCAATCATAGTATATGTATATTGTTCCTTTTGATGTAATCCACTTGATTCTAATGTTTTCTTCATT
>NW_006399797.1:4702030-4710123 GCF_000299155.1 Elephantulus edwardii | reverse complement strand
TGCATATATTTGAATGATAGTGGTATTCACTGGACTTCCTTGTATGCGTATAGATATTATCCTGTCACTGACAATATTGTACTTCAAGATGGATCTAGCAATGACTTTTAACTATGAAAACAACTCCATTTTTCCTCACATTTTCATCTCTAGAGTAATATATGATCATGCGACTCAAAATGCCCCATTCTACTCAAGCTCATCTCACCAATGCCTAGTATATCAATATTTATGTGTTCTATTTCTTCCTTAACAATATCTAATTTTCCTGCATTCATGGTTCTCACATTCCATGTCCCAATCACCAGTGTCTGCTTACTACTGTTCCTCTTCCTTTGTATACTTGAAAAGTCAACCTCCTTTGCTGTTTCTGTTATCTAAATGTGTTTTGTTGTACATAGGGTTTTCAGAGGCCTGCTATTTCAGAAGTGGATGGCCAATCCTTCTTTCTAGTCTGTCTTAATGTGAATGTTCAGATTTAGAGAAGTATCAGTCAGACCAGCAAGTTAAAGGTATATCCCTTATTGCAGAGTTAACTTTAGTGTCAGTGTTATCCCTGCCTTTCTCACACGCGTCTTTACCCACTTATTTCCCTGCTCCACCATCCACCAGGATACCCATCTACTTCTAACCCCTCCCTTCACATCTATCTTCCTTTGACCAGCCCTCCATCTAATAACTTATATATGAAGCTTCCATGGCTTTTGTGATTCCAAACACATCAGCTGATGGTAGTTCCTTATGTTGGGATCAATGTCTCTGACGTTTAGTCGTAATGTTTCCCGAACAAAGGTGATGCATCCTGTAGAACTGGTGTGTAGATAGGGTTTTCTTGGCCCTAGGGCCTGTGGCCCTAGGGCCGGAGCGAATGTCGTGCGATTTTTGCATCTTCGATTACCTTCTGGATTGCATTTTCTTATATTTATATTATTTCCAGTACTGTGTTGACTGTACTTTCTCTGTCTTACGATTATTTTTTAAATTCTTGTACAGTTTCAATTCTTTTGTCCATCTTTTGCATTTTCTTCTGTAGTTGTTCAATTGCTCCTCGTTGATATATTTCTTCTGGGTCCCTGTCTCTGTAGTATTAACTTTATTAATGGCTTCCAATGTTTCTCCCATTATTTTCATCTTCTTCTGTAGCTATTAAAATAACTCCACATCAATATATTTCTTCTGGTTCTCTGTATCTAGGATATTTGTTGGTTCTGTAATATGCTCTGCTTTTTTAGGAGAAGGTTGTTTGTTTGTTTGTTGTTTTTTTTTCCCCATGATGTTTGAGAAAGCCTGCTGCTTTCATGATATTATGTGAAAAACAAACAGATTCATCTTGGAGAGGATTAAACCAAGCTGCTCCTTGGAGGCAAGGATTCTGAGGCTTCATCTGACATACTTTGGACATGTTGCCAGGAGGGACGGGTCCTTGGAAAGGGACATCATGCTTGGGAGGGTGGAGGGACAGCGCAGGAGGGGAAGACCCTCTATGAGATGGATTGATTCGGTGACTGGGGTAATCGGGATGGGTGTGTCAGAGGCAGTGCGGTTGGCACAGGATAGAGCAGGGTTTAGAGCTGTTGTGCATAGGGTCGCTATGAGTCGGAAACGACTCGATGGCACATAACAACAACAACAACAGACGTTAGGCTGTTATAAATGTTTAATGTCCTGAGTGGAGCAGTGTTCTGTATAAGCCCTGTTTATTGGTATTCTGCTAAGAGGTCCTAGAGCACAATGATGTCTTTTTCTCAGGAAATTGCATATGATCCACACTTGTTTCATTTTGGCTTAGGAAATCCTAAGCCATCTCTGCATGTTGCATTCAGGAAGGTTCGAGGTTAGCCATACCTGAGCCCTGGGTCCTAGAATTCAGGGATGTATTGTTATAAGAAATTCCAAGCCTCCTCTGTGTGTTGCAGTTAGGAGGGTCTAAGGGCAGTAGTCAGAATCTTTTGCATTGTTTGTGAATGGTATTCTTTATAGTCTCTCACAGCTCATCTGATCTTTGTTCAATAGTCTTCAGGACCTCAAATCTGTTACTCAGATTTTTCTTTTTTAAATTCAGGTGAGATAGACTCTAGGACAAATTTTGGGGCTTGTGAATGGATTTAATTTTCTTTAACTTCAAATAGAACTTGTGTATGAATAATGATCTGTTTCACAATCAGCACTTGGCCTAGTTTTTACAGCTGATATTGAACTCCTCCAATAATTCTTTCCACAGATGTAGTCAATTTTATTCCTATATAGACTATCAGGTGAGGTCCATATGTATTGCTTCTGTTTATGTTTATTATTAAAGGTATTTGCAATTAATAAATTGGCAACTTTATCTCTAGCCTCATTTCTATCACCATGCTCATGTTTTCCAACTTCTGATCTTTCTTCTCTGCTTCCATCTTTTGCATTCAAGCCTCCTGTTATAATTAGTGCATCTTGGTTGTGTATTCAATTGATTTCTGACTCCAGAAGTTTGTAGAAATCACTTATTTCCTCCCTTTTGGAAAACAAAACTTATACCCAATGTCACTGAGTTGATTCCAGTTCTATAAAAGACCAGTGAATGATTGACTAATTCTAACATGATTGATCCTCTTCTCCCTTTTACTGAGCTCAAATATTTAAGCTCATAAGATAGTATTTGCTCTTCCACTTGTTGTTATTATGTGCCGTCGAGTCGTTTGGGACTCATAGCGACCCTATATACAACAGCCCTAAACCCTGCTCTATCCTGTGCCAATTGCACTGCCTCTGACCCACCCATCCCGATTACCCCAGTCACTGAATCAATCCACCTCATAGAGGGTCTTCCTCTCTTGTGCTGTCCCTCTACCCTCCCAAGCATGATGTGCCTCTCCAAGGACCTGTCCCTCCTTGCAGCATGCCCAAAGTATGTCAGATGAAGCCCCAAAATCCTTGCCTCCAAGGAGTAGCCTGGTTTAACCCTCTCCAGGATGAATCTGTTTGTTTTCTTGGCAGTCCATGGTACATTCAATACTCTTCTCCAGCACCACAGCTCAAAGGCGTCATTCTCCTTCTGTCCTCCCTAGTCATTGTCCAGCTCTCTGATGCATAACAGGCGATTGCAAAGACCATGGCCTGTATCAGGCGCACCTTAGTTTCCAGAGAGACACCGTTGCTCTTGAGTACTTTAGAGAGGCCCCTAACAGCAGACTTTCCCATTGCAATATGTTTTTTGATTTCCTGACTGCTTGTGCCAAGAGTGTTGACTTAGCTCATCTTTTCTAATTTAAAGTTAGCAAGCCTAGATTTTAACAACAACAACAAAAGGATTACAACTTAGAGTGAAAGAAAAGCCACTGATAGGATTAAGTGGGTCTGAGATGTCTTTATAATGAATATTTCTTTCATAGTAAACATCCCAAAATCAAAGGAATGAATTTGACATCAGTTTCTCTTTTTTGACAGAGTTTATTAATTATAATTTGAGAAATATTTTTTGAAGATATACTTTGTGTAGGATCCAAGGAATTCACTCCTTAGTAGATGAAATCAGTAATTACACTATTATTTGATAACTAGTTAGGTATGTTTAAGGACAAAAGAGGAGTTTGCATGAGCTTTTGCTTTTGTTGTTAAGATAAACTACTTGATTCTGTCATGCAAAATTCAGAACTGAACTCATTGCTTACAAGCAGGATCCACATAGCTGATTCTCCAGTGCATTTTCTGAGACAGTAAATCACATAGGAGGATGTTGCCCATTTTCCTCCCAAATAGCATCTGCTGGATTTGAATTGCCAGTGAGATACTACCTTTGTTTAAGCAGTGCAATTCCCTACAGACTACACCACAAGAGACCCTTTACCCCGGCCTTGTTGTTTGCCATTGAATCAGATCTGGCTGGCACAGGAGGAGATTGCCCCTCCTACTCCAGCAGAGCATCTGTTGGATTCAAATCCTGTTCTTTTGGGATTGCAGCAGGACGACTTCTTTCCATTAGGCTACCAAAGCTCCCTCTCTCCAATGTTATTCTCTTGAACTAGTTTAACCAAAACAAGGATTACTGAATAATTTTATATAAAATGAATGCTGACTTCTGAATTCTTTAAAATATCTATTTACAGTTTTGCTTTTCATTTATGGTTGATTTCTCTGAGCTCTAAACTCTTCAAAGTTCCTTTCTTCAAACTATCTATCAAATAGTTAATGATCTATAAGTGATGTTTCATGTAAGTAGTTTTCAAAAAACTTATTGACCCTTTGATGTAAAGGTGTATTGAAAATAAATCTGTAACATATTTTAGCATATTTTTTTTAGAATAAATGCTTTGCTCAAGCTTTAAAATTGAATTCTAGAACTTTTTATTGTGAAATAAAGGAACTCTTTAGAATGTTCCTAGGGGAAATAAACATAAAGTCTTTGATAAATATCTTAAATAAATAGAAAAGAAATATATTTGCTTCACTTAAAGCTACTGCATTAGATAGAATGCCAACTTTCATTAAAATGTCTTTACAACATCTCTCAACTACAAAGGAATTTGAAACCTGATTAACGAACAGAAGGTTGAAACACATCTTTGCAAATGCATATTTTTAGGCCTAGATTTTAATCTTATTTTGTTGTTAGGTGACTTCCAGTCAAGTATAATCATAACGACCCATAAAGAACAGATCTGAACCCTGTTATATCCTGTGCCAGCCACATCCTCTCTGACACACTTGAGCCCATTGCTGCAGTCACTGTGACAATCTATCTTGTTGAATTTCTTTTTCACTGACCCTCTACCTTTTCAAGCATGATGTCCTTTTCAAGGAATAGCCCTTCTTATAAACATGACAAAGTATGTGTGATGAAGCTTCACCCTCCTTACCTCTAAGGAACATTCTGGCTGTATTTTGTCCAGAACATATCTGAGGGTTGTTTTGTTTAATTTTTTTTGGCTGTCCAAGTAATATTCAGTTCTCTCCTGGAAGAGGATAACTCAAAGGCATCAATTCTTCTTCTCTCATCTTTATTCACTATTCAGCTCTCGGAAGCATAGCAGGTAATTGAAAAGATCATGGCTTGAATCAGGCGCACGTTTAACTTAATACTTTTAGGTTCAAATATTTATGTAAAAATTCGCATTTTATTTGCCGTTTACATCATCGCATACACCATAAGATTTTCCTCAGGTATGAGTCCTCTGTTTATTAGTTGAAATGACAATTCAAAGGCTCAAGAATTACCCTAAAATTGTACTGAAGTTTTGTTTTATTGCTGAATGACATGAAATCTTACAGATTTTCATTTTTATATTTTTCTTTAGCAGCCATCTCTAAATAAATGTTTCTTTTTACTGTTTAAATTTAATTATTATTATTATTTTAGCCCAATTATTTTTCTTGTTTTAGGTTTTTAATATTTTTTTTAATTTTTGTGCTGTAATAAATCATTGTATTTGACAAGTCATTTGAAAAGCCAGACTTCATAAAGAAATTGGAATCAGGGACTGAGGAAGACTTATCAACCACCTATGTTATGCAGATGGCACAATCTTACTTGCTGAAAGTGAGGAAGACTTAAAGTGTTTGCTGCAGAGAGTCAAACCTTTAATATGGATTACACCTCAACATCAAGAAAACAAAAATCCTCACTACTGTGCTACATTGTACTAAATGGAGAAAAGATTGAAATTGTCAACAATTCATCTCATTTGGATCCACAATCAACGCCCTTGGTACCATCAGTCAAAAAATGAACTCACATTGGGGAAATCAGCAGTCAGTGTTAAAGACAAACACTGTTAGTTTAAAAACTAAGGTGTGGCTGCTCTGAGCCGTGGTCTTTGGAGAGGGGCATCATGCTGGGCAGAGTGGAGGGACAGTGCAGGAGGGGAAGACCCTCTATGAGGTGGATTGATTCAGTAACTGGGGTAATCGGGATGGGTGTGTCAGAGGCAATGAGATTGGCACAAGGATAGGGCAGGGTTTAGGGCTGTTGTACATAGTATGGCTATGAGTCGCAAACGACTCGACGGCACATAACAACAAACAATAACAATACCAAAAGAATAAACAAATCTATCTTGAAGGCTGTGCTCCTTAGAGGCAAGGATGGTGAAACTTCATTTCATATACATTAAGCATGTTGTTGGCAGGTCTAAGTTCCTGGAAAAGGATATTATGCTTTGAAACGTAGAGGATCACTGGAAGAGAAGGAGACTTCAAAAAGATATATTGACACAGAGACTGGAACAGTGAGCGTAAGCATGGTGGAGATTTTGAGGATGGTACAGAGTCAAACAGAGTTTTCTTCTTGTTGTACATGAGGTTACTATAAATCACAATAGACAAGACAGCACTTAACAACAGCAAGGCTGTCACAGAGGGCAAGACACTCAAGACTCCCCCAACTCCCCATCAAAATGACACTATGTGTAATTGGGAGGATTCTTGAGTTGTTTCTTGTTCGGTTTTTGTGGTGTGTGTGGTTTTTTTTTTCTGTCTAATGCCTTGGTATGTACACACACACACACACACACACACACACACACACACTCACACACACTTTTCATGTGTGTCCTAGAAAAGACATATAAAGGAGATATAATGTCTCATTTCAATTTCAGTACTGTTCTGTGGTCTAAGCGACTTTGTAAGAAGTCTGGAGTGTTTAACAAAACAAACCCTGAAGATCTTCATTAATCAGGCCAAGTGTGGCTGCCTGTATTTGCAGCTGCATGACAAAAATACCTCAGCCTCCAACTTCTTTTTCCTCTAGCCCAGTTGGAGGCAAAGCTGTAAAATCTGTAAAATCTGCCTTCAGCCTTTTTTCCTTGTTTTCGCTACCCATCCCCAGTACTCTTCCATCCCTCCTTACAGTTTTTCTATTCTTTTCATGCTTCCTGCTCCTCAACCCAAACAGGAAAGGATCTTATAATGACCCATTTATACCTATTGATTGACTGATTACACTATCTACCGCTGAAATACCTTCACTCTGAAGCACTGCCTCCACCAGCCTTTTATCTTGATTGTAAGAGTGGTGTAATCCTTATTAGAACAGCTTTGTTTCCTCTGCAAGCTGGGGAGATTGGATTTTATTGGCTTTCTCTTTTTTTTTCGGGTCCAGTGAGACAAGGTCCCTTCAGAGCTTGGGAAAGAACAGTAGTCTTAGTCAGGCAATTTTTTATTTTTTATTTTTTTACACTTGATGATGTTTTGAGCTATAGCTGTAGGACCAGCAGTAAGCCTCCTCCTTTTTCCACGTTGTGAGTAAGCCCCCCTTTTATACTCCTCCCTTTCCCATCCCCACTTCCCAGCCCTCCACTCTGTTGAAAACCTGCTGACGGTTCCACGTACTGACTGCATGTGATTGAGGTTGACCTTGTGTCTTTGCATCATTAGTTTCCTCTGCATGTGACATGTGTCTTGCCCTAGCACAAATATGCCCGTTGGCACTTATCTTCCCTTTAGTACCTTGTGTGCCCTCTCTGCTGATCCCAATCTGATCACTTCTGTCTCTTCCACATGTCCTGTGGCTTAGCAACACACACATTATATTCTTGGACATTTGACATTGTTTTCCTTTGCATTTAATGGTTTTTCATGCTGAAACTTTCTTATCTGATGCCCTAAGTCCAAACTCTTAAAATCCATTATTATTTCTATCTCAGGCTACAAAACATTGTTAAAAATTAATGAAATATGAGGACACATACTCTTCATTAATAGGGATGTTATTGGAGCTCTGGTGCTCTAGTGGCAAGGAGGTGCACTGCAGTGCCGCTGAAAGCATGCAGTTCGAGGCCACCAGCTGCTCTGTGAGAGGATGGGTAATCTCCTCCTGTGCAATTAACTGCCTCAAAAAACCTGCCAGAGGGTCAGCTGTGGGTCAGTTCCGATTTGACAACAAGTAACAATTACAGCATTTCAAAGTTAATGTTTGTAGTCATAGAACAGAGGAAAAAACGACTGGAACAGCACATCAGCAGAGAACTGCCAGAAGTCCAGGCTGGGTTTATAATGGGTCTTGGTACTGATGTCAGATGGATCCTAGCTGAAAGCAGAGAATACCAGAAGAATGTCTATCTGTGTTTCATTGATTATGCAAAGGCATTTGACTGTGTGGATCATAACAAACTGTG
>NW_006399797.1:4697369-4701176 GCF_000299155.1 Elephantulus edwardii | reverse complement strand
CAGGAGGGGAAGACCCTCTATGAGGTGGATTGATTCATTAACCGGTGTAATCAGGATGGGTGTGTCAGTGGCAATGCGATTGGCACAGGATAGAGCAGGGTTTAGGGCTGTTGTAAATAGAGTCGCTATGAGTTGCAAACGACTCAATGGCTCATAACAACAACAACAACAGTACATAGAGAACACAGAGAATTTTTATTTTCTGGAAACAAGAAGTCATCTGAATTTTAAATGGTGACACCTTCATCCCTGTTCCATGTACATGATCTAGGGTAATCACAGAAAGAGGATGTCTGGTTTTCTGCTATGCAAAATCTCTAACCGCACATGAAAAATCCTGTGCCTAATAATTAATAAATTTAATTTCTTCTAAGTTTTATCCTCCTTTCCCTTAAATCATTAGGATGTCAGTTTCAGAGGTAAAGTGTGCTGGCGCCAAGACATGGCATTTTCAGTCACTTACTATGCATGCAGTAGGCAGTTCTGGTGGGCTAGTGGGTGAACCACGCTGCCAAACCCTAAATAGGCAGTTTGCATCCAGCAACTCCTGTGCAGGAGAAAGGACAATCTTCTGTGTGATTCAGAGCCTCTGAAAATCCACTGGAGGGTCAGCTGTGAGTTATTTCCAACCTGGTGATAGTTGTCTGCTATTTTAAATATGCATGTGAAAGTTGGGCAATGAATAAGCATCCCAAAGAATAATTAGTGCATATTAATTAGTTGATGAAGAATACCAATTCTACCGCGGGCGGTCATAAGAACAAATAAATCTGTCTTTGAAGAAGTGCAGTTGGAATTCTCCTTAGAAATAAAGATGACAAGACTTTGTCTTTCATACTTTGGACATTCCAAAAGGGAGCCATCCCTGGAGAAAGATAATCCTGCTTCATAAAATTGAGGGTCAGCACCAAAGAGGAAAATTGTCAATGAGATGGATTCACACAGTGACTACTACAGTGGACTGAAGGACTGCAGCGGCTATGAGGATGACATAGGATGGGACACTGTTTCCTTCTGTTGTAACTCACTGAGTTGGAGATGATTCTGTGACCTCTAACAATAAAACCCCATGAGGAGAATTCATAGGGCATGGTCCATAGACATATATTCTCAATCTGGGCTAATTAGCCTAGGGTGTAACCATTGTGAGTAAGGGCAGCTTTTTGCAGCATGGTTCAGGTTGGCTTTGGCTGAGGGGATTATTTGTTCATTTTGTCTCTAGAAAGCTCCAGTTAACACCCATTGCTCCCACAGAGTCATTAGTTCCGCCCTTTGTAGTCTCAAATGTGCCCTAGTTTGGATGATAAATTATATGGTCACTTCATATTTGTTTTCATAAGCTTTAAGCTGTTGAGAAGACCATCTACCAATGCAAAAATGAGGTACTATAGACCTCATTCTATTAAATTTTCAGATATACAATTGTTAGATTAATGCCTCTTTTTCATACACACAGAGAGAGAGAGAGAGAGAGACAGAGAGAACAAAACAAAAGGTCACCCTGCTGACATTTAAGTATAATCTAAAGAAGAGAAGTATTTCTAGAAAAGCACCATATTCGGTAGTATCTGTCCATAGGAACAATAGAATTTTACATTATGATGCTAACACAGTTTATTCTCCAGTGGGGCTCACTGGTTCTATTTTCACAAATAGAAATGTGGTGTGACCTTTTATATACAGTAAGTCCAGCCAATCCCTGGAAAACAATTTATTTTTCCCCCTTTTGAACAAATGACATATTTAATCAGAATATTTCTCCCACTGGCCTCTGTAAACACAGGCTGATAGTGAAATAGTTTCTTTTCCTAGAACAACTTCCTAGAGGCAAGTTGGAAGCTGATGGTGGTGGAAGAGGGTTATGCTTCTAGTGAGAAGTGGATATTGGTGTTCACACTTCCCTGAAGAAGAAACTTAAGCTTAAAGAAATGATGTTATTCCTTCAAAATCACAGTGAATAAGTAGCAAGGCTGAAGCTTGAACCCTGATAGATCTAATTCTAGAGCCCGTGTTAAGAAGCTATGCTGCAATTCTGAATGTATGTGGTTCAAATCCACTAGCTATGACGCTGTAAACCTGCTTGCGGGCCAGCTATGCATTGGTTGTGACTTGATGATATACAGAAACAACAATAACATCCTTTCTTGAAGCGATATTGTTGTTCTGACAATATTGTTTTCCCCATGAAAGCAAGGCTTCTTCTGGCACACCACAAGTGTTAAGAGCAGAAACTAGAGGCATAGGTCAATATAGCGTGTCTGAGAGGCAAAGGCAAGGATGTTGGAAAGTATCAATCAGTAAGCTGCCCCTAACAATCTTTCCTGTGTTGAGCACTGAAGGATGGGCTTACTGAAGTTTCTGGTCCATAGCAATTTACACAGCTAACCCAAAGGCTGCTTATCTTCAGTAGTTCAAGTCCACCATTGGTTCCTCAAAAGAAAGATGCAAATTCTTCTCAAAATTAATTTACTATCTTAGACATGACAGTTTTTCTCTCTAGGCATAGGTTTCATATGAGTACATTAAGTGTTCTAGAATTTTCATTCTTCTCAATGTTAGCCATATTTTGTAATGCTCCACACAGTCAAATGCCTTTGAATAGTGTGGGAAAACCACACACAGACATTCTTTTGGTATTTTTTGCTTTCAGCCAAGATTCCTCTGACATCAGCAGTGCTGTCCCTGTGCCCCAACTCTTCCAAACCCATCTGGATTGTCTGGCATTTCCCTGCCAACATACTGTACTAGCCTTGGATATTCGTCCAAGGATGAACTTCATCCTTAACTAGATCATCTAGTTTTGGATGATCTTCAAAAAGATTTTCTTTCAGGTGATAATAATGATGTTATTGTTGTTAGGTGCTATTGAGTTGAGCAAAACTCATAGTGATACTATGAACAATAGATCTGAATTCTGTCCTATCGTTTGCCATACTCACCCTCTCTAATACACTTGAGGCCTTTGCTGCAGTCACTATGTCAATGCATTTCGTTGGGGGTCTTCCTCTTTTTCTCTGACCCTCTACCTTTCCAAAGCATGATATCCTTTTCAAAGGAACAGTGTCTCCTAGCAAAATGTCCAAAGTGTGAGAGATGAAGCTTTGCCATCCTTGCCTCCAAGGAGCACTCTGACTGCACCTTTTCCAAGCCTCACCTTTCATCCTCCTGGCAGTCCATGGAATATACAGTACTTTTCTCCAGTACCACAGCTCGAAGGTATCAATTCTTCCTCTGTCATTGTCCTTCTTCGTTGTCTGGTTCTTAGATGCATCACAAGTGATTGAAAAGATCATGGCCTGAATCTGGTGCACCTTAGTCTTCAATTAAAGTCATTGCCTTTAGAATTTTGGAAACGTCCCTGACAGTGGTCTTGCCTAAGGGAATGTAACTCCTGATCTCCTGACTGAAGGGTATATGTATGTCAGAGTTGTATCCTTTGTCTATACTTGTTCAATATGTACAATGATCAAATAAGCCAGGAAGCAAGACTCTATGAAGAAGAATGTGGCATCAGGATCAGAAGACGAGTCATTAACAACCTATGTTACGCAGATAACATAACTTTTCTTGCTGAACTTGAGGAGGACCTGGAGCACCTGCTGCAGAAGATCAAAGTTTTTAGTATGGATTATATTTCAAATATTTTTTTAAATTGTATTAAATTTTATTAGTTTTAATGAACATTTACAGGGATTTTGGGTTTTCATTCCTTCATTACTGCACCATTTTCTCTACCCTCCTCCCCAGTTTGTTCTTCTTCCCTGCCATCCGAATGTCTGTTTTAATTGTCCAATTGACACAGTGCTT
>NW_006399797.1:4654308-4694484 GCF_000299155.1 Elephantulus edwardii | reverse complement strand
AGTTTTTCATAGTATTCTAATATTAGCTTTTTTATTTTAGTTGGGTCTGTTGTGATGTTACCTGATTCATCTCTTATTCGGATTATTTGTGTCTTCTCTCTCTTTTCTTTTGTGAGTTTTGCTAGTGGAAGGAAATGAAAGGAAAAAATGTATAGTAAATGAATGAAAACCCAATGTTTCTGTAAAATTTTGTCATAATTACAATTAAAGTAAAATAAAAATTATACATAAAAAAAGAAAAGAAAGGTCCTTACCACTGATCCAGTAGGCAACAGCATGATAGATAAAGTATTAATAATAGTGTTTGATAATTTCCACATTCTGTTGGATCACCTTTCTTGGGAATGGGAACAAATATGGATCTCTTCCAGTCAGTATGCCAGACAGATGCCTTCCCAATTCTGAAAACCCACTGGAGGGTCAACTATGAGTTTGTTCCAACTGAAAGGCACTTCACAACAATATATGTTAGTGAATACAATTACTTAGTGCTTCTGAGCAGATGCTCTTTATTCCCCTTCAATTTTCCAATTAGCAAACTGAGATATGGAAAGGCTAGTTAACTTGGTAGGGAGGTGTGGTGACAAAGAAATCAAGATTTATGTTGCAAATCCCAGTCACACCCAAGTTTGAATCCACCAGTCATTCTGTGAGAACAAGATAAACAATCTGCTCTCCTGCAGTTTATAGCCTGTGAAAACCCACAGGAGGGTCAGCTGTAAGTCAGTTCTGACTAGAGGGCATATAACAATGACAGGAAGTAACTTTCTAGAGAACTATGGTGCTTTAGGGTAAAGGGTTGTACTGCCAATTCAAAGGCATTTGGTTTGAATACAACAGCTGCTTTGTGTGAGAAAGATGGCAATCTCTGCCTCCTGTGTCCGATGACCATATGATATATTACTGTGGAGATGAAAAAGTGAGGAAAAATGGAGTTGCTTTCATAGTTAAAAAAGTCATTGCTAGATCTGTCTTGAAGTACAATATTGTCAGTGACAGGATAATATCTATACGCATACAAGGAAGTCCAGTGAATACCACTATCATTCAAATATATGCACCAACAACCAGAGCCAAGGAAGAGGAGATAGAAGATTTTTACCAACTTTTACAATCAGAGATTGATCGAACATGCAATCAAGATGCATTGATAATAATGGGTGACTGGAATGCAAAAGTCGGGAACAAAGAAGAAGATTCAGTAGTTGGAAAACATGGACTCGGTGACAGAAATGGAGCTGGAGAGAGAATGATAGAATTTTGCACAATGACTTATTCATAGCAAATACATTTTTAAGAGACATAAACGCAGGTTATATACCTGGATTTCACCTGATGGTATGCATAGGAATCAGATAGATTACATCTGTGGAAAGACCCACTGGAGAAGCTCAATATCAGCTGTGAAAACTAGGCCAGGAGCTGATTATGGAACAGACCACCAACTACTCATATGCAAATTCAAGCTAAAGCTGAGGAAAATTAAACCAAATCCAAGGCAACCAAAATAGGACTTTGAGTCTACCCCACCTGAATTTCAGAACCATCTCAGGAACAGGTTTCAGGCTTTGAACACTAATGAGCAAAGGCCAGATGAGTTGTGGGAGGATATCAAGGGTATCATCCAGGAAGAGTGCAAACGGTCATTGCAAAGACAGAAGAGGACGAAAAGACCAAAATGGATGTCAGAAGAGACTGAAAATTGCACTGGAGTGCAGAGAAGCCAAAGCACAGGGAAGAATTCAAGATACTAAAGAGTTGAATAGAAGATTTCAAAAGGCAGCACGGGATGACAAAGCAAAATATTACAATGAAATGTGCAAGGAGTTGGAGTCAGAAAATCAAAAGGGCCGAACTCGCTCAGCATATCTTAAGCTCAAGGAACTGAAAAACAAATTCAAACCTCGAGTTGCTATAATCAAGGATGCTTTCGGCAGAATGTTAAATGATCCAGGAAGTATTAAAAGAAGATGGAAAGAATTACTGAGTCACTGTATCAAATGGAATTGGAAGACACAGAAGAATTTCATGAAACAACATATGAACAAGGGCCTATGGTGATGAAAGAAGAAGTTCAGGCTGCTTTGAAGGATATTGCAAAAAATAAGGCTCCAGGAATAGATGTTATACCAATTGACATATTTCAGTTAACAGATGCTGCCATGGACGTGCTCACCAAATTGTGCCAAGAAATCTGGAGAACGACCACTTGGCCAACTGACTGGAAGAGATCGATATTTGTTCCTATCCCAAAGAAAGGTGACCCAACAGAATGTGGAAAATACAGAACAAGCTCACTGATTTCACATGCAAGCAAGATTTTACTGAAGATTATCCAAAAACGACTGGAACAGCACATCAACAGAGAACTACCAGAAGTCCAGGCTGGTTTCAGAAGGGGTCGTGGTACTAGAGATATTGTAGCTGATGTTAGATGCATCTTGGCTGAAAGCAGGGAATACCAGAGGAATGTCTATCTGTGTTTCATTGACTATGCAAAGGCATTTGACTGTGTAGATCATAACAAACTGTGGCTGACTCTGAGAAGAATGGGAATCCCAGAACACTTGATCGTTCTAATGCGAAACTTATACATGGACCAGGTGACAGTCGTCAGAACAGAGCAAGGGAACACTGCATGGTTCAAAACTGGGAAGGGCGTACGCCAGGGATGCATCCTATCTCCATACCTTTTCAACTTATATGCAGAACAGATTATCCGGGAGGCTGGGCTCTATGAGGAGAAATGTGGGGTCAAGATTGGTGGACGATTTATCAACAATCTGCGTTATGCGGACGACACAACCCTGCTTGCTGAAACTGAAGAGGACCTGAAGTGCCTGCTGCAGTGTCAAGGACTGCAGCCTCCAATATGGATTGAGGCTCAATGTCAAGAAGACAAAGATTCTCACCACTGGACCAATTGGCAGTATCAGGATGGATGGTGA
This sequence comes from Elephantulus edwardii, assembly GCF_000299155.1. Classification (NCBI taxonomy): domain Eukaryota; kingdom Metazoa; phylum Chordata; class Mammalia; order Macroscelidea; family Macroscelididae; genus Elephantulus; species Elephantulus edwardii. Next base: position 4,691,536 of record NW_006399797.1, on the reverse strand, counting down.
AGAGCTTGAGATTGTACACAGCTTTAGTTTGCTTGGCTCCATAGTCAACAGTCTTGGCACCAGCAGCCAGGAAATTAAAAGGCGCATTGCCATGGGAAAGTCTGCTGTTAAGGACCTCTCTAAAGTGCTGAAGAGCAATGGTGTCTCTTTGGAGACTAAGGTGTGTCTGATACAGGCCATGGTCTTTGCAATCACCTGTTATCCATCAGAGAGTTGGACAATGACCAAGAAGGATAGAAGGAGAATTGATGCCTTTGAGCTGTGGTGCTGGAGAAGAGTACTGAGAATACAATAGACCGCTAGGAAAACAAACAGATTTGTCCGGGAAAGGGTTAAACTGGGTGGCTCCTTGGAGGCAAGGATTCTGAGGCTCATCTAACATACTTTGGACATGTTGTGAGGAGAGACTGGTCCTTGGAGAGGGACATCATGCTTGGGAGGGTGGACGGACAGCGCAGGAGAGGAAGGCCCTCTATGAGGTGGATTGATTCAGTGATTGGGATAATTGGGATGGGAGTGTCAGAGACAGTGCGATTGGCACTGGACAGAGCCGAGTTTAGGGTTGTTGTACATAGGGTCGCTCTGAGTCGCAGGCCACTCGACGGCACATAACAACAACAACAACAACAAAAACCTCCTAAGGTCAGCTGTGATTTGGTTCTCACTCGACTGTACATAACAAGAAGTAATTTTCAAATGGTTACCTAGGAAATAAATGGGGAAGATGGATTTGAGTAGTTTGACTAGGACCTGTACTCTCAATATCTCTGCCAGTTTTCATTTTATTTACATCTACTTAGACAATAGGGCAGTATGTTGAGGACTAAGAGCTTTGTGTTGTAGCTGTTTTCCAGTAGAACGCTCTCACAGGAATAATGACCCTCCTTCCATTTATGATGATGGCGATGAGGTGATGGTGTTGATGATGATGATAGTTGCAGCCAGCAATCGCTGAGCACTGTCTACATTCCAGATACAGTACTAAGAGTATTACATGCTTGATCTTATTGAGTCCTCTTAATACTGTGAAACCAATATATTATTCTTGTGCAGATGAGGAAACTAAAGCTTGTTAGAGTAACTTGCTTGAATGCACACAGTTGGTAATTGCTGTGTAAAAACCAACATCTGTTGATTCCCTCTGGTAAATATTAAATGCTCTACTTCCCTCCACTAGAAGGCTGCTTTTGCATTTGATTCATTAATTGGATTTGCTGGATGGTGGCCATTTTATATAGCCCGGGAGGGCATGTTACTATACATGTTAACTTCATTTTCTGGAGAAAAAGGCAAATTACTCAAATAACAAACTAACATCAGGGACCTTTTCAAAAAATACATTCCTGAGATGCCATTTGGTCAGTCCTGCATTTGCATAAAGCCACACTTACAACATACCCCAGGACCAAAGGCCAAAATTAGTATTTACAGTTAAACTATGTTTAACATATACTGTTAAAAGACGCATATGGTAGTGATTGTGGTTAATTTTTAAAGGTTAAATTATGTTTAGTGTATACTGTTACCCGCAGCTGTACCTCAAATGGGATTTCAGAGGCCGTAATTCCAATGGGAGGAGATCGCCCATCCTTCTCCTGCAGAGCAGCTGGTAGATTTGAACTACATGCCTTTGAGATTGCAGCACAGCTTCTTGCCACCAGAACTCGCTAAACATGTTCTTGATCTAGTTGTATTAGAAGTCTCAATAAAGTTCTAGATAGCAAAACTGTAGTTAAATATGTATACAGAACACAAAAATAGTTTTCATATATGCTCTTCAATCCTGAAACTAAACTGCACACCAAAATTTAGCCATTTAGACCTAGAAGGAGTTTAGAGGGCATCTAGTGCAGTTCAGATGCTAACCAGTGGCTAATATATCCACTGGTTGGAATCCATCAGTAGCTCTGTGGGGGAAATGGCCAGTCTTCTCCTGTTCTGTTTGTTGTTATGTATCCTTAAATTGGAATCAGCTCACAGCTCAGCTCTGAGCTTAAACCCAACTCCAGCAAGTTTTCAGAGGCAGTAAATCTCACAGGAGATTGTCCACCTTTCTCCTTGCTATGTTTACACTGGGAATGTAGTGGAGGGTTGCTATGAGTCAGAACAGACTCATCCACAGCTAGCGAGCGAGTGAGTGAGAGTGATGATACTGATGTGACTTGGCCAATATTTAAAGATCACTGGAATCATATTAAGAAGCTCTGGTGGCCTAATGGAGTTAGTCTGCTGTTGAATAGGCAGGTGGTTCAAATCCATCAGCTGTTTCTCCTGTGTGATTTACTGCCTCTGAAAACCTGTCGGAGGATTAGCTATGAGTCAGTTCCAATTCTATGACAATAAGTTTTTTAGAGTCATGTTAAGTGTAATTACTTTGGTGTTAATTTCTTAACGTTCCTTCTCACTCCTGCTCTCTCCTTAACTTAAACGTACTCCTTCTTTGTAACTACTAGGCCCTCATGACACAGTGTAATAAGCATTGTGAAATAGCCAAAAGGCTATCAGTTTGAATCCACCAGCTGCTTTATGGGTAATAGATAAGGCAGTCTGCTTCCATAAAAATTTTCAGGTTTGGGAACCCTAAGAAGTAATTATCTGCTGTTCTACAGTGTTGAGGAGTTAGAATCTCCCTGACAGCAGTGTGATTATATTTTATCTTTGTTAATTCTATGGTCATTTCCTGTATTTTTTTTAACATTTTATTTTATTCTTTGCATATATGAGTCTCTCCCTCTAGTTGTTTCTAAGCTCCTTGAAAGCAGAGATGGTTTATCCCTCTGACTTCATATTCCCATGGGGTGGCCCAGAGCCTGACACTTAATCAGTGTGAAGTGAAGCTTCACTGTATGAATGAGTTGGCTGGGATTTCATGGTTGGCTAGCAGTGGAGTGTAAGTGAGGACAGATTTTTTCCCCCCTCTGGCCAACCAGTAATCTTCCCACTACACTTTACAGTTTCTTCATTTTCATTTGAAATTCATATCATAAATTAATTCTAAAGTGATTTTTCAAGAGGGAATTTTAGAAGCTGCCAGCAACAACAACAGAAAATTTAATTGATACGACAGTGTAAAATGGATAACAAAGCTGATAAATTCTCAAAATTTATATCTTTCTTTTAAGATACCTGGTCACATCTGATCTTTAATAATTTTATGTAGAGTAAAAAAATAATTTTATGTAGAGTTTATATCACTTGGATCTATAGTGACACTTTAGGAACTTAGGACCTCCATGTTAAGATTACTGAAGTGTAGAGAAAAGGTAACCTAAATTTGCTTGTCATGCCAGCCATTGAGATAAAGGCAAATCTTCCTCATATTAATAGACTTTATAGGCTTATACTTAGATGGCAACTAACAATTTTGTTCATTCTTAAATAATGTTAATTCCCTCTATGTTTAGATTTCTCTCTCTGGCTTCAAAGAATGTCTCATCCCATATATAGAAAAACTCCTTAGTATACATAAGGGAATAGAATTATGACATTGCAAAACATATTTCTATCAAAGGTACTCTGGTAGTACAATGGTTAAAGTCCTAGGAAGTCAAGCAAAAGGTTTTCAGTTTGAATCCATGGGCTGCTGTGCTAGAGAAAGATGAGCACTTGGCTTCTAGAAAGGTTTATGGCCTTTGAAATTTAATGGGCAATCACTCTTCTGCCCTACAGGGTCACTAGCAGTCAGTGGATTAGCTTTGGGTTTGAATCGTGCTATGGGAAAATGAGGGAGCTATGGTGGCATGACCGCCATTGGAAGCTAAACTTTCTGTTCTGAGTTGCAGCTTCAGAAAACTAATGGTTACTGTGAATCAGAGCTGACTTTAGGAGAGGGAGCTTTTGAGTCATCAGAAAAATGACAAATTCCTAAGATTCAATGATTTTAATAGTTTTTCTATCCAGGTAGATTTATACATCCCATCCTATAGAGTATAATTTTAGGCCTTTAAGCAAAAAGTTCTTTTAACACGTTGCCGCAAATGATGGCAAATGTGTTTCTAAGCACAGCTGTCAATTTAAAAAGTGTGTGGCAACGTTTAGTATGGCTGAAGAACCTGTGACCCAAAGAAGTAAAATTGTTATTTCAAATAATCATCCAAAAAGATGTGAAAGCAAAATCAAGATCTTCTATATCCATCCAACACCACAGTCCTCCTCGATGAGAAGGGTTTTAATGATTTGGTTGGAAGTTAATTCTGTTACAAATGCTTTTGGTAGCTGTAAATAGAATGTACTTCATATTCTTACTATATTCTAGATATAGAACTCAAGGTTTATTGGGAAAAACTTCTCTTCATGAAACTCTACTTTGCTATCCATTAGAAAAAAATATGCACTATTCACACATGTCCACAAGATAGCAAGGTAAAATTTTGTATTTGTTGTTTACCGTAGAGTCAGAACCTACCCATAGCTGACCCTCCGGTGGGTTTTCAGAGGCAGTAAATTGCACAGGAGAAGACTACCCATCCTTCTCCCTTGGAGCGGCTGGTGGCCTCGAATCGTGTGCCTTGGGACTTGCAGTGCAGCTTCTTGCCACTAGGCCTCCAGAGCTCTCTAATGTTTTTATGCCACTCAATAATCCTAAAGAGGAACAAAAAGTGATTAAATTTGTTGTTTTGTTTTATTCAGAACTCTGATAATAAACCATTTCTATTCATTTATTCATCAAATGTATTGATTTTTTTTAATTGTGAATATCAAGCTGAGCCACATGCTGGCAATTCAGAGAGGAATAACCATAGATTTAGTCTTGAAAATTTACAAGAGGGAACAGAGATAAATTTTTTTAAAAATAAATATAGGAAATGTTTACAGGTGTGACAGACACAGGTGAGAAAAATGTTATTTAGGGGATAATGTGGTTCAATCTACCTGAAAGTTAGTTAACAACTTCATAGGGCAGGTAATGTGATGCTCTGAAAGTAGAAAGATAACGTAGGTGGTAGAGAGAGGGCCAAGAGCCAAGTAAGAGGAAGACATGAACTCTTTACAAAGAGATGTGAGTGTGCTGTGAATTAGATTCTGGAAATGGCTCTTATTACTTCAGTGGGTAATAAAAATGGTTCATATAACTTCTGTAGGACAGGTGTTTCATATAGTGAAGTCTACGAAGTGATAAGTGGATTAAGGACAGTTGCGCTATTACCACGATCCTGAATATATCCTATGAGAAATGAAGAACCAAAAATGACTTATACTATGGTCCACTTTTTAGTGAAATCTACTGTAACAATTAAGGAACCCTGGTGACATAGTGTCTGACAGGCTAAGTTACTAACCAAAGCCTGGCAATTCAAACTCACCAGCTCTTTAAGGGAAGAAGATGGGCTTTTCCTCACAGAAAGATTTTCAGCCTTGGAAGCCTAATGGAGGGGTTTTATCAGTTAAAATCAACCCAATGGCAGTGGGGAGCATTTTTTTTTTTTGGTTTGTTTTAATTATGGCCATTGAGCTTGCCTGGTAGCACAATGTACATCACTAACTGCTTAGAGGTTGGTAGTTTGAACCCATCAGCTGTCCTGTGAGCTTTAGATGTGGCTGTCTTCTTCCATTAAGATACAGCCTTGGAAACCTTACAGGGTGTTTCTACTATGTCCAGTAGGCACCCTATGTGATAAGATTGACTCAATAGCAATAGGTTTGCTTTGGAGTTTCTATGGAAGTTGATAACTGAAAGATTGATAACTGGTTTCAGTCTACCTAGAGGATACTTAGAAGAAAGATCTGGGGATCTGTTTCTGAAAAGTAGCCTTTGAAAATCCTAGAAACAATTAGACTAATGACTAGTAATGGACCATGTAGACAACCACCTCTATAACCCTAAGACCAGAAAAACTAGATGGAACTGGTTAAGCCTGCAGACAATTCTGTGAAAGGGATAACAAGCATAGGTCCTGGAGAGAGTGTGAGAAAACTGTGAAAATGTTCTTAAAATAATAGTAACATTGATCTGATAGAGCTGATGGAATCCTTGAGACTATGGACCCTAGTCGTGCTTTAACCTTTTTCAGCCACTATGTAGCTCTACTTTCAGTCAAATAAGTTAGGCCTATTGGGAGGCAATAATACCAAATAATTACACATTCCCTAGAAGAATCAACTCTGAGATTGAAGGGAAGCATTTACCAAAGGATAAAATTCTTGAAACAGATGAGGGAGAGAACAGTTTAGAAGCGATATATGATTGGGTATCATGGTTATGACAAGGGTCCAGAATGAAGGTTGCATAGTGGAGTGTACTTGGGCAGGGGGATTATTGTATACCAATGAAGGAATTTTTCTTTTACTTTTCAAAGAGAAGAGCAAACTTGGGTTGGGGTGGGCAGGGAGAAAAATGCAACAATGAATGAATGAAAATACAAAATCTCTGTAAATGTTCAAAAAATTAATAAAATATTTTTTTTTTAAATTCAGAAGACAAGAAGGCAGGAAAGGACTAATGGGAACAATAAATACAGAGAGAAGATGGTAAAAGTATTATTGTGGGGTTGGGAGTGAAGTCAATGCCACAGATAAAAATAGATATGAATTATTGAATGAAACCCTCAATTCCTTTGTAGACTTTGACCCAAATCACAATTACAAAGTTAAAGAGGAAGAAAGAAAATTTTATGGAGCCCAGTTCTTCTCTGATACACTTGTGGTGGTATTGAGTCTGATTTGACTGGATGGGAACTGGTTTTATAACAGTCTCACTCCATTTCCTTCTGTGTTTGTCTCTGTCTCTCTCTCTCTCTCTTATTTTTTTCTGTATGTGTGTGTATGTTGAGTTACGAAAGTAAGAGGTGATACCTGATACCTTTCATCCCTGGTTATGGTCATGGAATGAAAAGATGCTAAGGAAGTCTTAGCTAAATCATTATCATTGAAGAAGTAGAAGTAGAAAGAAGATTTAGAAACTATACTGAGGCAGTTATTAATGGACTTTGGAGCCCAAAGAGGTTGGTGTAGACAATAAAATAAGGAAAATAACATCATTTAAGAAATCCAGAGTCTAATTATGCATGTTTCAATCTCTTGCTCTGTGATTTTGAACCAACACCATGATTTTAAAATATCTATTTACTTTTTGAAAAGAGAGAGATAAATATTGGACTTTATTGTTCTTTGAGTCTTCAAAAACTTAGGCTATTCTTTTATGTATTTACTTTGTATAAATACATTTACTTTTTGGAAATAAACATCTTTATGATTAGTGATCAAATTATTCTTTATCACAGTGTTTAGTAGATTATACTGTAATTCTTATTATACATAGTCATGAGTCACAGGTGACTCATAACAACATACATAACAACAACAACAATAACTACTATGCGACAGGCTTTGTTTTGGTTGTTTACGTTTTAGCACCTCATCTGTAAAACAGCTCTGAACCCTGCTCTATCCTGAGCCAATCTTAATGTGTCTGACACACATATTCCCATTACCCCCATCATCGAGTGAATCCATCTCATCCAGGGTCTTCCTTTCTTGTGCTGTCCCTCCACCCTCCCAAGCATGACATCCCTCTCTAAGGACTGGTCCCTCCTCGCAGCATGCCCAAAATATGTCAGAAGGAGCTTAGAATCCATGCCTCGAAGAAGCAACCTGGTTTTTTCCTGTCCATGATGAACCTGTTTGTTCTCCTAGCAGTCCATGATACATTCAATATTCTTCTTCAGTACTACAGCTCAAAGGCATCCTGTTGCATAGAGAGAGGTAGAATGTTACTCTACTTTGGTCATGTTGCTTGGATAGGTTATTCCTTGGAGAGGGACATCAGGCTTGGAAAGATGGAAGGATGGTGAAAGAGAGGAAGAGCCTCAGCCAAGTGTGTTGACATAGTGACTGCAACAATGGGCTTGAGTTTGTCAGGGGTTTTGAAAATAGTATAAGATAGGACAGTATTTACATCAGTTGTTCATGGGGTCACTATGAATTGCGCTTGACTTGATGGCACCTAAGAACAACAACAAAATGAAGCTGAGCATGCTTTAATGGAATTTCCATACTAAGATTAACTAGGAAGAAAGACATGGAGATCTATTTCCAAAAACCACCAATAAAAACCCTATAATGGTTTGTAACTGATTGTGAGGTTACAGCAGGATTGGTCAGTGTTTTGTTCCATTGTGAAGAAGGTCACTGTGAGTCATGGACTGACGTGATTGCAACTGACAACAATTAGAAATGTAATAGATATACCTGGAAATCTCATTGACTTAACATTGATGGTGTTTATTTTTTTTTATCACATTTCATTCTCTTGGGGGCAGAAGATGAGTCTCTTTAACATGGTCAAACTGAGACCCAGGCTTCCAAATCACCATGGGCAGTGAACTCCATCCAGAAGGGGAGAAGAGAGAGTAGCTAACTTACTGAGATGCATTTAGGGCCCTGATCTTGAATATGCACACCTCCCTCTGCCCACATTCCTTGTGTCATATGCTCACACCTAACTGAAGGATAGCTGAAAATACAGTGTGTGTTTCTAGGACAGTGAAAAAGGGGGCTTTTTGAATTGCATGGCACTCTTTTTCTTAAAGCTGCAACTTGAAAAAGTAGGCCAGCTGATATCAGAATCCTTAGCTAAAATCCTTGTGTTACATTACATCTTAGATATGATCTCTTAGAACAGAATCAACAGTTTCTGAACTATTTTGTGCAATAAAGCAATCTGAGAACACAGGCTGACCTTATAGTAACTATGATACCATGTGGTTAAAATTTCCATGTGTGTTCATTTTGATAACCCCAAATATGAATTTAATAACCTATCTTCTTGTTTTTTCATTAAGTTTGGTGATTCAGAGGAATTAGTTTGTGCTCATTTGAAGGGATTATATTATCTATTTTACTTTGACTTTCATTTTCTTATAGGTCCAATCATTATCATGAAATTTCTTCATTTCATAAACTCACAGCATTTTTTAATTGTAAGTACCTTTAGGGTTAATCTGGTCTGTTTTTTTCTTTTTTTTTCATTTTGCAGATAAGGAAAGAGACCTAGAGTACTATGTGACTTATGTATTCAATATTATGCTCTTTCGGGACAGAAAGGTGTGCTCTTGAGTTTAAGCCCGTTTTTTGTTAGCTTCTGTATTACTGTCATTTTCCTTATGAAGCACCTGGTCTGCAACCCAATCTACCCTAGGAAGACTTCTAGAATTATTTTTAATTACAAGTGAATAGTGTGATTCTTACAATGTTTAAAACTGGGGCTATTTTTTAAAAAAATTTTATTATTATTTGTGTGTATGTGTGTGTGTACCATCAAATCAGATCTGACAGGTACAGGAGGAGATTGTCCCTCCTTCTCCAGAGCATCTGGTGGATTCGAACTGTGCCCTCTGGGATTGCAATGCAGCTTCTTGCCACTAGGCCATCAGAGCTCGCTGGCACTTTTTTGATTCTTCACAGTTTTTGAGTAATTCAAGATTAAGCAGAAAATCGCCCTGGCCATTAGGTTGATCTTTAGGTCATCCTTGGAAACATCAGTTTTCACTGTTAATATAAATAGAAAGTGACTTTTGCACTGAGAGTTTCTGTGGTCCTACCTATGAAGTTGAGGATTTGGGTCCTCTTAAACGTGAAGGTAGGAAACCATTTTGACTAATAATTAGCTTTTGTGAATTATAATTTTAATTAAAAAAAGTAGTCAAGTCAGCATACTTTTGGGTCAAGGAACAAAAGCATCATTAAGTTACCTGAGGGAGAAAGGGCCTAATTGAAACCTCTTCCACAGGGTATTTTTAGAAGTTCAGGAAGAATTTCAGCAAGCTTCAGGAAGGACAGACTGTGAGGCAGCTCCAGGGACTCGCTGCTCTACACAGCTGTGCTTAGTTCTGTCTCTCAGCTGCTTCCATGGAGTTCTTGTCCCTCCCACGAGGGACACAAAGCTCACCACAGGACATCCAACCCCTCAGGATGAATGACATTTCTGATCTCATGCCCATTGCTTTTGTGACTTTTAGTTCAAATTCACAGAGAGGAGTTTGTTTGGCCTATTTCCTCTTTTTCAGAAGTTTCTGGATTGTTTATGAAAGGCCACTGGTTCCTTTATTTCATCTTCCTCAACATCAACTCTGATTTTAAATGTGAATATAGCAGATGTTTATGCTTGTGCTAAGAGGCAATGAATCTATAAATTCACACAGGAATAAAACTCATGTTTTTCCTTTATATTTTAAAATTAGATTGGCGACAGTCTCTGGTGGAGGGTTTGCTTTATCCCCAGTAGAGACTGCTGAATGGAAGTGATATAGTTACTATCCATTAATGATAATCTTTATTCTTCCCGCCTAATCATTATACATCTATCTGCGTGTGCGTGCCACACAAATCACTCTCATTGTTGTAGCTCAGAAACAACTCACAACTGACCCTCCAGCAGGCTTTTAGAGTTTGTAAAATTGGATAAGAGGAGATTTCCATATTCTGTGTAGCTATTGGTAGATTTGAACCAGCAGAGAAGAACCACCTTCGGGTTAGCAGTGCAACTCTTTTTTTTTCAGTGCAACTCTTAATGATCCGACTATGCCACCAGTTTTGGAAATGGATGGATATCAATTAAAGCATTTATCAGTTTCAGAAAACAGCCTTTATAAAAATGTCTTTGGCAATTGGCTATTTTCTTTCTAATATTCCAGATGTCATCAATTATGGGAACTTTTGGAAATTTCATTCAGCTACTTAAATGACCATTTCTTTTAATTAGATTGCTTCAGCATGAAAGTCTAAAAATATGCCCCATTTTCTCACTCTAATGAATTAAAGTGAGAAATTATCTGTCTTGAAATGTTGTGGTTTTTTTTTTTTTGTTTCAGCACAATTTTTCCATTCAAAGTGATTTACAGTAACTAAATCTACTAACTAGCTTGAATTTCAGATGCTTATTGGTGCATGTAGGCGATGCTTTATTTCTGCTTAGAAGGTGTAACATAGACTCTCTGGGGAACAAGTCAAGCTGGGTAAAACTATTAAATAGGTGTATATAGAGACAAACAAAATTTCAAAATCAATGAGACAAATCAGGATACAAATAAGAACAGAAATCTAATGGAGAGGAAACCAAGTAGGAAAAAACTCACAACCTGATGCAAAATTTACTCCAGAGCTGAAGTAACAGATTGTATATTTTTTTAACAAGCATCTAATGTCAACAGAATTAAATTAGATATTCTATAAAGTGCGCTTAATTTTCCCCAACAGTTATGTATTTGTAACTGATAGACATATTGTCTCATTTTGATAGTCATTAAAGTCATAATTAATACTTAAGCAATATTGCACAGTTTCATGCTGAGAAAGGTGGAGGGTCAGTTAAAGAGAGTAAGAACCTCAACAGGATGACTTTAGCAATGTGCTTAAACATATCAAAGATAGTGAGCCTGGTGCAAGAGAGCGCAAGGTCCAGATCTATTGTTCATAGGGTCACTATGAGTCATAGATGGCTTGACAGTACCTAACAACAACAGCTACCACAAATAAAATAGCAAATTTCTTCAAATGCTATCTTGTTGGGTCTTCATCAGGATTCTTTTGTGTCATTTAAGATAGGAGCAAAACAACATCTTGGAAGATAAATTGCCATGCTTAAGTGTATACTCAGGCATGTTGTTGGGTACTGTCAAGTCATTTTTTTCTGCTTGTAAGGTCCCCACATGATAGAATAAAATGACCCTACGGAGTTTTCATGGGTGCAGCATTTGTAGGAGCAGATTTCCAGGTCTTTCCCCTTCAGAGCTGCTGGGTGACTTCCAATCACCAACCTTTTAGAAATACTAAATTGTTGCACCACTTGTGCTCTTTTTATGACATATGCTCTTGGTGATAAATCAAAACCAAAACCAATCTCACTGTTACGGATTTGGTTTCAACTCTTTTAAACTCACTAGTGAATTTCTGTGGCTGTAAACCCTTACAATTTTACAAACTCTGGTGGCCTTTATTAATGATATTGTTCGATAATTTCTGCATTCTGTCAGGTCACCTTACCTTGTAATAGGAACAAATATAGAACTCTTCCAGTCAGTTGACCAGGCAGTTGTCCTCCAGATTTCTTGGTACAACTTGGTGAGTACATCCAGGGAAGTATCTGTTTTTTTGAAATATGTCAATTGCTATGCAATCAAATCCTGGGGCCTTTTTTTGCTAATTTCTTCAGAGCATCTTGAACTTCCTCCTTCATCACCATAGGCTCTTGCTTATATACTGTTTCGTGAAATTCTTCTGCGAAATTCCTTTTGGTACAATGGCTGTATATGCTTTTAGTGCTTCCTGGATCATTTAATATTCTGCTCAAAGCATCCTTAAGCATTGCAACTCGAGGCTTGAATTTGTTACTCAGTTTCTTGAGTGTAAAAAATGCCGAGCAAATTTGGTCCCTTTGATTTTCTGACTCTAGCTCTTTGTACATTTCATTATAACACTTTACCTTGTCTTCCTGAGCTGCTCTTTGACATCTTCTGTTCATCTCAATATCGTGATTTCGTCCCTTTGCTTTGGCTTCTCAGTGCTCTAGTACATTATTCAACATTTCTTCTGATTTCCATCTCAGTTTTTTCTTCCTCCTCTATCTTTGTTTCCTCCTTTGATCCTTTGCATTCTTCGTGAATGATATTCTTGATATCCTCCCATAGCTCATCTGCTTTTAGCTCATTAGTGTTCAAGGCCTCAAACGTGTTCCTGAGATGGTTTAGACATTCAGGTGGAATAGACTCAAGGTCCAATTTTGGTTCCTGTGGATTTGATTTAATTTTCCTTAACTGCAGCTTGGACTTGCATATGTGTAGTTGGTGGTCTGTTCCACAGTCAGCACCTGGCCTATTTTTTCACAGCTGATACTGAGCTTCTCCAGCGAGTCTTTCCACAGATGTGATTGATCAGATTCCTATGCATAGCTTCAAATGAAATCCATATGTATAACCTGTGTTTGTTTCTTATAAAATGTCTTTTCAATGAATAAGTCGTTGATTGTGCCAAATTCTATTAGTCTATCTCCAGTTTCACTATAATCAAGTCAGTGTTTTCCAACTACTAATTTTCTCTGTTCCCAACTTTTGCACTCCAGTCATGCATTATTATGAATGCATCTTGATCGCATGTTCGATCAACTCTGACTACAAAAGTTGGTAGAAATCTTCTATTTCCTCCTCTTTGCCTTTGGTTGTTGGTGCATATGTTTGAATGATGATGGTATTTACTAGACTTCCTATGTGTATGGATATTATCCTGTCATTCACAACATTATATTTCAAGATGGATCTGGAGCAGCACATCATCAGAAAACTGCCTGAAGTGCAGGCTGGGTTGAGAAGAGACCGTGGTACTAGGGATATTTTAGCTAATGTTAGATGGATCTTTGCTGAAAGCAGGGAGTACCAGAGCAATATCGATCTGTGTTTCATTAACTATGAAAAGGCATTTGACTGTATGGATCACAACAAACCATGGCTACTTTGAGAAGACTGGGAATCCCAGAACACTTGATTGTGCTTGTGTGAAACCTATACTTGGACAAGGAGGCAGTCATCAGAACAGCACAAGGAAACACTGTATGGTTCAAAATTGGGAAGGGTGTGTGCCAGGAATGTGTCCTATCTCCATACCTTTTCAATCTAAATGCAGAACTGGTTATCTGGGAGGCAGGGCTCTATGAGGAGAAATGTGGCATCAGAATTGGAAGAAGATTCATCAATAATCTGTGTTATGCAGATGACACAACTGTGCTTGCTGAAACAAAGGAGGATCTGAAGCACTTATTGCAAAAGGTCAAAGACTACAGCCTTCAATATGGATTGAAACTCAACATCATGAAAACAAAGATTCTCATCACTGGGACAATTGGAAGTATCATGATAGGTGGGGAAGAGATTGAGATTGTTAACAGCTTCAGTTTGCTTGGTTCTACAATCAACACTCTTGGTACCAGCAGCCAGGAAATTAAAAGATGAATCACATTGGCAAAGACTGCTGTCAGAGACCTCTCCAAAGTACTGAAGAGCAACAATATCAGTCTGGAGACTGAGGTGTGCCTGATCCAGGCTATGGTCTTAACAATTAGTTGCTATGCTTTGGAAAGCTGGACAATGACTAAGGATGGTAGAAGAGGAATTTATGCCATCGAGCTGTGGTGCTGGAGAAGAGTATTGACTATACCATGGACAGCTAGGAGATTGAACAGGTTTGTCCTAGAGAGGGTGAGACCAGGCTGTTCCTTTGAGGCAAGCCTTCTGAAGCTTCATCTGACATACTTTGGACATGTTGCAAGGTGGGATCAGTCCTGGGAGAGGGATGTCATGCTTGGGAGGGTGGAGGGACAACAAGAGAGAGGAAGACCCTAGATGAGACAGATTGATTCAGTTACTGGAATAATGGGGGTTGGTGTGTCAAAGACAATAAGATTGGCACAGGATAGAGCAGGTTATAGGGCTGTTGTACTTAGGTCACAATGAGTCACAGGCAACTCAACAGCACATAATAACAACACCAACAACTGGTGGCCTAATGGTAAAGAGACGCATTTGCCAACCCAGAGGCAGGTAGGTTGAATCCACCAGTTGCCTGCAGGAGAAAGATGGGTAAACTTCTCCTTTGTAATTTATTTACTGCCTCTGAAAACCTAATGAAGGGTCAGCTATGAGTTGCTTCTGACTTAAAGAGACATAATAAAAACACCAATAAATCTTTATAGGAGGAAACTACTAATTTTTCTTCAGTAAAGTGGCTTTTGACTTTGAATCATCAACCTTTGGTTAGAAATTCAAGACAATGCACTACAGTACTACAGCTCTTTGCTAGGACATAGTTAAGCTTGAATCCAGGAATTTTCATTTCCAGAAAAGCCCATGTTGCTTCTAGACTACCATTCCCTGCATTTAGCTTTTGTGCTCTAGTCTGTAGAGTTGTGTCGCTAGTACAAAGGCAGTTCAAATTCACTAGCAGCACTGAGGGAAAAACTCACCTTCCTTCCATGCAATTTACAGCCTCAGAAACTCAATGGAGGGTCAGCTGTGAAATCAATTCAGAATGAAATGAGTTTGAGGTCTGAGTTACTCATTGCATGTGGGAATGTTGGTGCACTTACTGGATTCTGACTTGTGTTTTTTCTTTAAGAACAGTTAGTATAGGTTAGTTAAGTTCATGCTTGATAGAAGCAAGCTTTGTAGTCTCTTATTGTTAGTTTTGTGTTTTATGAATTAATTTAGTTTTTGTAAGTCTGTGAAATCTCTCTCTAGAGACCTCTGATGGTATAGTATATAGGGAGGTGCACTGCTAGTCCAAAGAGCCTCTTTCATGGTTCAAATTCACCAGTGCCTCCATGGGAAATTTATGGACTATCTCTTCTGGGGTGATTTGAAGGCTCTTGAAAACCCATTGGATGGTAAACTATGAGTCACTTCTGATTCAACACAAATGAGTTTAAGAGAGAGTTAAATCTGTTACCAATTTATTTATCTTTAACTAGGGGTTAATTGTAGTTTCTGACTCAATGGTTGTTGTGATGATTAAATGAATCAATGTTTGCCACACAATGAATACTCAATGAATGTTAACTGTTAGCAGTTTTTCATATATTGTTTCCAGAGTGGTAAGTTTTTACATGCAGAATAAGACAGGCATACTTCAGTGTTTGTATTAATTTTGGACAAGAAATCTACAACTCAAGATGGATAATCTGGATGAATCTCATCTTGCTAGACACACATTTATCCCTTACCTTTGTCCACCCAGCCATTTCTAAATTACGTAGTTAGAAACCAGATACTAGGTCATAATGAAAAAGTTCGCATTACGTAAACATAGGAAATGACCATATCAGTCACAAAATGAAGAATGGCAACATCATTATTTTTGAACTGCCACACCACTGTAAATCATGACCTGGCCATGCTGCCACATAACCTTAATCATCACAGTTAGCCTCGCACAGCTTGGCTTTGGTTACTGCCAGGTGTATGTCATTAACCAAAGTGTAGTCAGATCGTAGATATTTTACTATTGTTGTAAATTTAAATTACAGGGTTACAGGGTAACAAGATATAAAAAGGTATATTAGATTGTTGATTCACATGAAGCTGGATAAAAGAATCAGCTTGACTTTGTTATGTAAATATAACAGCAATTACTGTGGTTGTATATGTTTAATCTAGGGATATATATAAACCAAATAGTTTCATCTAGACCCCTCCCCCATGGAGAGGTTTTTGGTTTTTTTTAACATATAAATTAAGCAGTTCTTAATGAAAGCTTGTGTAAAGTACACTGTAGGGCTTCATGGCAGGATAAACTATTCATCATAGTATTATAAACTATTTAGGAATTTTAAGAGTGTCTCCTCAGGCCATATTTCTGGGGGCACAATAGAACCACGGATCTTCTTGCTTCTCTGAGACATAAAAGTTAGAACCTTGAAAGACAATAATTAGAGTTTGGCATGACCAGACATCCCTGCTCTATGTGAAGATGATGAAACCTTTTTGTCTCCAGTGTCACTGCACACAAATGTAGGCAGAAACGGCACTTATGGATCACATTCATGTTAAAAAAATACTTTTTTTCTTGTGATTTGAGAATTGTGACATGAAAAAAATTGTTTGTTTATTCTTTTTCACTTAAATCTTCCCCAGGGGGTCTTGCATCATTTTAATATGATGCCAACTAATCTTCTGTGAAGCCTCTTGTTAATTTGGAAAGCCCTATTATTTGATTAGCTTACTTTATCGTGAGCTCTGTCTGAATCTATGTAGAGAGTTCTAGTAACTTGCTTAGATTACCTTACAATCTCATTAACCTTTTAAAGGAAAACCACAGGAATCACTATTACCTCCTTAAATTGCTTGTTTACCATTTATTAAACACATACCACATACTGAGCAGTTTACATGAAAAATTAGTCTTCATCTACAAGAATTTGGTTATAATAGAAAATTAGGGTACACAGCAGATAAATAAGAAATGTATACATAGGGCTTAGTGGTAAGAAATTGCACTGCCAACACAAAGGTGCATGGTTTGAATCCACCGGCTGCTCCAAAGGAGAAAGATGGGCAATATCCTCCAGGGTTTTCAGAGGGTCAGTTATGAATCAGTTCAGACTTGATGGTAGAGATAAACAGCAAAAACAATACATATGTATACATATATCATGGGTATGTAGATTAAATGCTATTAGGAGATACAGATCCTCTTTTAGGGTGTCACACTTCATTTGTTCTATTTACCTGGTAAAAATAATAAGCTATTGGCATTTGCTTTATTCATATCTTCAACAATGGGTCCAGGTAATAATACAGTTGTTAAAGCAAAGGATATTAATTAACTGAGTGACTGGACCTCACTAGCTACTCAGTAGGAAACATTCCTAGTAGTTTGCTTCTATAAAGATTATAGTCTTGGAAAAATCTGTTGTTGTTGTTGTTGTTATGTGCCGTTGAGTCACTTGTGACTCATAGCGACCCTATGTACAACAGCCCTAAAGTCTGCTCTGTCCTGTGCCAATCGCACCGTCTCTGACACTCTCATCCCAATTATCCCAGTCACTGAATCAATCCACCTCATAGAGGACTTTCCTCTCCTGCGCTGTCCCTCCACCCTCCCAAGCATGATGTCCCTCTCCAAAGACCTGTCTCTCCTCACAACATGTCCAAAGTATGTTAGACGGAGCCTCAGAATCCTTGCCTCCAAGGAGCCACCCGGTTTAACCCTTTCCAGGACAAATCTATTTGTTTTTCTAGCAGTCCATGGTATTCTCAATACTCTTCTCCAGCACCACAGCTCAAAGGCATCAGTTCTCCTTCTATCCTCCTTGGTCATTGTCCAACTCTCTGATGCATAACAGGTGATTGCGAAGACCATGGCCTGTATCAGACACACCTTAGTCTCCAGAGAGACACCACTGCTCTTCAGCACTTTGGAGAGGTCCCTAACAGCAGACTTTCCCATGGCAATGCGCCTTTTAATTTCCTGGCTGCTGGTGCCAAGACTGTTGACTATGGAGTCAAGCAAACTAAAGCTGTGTACAATCTCAATCTCTTCACCATCCATCCTGATGCTGCCGATTGGTCCAGTGGTGAGAATCTTTGTCTTCTTGACATTGAGCCTCAATCCATATTGTAGGCTGCAGTCCTTGACACTCTGCAGCAGGCGCTTCAGGTCCTCTTCAGTTTCAGCAAGCAGGGTTGTGTCATCCACATAACGCAGGTTGTTGATAAATCGTCCACCAATCTTGACCCCACATTTCTCCTCATAGAGCCCAGCCTCCTGGATAATCTGTTCTGCATATAGGTTGAAAAGGTATGGAGATAGGATGCATCCGTGGCGTATGCCCTTCCCAATTTTGAACCATGCAAGTGTTCCCTTGCTCTGTTCTGACGACTGCCTCTTGGTCCAAGTATAAGTTTCGCATTAGAACGATTAAGTGTTCTGGGATTCCCATTCTTGGAAAAATCTAGCCGATTAAATTGCTATGAGTCAAAATCCACTGGTGACAGTGGGCAGTTCTGCTGTGAATACCTTCAATCTTTAAGCCAAAATTATCTGTCAATGAATTTTAAGTGGTTAATTATCTCTATCTCCTTTCCTTCCCCATATCCCCTCCCCCAAAATAAAAAGTATCACACCTTCAGTTTTAATAAAACCAGAAAGATAAGGGTAATTTTTGCAGGCTTCTAGTTTTCACCAGTAACTCAACTGGGTACCTGTGCATTTCATTATAAGGCAAAGATTAGAAAGGGCAGAAATGCTAGATAGACCAGGCTATTCCCTACTGCCCTTTGTTACATGAAGTTGGAAAGGTGTCATGTCTCTTTTTTTAGGTTGCACCCAATGCAAATACAACCTTTTCCTTCTCTCCATTATTTCTACCTCCTTTCTGTTCCAAGAAGAAGGAAGCTCTCTTTCTTTTACCATAGTCCTAGCATACCAAATTTGACCAACATAAATAATTTCATTGTGGGATAATTCCTTACAACACCTGAGTTATCAAAATATCCAAACCTTCTTTAGTTTCTTTTTCTTTTCCATTGGCTCTAGTAAGTAGAGCTTCTCGTTGTTCAGGGCACGTCTAGAAATAATCACTGGTTCCTCTTTTGTTCACTCTCCACATTCACTCTATTTCCAAGTCAGATGAGTTCTACACTGAAATAGGCCTCACCCACTTCTTTCCCTGAGGCTGTTAGATTGAGTCCCTTCCTTTAGCATATAGACTTCTGCAACCAATTTTTTAACTTCACTCTTTCCATCCTTGTTCTCTTTAGCCATTCTTCAAAAACAGCATGAGTAAATTTCTAAAGCTTACACGAAGGTACTATGTACACTTAAACACTTTTTTAAGGAGAATAAAATCTAATCCCTTTACCAGGGCATATTAGCGCCTGTGAATTCTGCCTACACTTCTGACATGTTTCTCCTGATCTCTCAATTGTCTAACTTTTGACTAGCCATTTTAGCTGTTGTTTTGTTCTGGGAACAAACACATACCACAGGACCTCGTAAATTGCTGTTCCTTCTGTTTTTAATTGTCTTTCTTTCTAGGTTATCATTCATGTTACCTACTCATGTGTGTTTTCTGAGAGTCTTGCTAAAGATACACATTCATTCTCTCCCTAATTACTATCATTATTCTACTACATGTCCTTCAAGGAGTTTAAAAGTCTGCACTTACCTTATTTAATCTGTAATATAGATGTTTATTGTTTTCCCCACAGGAATACAGGCTCTTTTAGGAAAAACAGGATATTCTTTCCCCCTTGTTGCAAACTCAGGGCATTGTATTTACTCAATTGTGTGACAAAATGGAATACAATGTAGAACTTGCATATTGACTGAGATAAAAAAAGATAAAGAGAGTTCTGTGACATAAACTGAGTTGTTTTAACTGATAAAATATTTTCTATAGAACAGGAGCATAAAAGCAGAAGTTTGGTGTAGTTTTTTTATTATTTAATCTTTCTGTATTTGCCTTTTAAAACTCCTTTTGAGGATCATGGGTCAAAGCTGTCTACAGCACCTGAATTTCTTCGTCTCAGATGAAGAGATGAAAGTGCTCTATGTGTGTGATTTGCTTTCTCTTATAAGAAAATCTACATTAACTATTTAACCTAGATGATGACAGAGTGATTCTACTTATGTCCAAGGGAAAATTTAATATAAATGGATCGTAAGCTGGTCTTCTTTGCAATATAATATGTTTATAACATTAAACAACTTTAAATCTTTGTCTTAAATTTCTGTTCTTATAATAATTGTGTATTTTAATAATTGTATTTAAAAATTTCTTGAAACCATAATCTTTTATAAATGCCATCTTTAAGCTTTTCCTAGGGAGCTCTGGTGACTTAGTGGATAGGGAGATGCACCACCATTGCAAAGTTAGGTGGTTCAAATCCACCAACTGCTCTGTGCCATCAAGGAATAAAGTCTCATCCTGGGTGACTTAAGCTTCTGAAACCTCCGTGGAGGGTCAGCAATGAGTTGGTTTTGACATGGCCACAGCGAACTGAGTTTGAGTTAATAAAGGGTGGCATAGCCCTGCTCCGCTGCTAACCCAAAGGCCACATCCCTCAGCAGTTCCTGGGGGGGGGGGAGGGCGTGACAGAGGGAAAAGGTAAGCAGTTTTCCTCTTTGTAGTTTATAGCCTCCAAAAACTTGCACTATAAGTTCAAGCTTCACTGTAAAAACAAAGAAAAAATAAGGCTCCAAGAATATATGGGATGCTGGTTGACATTTTTCAACTAACAGACGCAACCCTGGACATAATCAGTCTAGGACAGGAAATTTGGAGGACAGTTGACTGTCCAGCTTGTTGAAAGAGATCTATATTTGTTCGCATTCCTAATAAGGGTGATCCAACAGAACATGGAAATTATCAGACAATATCATTAATATCACATGAAAGTGAAAGATTGCTGAAGATCATTGAAAAACTACTGAAATAGTGAGTGCATTGACAGGGAACTTCCAGAAATTGAAGCTGGATTTAGAAGGGGTTATGGCACTAGAGATTTCATTGCTGATATTAGATGAATCCCAGCTGAAAAGAGAGAATATCAGAAAAAATGTCTATCTGTGTTTTTAATCGACATTGAAAGGCATTTTACTGTGTGGATCACAACAACTATTGAT
Organism: Elephantulus edwardii; assembly: GCF_000299155.1. NCBI lineage: Eukaryota > Metazoa > Chordata > Mammalia > Macroscelidea > Macroscelididae > Elephantulus > Elephantulus edwardii. Next base: position 4,670,428 of record NW_006399797.1, on the reverse strand, counting down.
ACCATTGAGAAAAATGGGAATTCCAGAACACTTAATCATGCATGCATAATCAAGAAGCTATTGTATGAAAAGAACAAGGAAACACTGTATAGTGAAAATCAAAAAAGGTTTGTCTCATGGGTGTATCTTTCCCCCATACATATTCAATCAAATAATTCATGAAGCTGGACTCTATGAAGAAGAGTGTGGCATCAGGATCAGAGGATGCCTTCCCAGAAGAACTCCAAAAGGCAGACTCAAAAGAACCCACACCTGCCTTGAAACCCAAATTTATCATAAAAGAGTCAAGATGAAAGCATTAATAGTTTGAGGGGAAAAATGACTTTGTTGTTAGCCCTCTCTCATTTGAGAATATACATTAATTTTTAATTATTATATTTAATATTCAATTAGTAGAAAGTATTACAGAGATACATGATCTTGCACTATTAATGGAATAATCCTGGTTAATTTCTTTACTACTTGACAAAGGGCCAGAAGACCAAGGCCCATTCCAGAACTCCGATTAATGTCAGACTCACAAGTGGACTCATCAATGAAAGCATCCATCTGCAAACACCTTATCAAATAAAAAAAGATGTTAATGCCTGCCTTGCCCTCTTGTCATAGAAGGACATGAACAAGGATAAGAAATTATTTCTAATTGTACAATTTGATTTGGGGGGGGAGAGAAATGGGAAAAATTCTGTATGAAAAACAATGTATTCAAATTTTGTGAATAAACTAGTATTTAAAAAAAAAAGAAGAAGGTACAACCTTGCCTGCTGGAAGCAAGAGGGTCCTCAAGCACTTGTTGCAGAAGGTCAAGGACTACAGACTTATGAAGACAAAAGCCCTTACCACAGAGCCAGTTGGAAAGATAGAAACAAGATTAAAACTGCTAATGAATTTTTCTTACTTGGATCTACAATGAAGTTCCTTGGTATAAACAGTCAGGAAATAAGGAGGCATATTACTTTGGGCAAGCCCACTGTCAGGGACCTCTCCAAATTACTGAAGAGAAATGATGTCAGTTTGGTGACTAAGATCTGCTTGATTCAGGCATGGTCTTTTCAGTCGTTTGCTGTGCATCTGAGAGCTGGACAGTTAATAAGGTTGATAGAAGAAGAATGTATACCTTTGAACTGATTTGTGATTCTGTAGAAGAGTACTGACCATGGACTACCAAAAGAATAAACAGATATGTCTTGGAATAGGGGAAGCCAGAGTGCTCTTTGGAGGCAGTGATGTCAAAGCTCTGCCTCTCATATTTTGGACATGTTGCTAGGAGTGGGTTTACCTTAGCAAAGGATATTACACTTGAAAAGGTGGGTCAATGAAAGAGAGGAAGACCCAGATTGAGATAGATTTACAAAGTAACTGTAGTAATGGGCTCACATGTATCAGAGATGGTGAGAATAACACAGGACAAGATAGGATTCAGATCTGTTGTTCTTAAGTTTAACATAGGTCTTACACAACTCAAGGCCACTTAACGACCACAAAAAAAATACCTGCTGGAGAGTGAGCTATGAGTGAGTTCCAACTGTACAACAATGGCTTTAACTTTATTACATTTAATGACTGAGACTTTGCTATTGCCCTTGGCAAAATGCATGACAGTAGGATCAACACTTTGAAAAAGAGCCCTTTTATGTAATAAGTGAGGTTCAAAATGCTACTCACCCTGAAAACTCAGTGACTTGATTGTGAGGCTAATTAAAAAGGTATAACACCCTCGCAGCATCCATCAAAATCTGGCTAGTGTCTAGTGCCATTTGGTGACAAATGTAGCCTTGGGGAAAACTGAAAGGTATAATAATTCTGGGTCTCGTGGCTGGCTGCAAGAGTGACAGCAATTCCAAGAATCACCCAGTTAGTGTATTTTCAAGGAAATTGGACAGAATAATACTGAGAAGGTGTGTGTCCACACTCCATATTTCTCTTTTTTACAAAAAGACTCTCTGCCTTCCTCACAATCTTCTCCATGGAAAAGAATATAATTTTTATCAACTCCTACTATATTGAAAATTCAGAGCTATTCTGAGTTGCATTACAGAGCACCTTGGCTAGAGGATTTTGCTATATTTTGATAACATGATAAACAAAACAGTGTGAAACAAAGTCATATGCAAATAAATATGGTTTTGATGGCACCATATATTGCCTCTATATTTCAGACTGTTTTCACAGCTCATTCTAATCTAGTCACTAATTGCTCCTGCTTCACCAAGCATTTACTGACAGAGATGGCCCTACCACATTTAGAAAAGAAATCAAATCTGCATTATGGAGTTAGCATCGTGGTATTTCTAGTTTCATGCATGGTGGATTCTTTATAGAGCTATATTTAATGCACTTCTAATTAAAAAGGGGAAGAGTGTCCAAAGTTTCTCAGTGTTTCCTTCTCCTTTGTTTTTGTTTGTGCAGCTCACCATGTTAAAACGGGAACTTGCGAGGTGGTGGCCCTCCACAGATGCTGTAATAAGAACAAGATAGAGGAGCGGTCACAAACTGTCAAGTGCTCCTGTTTCCCTGGACAGGTGGCAGGCACCACGCGAGCTGCTCCGTCCTGTGTGGATGGTGAGACTCCTTCCTTTGTTCGTCATGAGAGCATGCTGGGGCCTCATTGAAATACTGTCAACTAGATTCAATACTTGGCAACACAGTACAAAATAATGGGTTGAAAGAAAGCTATTTAGGAATTTTTATAAAATCTAAAGGTTTTTTGGAAGGGAGACAAAGGTCTCATGGAGTTTAGAACAATAGCCATAAAATGAGATTCTAGGAAATAAGTCTATTTCTTATTTGGGTTCCCTAAAATATTGATTTACTGGGAGTGTATACAAATGAACTGAGAAAGGAATGGGTAAAAATACATCACAATAGTATGTATTTTAAGACTTAATGGTTGGTTTTTAAGAGTGAAAATGCATCATAAAAGTAAATAAATATTATGGATAAATTCACATAAAACATGATGTTGAAAATACGGACCAATATTAGATTTTTTTTTAAACTTGACTTTTCCTCTAATTACAATAGGATATACTTCTTTTATGAGTGTATTTAATCACTGTTACTCTAAGTAACAGTTTGTTACATGCATGGTGAATTATAATGTAGATTTTGATATATACATAGGTACGTTCACACATCCAAGTAGACATAATGAAAAGAAATACATACAAAAAATAGTTTTAGGCAGAAAATGTAGAAAGATCTATTTCCTTTGGCTAAAAAGGGTATCTTAAAACTTAGTCTACTCAATGGTAAAAAAACCATGTGTGGCTTTTTTCCTCTTTGAATGTGCATCCAGAGAATTAGCAGGTTCAAGAAGAAAATGTTGGATTGATTTTTCTGTCTTCTGTAGCTTCAATTGTGGAACAGAAATGGTGGTGCCATATGCAACCATGTCTTGAGGGAGAGGAATGTAAAGTTCTTCCTGATCGGAAAGGATGGAGCTGTTCCTCTGGGAATAAAGTGAAAACAACAAGGGTAAGTGGACAACCAGCTTGGGAGAGTTAACTGCCTCAGAATGAAAAGAGCCTGGGCCATATGCAATTACATATTTAGAAAGTAGTTGTAGATTGGAAAGTGGATTGCTCTGTATGCCATATTTTCCCATAACTGTTTCATTTTCTCATGGCACATTTTTATTTCACTCAGAATAACATCTTGTATCGTTTGCCATCAACTGTCATTCTTTCTGGTAAATAAACTCTCTCTGTCCTATTATAGATACTGACAATAATGTAAAAACGTTCTGCAGGTACATGGTAAATGTTTAGAAGATGAGCCCAAATATTTAGGAAGATGATCCCAATCCCTGTTCTGATGTGTATTAAATGGAATAAATTCTGAAAAATCCTGAATTTCTTTTCTTTTTTTTTTAATTTTTTAAACAATTTTTAAGTGATGTACCAGAGTCTCACTAGGAATATATTGGCCAATATATATTGGCCCATGCTTTTAAAGACTACAGATGATAGAATACATAGCATGCCAGCCATGCCTCAGGAGATACTAATTGACTACTTTGAGAACCAAGACCATTCTCTCTTCCCTCCTAAATCAACACTTCGTTCCAACACATACTTCACTTCCTAGTTTTCCAGTCACTACTCAAATTAGTTATCCTTTCCTGTTTAATTACCACTCTGTATCATTTTCCTCTTCTTTTTATTTTTTTATTTTTTTAGTGATTTATTGAGCATTTATTATTCCTTATATAAATCTCATGATACAGCTGTTCTGAATTTCTGTTCTATGAAATTCTTAAACAAATCAATTAAGACCTTTCCAGTTTCATGATTGAAATTAATTTTATCTTCCTGATTTCTGGATCAAATATTTTTCCAATGGTTAAAGTTTGCAATCACAGTAATGGATCGTTCAGGGAAGCTTTAGAATGTCAGGGTCAGTGTTGTTGTTGTTATGTGCCGTCAAGTCTCTTGCCACTCATAGTTATCCTATGTACAACAGCTTTGGATCCTCCTCTATCCTGAGCCAACCTTACTGTCTCTGACACACCTACCTCCAGCACTCCAGTCACTAAGTCAATCCTTCTCATCAAGAGTCTTCCCCCACTCTGCAGTTTATCTACCCTTCCAAGCAAAATGTCCCTCTCCAACGAGTGGTCCCTCCTTGAAACATGCCCCAAGTATGTCAGATGGAGCATGTTGTTGTTGTTGTTATGTGCCGTCGAGTCGTTTGCAACTCATAGCGACCCTATGCACAACAGCCCTAAACCCTGCTCTATCCTGCGCCAACCGCACTGCCTCTGACACACCCATCCCGATTACCCCAGTCACCAAATCAATCCATCTCATAGAGGGTCTTCCCCTCCTGCGCTGTCCCTCAACCCTCCCAAGCATGATGTCCCTCTCCAAGGACCCGTTCCTCCTGGCAACATGTTCAAAGTATGTCAGACGAAGCCCCAGAATCCTTGCCTCCAAGGAGTAGCTTGGTTTAATCCTCTCCAAGATGAATCTGTTTTCCTGGCAGTCCATGGTACATTCAGTACTCTTCTTCAGCACCACAGCTCAAAGGCATCAACTCTCCTTCTGTCCTCTCTAGTCATTGTCCAACTCTCTGATGCATAACAAGCGATTTCAAAGAGCATGGCCTGTATCAGGCGCACCTTAGTCTCCAGAGAGACACCATTGCTCTTGAGTACTTTAGAGAGGTCCCTAATAGCAGACTTTCCCATTGCGATACACTTTTTGATTTCCTGACTGTTGGTGCCAAAAGTGTTGACTGTAGAGCCAAGCAAACTGAAGCTGTGAACAATCTCAATCTCTTCGCCATCCATCCTGATGCTGCCAATTGGTCCAGTGGTGAGAATCTTTGTCTTCTTGACATTGAGCCTCAGTCCATACTGAAGGCTGCAGTCCTTGACCCTTCGCAGCAAGTGCATGAGGTCCTCCTCAGTTTCAGCAGAGTTGTGTCATCTGCATAACACAGATTGTTAATAGATCTTCCACCAATCCTGATGCCACAATTCTCCTCATAGAGCCTAGCCTTTTGGATAATCTGCTCTGCATACATGTTGAAAAAGGTGTGGAGACAGGATGAATCCCTGGCGTACACCCTTCCCTATTTTTGAACCATGCAGTGTTACCCTGCTCTGTTCTGACTACTGCCTCTTGGCCCAAGTATAGGTTTCGCATTAGCACAATTAAATGTTCAGATGGAGCATAGAAAAAGAATATTCTCCAATAGTGATGTATTTCAGTTTTGCATTGACTGATCTTTGTGGAGTGGGGGAGAAAGGAAAATTAATTAACTTTATCCTTTGAGTTTCTGATTAGCTAAAATTTCTATTTTAGGTTAGCAAACTTTGATTTTTATTTTTTTTTTTTAAGAATTGGAAATTTAAGGGTATGGGCATGTATGTATGTGTGTGTGTTTGTAGTCCTGAGGTGGAAGCACACTATTGACTACTGATTAGAGCTGGATAACTTGCAAATAGCATACAATATTGATAGGAGATGTTTTCTGAAAAGGAACTAAAACTAGAGATGTTAATTTCCAATACTGATTGATGATAGTAATTAATTTCTTTCTTATGGGCATATTTTTCATCAAAATATATAATTGATTGTTAACAATGTTAACGTTACCATACTGAGTGACGACACATTCACAGACCTGGCCAACTCTCAAATAGCATAGAAAGTAACATTACAGTTTGAGTATTCTTAACTCCAGTGTGTTGACTCAATGTTGGTAACCATCTCAAAAATTCATGGAGTACATTATTAGAATTATTATATTATTCAGTGAGCTAGCACATGATGTATAAATGTTGACTTGTTAACAGTACTCTAAAAATGTAAAATTTTATTGTTTTATCTAAGAGGTACAGCAGCCTTGTGCCATTGGGGTGTCAAATGCCATAACAGTTACCCAGGATGGAGAGGGTTTGGTGGAGCTCCCAATTTAATATAGGTTTGAAAGCAAGAGTGGCATCTGCTTCCTAAACAACAAGCCCCTGAAAACTCTATAAACTTTGATAAATGACGGTAGTTATAGAAGCATTTTGAGCCTTTTGTTCATAGGGTCACTATGAGTCGTGCTTGACTCAACGGCAGTCAACAACAGCAACAATTTTTTAATAACACTGTTGTCAATCTAACATTGCACTGGTAGAAATTAATTCAAGGTCTGAGATTCTGAAATAATTTTTAAAAAACCTACAACAATCCTTGAGCTTTCTATATATAAATTCTGTTTTAATATGCTTTAATGGATATGGGAAAGCTATTATTTATTGGACATTTAAAACATATGCCATTTACTCAGCAAAGTGCTTTACACGAATTAGCTCATTTAATCCTCTTAATAGCCCTTTGAGGATGATAATATTATTATCTCCTTTTTACAGATGAGTAAACTGAAGCTTCACAAAGTTACCTGCTTTTCCAAGGTCATATCGCAAATTAATGAGGACGCCAGGGTTCAAACTACACACGCTTATTCCAGAAACTATTCTTTTAACCTCTACATGTTAATAAATTTATACTGGATAATTTAATTTCTTTTTACATACTAGAGATAAAAAAATTCTATAGTTCTGTTTTTATAAGGTGGACCTTTGAAAATATCTTTAACTTTCTGCATTACTGGAAGCAAAAAGTTAAGACCATATGATCTCAATCCTTATAGTAAATTGTTCTGAAAGTGGTTTTTCCCCCCCCTTGTTCTTCTTGGCCGTATTCTCAATGATCCAAGTTAAAACTGAGTCTCTGCTTCACAAATTTTTCATAATGTAATGAAACAAGATAAATGAGGAACTGAGGGCTCATGAGAGGAAAGACCGAACATAGATTTTACAGTTTATTTTAGTGATAAGAGTATCTTTCTTATATTTCCCTCATCACTTTTGCCTTGAAGAACAGATAATAATTAAAGATATTATTTAAGATGTTGAGAGAATTTATTGCGCTTGGATAATATTAATTTTGAGATCTTTCCCTACTCCGGGAACCAATGACTCTCATTTTGGGAAGAAAAGCCGTCAATTATGAGAAAGCAGTTCAAATGCAGAAGCTTTTTTGGGCAAAATCAAAGTAAATTCTCCTCCCCCTTTTTTTCCTTCATAAGGAGAGAGATTTCTAGTAAAATCGAGCTATCTTAGGTAATTTCAACTACATGAATATCCTGGCACTCCGATGGTTAGGAAAAAATATTTAGAGTTTGGCTCACAAAAACCAAGTTGGGTAAATGCCACTACGGTCATAAATGGAGCGGTGCTTCCAGAGTCATTAGGCGATAAATACTCTTCCATCTCTATTGAGCAGCAAAGAGAGTAGGAGTTAAAGAAAATGTTTGAAACAGCTGTGGGCACATGTCAGTTTGCCACTCTAGTGGACATGTTAGAAAGACATAGTTTCCAATGTTGTCCACTTACTAATCTTGAGTAACAAAGGACCAAGAAGTCATTGGAGTCCTGATTAGGCAGGATCCTACCTCAAATAGGAGAGTTCAGAGTGAAACGGGAATAGACTAAAAAATAACAGAAGAGTTGTTCTCAGCCAAATCCATTTGAATTTCAGATGTAAAATATGTTGGTCTTATGGGATTATTGCTGGAGGCAAAATGGGTCAAAAATGATTAAAATTTGCAATAATGTACACCCTTCTTTATAATTGCACATATCCAATCTGGAAAGCTCTCTTCAGCCGGGCGATAGAGATGGATAGCGAGCGCAAGCGCGAACGCGAGAGCGAGAGCAAGAGAGCGCGCATGCGCAGTCACCTGACACCAGAGGTAAAGATTTTTGGCCTCAGCCTAGACATGGGTGGTAGGTATACTTCCAGGGTTGACTACAGATCGGAAATCTCGGTGACATACTCCATTGTCTTCAGACATTGTTCTTCCTGCTGTAATTGTAGACTATGTTCTCTTTCAGTCTTGGTTCGAGATTCAGGAAGGTTTTCATTTATTCTGTCCCATGTTTCCATCCCAAAATATGAGCAAAAGGCATGGTATAGGGAGACCACTTGCTAGGATACCATGCATACGTGTTCTTCAAAACCCAAACATTTCTTCTAAAGTCAATAGAGGAAGCAACCTTGGTTTCTCAAACCCAACTTCTTACTCTAAGTGGAAAACTTGAGACTTTATGTGACAACATACCCATCATCTCTTGTCTTACTTTTTGAAGAAAATCTAAAGTTAAGGAGAAGAGAGTTCTGGTAGCCTAGAGGCAAGAAGCTGTGCTGCAATCCAGAAGACCATCCGCTGCTCCGCAGGAGAATATGGGCAATCTCCTCCCATGTGATTAACTGCCTCTGATAAACCACTGGAGGGTCAGTTTTGAGTTCTAACTCAATGATACACAACAACAAAAGTGAAAGAGAGGCATAAAAGCCTTTTGATTCCAAACACACATTCAAAAGAAACTTTTCAAAGAGTTATTAGTCGAAGAATGCTCTTTATAATCTAAGAGAGCACATGATCATCTGCTAATTATATAATACAAGAGTAGCAGAAGGGAAGATGCAGTATAGTTTGTAAGATCTGAGGAAGAAAATCTTTTGGTAACTTTAGTAAAATTATCAGAAAAAATAGAATCTGATATATTGTAATGATTTGGTATTGTATCTCTATGTAACATATCCTAAAGGAGATAATATTCCTATTTTAGGCTTTATGTAACCCTTGGTTTTAGGTATGAGCCCAACCTTTAGGTGCCAGCAGTCACTGGTGCTCTTGTATCTATCTGATTCATAGGAAAAATCAACTAGGTTTCACATTATACCCGAGCTTATATTTTCATTACAAAAAAAAGAATCATGACTCCCAGGACTGCAGATTTTTCATATGCTTTAGAAGAAATTCTGATTAATTTTTCACTAATTGAGATTCTTTCATCTTTATTCATTTACTTAAAATGCTCTAAATAGATAAGAACTCTGAAACTTTTACAATGTCCCTTCAAATATATAGAAAGAGATTTTAAGATCTAAAACAAGATGTGGTTTTGGTTGGTTGGTTCTTTTTCTTTTTCTTTTTTAAAAAAAACCCCAGTCTATATAATGCAATGCCAATTAGCAGAGAATGAGGACTTGTTATGCTTGTTGTTGTTTGTCACTTGTGATTCATAGTGACCTTATGTACAACAGCTCTGAACCCTGTTCTATCCTGTGCCAACCCTATTGTCTCTGACACACCTATTCCCATCTATAAATGTACTGCAGGTATGATTTATTCTTCCCAACTTCAGTAGACTTTTATAAAAGACTGAAGATGTATGACATATTCCATTTCTATACAATATATCTGACTGGATAAATGTATACAGTTATGGTATTCTTTTGTTTACCTATATTAAATACATTGGCTATCTACAGTTCAATCAAAGTAAAATAAGTCAAGAGTAATATTATTATAATAAAAGAGATAGCATGCCCTTTTAGTTCAGCTTCCTCATCTGTAAAAATGTGAAAATGTTGAGCTAGATTCAATTTCAAGTTCCTTTAACTAACATTTATTCTTTGGTCTCATGTGTAAAGGACACTTCTAACTTCCTTTCCAGTAAATTTATATGACAGTAATAGCTGACTAATCTCAGAAGATATATAAGTATCAGCTTTTTCATTTCTCTGGAAGAAAGATGTATCATCATGTGGTGTAATGCCTTGCTGATTAAGCTGGAAGCTGTCCCTTTACTGTGCTACTAGACTTCAAAGACTTAGTGACTGTACCCTGTTTTAGGTTTAGGTAAAGAGTTCAGCACATAATCCTGGAAAGGATTTATATCAAGAGGAAAAAAGTTTATTCCTTCATAGTGTTTTTACATGCTGCCAGTGACACATGTTCAACAGAACAAGAACACAAGTCAGGCTTGACAATAATTTGAAATCACTGAATCATTGAGCTGTTATGTTAGAAAAGAGTAGTGAATAGAGTACAGACTGCTAGGAGAACAAACGGGTTCATCCTAGAGAGGGTGAGGCCAGGCTGCTCCTTGGAGGCAAGGATTCTGAAGCTTTGTCTGACATACTTTGGACATGTTGCAAGGAGGGACCAGTCTTTGAAGAGGAACTTCATACTTGGAAGGGTGGAGGGACAGTGCGGGAAAGGGAGACCCTAGATGAGATGGATTGATTCAGTGACTGGGATAATAGGGATAGATATTTCAGAGACAATAAGATTGGCAAGGGATAGAGCAGGGTTTAGGGCTGTTGTACATAGCATCACTATAAGTTGTAGGCTACTCGATGGCACATAACAACAACAACAAGATACAATCCATACTAATAGTCTTTGATTTCATCCTTAAGTGCTTCAGATCTTCATTTTTAGAAGGCAAGATTCTGTATATCACAGTCATCTGTATATCACAGTTTGTCAATGTGCCTTATTCCAATCTTGAAGCTGCGTTTTTTCTTTCTATCGTCTAGATTTTGGTTATTTAGTTTCTTGTTCTGTTTGCATGACTGCCTCTTGGTCTACACTTAGATGCCTCAGGAGCACAATTAAATGTTCTGGAATTCTCATCATTCACAACCTTATCTATAATTTGTTTTGATCCACAGAGTCAAATAACTTTGCATAGTCAATAAAACGTTTTGCGATTTCTTTTCTTTCAGCAAGATCCATCTGATATCAGCAATGATATGCTTCCTTCCACACACTTTTCTGCATCTAATTGGAATTTCTGTCAGTCTCTGTGAGAGAATTGTTGCAACTGTTTGGTTTTCTATCCTTAGCAATGTGTACTGTGTATCATACTAATAGCATTTGTCAGTAATTTCCACATTCTTTAATCTCCTTTGTTTGGATAGGAATAAGTATGGTCTCTTCCAGTCAGTTGGCCACATATTTTGGCAGTAGAAGTGAATGCTTACAGGTTATAACTATTTGTTAAACTATCTCAACTGGTATTTCATCAATTCCTGAGGCTTGGTTTTTTTGCCTGTGTCCTCAGTGCAAGTTGGATTTCTTCTCTGCTTTATAGTGGTATAATTTCTATGAATTCTTCAAACACAGTGCTTCCTTTTGCTTTGAAAATTTAAGTGTAGATTTAGCTGGTGTAATTTTTCTTGACCAGCCCTTTTTTAACAGGAAACTTCTTATTCATTTGTCTTTATTTCATCTCCAGTCAGGCTATAAATTATACCCTAGTCCACATCTCTGAATGTGATAACTTATAGAGTTAAAATTTTTGAGATTATTTCGATTGTACATTTTAATATAGCATACAGCTCCCCTCTGCACACACAGTTTTGTTTTTTTTAGGTGTCATTGAATTGAGTATAACTCATAGTGACCCTGTGAACAGCAGACTTCATCTATGCCCTATCCTTTGCCATGCCCCTGGTCCCTGCCACACTTGAGCTTGTTACTGTGGTTACTATATCAATGTGTCTTATTAGAGGTATTCTTCTTTGCTTACTCTTTCAAGCATGATATCTCTTTCCAAGGAATAGTCTTGTCTAGCTACATATCCAAAGTATGAAAGATGAAGTTTCACCATCTTTGCCTCCAAGGAACATTGACTGCACTTTCTCCACGTCATATACACTTGTTCTTTTTGCAGTTGAAGGGTATTCAGTACTCCTCTCTAATACCACAATTCAAAGGCATCAATTCTTCTTCTGTCATTCTTATTAATTGTCCAGCTTTCTAATGCACAGCAGGTGATTGAGAAGACCATATCCTGAATCAGGTACACTTTAGTCTTCAGACTAACATCGTTGTTCTTAAATATTTTGGAGTGGTCATTGATGAAGGAAGAATATGGCACTTGCCCCACCACCCCCAAGCTTAATCACTTCCTGAGAAACTTGATAACACCTGAGCTGGTCATATCAAAGACTAGACCAGACAATGGATCCTGATAAGAGCATGAGCTTGATTAAAATAGCTAAAACCTAACTTAATTAACACGCCAAACTCCAAGAAGTACTATCTTAGTCCTCCCCAGGACCCCTATCAAAAGGAAAGCCCCCCAAACTGCCCACGTGCCATTTTGATCCTGTCTGCATGCCATGTGGCTGGGTCACTTGGCGTCCCTCTCAGATCACGCAATAAAGGCCTGTTCGTTTCTTGGGACCAATTCCTTTCTTTATTTCTCTCCCTCGCACCCTCACCCTCTTTTTTTTTTTATATCTGACAATTGACAGTGGACTTGCCTGATGCAATACGTTTCATGATTTCCTGACTTCTAATACCAAGTGTGTTGATTGTTGATCCAAGCAAGATGAAATCATAGACCCTTTCAATCCTTTCTCCATCTATTATGATATTGACTAGCGGTCCTGTGGTGAGAACCTCTGTTTTCTTGATGGTGATATATAATCCATAACAAAGGCTGCAGATTTTGTAGCAAGTGGTTCCAGCCCTCTTCACTTTCAGGAAGCAACGTTGTCTCATCTGCATAATGCAAGTTATTAATGAGTCTTTCACTGACATTGAGACTTCATTCCTTTTCTTAGAGTCCAGCTTTATTATTTATTTGTTCAGCATATTGACTTAATTGGTATGGAGAACAGATGCATTTCTGACACACACTCCTCCTGATTTTAAACCATGCAGTGTTCCCTCCCTCCGTTCAGACAACAGCTACTTGATCTAGGTGAAGATTTCTTTTTTTTGTTTGTTTTATAATTTAGTTTGTTTATTTTTCATTTCAATGAACTTCTACAGAGATTTTGGAATTCCATTCATTCATTCATTGTTGCACCCTTCTCCCCGCACAAACCCCTCCCCCGACCCCCACCCCGTTTGCTCCTCTCCTTGAAAAGCAAAAGAAAAACTCCCTCATTGGTACACAATCCCCCCCACACTTCCCCCACGCCCAGCCCCAACCCCAAATATAATCCACTCTGCAACCCTCATTGCGTACTCCTACAATAAAAATAATGCCCTAAAATATAATACTTTTAGACTATTCTCTCCCCCATAGACTTCAATGCCGTAAACATATTTCATCCAGTTTTTCTCAGTCTTGTCCCCATCCCAATGCCAGCCTCATTCTACAACAGTGTTACCATATAGCATTTGTCCCTTTGTGACTGAGATACCTCACTCAGCATAATGTCCCCTAGGGTCACCCATTTTGAATAATATTGCATGAGTTCCTTGTTTTTCAATGCAGCATAGTATTCCATTGTGCGAATTTCTTATGAGTACAATTAAGTTTTCTAGAATTCCTATTCTTCTGAAGGCTAACCATAATTTGTTATGATCCACAGAGCCATAAGCCTTTAAATAGTCAATAAAACACAAATAGACATTCTTCTAGTATTCTCTGTTTTCAGCCAGGATCCATTTGACTTCTGCAGTGACATCCCTGTTGCCATGACCTCTCTAAAGCCCACTTAAACTTCTGGTAGTTCCCTGTCAATGTACTGTTCTAGCAATTTTTGGATAATCTTCAAAAGTAGTTTGCTTGAATGTGATATTAATGATACTTTTTGATAATTTGTACATTCTGTTGAGTAATCTTTCTTGGGAATATATATGGATCTCTTCTAGTCAGTTGTCCTCCACATTTCCTGGCATACACAAGTGTATACATTCAGGGCTGCATCTCTTAGTTTGAAATATGCTTGAGGCATTGAACACCAACAAAATCACGCTCACATGTTTAACCCTAAAATTAAAGTTGCACTTATACTGCTTTTGTTTCTTTCTTTTTTCCATCCTTACTCCTACACTACCCTCCACATGCTTTTTTTTTTATTTCTTGTATCTCTCTACCTGTATTTCTTCATGGTATTAACGTCTATCTAATTAATCAAAGACTCATGGTGACTTCATATATAATAGCTCAAACTTATAATATCCCTATTTATCACTTATCTTCATTATCAATCACTAATAAACTATTGAGATTTTCATATACTATTTTAGAAATAGAGCTGCAGTACATTCTTCCTAGGTATGGAAGTAGCATCATTGCTAAGGAACAGTGTTAGAAATGAAATTTTTAAAAAAGTATTTAACTCAAGTCTCTTTTGAATTTTAATTTTAAGCATTTATTTTGATTCAGTGTTTTAGAGCAAAAGTTTTACAAACTTCGTGAAATAACACATTTTCTAGGAAAGATTATATATACTTTATGTCTTTGTTCATACAAGTATTTATTAAGTGTCTACACTTCCAGGTACTGTTTAGGTTCTAGGTCATAGCACGGGGGGAACCAAATCAAACCATATTCAAACCAGCTGGGAATCCCTACCCTCAGGGTCGATAGGTCCTAATAGAACATATTTTTTTCTTGCAGAAAAATAAAATTGCTTTACACTAGCATCTTAAAACAGTATTTACTTATTGCCTTTATAATCCTGTAGCCCAGATGCCCAGATGCAGGATAGCTTAACTAGTTGTTTGTCCTGGGTTTTATAAGGTCAAAATCACAATCTTGGCAGAGCTTTCTTTTTTCTTCTGTTGACTCTGGCAATGAATCCCTTTCTAAGCTTATTCAGGCCATGGTTGTAAATAAGTTTTTTATGAATATAGGGCTGAAGTATCTGGGTTTTGTCCTGGCCATAAGCCTAAGCTTATCTCACCTTCTAAAGTCATCTACTTTCCTCAGGACCTTGCTTCTTTCATCTTCAAACCAGCAATGGTGTGTTGAGTCTCCTTGAGTTTTGGGTCTTTCCGACCTACCTTCACTTCATCTCTCCTCTACCTTCCCATTTTGCCATACTTCTGTCACTCATTATTACATTGGGGTCAGTGGTGAGAATCTTTGTTTTCTTGATATTGAGCCTCAATCCAGACCCATTCCAGTAGTCATTTAACTAAAGTTTTAGCATGAGGGGATGGAAATCCTAAGTAGCTATTTTTAGAAATTTGCCTACTGCATATGAAGAGACAAAAACAAAATTAAGATGTTTTCTTAGATAGTGATGAAAGTAAGTTATTATTGAAATAAATAGTGAGCCTAGGTATCTAGGAAGTAGTGTTAATAGGGGTTAAGTTAGTAGAATGTTAATATTTTAATTCTAGAGTTTCTAATTTAGAAAATTATAACTTAATTAAAAATTCTGCTTACTTAGCTCTGGTGGTGTAGTTCATAGGGAGTTGTGCTGCCAACCCAAAGACAGAACTTCTCTGTTCAGATCCACTAGTTGATTTGTCAAGAAAAGATGGGCAATCTCCTTTTGTTCAATGTACAGCCTCAGAAAACCACTGGACGGTCAACTGTGAGTTGACCCTACTTGACAGCAATTTTGTTGTTGTAAGGTGCCATTGAGTCAAGTACAACTCATGCAGCCCTATGAACAACAGGTCTGAATTCTTGTCTTACCTTGTGCCCTCTCTGACAACTTGAGCTCATTGCTACAGTTATTGGATCAGTCTCTCAAAAGAGAGTTTCCCTCTCTTTTGTCCTCCTTACAAATTAACGTATTTCAACAAACAGATGCTGCCTTGCATGTGCTCACCAGGTTGTGCCAAGAAATCTGGAGGACAACTACCTGGTCAACTGACTAGGAAAAAATCCACATTAATTGCCATTCCACAAAAGGTGATCTTGGGGAGCTCTGGTGGCCTAGTGGCAAGAAGCTGCAACTACAATCCCAGAGGTGCACGGTTCGAATCCATCAGATGCTCTGCCGGGGAAGGAGGGGCAATCTCCTCCTGTACCAGTCAGATCTGATTTGACGGTACACGCACA
>NW_006399797.1:4650279-4654208 GCF_000299155.1 Elephantulus edwardii | reverse complement strand
AAAAAAAAAAAAAAAAAAGGTGATCTGAGTGTGGTAATTATTGAACATATCACTAATATCACACACAAGCAAAATGTTGTTGAAGATTATCTAGAAATGACTGGAACAGTACATTGACAGACAACTACCAGAAATATAAGGTGAGTTTAGAAGAGGTTGTGACTTGTGACATTATCACCAATGTCAGATGGATCTTGGCAGAAAGCAAAGAGTACCAGTGGAATGTCTATCTGTGTTTCATTGATTATGTAAAGGCATTTGATTGTGTGGTTAACCTTGAGGAAAATGGGAATCCCAGAATACTTGATTGTGTTCATGTAAAACCTCTATACAGGGACCAGGAAGCAGTCCTCAGAACAAAGCAAGGAAATACTGTATGGTTCAAAATCAGGAAAGGAGTGTGTCAGGGATGCATCTAATCTTCATACTTTTTCAAGATCTATGCAGAACAGATCATTCAGGGGGGTGGGCTTAGTGAAGAGGAATGTGGCATCAGGATTGAAGCTTACATTATGCAGAAGACACAACCTTGCTTGCTGGCACTAAGGAGGACCTGAAGTGCTTGCTGCAGAAGGTCAAAGACTACAGCCTTCAATACAGATTGAACCTCGACATCAAGAAGACAGATTCTCATCAATGAGCAATTAGCAGCACCTTGATAGTTGAAGAAGAGACTGAGGTTGTTAGCAATTACAGTTTGCGTGGCTCCAAAGTCAACACATTTGGCACTAACAGAAAATCAAAAGATAAATTGCACTGGGAAAATCTGCTGTCAGGGACCTCTCCATAGTACTAAAAAGCAACGATGTCAGTCTAGAGACCAAAGTGCTCCTGATTCAGGCCATGGTCTTTGCAATTACTTTCTGTGCATCAGAGAACTGAACAATAACTAAGGAGAACTGAAGAAGAATCTGTCTTTGAATTGTGGTGAACAGGTCTGCCTTGGAGAGGGTGAAACCAAATTTCTCCTTTGAGGTTAGGATTTTGAAGCTCTGTCTCACACTTTGGATATATGGCCTGGAGGTCCTATTCTTTGAAAAAAGGATATCTTGCTTGGAAGGGTTGAGGGACAGCGCAAGTGAGGAAGATTCCAAATGAGGTGGATTGATACAGTAACTAGGGCAATGGGGGTAGGTGTGTCAGAGTCAATGAGACTGACTTAGCCCAAGGCCAGATTCAGAGTTGTACTTTGGGACACTATAAGTCAAAGGAGACTTGACGGGACATAACCACAACATAACAACTACTTTCCCAAGCACAAGCACAAGGAATAGCCACCCCCTAAAACATGCACAGAGTATGCCAGACAAAGTTTCATAATTTTTTGCTTCTAAGGAGCAGTCCGGTTCCACAGTATTCAAGACTTATCTGTTTGCTTTTTGACAGTCCATGGGACATTCAATATTCTTCTACAACACCACAATATGTGACCTGAAAAATTAGCAGAAATTAAGAATTGACTGGGTTAACTTTTGTTGTTCCTGTTGTTATGTGCCTTCAAGTCTACTACCACTTGTAATAACCCTCTGAAGAATAAATATGAACCTTGCCCTATCCTGCCCTATACCTATTACAGTCACTGAATCAATCACTCTTGCTTAGAGTCTTTCTCTTTCTCTAACCATCTGCCTTTCCCAACATATCTTTTTTCCAAGAACTGAAAGAGGCCTGGAATACATGAGATGAAGCCTCACTATTCTTGCCTTTAAGCACCCTGACTGCACTTCCTCCAAGAGGGACTTATTTGTTCTTTTGTCATTTCATGGAATATTCAGTGTTCTTTGCCCACACCACAGTTCAACTGTTAATATTGTTGTTGTTAGGTACTATTGAGTCCATACGACTCATAAGGAATCTATGAACAACAGATCTGAATCTTGTCCTATCCTGTGTCATCCTTATCATTGCTGATATACTTGTGATCATTGGTGCAGTTGTGTTAATCTATCTCATTGGAGTCTTTTTTTGCTGACTCTCCACCTTTTCAAACATAATATCCCTTTCGAAGAAATAGACTCTCTTAGCAACATGTCAAAAATATGAGAGGTAAAGCTTTGCAATCTTTGCCTCCAAGGAGCATTCTGGCTGCACTTTTCCCAAGTTATATCTGTTTGTTCTTTTGCCAGCCAATAGGATATTCAATACTCTTCCTGCACATTTCAAAGACATCAAGTCATCCATTGTCGGTCAGCTTTAAGCATTGTTCAGCTCTCAGATGTAGTTCAACTAGTTGTTATGAAATTAATGAATTGTAACCCCACCCACTCCATTTGTGTTATAAACCTTAATATCTTTGCAGGTGGCTACAAATTCATTTGGAATGGATAGCCTTTGCTATGTTAATGAGGAAGGATAGTGGAGGCTGAATTTTAAATCTATCTCTTTTCAAAATCTAAAAGGAATAGATTAAGCTAGTAGAGATGATGGAAGGTAGATATCAAAGCAAATGAGGAAAACAAAAATTGAAGAGATAAAAACTTTTCCTTGGAGCAAACAGAGAAAATCTTCCACTAGAACTATTGTTTCCCCTAGAGGTAATTCAGACAGAGTGTGGAAATTATTAAACAATATCATTAATATCACATGCAAGCAAGATTCTGCTGTAAATTACCCAGAAATGACTGGAGCAACAAGTCAACATAGAACTGCCAGTTGTGCAGGCTGGGTTTAAAAGTGGCTGTGGTACTAGGGATATTACAGCTAATGTTAGATGAATCTTGGCAGAAAGTAGAGAGTACCAGAGGAATGTCTGTCTGTGCTTCATTGACTATGCAAAGTCTTTTGACTGTGTGGATCACAACAAGCTATGGCTGACTCTGAGATGAATGGGAATCCTAGAATATTTGATTGTGCTAATGCAAAACCTATACTTGGAACAAGAGACAGTCATCAGAATAGAGCAAGTAGACACTGCATGTTTCAATATCGGGATTGATGTCTGGCAGGGATGTATTCTGTCTCCATACTTTTTTTTTTTTGGAGGGGGGAATGCAACAACTTTATTGAAACAAAGTGCAATGAAATTTCTTGATAGCATAAGAGAGGGAAAGTTAGACACCACCCCTCAAGCGCAGGACCAAGTGCAGAGTGGACTCCTTCTGGATGTTGTAGTCAGACAGGGTGCACCCATCTTCCAGCTGCTTCCCGGCAAAGATCAGCCTCTGCTGGTCAGGGGGGATACCTTCCTTGTCTTGGATCTTTGCCTTGACATTCTCAATGGTGTCACTGGGCTCGACCTTGAGGGTGATGGTCTTGCCAGTCAAGGTCTTCACAAAGATCTGCATTGTCAAGTAGCGAAGGCAGCAGTGTGCACAAAAGGAACAACAACCCAACTCCGACCTTGACGGATCTCCTGTCTCCATACTTTTTCAATCAGTAGCAGAACAGATAATTTGAGACGATAGGCTGTATGAGGAGGAATGTAGCATCAGGATTGGCGGAAGATTTGTCAACAACCTGCGTTATGCAGATAACACAACCCTGCTTGCTGAAATTGAGGAGGACCTGAAGTGTTTGCAAGGACTGTAGCCATTAATATGGATTGAAGCTCAACATCAAGAAAACAAAGAATCTCACCACTGAGCCAATTGGCAGCATCAGAATGGATGGTGAAGAGATAGAGATAGTTAACAGTTTTAGTTTACTTGGCTCCATAGTCAACTTTCTTGGTATATGCAGCCAGGAAATTAAGAGATGATTTACATTAACAAAGTCAACTGTCAGGGACCTCTCCAGAGTACTGAAGAGCAACAACATCAGGCTGGAGACTAAGACGCGCCTGATCTGGACCATAGTCTTTGCAATTGCGTGCTCTCATCTGATAGCTGGACAGTGACTAGGGGTGACAGAAAGAATTGATGCCTTTGAGCTATGGTACTGCAGAAGAGTGTTGGACTTACCATGGATTGCTGTTCTTCTTGTTATGTGCC
>NW_006399797.1:4633956-4648759 GCF_000299155.1 Elephantulus edwardii | reverse complement strand
GGCCGAACTCGCTCAGCATATCTTAAGCTCAAGGAACTGAAGAACAAATTCAAACCTCGAGTTGCTATAATCAAGGATGCTTTAGGCAGAATGTTCAATGATCCAGGAAGTATTAAAAGAAGATGGAAAGAATATACTGAGTCACTGTATTGAAAAGAACTGGAAGACACAAGAATTTCAAGAAACAACATATGAGCAAGAGCCTATGGTGATGAAAGAAGTTCAGGCTGCTTTGAAGGAAATAGCAAAAAAATAAGGCCCCAGGAATAGATGGTATACCAATTGGCATATTTCATCTAACAGATGCTGCCCTGGATGTGCTCACCAAGTTGTGCCAACAAATCTGGAGAACAGCCACTTGGCCAACTGACTGGAAGAGATCTATATTTGTTCCCATCCCAAAGAAGGGCGACCCAACAGCGTGTGGAAACTATAGAACAGTATCGTTGATTTCACATGCAAGCAAGATTCTATTGAAGATTGTCCAAAAACGACTGGAACAGCACATCAGCAGAGAACTGCCAGAAGTCCAGAGTGGGTTTAGATGGGGTCTTGGTACTAGGGATATTGTAGCTAATGTCAGGTGAATCTTAGCTGAAAGCAGGGAATACCAGAAGAATGTATATCTGTGTTTCATTGATTATGCAAAGGCGTTCGACTGTGTGGATCATAACAAACATGAATTGCTAAGGAAAAAAAAACCTGATTTTTCCTAGAAAGGGGGAAACTGGGCTGCTCCTTGGAGGTAAGGATTCTGAAGCTTCATCTGACATACTTTGGGCATGTTGCAAGGAGGGACCAATCCTCAGGGACATCATGTTTGGGAGAGTGGTGGGACAGCACAGGAGAGGAAGAACCTCGATGAGATGGATTGATTTAGTGATTGGGGAATGTGAGTGGGTGTGGCAGGAACAGTGAGATTGGCACAGGATAGAGTAGGGTTTAGGGCTGTAGAACATAGGTCACTATGAGTCACAAGCAACTTGATGGCACATAACAACAACAAGAACAACAACCCCCTTGAAGGGTGTGATTTTTATCCCTTTATGGTGTTTCAATTATAACAGCACTGGATAAACTAACACATAAACCCACACAGAGGAAAACCAGAAAACAAGTGATGGTGATGGTGCGGAGATACTGGAATTTTCATACACTGTTGGTTGTTGTGATTACCTACCATCTAGTTAGAAATGACCCAGAACTGCCTTTCAAGTGGGTTAGGGAGGCAGTAATTACATAGGAGATTGTTCATTCTTCTTGAGTGGTATAGTTGGTGAATTAGAAACATGTGCCTTTGGTTTGGCAACACAGACCTTTAGCACAAGACTAACAGTGCTCTGAGTAGGATTATAAAATGGTACTACCACTGTGGAAGCGAGTTGTAAATGAAAATGCCATTTGTTCCACTAGTCCCACTACTAGATAAACATTCTAAAGAAGTAAGAGCCAGGACATTAACAGATATATGCACATTCATGTATGTTATAATATCATTTACAATAGCAAAGTGATGGAAGGAGCCAAAGTGTGTGGATGAATAAATTATGGTATATACATACTTTGGAATACTATATAACACTAAAAATAGTGAATTCATGGAAAAACTACATAACATGGATAAATCTGGCAGGTATTTCACTCGCTAAAACAAGTCAGTTACAAACATACATATATCACCTGATGTCCCTTTTTAAAAACCAAGAAAAGAGTTTACAAACATAAAGTAAGATTAGATGGTTCCCAGAGATGAAAGAGGAGGTAAAGGGGAAGAAAGTTCAGTAACTAAACAATATACACATATAAACATTGGTTAAGGGAAATCTCTAAATTAAATAAACTTTAAGTAAATTTTAAAAAAACACACCAAAGACAAAATAATTAATATAATATGCAAAGGCATGAGTATATAAATACTCTTGTCTTGATTATGAAATTAAAATCAGTCCTTATAACATCTTAATATGAGACATGGTAAATCTCTCAAGAAGCATAGCAGTCAGTTTGTACAATGGTGACTTTTTAGATTTGAGGCAAAAAGAGTGAGACTTTATTCTCTAAGCAAAGTTTAGGTATTGAAGAACTTTCAGTTGTTATTGTGTACCATTGAGTCAGAACTGACACTTTGGCAGGTTTTCAGAGGCAGTTAATCTCCTGGGATGTGATTGCCCATCCTTCTCCCGTGGAGCAGCCTCGAACAGCATGCCTTTGAATTGCAGCAGGAAAAGGACATAATTTACAGTTTTGAAAGTCACTATAGCTATAAAGAGTCAAACAGAATTAAGGGTGCCAAGAGAATGATCTTGAGATAAGGACAAGTAGTAATGATGATACTGGAAATAAGGAGGGCTAAAGAGTAAAATTGTTAAGTTTTGAGAATTAGTTGAATATAAGAAATGAATAATGGAAGAAAAATGTCTTGATAGGCTCTTCATCTTCTAGCTTGACCCATTTAGTAATATTAATTAAAGAGAATATGAGTTAGAAATAGATTGTGGAATTTGAATATATAGCTCTGAAAATTTAATTAGATATCTAGGAGTCTTTACTTCCTAGATGGTTTTAGAATAACAGATTTGTCAGGCTCTCTAAGAAATAAAATATAGAAAAGTAAATTCAATAAAGGCATTTTGCCGCTAATGGAGAACAAAATGTCTATTAAGAAATGTAAGGTATGCTCAGAAAAACAAAGAAAACCAAGAGAGAAAAGAATGTAGGCAAACCCAGAGAATGCAAAAGAATCAGGAGCATCAAAAGCTAGGTTACGAATTGAATTGTGCTCTTTTGAATTATGTGTTAGCTTGACTAGTGTGAAAAAGAACAATGGCCACATGAAGACGGCCATATCTGACCTTTACCACTTCACAAAGGGGAACTTTTCCTGTCAACAGCATCAACAACACAAAACCAATCCCATGAGGGTTCAACATGTCCCTCATGCTCCCCTACCTCTTTCTACTCATATCAGCACCAATCTTTCTGCTTTACTGGGTTTAAAATCTGAGGTGACAGCTCACAAACCACACAGCACCATATTGGGGAAATTAAAAGGTTATAAACAAGGATAATAGCATTAATTAGTCAGGATAACTTCCAACATGTGCTTGCAGGCACCTTATCCTTGAGCCTTGCAGCTTAAGGCCAGTGTTACAAAGTTCTCAGTCCTGCCAATATTGGCTCACACCACTACCCACCACCCCCAACAAGGTCCCCAGTGAACTTGGGGAAAGGCTGTTACTTCCTACTCCCGGTAGTGCAACAAACTTTGACAAAGGCTCTTATCTTAGTTCTGGTTCTGTCCATAGGGGATCAGGTAGGAGTCCCATCTCATGTTGATTCTTTGGTTCTCTGCTTTGGCCATGGCTGCTGATGTTGTAACTCTAGCTGGCACAGGATGTCTGGTCCTGAGCAACATCCACTGTTTGTCTACTTCTCCTTTGCTGTTGGTGAGACAGAGACTCTGCTGCTGGAATCACTCAAATTTATTTGTGAAACCAGCCAATCCCCTCGTAGATTGATGAGACTGGCCAATCCCCTGGTGGAATAGTGAGATAGCCAAACACCTTGTGGATAGGCTAACACACCTGTTCACATGTTCCCACCCATCCACCTGGTCAAGTCAAATTCCATGACTTTCCATGAAAGTCATATTGAAAGGTAAACTCCACAACTACACCATGATTCTCAATCTTATCTTCATTTTGTGATCTAATACACATGTCAATTTCTATGTGTCGATGATGCAAGCTCAGGATGTTATGTGCCATCGAGTCACCTGCAACTCATAGTGACCCTATGTACAACCCTAAACCCTGCTTTATCTTGTGACAATCTTACTGTCTCTGACACACCTACCCACTTTTCCCCTTTCATTGAATCAGTTTGTCTCATTGAGGGTCTTCCTCTCCTGTCCCTCCAGCCTCCTAAGCATGGCAACACTCTTCAAGGACTGGTCCCTCCCTGCAATATGTCCAAAGTATGTCAGACGAAGCTTCAGAATCCTTGCCTCCAAGGAGCAGCTTGGTTTTACTCTTTCTAGGATGAACCTTTTCATTCTCTTAGCAGTCCATAATATATTCAATACTCTTCTCTAGCACCAAACCTGAAAGGCATCAATTCTCCTTCTGTCATTCCTAGTCATTGCCAAGCTCTCTAATGCATAGCAAGTGATTGCAAAGACCATGGGCTGTATCAGGCACATCTTAGTCTCCAGACCAGGCATCATTGCTCTTCAGTGTGTTGGAGAGGTCTTTGACAGCAGACATTCCCAAAACTATACTTCTTTTAATATCCTGGCTGTTTAGTGTCAAGAGATGATTTTGGAGCCAAACAAATTAATGCTGTTTACAATCTCAATCTTTTCATTATCCATTACAATGCTGCCAGTTGGCCCAGTAGTTATAATCTTGATATTGAACTTCAATATATATTGAAGGCTGCAGTCCTTGACCTTCTGCAGCAAGCACTTCAGGTCCTCTTCAATTTCAGCAAGCAGGGTTATGTCATCTTCATGACACAGATTGTTGATGATTCTTCCTCCAAACCTGATGCCACATTTCTCCTCATGGATCCCAGCCTCCCAGATAATCTGTTCTGCATATAGATTGAAAAGATATAGAGACAGGACACATCCTTGGCATACACTCTTCCCAGTTTTGAACCATGCAGTGTTCCTTGCTCTGTTCTGACAACTGTCTCCTGGTCCAAGTATAGGTTTTACATAAGCACAATCGAGTTCTGAGATTCCCATTCTTCTCAGAGTTAGCCAGAGTTTGTTGTGGTCAAATGCCTTTGCATAGTCAATGAAACACAGATAGACGTTCCTCTGGCCCTGCTTTCAGCCAAGATCCATCTAACATTAACGATAGCAATATTCCTAGTACTACGACCCCTTCTAAAGCCTGCCTGCAGTTTGTTGTTGATGTGCTGTTCCAGTCGTTTTTGGATAATATTCAACAGAGTCTTGCTTGCACGGGATATTAATGATATTGTTTGATAATTTCCACATTCTGTCAGATCACCTTTCTTTAGAATGGGAAAAAAATACTGATTTCTTTCAGTTAGTTGGCCAGGTGGTTGTCCTTCAGATTTCTTGGAACAACTTGGTGAGCACCTCTGTGGCAGCATCTGTTTGTTGAAATATATTAATTGGTTTACTGTCAATTCCTGGGGCCTTGTTTTTTTGACAATTCTTTCAGAGCAGCTTGAACTTCTTCCTCTATCACCACAGATTCTTGCTCATATGTTGTTTCATAAAATTCTTCTGTGGTCAGCCAATTTCTGTTGGTAGAATGACTCTATACTCTTTCCATCTTCTTTTAATGCTTCTTGGATCATTTAATATTATTCCCAAAGCATCCTGAAATATTGCAACTTGAGGCTTGAATTTATTCTTCACTTCCTTGAGCTTAAGAAATGCTGAGCGAGTTTGGCTCCTTTGATTTTCTGACTCCAGCTCTTTGCACATTTCATTATAGTACTTTACTTTTTCTTTTCATGTTGCCCTTGGAAATCTTGTGTTCAGCTCCCTAATATCTTTATTTCTTTCCTCTGTTTGGCTTCTTGGTGCTCTAGTGCAATGTTCAGAGTCTCTTCTGACATCCATTTTGGTCCTTTCTTCCTCCTCTGTCTTTGTAATGACCGTTTGCACTCTTCCTGGGTGATATTCTTGATATGCTCCCATAGCTCATCTGGGCTTTGCTTATTCAAGGCCTCCTCAAACCTGTTCCTGAAATTGTTCTGAAATTCATGTGGGATAGGCTCAAGGTCATATTTTGGTTCCGGTGGATTTGATTTCATTTTCCTTAGCTTCAGCTTGAACTTACATATGAATAGTAGGTGGTCTGTTCCACAGTCAGTACCTGGCCTAGTTTTCACAGCTAATAATGAGTTTCTCCAGCGGTACTTTCCACAGATGTAATTGATCTAATTCCTATGCATACCATCAGGTGAAATCTATGTCTATAGCCTTTGTTTATGTTTCTTATAAAGCGTATTTGCAAGGAATAAGTCATTGATTGAGAACCTCCTGGACTTAGGGGAAGATTGAGTAACAGACACCATTGAGATCTACAAAACCATGCCTATAGATGTTGAATGGAAACAAGGACTTTCCTTAGAGTCAGCATGCTGAATTCAGACTTCTGATCTCCTAAATTGTGGAAAAAAATCCATTTGTTAAAGTCATCAAATTAGGTATTTCTGTTTTAACAGAGATAGTTAACTAGGACAATCTGCAACAGGATATATAACATAGAGGATTTTTACTCACAGTTAGATTATATGTTCATCTCTGAACATATTTGTGGGATTTGTTAAAAAGGACAAGAATTTTATGATTCATTGTTATTGTTGTTAGGTGCCTTTGAATCAAGTATAACTCATAGTGATTCTATGAACAACAAATCTGAGCTTTGTTCTATCCTGTGCCATCTTCATCTTTATCTCCAAGGAACGATCTAGCTGCATTTTTCTCCAAGGCATATCTGTTTGTTCTTTTGATAGTGCGTGGTATATTCTTCTCCAACAGCCAGTTTAAAGGCATCAAGTCATCTTCTGTTAACCTTATTCACTGTCTAACTCAGCAGCATAGCAAGTGATTGAAAAGACTATGGCATAAATCAGGCATACCTTAGTCCTCAAACTAACATCATTGCTCATTAATAATTTGGAGCAGTCCCTGACTGCAAACTTTCCAGAGCAATATGTCTCCTGATCTCCTGACTGCTAGTACCAAGTGTATTAATTATGGATCTGATTAAGATAAAATCTGATTGACTATGATCCGTTACATGAATATTATTTACTGTATTAAATCTTTAAATGTTCTTCCTACTTGGTTGGTGCCCTTGAGAACACATTGTAAATTCTGATAATTCATGCATTCATTTAAAACAGTACATTGCCAGAAATTTTAAAAACAACTATCATATCTCTCATCAGGATTAACAAACCAGATTTAAAGGTAAGATGGTTTATTAATTTCTTCATTCGTTTTATAGGGAGCTCTGGTGGCACAGTTCATAAGGAGCTGGCTGTGCTATTAACCCAAAAGTCATACTTCTCTGATGTCTGGAATGTACTAGCCACACTGTGGGAGAAAGATGTTCAGTCTCCTCCTGAATTCCCACACTTGAAAATACACTGTTGGGTCAGCTATGAATTGATCCTGACTTGATGGCAATGAGTGAAATTTACAGCCATTGCTATGTTCTAGGAATCTGGAAAACAACAACAAAACACCGCAAAAAACTAAAAATCAAAATTAAAAAAATCTGTGATATTGTATAGTAATTTTTACTCAATTGGGCATAAAACAAGTAATTATTTAAGTAGTAGGGAAGAAGTTTGTCCATATGTGAAGGGAGCAAATTGATAATACTATGTGATCCACAACAGCCCTTTAAAACCCAAAGATAATAGATTGTAATGTCATTCAAGATTAGTTTATTAAAAAATTTACCTCCTCAGTGAGCTCTGATGGCCTAGTTGTAAGGAGTTAGGCTCCCAATACAAAGTTATGCATTTCAAATCCACCAGATGCTCTGTGGAAGACATATGGACAGTGTCCTTCAGTATGATTTGTTGATGTTTACCGTCGAGTCAGAACTAACCCATAAAACACTGGTAGGTTTTCAGAGGCAATTAATCACGTGGGAGGAGATTGCCCATCCTTCTCCTGTGGAACAGTTGGTGGCCTGGAACTGTGTGTCTTTGGGATTGCAGTGCAGCTTCTTGCCACTCGGCCATCAGAGCTCCTTTATAAAAACCACTCAAGAGTCATCTGTGAGTTGGTTCCACCTCGAGGGCATGTAACAACAGCAAACATAATCAGTCCACTCTGTTCTGTGATGCCAAAGTTGAACCTTTGTTTCTACCTCTGATGCTATAATGCCAGAAATAATGTCAAGAAAGCACTTTTTCAATTAGACCACCTTCTTACTGAGAAAAATCCATAGGAAAAAAATCTAACACTGAATAAGCACTTTTTAATTGGCCTTTTAAACCATTATAAAATTTCCTACCAGTTATAAAACATACAGACACATAGATTTTGTGCATGAAAAATTAGGGCCATAGTAATAACTCTAATTAAGTTGAAAATAATTTAGGATTCCCATCAGCAAGGAAGAATACTGGAGCCTTAAAATATTGCCCATGTTTATTAATGCTTTATGCTTAGAGAACACTTAAAATATTTAATAACATATATTAGTTACAGCAAAATCAGCCATTCAATTGAATTCTAAGTTATAAAACTCAAATTATTGAGCTAAGACAAAAATTTTATTGTTTATACTAAGCTAGAAAATTCTATTTATTATAATGTTTAATATTTATTAAAATGAGAATTTTTTAGCTATTGAAAGTTATTTAGCTTTTGACTCTACCTTTGGCTCCAGTAGTTCAATATTATTGCATTTTGCTATATTTAAATACCAATGTTGACTTTCAGGATTTATGGTGAGATTATCCCCAAATGAATAATGGAAAAATAATGGGCTGTTTTAACCATAGTAATCAAAACAGCATGGTATTAGTACAATGGCAGAAAATCCAGAACTGAATCCATCAACCTACAGTGAACTGATATTTGACAAGTTAATAAAATTAATTAAAGGGAGAAATGGCAGCCTCTTTAACAAATGATGTTAGCAAAACCGAGCATTTACCTGCAGAAAAACGAAACATATTTCAGATCTCATACTATACACCAAAACCAACTCAAAGTGGACGAGAAACCTAAGGTACAACTCAAAGCCATAAAGATCATAAAAGATAAAATGGGAACAAAATTAGAAGCCCTTGTTTATGGCATGATTAGGCTTGCAAATATAGCAAAAATGCCCAACCTGGAGAAGATAAAAATCAATAAATGGGACCTTCTTAAAATCTAATCCCTACGTGCATCAAAAACTTTCTTTAGGAAGCAGAAAAGAAGGTCTACAGATTTGAAAAAATAAATATATGGCAATGAAATTTCAGACAAGTGTCTCATAAAGAAAGTTTATAGAATACTACAGGGTCTCCACAAGGAAGTCATATAACCCATTCACAGAATGGGCAAAAGATTTGAAAGGTCTTTGCAAAGGAGAACACTTGGATAGTCAATAGACACATGAGGAAATGTTAAAAATCGCTAGCAATCACACAGATGCAAATTAAAAAAAATTAGGTAACAGCTCATTCCAGCAGAAGTGGCAAAGTTCAACTGAACAGTAAATGTTGGAGAGGATGTGGAGAGATCGGAATTCTACGCATTGCTAATGATATTTTAAAATGGTACAACTGCTGTGAAAGATAGTTTGCCTTTTCCTCAAAAAGCTAAACATAGAAACCCCGTATGACCCTGCTATTCCACTGCTAGAAATATATCCTAATGAAGTAAAAACTGGGATAGGAATGAAAATATGGGCACCTATGTTCATAGCAGCTTCATCCACAATAGCAAGAAAATGGAAACAGGCCAATGGTTATCAACAAACAAATGACTTGAGAAATTGTGATACATTCACATAATGGAATGCTATGCAGCACTAAGAACAGTGACTTCATAAAATATTAAAAGCTTGAGAGAGACTAGAGACCATTGTGCTGACTGAAATATTTCCATCACGTAAGGACCACTGTAACATAGTGAGGCTATTATTGTGATAATAGGAGTTGCAAGATAAGTACAAATGTTCAAAAAATAAAAAGGGATAAGGAGGTGGAGAAAAAGAAGGGAATATCCCTGAGATACCAGAGGTTAATGGATGAAGGAGGAGTGAAGGATTAGAAATGTTCAGTGGATACTTGAAAAGACAGAGATAATATGCATAAAGCAATGGTAATTAACTACATAAAATATAATGCATATGAATATAAAATGCAATGCATATGTGTATGTATAAAACATGATGTATAAAAATGATTACATGAAAACCAAGTAATTTTTTTTTAAAGTAATGGACTATTTTGTTGGAATTTGATTACTTTTTCCTCTACTTTTCGTTAATTATTCTCTATTGGTAGTGAGAATATTTTACATTTGTATGTCGTGTTTTCTTCCTAGTCCTGTTGAAAGAAAACATGGAGAGGAAAAAAAGGAATTATTGTTGTTGTTAAGTGCCATCAAGTAGAGTATGACTCATAGCAACACTATGAACAAAAGATCTGAACCCTGTTCTATCCTGTGCCATCCTCACACTTCCTGACACACAAGCCGTCACCATGGCAATCCACCTGGCTGAGGGTCTTCCTCTTCTTCACCAACCCTCCACCCTTTGCTTGCAAGTTAAGTGAATACAGCTTCTGCTTTAAAACACCTCTATACTTGAAAGGACTGAGTAATTGTGGAGAGAGTTGATTTTGTCAGCCTGCTACAAGGATTCATACAGTGAAATGGTTTTATTCTGTCTCAAAAGAAAATATAATAGAATATCTTCAACAACCACTTTGGCTGAAAGTCAGAAGAATCTAAACAGTTTTATGATTAGAAATCTCAACCCCTAATTCAATTACAACCTATGACGAATTTGTGAGAGTACTAAAGGTACAAAAGTACGAAAGTACTATTGTTTGGAAGCAGGAATGGCATCTACTTCCTAAACAACATGCTTCTGGAAACTCCATGAACTTTGATAAATGTCAATAGGTGTAGAGGGGCTTCAGGCCTTTTGTTCATAGAGTCACTATGAGTCATGCTCAACTCGAAGGCAATAAAAAACAACAACAACAACAACAGCAACATTGTTCGATATTAAATTGCATAAGTGAAATCAACTGTTGAAAACAATCTTTCAGATATAGCATAGATGTGAGCCATCTGCCTCCAGAATATAAGTATTTCTAATATGGGCAGCACCATAATAGATGGAGAAGAGATTGAGGTTGTTAACAATTACAGTTCTCTTAAATCAGCACTCTTAAAACCAGCAGTCAGGAAATTAAAAGGCTAGTTGCATTGGGGAAAATCTGCTGTTAGGAACCTCTTCAGAGTACTGAAAAGCAACGATGTAAGTCTAAAGACTAAGTGCACCTAATTCAGGCCATGATCTTCGCAATTGCTATGCACCAGGGAGCTGGACAATGACTAAGGATGACAAAAGAAGAATCGATGTCTGAATTGTGGGGCTGGAGAAGAGTCTAGAACATACCATGGTCGGTCTGAGAGAGAGTGAAACCAAGTCTCTCCTTGGAGGCTGGGATTTTGAAGCTCTGTCTTGCATACTTTGGGCATGTGTCCAAGAGAGACTGGTCCTTAGAGGAGGATTCTTGGAAAGGTGGAGGTACAGTGCAGGAGAGGAAGACCCTGGATGAGATGGATTGATACAGTTACTGGGCAATGCGGGTTGGTGTGTCGGAATTAGTGAGACTGGCTCAGGATAGGGCAGGGTTCAGATCTGCTGTACATAGGGTCGCAGGTGACTCAAAGGCACATAACAACAACAACAACAACAATATGGGTTGTAAGGAAATTCTCTTATGAATTAATGTTATTATAAGGGCGATTAATTGAAACTGTTGAAAAGCATTATATGATTCCAAATTAAGGATAAACATTTATAACAAGAAAGCAAAGGGATTCCACAATGGACTCTAAAATCTTCAGATCAGGGTATAAGTATTTTTGGTAGTAACTATAATCTCTCATCAAAAGTTTCAGCTTTTCTCAGGTTATTCCAATTAGAGAAAGATGGAGAGACTGTTATTGTTAGTGCCTTTGAGTACACTGACTCATAGCAAACCCAGCAACAATGGATCTGAAACTTTCCTTGTCCAGTGCCATCCTCAACATCTCTGATATACATGAGTCCATTGTTAGTCACTGTTGAGGTATATAGTTTTTAAGTTTCCTAGTCTACCCAACACAGCCACTCGGCGTCACTCTACAGTGTTATTAATCTGTCCATCTCCTCAAAGTCACCCTAGCATTACAGCCTTCTCAGGGGAATCTCTCGTGGCACAGTCTGTTTAGACTTGCTTTAAGAATATCTGGTGGTCTGAATCTACAAGCAGATACATTAGCAGTTTCCTCCTTTTGTGATTTATAGTCTCAGAACCTGATGAAGGGTTGTTGTGAGTTAGAACTGAAACTTGTTGGAGGGTCACTATGAATCAGAATGGACTTTACAGCAGTTAAGTTTCAGTTTGTCACCATCCAATTCCACTGCACTAGAGTCTTTTACATGTTGCACTGCTAACCAAAACGTGTAGGCGTTCAAATCCACAGCTGATCCTCAGGAGAAAGATGGGCGGTTTTCCTCAGAAAGCTTACAGCTTTGGGAATCTGATGGAGAGGAATTCCTTAAACCACAGTGAGCATAGCTCCCTGTAAGCAGCTCTGGTGGTGTAATGCATTCGGAGCTGGGCTGCTAAGCCGAAGGGCAGTAACAAGTTGGCATCAATTAGCTGACTCACAGGATCAAGACGGGCAGTCACTCCCTGCAAATATTTATAACCTCAGAAAACAATTGAAGGATCACAATGAGTTGGAATCATCTCAAAGACTGGGGATTTGGGTTTTGTTTACTTTTCAACCTTCGAACATATGCAAACTTAATTTTATGAACAATGTTTATATAGTATATGCTCAGTTGTCCTAGGATACTTTTGGGTGAAACTTGCTAAGAAGCTGAGATATTAGTTCTGCCAGCCTGGGTCTATGCCTAATTAGCTGTGTGTCACTCAGATTGAGTTTCAGGGAAGATTTATGAAGTTTCTTATTTTTCCTCTGCCTTCTATAATTTTACTGTTTTTTTTTTGCTTTTGAATTTGCATACATAATCCTCTCCTCTTTATAACTAGTACAAAATGTGGACTCCATAAACCAGTCATCAACATAGACCAACCCTGTTCAAAATGCAAATTTCAATCTCAACCAGTGTGCCTTTTAAAAGGAATGACTTCATTGAGAGGATATTTCTTTAAAAATATATGTATTTTTTTAAAGTCCAAGAAGTAATGTTATCTATCAGTTATCAGAGGATTTCATTTATTCACAAGATAATACTAGGAGTTATGTGTACAGAAAGTTAAAAATAAGCTATTACTTAAATATTTCAAATTTTACTACATTTACCAATGAATAGAAGGTCAAGATAACATAAATATGGCATGTTAAAAATACTTCCCTTTGTGGTTTTTTTTTAAAATAAATATGGTGTTGCTAAAAAACCCTAATAACTTTGCTTTGTTAAGTGACAATTTTTATCAGATACTGTCACATCTGCTCTGAACGAGATATTTCTAATTGTTAGCATGACTGGAATTTCTATAAGTCCTCAGACAGAAAAGAAAAAGAGGTTAAGATGAATTAAGAAATGTTCTAAAAGCTACATAATTTGTAAGCAGCAGAGGTCAAACACAGTTCTGTTTGATTCTAGGATTTCTATTCTGTCCAGTTAAACATATTGCCTCTTAAAAAGTAGAAAAATATTATGTGCCATATGATTATTATAATGCAAACATATTTCCTACAATAGTTTCTCTGAACGCTTTGACTAATATTGACAAGACTATCATGTGTTCTTCAAATATTATCGATCACATAGTTGATATTCCTAGAAGCTGTGTTGTAATTATTCAACATGACTTTTCTTGTGTCTGGATAATCTTATTTATATAATTGCAAGGGCAAAGTAAAGCAAATATTCCATCAATAGGAATCAAGATATTGCTATATAGAAGCCAGTTAGAAGCAAAATGAAAGGGTGTTGGTTGTTCTCAAAAGGTATTCTGTTAGGAATTTCTTGCTTTCTGGTGGAAACAATAACATTCATTAAGATTCATCTATCATCTATTGAAGTATTATTTTGTTCTAAAATGAAAAAGCCTTAAATGTTAATCTTAGGTAGGTAGTACTGCTATAACAAAAAATACAATAGAAGGGTGCTTTTAAAGGACAATTTTTTTTTTCACAATTCTTGGGGTTTAGTCCCAACTCGGAGTGTTCACCATGGAGACTCTTTCAGTGACCCTTGACATTTGTTTTGCTTCTTACCAATCAGAAGGGACTAGTTTTAGGACTTACACTGAGGAACCTCATTAACATAAAAAGGAAAATATTTTCAAACAAGGTGAAATTTCTTGGTACAGGGTTGTAATTTCTACATAATTTTTTGGAGAGACACAAATCAATACATAAAGTATCTGATGAAATGGAGTACTTTTGAACTTGCTGTGGGTATGGAAGATTATATTCGTCATGTCTATTAGGAAAAAAAAACAAATAGGGAGCTCTGCTGGCCTAGTGATAAAGAGCTGTGCTGCAATCTCAAAGGCACACAGTTCAAATCTATCATGTGTTCCAATAAAGACGGATGAGCAATCTTCTCCCAAGAGATTAACTGTCTAGGAAAACCTGCCGGAGGGTTAGCTATGGGTCAGTTTTGACTCAATGGCACACAACAACAACAGCATGTTAAAATTAAAGCTCTGGTGACCTAGAGGGAAGAAAATATGCTGTAACACCAAAGGCATGCAGTTTGAACTGACCAGCTGCTTGGAGGGAAAAATCCTCTATAGGGTCTACAATGGGTTGATTCTGACTCGACAGCACACAACAACACATTAAAATAAGAATCTATGAAAGAAACATATTCTGTATAACTTCAATAATATTTTCTCTAAAACTTTCAATAAACAACTGTAGGTTTTTATTTGTTACTATTGTTGATTGCCTTCACCTGAAGCCCCTCTAAAACTATCGACATTTATCAAAGTTCATAGAGTTTCCGAGGGCATGTTATTTAGAAAGTGGATGCCGGGAGCAGGGAGGGGTTTGTGCGGGGAGAAGGGTGCAACAATGAATGAATGGAAT
>NW_006399797.1:4620258-4628960 GCF_000299155.1 Elephantulus edwardii | reverse complement strand
TCATGGATAAAATACTGGCAAATAGAATCCAAAGATACATAAAAAAAATAAAATTTATCTTGATTTAACTTTTGTATGGGGCAGAAGGAGGCTTTTAACTTGCTACAGAGATCTCAGAATGGCCCCAGTGCTCTGTTAGTTCTGTCTTCCTCATTCACAGTTACATTTTGTTTATTTGGAAATGAGTTCCATTTACCCAAGTGGAGTTTAAGTTTTAAGAATAAAAATTTCTCAGTTATTTTATTGTCCCTTTTTAACACATCATATCAATGGCCGAGAGCAATGGCTAATGTGTTCTGGAAATGCCTTAAAAAAATAGGACAAATATTAAGAATCTAGTCTCTGAAGTCAGATTACTGTAACTTTTATTCTTCTCAAACCAAATCAACAAACCAAACCCATTGCTATTGATTAATTGTGATTTGTGGTGACCATGAGATTGCAGGATAGAGCTATTCCACTGGATTTCTGAGACTGTGGCCTTTCAGAAACAGACAGACCATTTTCCTGATGAGCTTCTGGGTGAGTTTGAATCATCAACCTTCAGTTTAGTAGTGGAGCACTTAACGGTTTGCACCATTTGGAGATTCCTCTTGAATTCTTGTTATCTGTTGTGGAGTGGCTTCTGACTTATGGGGACTCAATTTATACAGAAGATTGTATTCTATAGGGGTTTTTTAAGGTATAACTTTCAGAGGCAGATCAACAAGCCTGTCTTCCAAAGCACCTCTGTAAAGGTTTAGATCTACAACATTTACATTAGTAGCTAAGAACTTACATGTACCATCAAAACTCACCCATTTGCACATAGGGTTTAAATCCTAATTTCACTTCTTATCAGATACCAGCATTAGGCAAATAGCTTTTCAATTTCTATGTCTATGAGATTACAACGATAACATCTGCCTCATTAAAAAAAATTCAAAACCCAAAACCAACCAAAACTCTTAAGTTCTTTATATGAATTAAATAAAGTAAAATTTGTAAAGTTGTTCACACCATTCTTGGCACAGAGTAAGGCTTATATATATTGGTTACTTGAAATACAAATAAAGCAGGTTTTTCACAGATTAGTAAGATGAACCAGTATTTTCTTTTAACTCAAATGTAAGCATTATTAGTCCATTGTTGTTGCTTGTCTTCTTAGACACCTTGTTGGAATGAGTTAAAAAAAGAATAAAAGCTTTGCAGCATCTTTTAATCTAGTACACCACCATGTGTCTGTGGATATCTTTCAAAATTTTCATCTCCATCCATTGAAGCTATTGATTAATTGAATCCACATTCATTGAAGCTTAGTCTGTCTGAACCTGCGGCCTTCAAAGTAAGATCTCAAAAAACTCATTGCCATGAAGTCAGAACCAACTCATAGATGACCTTCCATTGGGTTTTTGAGGCTACAAATCCCAAGAGAGATTACCCATCTTTCTCTCACCGGGCGGGCTGTCTTTTGGGTTAGTAACACAATTATATATGGAGTACACTTGAGCTCCCTTAACTTTGTATTAGCCCCAAAAATTCATCCTGGACAAAAACTACAGAGCTGTAGTAAATAGATCCCAGTGTCTGAGTTTGGGCCGTTCCAATTAACCTAGCACAAATGGGCCAGATAAGAGCTGCTGTAGTAATCCCTTGTAAAGACACTTTCCCATTCTTTTTTCCTCTTAGCATTATCAATAGTAACTTTTAAGCAATATCTTTTAAAGATTTATTGGAGCTGCAAAGGGAAAAACTCTTTCCCTCCCCTCACCATTACAATTGTACCACCAGTACAATTCAAAGACAGTCTCTCTCTCTCTCTCTCTCTCTCTCACACACACACACACACACACAATTGTGTGACTTGACTTAGTGGTAAGAAGCTGTGTTGCGATCCTGAAAGTATGTGGTTCAAATCTGCCGCTTTACAGGAGAAGGATGGGCAATCATTTCCGAAGTGATTACTGCCTCTGAAAGCATTCTGGATTCTATGCATCAGTTCTGACACAATGGTCAACAACATTACCCGTTGGTCGGAGTTAGAGTACTTTGTAACTGGCAATACTAAGGGTTTCTGATAGATTTTTGTTTGTTTTATATTTTTTACAGTGAAGCCTGTGAGAGCCAAGCCCCAATGAGACTCCCTTGTTTTTCTGGGTTTCTGTATCTTCCCCACTTTTGACAGGGTTCATTTCATTGCTTTTATTTTTCTCCCTTTCTATTGTGGAAAATATTTGAGCTTTCCTTCTCTAGTAGATTTTATCTTATCTTTATCTTTATTCTAACTTCAATAGATTTTTAAAGTAGGTTGGCTTTTGTTTTTGGTGGTTTTCTGAGGAGAGGAACTGTTGGCTGATTTTTTTGTGTGTATGTGCTTTGAGTTATTTTTTGTTTGTTTTTTTTCTTCAGGTTTTGCCTATAGCAATTTATGATGAAATTAGCTTAGAATACTGAATGAATTAGTAAGCATTGTGTCACTGAAGCTAAGCCACACTTGAGATTTTGCTTTTACTAATACACGAGGCTATCTACTTATTCAATGCAATCTCAATACAGATACAAAATTCATTTTTCAAGGAGATCGAAAGGGAAAT
Source organism: Elephantulus edwardii (assembly GCF_000299155.1). Lineage (NCBI taxonomy): Eukaryota > Metazoa > Chordata > Mammalia > Macroscelidea > Macroscelididae > Elephantulus > Elephantulus edwardii. The sequence continues at coordinate 4,626,387 of NW_006399797.1, read as the reverse complement.
TGTCAAGTTTATTTGGAGAGACAAGAAACCCCAAATAAGCAAATCACTCCTAAAACACAAAAATGAAGTGAGAGGTATAGCACTCCCTGACCTTAAAACCTACTTACACAGGGTTAGTAACCAAAACTGCATGGTGCTGGTACAATGACAGGCACACAGATTAGTGGAACAATTGAGAATTGAGAATTCAGAAATATACCCAGGTATCTGTGGTCTACTGATATTTGATAAGGAAATAAAACCTATCAACTGGGGAAATGATAACCTCTACAACAAATGGTGCTGGCAAAACCAGACCGCTACCTGCAGGAGGCTGAAACAGGGTCCACATTTCACACCATGCACAAAAATCAGCTCAATGTGGATAAGAGACTTGGGAGTAAAGCCCCAAATCATAAAGTTCATAAGAGACAAACTGGGATCAAGCTTAGAAGCCATAGTCTACGGTATAAAGGGACTGCCAAATATAGCCAGAAATGTGCAATCTGAAGAGGATAAAATTGCTGAATAGGACTTTCTAAAGATTGAATCCCTGTTTTCATCAAAAAACTTTTTCCAACAGGGTAAAAAGAAAACTTACTGACTAGGAATGAACATTTAGCAATACCATCTCAGACAAGAGTCTCATAATAAAAGTTTATAGAATACTCCTAGGCCTCCACAAGAAAAAGTCTGACAACACAATTAAAAAATGGGCAAAAGACATGGAAAGAATTTTCACAGAGGATGATATTCAAATGGCCAACAGATATAAGAAGAAATGCTCCAAATCACTGGCAATAAGAGATGAAAATCAAAATCACAATGAGATACCATCTCACTCCCATTTCTTTAAAGGAAGCTCTGATGGCCTAGTGGTAAGGAGCTATGTTGTGAGTTCAAAGGCATGGGGTTTAATTCCTTCAGTTGTTCAATGAGAGAAAGCAATGTCCTATATGCAGTGTGTAGCCTCTGAATACTGGCTGTAACACTAGCTATGAGTTGGTTCTAACTCAAAGGAACATAACATAACAACAATATACTGTTAGGGAGCACGAGTGGCTTAGGGGGTTTAGGAATTGTGCTGCTACCCTAGCCCAAAGGCATTGATTGAAGTCTACCGGCTGCTCTGAGGGAGAAAAATCAACAGTCTCCTTTTATGTGGTTTACAGTCTCTGAAAAACTATTTGAGGGTCAGCTATCACTTAGCTATGACTCAAAGAGAGTAAGAGAGAAAGAATACACCATTAGGGAGTTCTGGTGGTGTTTAATGCGTACAGCGTTATGATGCTAACCCAATGGATGCATTTTCCTGGTCATTAAAATCCACCAATAGTTCCCAGAAGAAAAGATGGGCAGTCTCCTTCAATGCCATTTACAGAGCCATAAACCTCATGAACTATGTGGAGGGCAGCTGACTCATTGATGTAGGATATGGCAAAGTTTCTGTCCTTTGTTCATAGGGTCACTATGTGTTAGAGTCAACTCTGTGACACTTAATGAAAATATACCATGAATATTTTTCTAAATCACAGAAAAATCAGAATTTGATAAGCAAATGTTTATAGATATATAACAGCAGAGATCATGATCTCTTTTTATGAAATAATAAATAATACTTAAGTAGCTTTTTAAAAATACCTCATAGACCTGTCCTTGGAGAAGGACATCATGCTTGGAAGGGTGTAGGGACAGCTCAGGAGAGGAAGACCCTTGATGACATGGATTGATTCAATGACTGGGGTTATGGTGTAGGTGTGTTGGAATCAGTGAGACTGGCTCAGGACAGGGCATACTTCAGAGCTATTGTTTATAGGTTCATTATGAGTCACAGACAAATTGATGGCATGTAACAACAACAATAACAACATATTTCACATAAAACATATTCTAATATGTATGTTTTATTTTTTTTGGAAAAAAATTATTTTATTTTATTATTTTGTGTGTATACTGTCAAATCGGATCTGACTGGTACAGGAGGGGGTTGTCCCTCCTTCTCCAGCAGAGCATCTGGTGGATTTGAACCACATACCTCTGGAATTGCAGTGCTGCTTCTTGCCACTCGGCCACCTGAGCTCCCTGTATGTTTTAGTCTTAAGAAATTTTAAAAATAAATGTGCCTCATGGACATAGAATATTTTCTTATAAACCTACTCTGACTGTAGTATAATCTTTAAAAATGAAGTAGACTTTAGCCTATATTTTGATCAGAAACATATGGCTTTGCTAAGGACAACATGAATCAAGGAGGTAGATGTGTTAATCTTTGAGTCATTATTATATCTTTTAATTTCCTGCTTTCTACTAGCAATGGAATAAGAATCATCTTAATATCGTAATATGTAGTTTTATGTTTTGAAGATAATCCTTTTCTAAAAAAATATATGTTTCAAAATATGTTTTGAAATTGTTTAAGAACTCATGATTATTGTATCTGTGCTACCTGCTAAGCACCCTGAAGGCAGTATTGCATTTAGGCTTCTCAACAGTGATGAGATAAGGGCTATTTTCATTGATAGGTAAGGAAACTGCACACTCTTAATTCTTACGTTATGATTATTACCTGCTTCTTTGACAACTTAAAACTCATTGTTCGCTTCATCATCATTGTTGGTAGATGAACATTCACTATTTGCACACTCTGCCACATCTTTCAACTTTTAATTATGGCTAGAAAGAAAATTAAAGGTCAGGGAACTTGACATCTAGAGAAATTTCTGATTTTTAAGTTTCAAGTAAAATTGGGAAATCTCTATGATAATAAAAATTTTCTCAAGAAAATATAGGCAATTGCCAGAAGAATCTAGCTGGTAAACTACATACTTTGCAAAATATTAAGTAATATAAAATTTCAACTTGACAGTGCTTAAAAATAGACCTGGATGTAAGAAAGCCTACCTGACCCCTTTGTTAATAACAAATCTTCCATGTCAAAATTAATAGTGTGTGCCATTGCTTTAATTTGATTCTCAGAATTCATGACTCCTGACTCCAAAACTAATTGATCATACTTTAGTGAATCTTTAATATTACAATCACCATGACTCATCTTTACAATGGAAAATTTGAATGCTTTAAGGGCAGCACTCTGTCTAGGAGCTCTTCCTCAATGCCAGCCATTAAATATTTACTAGCAACTGGATGTGAGTTAGTGGGTGTCAGAAATTATTTATGATTCAAAGAATATTCCTTTTTTTTAAATCTACCATAGTAGCTGAAATTCTTACATTAGATTAATTCATTCATATTTTGGAGGCATCAGCCTTCAGGGATTATCTAATAAAATTCTAGTTTCTATGACAGGGATAGTCAGTATTTACAGGGTGAGTGGCCAAACCAGGTCACTTTACAGGGTGTCAGGACAAAAAATATAAATAAAGACCTGGTCTCTGTTATCCCATCCAGGCTTTATTTAGCTCTAACTTTGAGAATCGGGCTTTCAAGGTATAGAGGATGTAAAACAATTAGTGTACCTGATAACTTCAGTGCAGTTTTCTTTTGTGTGACTTCATGAGAGCAAGTACTGCCCTTGTTCACTGTTTATTTCCAATAATTAATTTAGGAGTACAATGATCCATTGGGTGATTAAAGAACTAAGTAAATGAATGAACAAATCTGTGTGACTTCATTTCCTACTCCTCTCCCCTCTATTTGCTCCCTTCTTACTGCTGTTGTCTCAGGGCATTTGCACTTGCTGTTTCTTCTGCCTGACAAATACTCCAGATATCATCTTCACTGGCTTTCTCATCTCTTCATATTTTTACCAAAACATCATTTTCTCAACAAGAGTAATTAAAGTTATATCAGTGATAATAAAATCTTTCCTCTCAGCCCAGTCTGGCTCTCCGTCTCTAGTTAGCAGAGAATCAGGTCTGACTCATAGCTGGACCTTCAACGAGTTTCCAGGACTGGAAATTGCATAGGAATAGGCTACCCATTTTTCTCTCTGGTTGAGCGCACAACTCCTGGGCAATGCCACCAGAGCTTCCTTTACTTAACATACTTTGAAATTTTACTTGTTTATCTTGTCTGTTATGTGTCTGCCTGTCTGACTTTCTAAATTGTAAGTTATGCTTGAATGTGATTTCTACTTGTTTTATTTTGTTTACATGTAGAATAGGGTCTGCAACTTAGAATGTGTTCAATAGATATTAATAAAATTTATCAATGAAAGAATTTAAATTACAGAACCTATTACACTGAGTTGGAAGTTCAAGGGTGGGGAGCTCATCCTCCAGCCTTCTTTTATGAATCTTTGGAAATTTTCACTTAATTTATCTGAGTTTCAAATTTTTTTATATAATAGCAATTGTTAACAGTGACTGATAATAACATTAGTTAACAACAAACACGATTACAAGACTTATTCTATGAGTTACAAGAGAAAATGGATGTAAACTAGTATTTCTGCAAAGGAGGGTGAGGCAAGTTCTAGATTTCTTGAGTAGGCAGATGACATTTGCATTCTAATCCAGATTTACAGATAAAGGAAATATATAGCACTGCAGTTTTGCAATGCAAAAAGTTACTTCCATTTCTCTTTTAAAATACTATTTTCTGTATTTGAAAGAAAAATGGGTTTTGGTACTGGTGTGCTGTCGAGTCGCTTGCAATGCATAGCAACCCCATATGTACAACAGCTCTGAATCCTGCTCTGTTTTGAACCAACCCCCTTGATACACCTACCTGCATTACCCCAGTCAACGAGTCGATCCATCTCATTCAGAGTCTACCTGTCTTGCGCTGTCCCTCCATGTGTGATGGTTCTCTGCCAGGACTGGTCTCTTCTTGCAACATGCCCAATGTATGTCAGATGGAGCATCACAATCCTTGCCTCTAAGGAGCAGTCTTGTTTCACACTGTCCAGGACAAACTTGTTTGTTCTCTTAGCAGGCCATAGTATATTCAATACTCTTCTCCAGCTATCATAAACTGTAAATATACTGTATAATGTGTATGTGGACTTGTATATATGTGTATCTCTATTTGGTAGGTGAATACATCATTGTGGTTTTGTAGAACTATATTTCAATTAAAAGGTTTTTATAATATTTTATTTGCCACACCTTATCTGATGTCAACTGAGCATGTAAATATCTAGGTGTACGGTAGTTGTTACCACAAAATATTTCATGAGAAAAGTAATTACTGACAGTGTTAAGCAGCAGCATGCAGATTACTTAGGAGAGAAGAATTTTTTAATCGGATCATTTCTAACTGAAATATTAACTGTAATGAATATGCTAGCATCAACCTTGATGTATCTATTTAGACATTTTCTACATCCCAAGTGGTTAGTCTAATACCAATTAAAGCATCACAGATTGCTATTATCAGCTTGCATTATTATTTTCATGAATTAATTTTGTTTAAAAATCAGACTTTTTCCAAATGAGAATAAATTTAAATATCTGAGGTAGAAATATGAGGCTTAATGTCAGGACCCATGCATATCTATAATTTCACATTCTGAAACTACAATCATGGCAACAGTCCCAGAAAAGTTAGAAATGGAAGAATTGAACTTCTGGGTCACCGAATCCTTCCCTTTGATGTTCAAGAAGAATCCATATTATTTGTAGCTATACTTTCTTTTTTTCTGAAATTTTAAATATTCTCCTCTATGTTATTATTCATTTATTTACTTATCCATCCATTCACATAGCCATCCATTTGTTGATTCAATCATTCATCCAATGAATATTAGAAATCTTCTATATGGCAAGGATGGTGCTTAATAATGAAGAAATAAAATGCAAACTGATATTATTTTTCTCCAATAAATCATGGTTCAGTGAAAGAAACAAATAGCTTAGTAAATTATCATGATATAGTACATCTTACAATAGGAATATGGACAAAATACTTAGTAGATGAATTACCAAGACTCTGAGTGGAAACATTTCTCTTGGAAATTTAGAGAATATTATGGCTAAAGGTAAAATATGTTGCTGTTGTTGTTGTTATGTGTCGTCGAGTCGTTTGCGACTCATAGCGACCCTATATACAACAGCCCTAAACCCTGATCTATCCTGTGCCAGTCGCACTGTCTCCAATACACCCATACACCCATCCCGATTACCCCAGTCACTGAATCAGTCCACCACATAGAGGGTCTTCCCCTCCTGCGCTGTCCCTCCACCCTCC
>NW_006399797.1:4617995-4620158 GCF_000299155.1 Elephantulus edwardii | reverse complement strand
GTTTGTGCGGGGAGAAGGGTGCAACAATGAATGAATGGAATTCCAAAATCTCTGTAGATGTTCATTGAAATGAAAAATAAACAAACTAAATTATTAAAAAAAATAAAATTTTAAAAAAAAAAGAAAGTGGATGCCACTCCTGCTTCTAAACATTTGCAAAATTTACCTGTCTTTGAACAAATCCATTTTAGGCACCCATACCTTGTTGATTGGATTTGTGTATGTATGTGTCTTTCGTGTTTTCATATTGGTTGGATCAGATTTTTAAAGCTAAGCATTTTTATTTGGAATTTTTGTGTTTTTCTACTGCTGATTATTTAACCTATACTTAATATTGAGGTTTTTCTGATGTAGATTAAACTTGTTATTTTAAGAACAATTGAATTTTTTTCAAGCCTTTGGAAAATTCTAGGAACATATGTTGTTGTAGTTAAGTGCTGTCGAGGATGCCACTCCTCCTTCCAAGCTAGGAATATATATGTGAACACAATATAACCTTTGCCCAGAAAGAGACCAGATCATGATTTAATGGGATGGATTATATATTAATCAGATTAGAATAAAACGGAAAAGCATTCTGTAATACCCACACTAACGGCTATAAACATCATGTGGTGCCAGCTTGGTTGTCATGACAGACCAAGATAATATTTGAGCATCCTGCACTAGAAATAATATTTGCATCAGCTCATCTTCTCACAATTCTGGGTCAACACTATAGTGTACACTCTCAATCACAGGGAATTCATTTATTCAGTGAGTGGGTGTTTATATAACTCTGTATAACTCTCCACGTGCAAATTCAGAGATTTTTTTTTTTTACTTCATGCTTATGTGATACCTGTCAGTGCACAAGGTAGAACATTATCATGTCTGATTCATTCGTTTACTAAGGGTTTATTGAGTACAGATCCAAGAGCAGCCCAAAAGTCAGGAGCTGAATTATCCAGAAGCAAATAGAATCACAGTTCTGTTGGATGGAGATGCCACTTCATATGACAAGTCGCTTTGTCAACAGGTCAGGGTTGTTGGATGCGGTAAGGTTAGCTCAGAATAGGGCTAGTTTCAGAACTGCTGTTCATAGGGTCACTATGAGTCGTAGTGAACTGGATGGCACATAATAATAACACATCTCTCCAAGTTGCATATTTCTCATTATATCTGTGAGAAAGCAGGTTAATTTGGAAAAAGATAACCTTTTGTGGAAATAACCAAGGCAAGCAAGTCATTACCTGAATGTTATAAATTATCTATGCCTTAATGGTGCATTAAAAATATTTTATTGTGCTTTAGGTAAAAATTTACATAACAAGTTTATTCTCATTAATAATTAGTACACAACAAGATTGATTGATACAGTGACTACAACAATGGACTTAAATATGTTAGAGATGGTGAGGATGGCACAGGTTAGGACGGAATTAAGATTTCTTGTTCTTAGGGTTGCCGTGAGTCCTGCTCAACTCAGCGGGACCTAACAACAACAAGAGCAACAGCACCAACACAAATATTCTGTGACATTTGTTACAATCTGCAGTGTAGAACAAAATCATGTCTGATTCATTCGTTTACTTGTCTGTCTCCATCTATTTTCTCTGCAGCTTCTGGCCTTCTCATCATTGTTCTTGTATAAATGTTGACCATTTGGTCTTGGATAGTTAATTATTTAAAGAAACACACTCTTCATGGCTTTTATTGTTCTTTTCATCGACAAATATATTTTTTGACTGACAGTTGACCTCCTGGAAAAAGCTGTATTTTTAAAGAAAACAACAATAACGTGTTATTACAGCATAGAAAAAATTTTATTCTTCAGTCAGATTTACATACAAGAAAATTAGAGACTGTTTCCATAAGAGCATTTCACAGCTCCAGTCGGTCTGTTGAACCTAACACCTGACTAAAGAAGCCTTTTTTCTTGGAGGAAAGTTAAAATTTATCTTTTTTTATTATTATTAAATTTTATTAGTTTTAATGAACATTTACAGAGATTTTGGGTTTTCATTCATTCATTGTTGCACTCTTTTCTGCACCCTCCTCCCCAGTTCATTCGTCTACCCCCCCATGTCTGTTTTAATTGTCCAATTGCCACAGTGCTTGTCAAAGCCAGTTCTGATTAATCTTCTTTGTCAGTGTGTCCCTTGCCATTCCCTATCACTCCTC
>NW_006399797.1:4603244-4608510 GCF_000299155.1 Elephantulus edwardii | reverse complement strand
GAATCTGTTTGTTTTCCTAGCAGTTCATGGTACCCTCAATACACTTCTCCAGCACCACAGTTCAAAGGCATCAATTCTCCTTCTATCCTCCCTAGTCATTGTCCAACTCTTTGATGCATAACAAGTGATTACACAGAAAGACAAAAGGACGTGAATATGTATGAATACAATATTAAATAGGTATAACCGATGTTAAGCATATGAGTTTCTGTGGTAGGTGAGGGAAGCTGAGAAGAAAATAAGGTAAAGATTGGTAGGTTTGGATCTAATCGTGAATGACCTTGTATATCATTGGCAAGAGTATGGATTTCTTTCTATAATAGGACATTATTATAGATTTTTCTTTTTTAGGATAATGGTGGCAAAGAGGAAAAGGAAATGTAAGTGACCATTCAAATAAAAGAGACAAATTAACGAGGCTTTAAATTGTGCAGACAAAACTGAATAAAGGCCTCAATTAAGGTACTTGTAGTGGGAGAGTAAAGAAGAGGTTAAAGAGCTAATAAGGGTATAGGAATAGACGAGAAACAAGATTTGAAGGAAATCTATACAATCATTCTTACAATATTCAGTGGGAACATAAGAAATTAATTGAACTTTCCTCAAAAGGTTTTCCATGTTTTTTAACAACCTTGAGAAAATGGGGGATTGAATATTTATAAGAGGTCTATTTCTCCATCTCCTCTTTGCTTCTTCTAAAGAATATGTTATTATGTGCCACCAAGTTGGATCTGACCAAGAACTAACCCTCCAGCAGGTCTTCAGAGGTAGTGATTTGCATGGGAGGAGATTACCCATCTTCCTCCCATGGAACAGCTGGTGGATTTGAACCATGTACCTTTGAGTTGACAACATCTTACCATTAGGCTACTAGAGAATATTATGAACCTATAAATTTATTTGGGTGGTTTCCTTTGTTTCCAGTCATGCATGTCCACTGATAAGCCATACCACTGCCCTCTTTCAGGATTGTGTTGGCTCTGATACACCTAGATAAAGCTAAATAGACTTTACGGAACTCAAAAGTTTGTTTTTCTGAACTCAGAAGTTATACTCTTACCTCAGATGATGTTCTAGTCTTTGATACTATAGTTAGATAGGGAGAGTCCAAAGTTAGCAGTTGGCAGGGAAAATATATATTTTCCTATTACTCACACTCAATATCTTTTCTAAAATGCGAAATACCCTTTTATACTATTACACTATTAGCCTATTCATTGCTATTTGTTTGAACTATTCTAACCTCTCAAATTTGATTCATGCCTTTTGTCATTTCATATCAAAAACACGAGTCACTCTTTTTTTGGTTTTTTAGTATTTATTGGTTTTGCTCATTTGTTATATTCTAAGTATTATATTCTGATTAATATATTTGAGATTCTAATGGCACATATTTTTATATTTCTGGAATCCTTTGGGAAACAAGAAGTTAAATTTTGAAAGTCAGAAATAATCCCTTCTGAGAAACTCGTAAATGTGTAAAAAATACAAAATCAATCTCTGATTTATCTATAGTGTCATAGATTACACTGGGAAAAATCACATGGATTTCTTTAGACTTTAATGAGAATTATTCAACTCATAATAAGGAAAGAACAGCAAAACGTGACTTGAGATGTGAATGCTGATAGGGGGCTAGGCTCTTATATCAGTTAAGCAACTTGTTCCTATATACTGTCTTTAATATATGTATGATCAGAATTTATATCTCTGCAAACTATAAGTTTCTGTAGACATGGACTTTTAGGGAAAACTATGAGTGATTAAAGTCATAAATATTAAATATCTACATAAAATCGTATGTTACTACATAAAATATTGTTTCTGTACCTCTTTTGATCCTTTTATGTTTAATGACTGTCCATTGATCATGATCTTTCTTTCTAAATTTTAATTCACTTTTTCTCTCTTAGGTTTGTGCAGAATCCTTCCCAAAATATTTGCAAGAAATACACTATCTTTTTAAAAAAATTAATTTCTCATAAAAATTATTTCTTTTTTCTGATTTATATGTCTCTATAATCAGAAACAGTGTCCAAAGAGTGTTTATCCTCTAGCAGAGATGCAAAACTATCCTTATTATGAACCTTATTTGGATATAAAGGAAGTTATTGTCTTTCTGTCCCTTTATGCTTGTTGTAATGTTCCCTGTCTCCCAGGTTTGAATCCTGAGACAATCTGTTGAACAGTGGAGTCCCTGACATGTGTTTGTTCTTTAGGCAAACGTGTAAAACTCCTCAAGTTCCAATGGAGAAGTAGAAAGAGAAGGTTTCTGCTGTACCTGATGAAAATTTTTTATTTTTCCACACTCAAAAAAATTCTTGCTCCACGTTAGATCACTAGTTGTTGCGAAGTCTAGTGTTGGTCGGATTCTAAGAAAGGGACAGAAGTTTCATTGAGGAGTAAAGATTCAAATCAACTCCAGACACGGGCTCCTGTCTCGGTTTATTTCTCACAGAGCAGCAGGTGTGTACAGCATGTTAATAGGTCTGAGTGTGATCTACTCTTTCCTATAGTGAGTGACTGTAGCATGTGGGTGCCCTGATTTGAAGGGGAATAGATGGACCTAATTTATCTTTAGATATAGAAGGCAAAAAAAAAATGCCTTAGTAATCAGTAGTAGTGAAAGACATTGAATTAATGTTTTATTTGTTTGTTTGTTTGTTTGTTTGTTTGTTTGTTTTCTAACTAGAAAAAGGCAGAAGTGGGCTGGGGACATCATTATATGGACTGATAAAAAGCCAGTAAGGCGGTTCATTCAAACTGAATGGAATTGAACTCAGAGACAGTACTTTATTATTGTTTAACCTTACATAATCACCTTGCAAAGTGGCTCTAAATTTTGCATATTTCTTTCTGAAGAGTAGAAAACGGATAATATAAACATCTGAAATACTTCCAGACCTCTATTAATAGTCAATCTGCCTATGAATTTTTAAATTAGCACAAAAAAGTACCCAGCCAGGAGACAGACGTGCCTTTTCTCTCCATAAACCAAAAGGAGATTGAGTTCTTACCTAATGGTCTCCTCTTTATAGACTTAAAGGGACCCATGATTGAATACGTATGCCATACCAGCATGGAAACATAAACAAGCTGAATTTAAAGGCTCATGTTTTGATCAGTTTTTGAAATATGGAGCTAATAGGTTATGATTATTTTTAGTAAAACCCAGGGAGGAATACTCCTGGGAGATAGAAAAATGATAAATCCCCTAACATGTTAAATGCTGCTGTCTATCTAAACCTTCCTGCTCTTCAGAAATGGATTTTAAGAGGATACTAAAGTTATTATCCCATGATTTTCAATTTATAGAGAGGAAAGTTTGCTTATTTACTTTTTGTAAGGCCTACCTCAAAAAGAATTATCATCTCAGAACTTAATTTTATAGAGATAATGGGGATGAAGAGAGAAAGAATGTGCAGTTTCTGGAAGGCTCTCAAAAACTGCTCACCAAACTTTGTCCTTCTTGAACGACCATCATTTGTAAAGCGACATCCATCAAACACATCGTTCAAGTGGATGTCTTAAGGACAGTTGTTACTAAGGACCATTTGTATTAACTCAAACCAACCAAGGAATTAGGAATAAAATACCACTCTTTTAGTATTCTATAGACTATTAAGAAAAAGCTCTTTCAGGTTTCATCCCTGCATCTCCCAAAATCTCACTGATCTTAAATTCATCTTTTAAACACAATTTTTAGTGCTTACTTCTCCTTGCCTTCATATATATAGTGAGACTGAAATCCTGAGAAATGTGACAGACACTTGATGAGATATAAACTTCTGAAGTAAAACTTCATGGCAGAAAGTGGATAAAAACTATCAACTCAAATTATTTCTTTACAAATGAGAGGTGAGTTTAAAAAAAATGAGCTAGTATCATATTTAGCAGGCCGAATGCATCCCAATTGAGTTTCAAATCTCAACTGTCTCAGAAAAATGTGTGAAGTATACTGGGCAGCTGGGATCAAGGTCTTAAAAAATACCTACTTCGGTTTCTTCATGTCATTTAAAAGGATTGTTTCCCCCTTTCTATTTTGCTTAGGGTTCCCCCCCATTTTTTAGCAAATCTCTACTGCTATCTTTCAGCATCAGTTTAATTTTTAAAATTTCCTACCTGTAACAAACAGAAGATATTTGTAATGGTGTGGGGAGTAAGGAAATAACAAACCATTTTAATGACCCAAAGGAACTTAAGAAAACTCAGGGCGTGTTCAGTTTTTCTAAGAGAGAATGTTCTTTAGAGAGAACCAGTTGATTGACTTCTCACTATAGGTATGTGCATGAATAGCAAAGCAATCAGCTGCTTTCCTGAGTCATGTAGAGGAGTTCGCGGCAGGAACACTGTACGGCATTCCAAGTTCCAAGAAACAGAGCAGGGCCATCTGTTCCAAAGATTCATTTCCATTGAGATCTTCATTTGCGCAGCACAAGAAGCTGAACACTATTGACAGATGTTGTACTGGAAGAGCTCACTACTTCTGCATCCTAATGTAATGATTAGGATCTTTAGAAAAACGAAGTCAACACACTGTTTACACTGCCAATGAATTTACGTGCTCAGGGACAAAGTTTCGTCCCATTTAGAATTAGTTTCTCAAGAAAATCGTAGTATTTGAGCCTTGAAGAGAATCAAGAGCTCTCTTAGTCAAATTTACTCCCTTTCACCATTTTTAACCCTGTAGCTTCAGGGATTTTGAAGTGACTTTGCTGAAGTTCTGATACAACTAAATAACCAACAGGTATAGTCCTTTGGCCTGTCAGAATAAGGCCACCCTGCTCAGGTAGAATTTCTGCTCCAGTTCTCCCATCGGAGTGGATGCCTGATCAGAAGCAGAGCCACAGGAAACCCAAGAGGAGTGTGTGCCAGTCCCAGGAAAATGCCATTTTCTGTTTTCAGTCAGCAACCCACAGTGACTCACACCTAAATCTGACAGGTTAGCTACAGAAATTCTCTGTTCTTTCAAAGTAATGACTTTCCAATCTTCAACAGCTGGTAGACTTATTGAAGATGTATGGAATGGATATGTGAAAATATTTAAAGTCCATTTAGTGGAAATGTAGATCTTAGTTAAAATGTTGTGCAACAGGTGACCTTTATGCATAAGTATTGAAATGAATACATCTGTCCACCTGCCCAATAAGGTTTTTTGAAAGAACAATTAAAATATGGCTCGAAAATATAATAATTGTAACAGAACACAAGAATTACCTTCATTCATATATATGTATATATACATACATACATTGTTGTTGTTGTT
>NW_006399797.1:4600193-4602004 GCF_000299155.1 Elephantulus edwardii | reverse complement strand
GCAATCCTCAGAACCAAGCAAGGAAACACTGCATGGCTCAAAGTCAAGAAAGGAGTGCATCAGGAATGTATCCTGTCCCTGTACCTTTTCAATCCATATGCAGAACAGATCATTCGGGAAGCAGGTCTTTTTATGAGGAGGAGTGTGGCACCAAGATTGAAGGAAGATTCATTAACAACCTACAATGTGCAGATGACACAACCTTGCTTGCCAGAAATGAGGAAGACCTGAAGCACTTGTTGCAAAAAGTAAAGGACTGTATATAGTTTTCAATATGGATTGAAGCTCAACATCAAGAAGACAAAGATTCTCACCACTGGGCCAATGGGCAGTACCGTATTAGATGGAGAAGAGATCGAGGTGGTTAGCAATTACAGCTTGCTCAGATCCACAATAAATACTCTTTAACACCAGCAGCAGTCAGGAAATCAGAAGATTAATTGCATTAGGAAAATCTGCTGTCTTGGACCTCTCTAGAGTGCTGAAGAGCAACAATGTCAGTCTAGATACAAAGAAGCGCCCAATCCAAGCCATGATCTTTTTAACTACTTGTTATGCTTCACAGAGTTGGAAAGGGACTAAGGATGACAGAAGAAGAATAGATGCCTTCAAGTTGTAGTGCTGGAAAGAATATTGAACATACCATGGGCTGCCAAGAAAACAAATAGGTCTGTCTTGGAGAGGGTGAAGCCAAGTCTTTCCTTGGAGGCTAGGATTTTCAAGCTCCGCCTCATTTACTTTGGACACGTGGCCAGGAGAGATCAGTCCTTGGAGAAGGATGTCATACTGGGAAATGTGGACAGACAGAGAAGGAGAGGGAGACCCAGGATGAGATGGATTGATACAGTAACTGGGGCAATGGAGGTTGGTGTGTCAGAATTACTGAGACTGCTCAGGACAGGGAAGTGTTCAGAGCTGTTGTACATAGGTTCACTACACATCACAGGCAACTCAGCCAGTAACATTCTATTACAGTGGGTTCTATGATAGTGGGTGGTTAGGAGTTAGAACTAATTGGACATCAGTGTGTCAAGTAATTTACATATATAATTAATACATAATATTGATATTTATTGTAGGTGATTAATATGCCAGTTTTTGAGTCCTTCATAGATATGTAAAAACAATCTTCCCAGCTTTCTGGTGCATTATTATCCAGACTAACAAGTGTCTTGTGTTTTGTAATATCTCACTGTATGAGGTGCTAGAAGAAAGACCAAATGCATTTCTATATAGTTATGACCACTTAGAAGCAGCTTTTCTCTAGCTTAAATGAGAAAACCTGTTACTGTAGTGATATTTTAATTGCACATTTTAGTACATAAAACATGAGACATGTACTTGTAAGAGGCCCATTAAAAAGAAAACATCAAAACAACAAAAACAAAACACACCAACCTATGCAGTAAGGAAGCAATTATAATCCATGAAAGGAAAAGTTCACTCAAACCAGCATGTAGTATTATGAAGATATTCTATCCTTCACTATACTTTTATTGGATAAGTCAAATTTCTTTATTAGAACACTTGTTTGAATTGGTGCCTATTTGTGATGTTATTAAGCAGCTATATTGCAGAGCTTGGACATGACCACATTTAAACCTGCCATCACCCCTCAGGATAATTGTCACAATAACCCTCGCCTTCCAGTTGTTTAGATACTGTTTATGCATCCAAAATAAGTGTTTCTTTAATAATATAACAATGAAAGAATTTTTCTTTTACTTCTCAAAGAGAAGAGGGAGTGGAGGGAGAGATGGGCAGGGAGAAAAGTGCAACAATGAATGAATGGAAATCCTCAGTCTCTGTAA
>NW_006399797.1:4597595-4599453 GCF_000299155.1 Elephantulus edwardii | reverse complement strand
TGTGTAAAACAAAATCTACATTATTGAAAGAATTTATATGAATAATTAAAAGTAAAAAGAAAAGTAAGTGATGGTATAAACAAATAATATAACTTGAAAAATGTAAGTGGCATTGGCTGTAAGGAGTTGTGCTGCCAACTCAAAGGTGGTATTTCTGTGGTGGTTCAAAACCACCAGAAGCTCTTTGAGAGAAAGATGGGCAGTACCCTCCTGCATGGTTTACAGCCTCCAAAATCCAATGGAAGGTCAGCTATGAGTTGGTTTTTATTTGACAGCAATTAATTTGAAGGTTTTTTAAATTGGTTTGTGGGTCTTTGGTCTTGGTTTTATTTTGTTTTGCTTTGTTTTAGTTATATGGTCCTTATGGGAGCTCTGGTGACCTAGTGGCAAGACACTACGCTGCAATCTCAAAGGCATGCAGTTCGAGGCCACCAGATGCTCCACAGGAGAAGGATGAGCAATCTCTTCCTGTGCAATTAACTGCCTCTGAAAACCTGGTGGAGGGCCAGCTATTGGTCGGTTTCAACTCGATGGTACATAACAACACAACAGTCCTTATTACATGCTTCACATTTTTCTAAGTGCTTTATCTGTGAATTCTTTTGTTTTTATTGATATGTGCTGTCACATCAAGAACAACTCAGAGTGACCCTATGAACAACAAACCTGACTCCCATCCTATCCTGTTGCATCCTCACTGTCTCTGCCATGCTTAAGCCCATTGCTTCAGTCACTGTGTCAGTCCATCTCTATGGGGGTCTTCCACTCTTTCGCTCACCCTCCACATTTCCAAGCATGATATCCTTTTCCAAGGAATAACTTATCCTAGCAACTGTCCAAAGTATAAGAGACAAAGTGTTGTCATCCTTGCCAACAAGAAGCACCCAGGCTGCTCCTTTTCCAAAACATACCTATTTGTTCTTTTGGCCGTACATACCTATTTGTTCTTTTGGCCATCCATGGGATATTCAACAATCTTCTCCAACACCACAATTTAAAGGCATCAATTCTTCTTCTGTCATCCTTATTCATCATCCGGCACTCAGATGCATAGCAAGTAATTGAATAGACTATGGCCTGAGTCAGGTGCACCTTAGTCTTCAAACTGACATCACTGTTTTTCAATATTTTGGAGGGATCTCTTATAGTACACTTGTCCAAAGCAATATGTCTTCTAATTTCCTGACTGTTGGTACCAAAGATGTTGTTTGTGGAGCCAAGCATGATGAAATCATTAACAGTTTCAATCCTTTCTCTATCCATTATGGTTTTTCCACTGGCCTAGTGGTAAGGACCTTTGTCTTCTTCATACTAAGATGCAATCCATATTGAAGGCTGCAACAAACCCATTAGGTCCCCTTTGTTTTAGGCAAGCAAGGTTGTATCATCTGCACAGTCCAGTTTGTTGATGAGTCTTCCTCTGATCCTGATGCCACATTCTTCTTCATAGAATCTGACTTCACAAATTATTTACTCATCATACGGATTGAATGTTGAATGGGTACAGAGAAAGGATACACCCGTGACACGCACTTTTCCTGATTTTAAACTGTTTCCTTGTTCCATTTAGCTAACAGTTTCTTGGTCTAAGTATAGAGTTCAAATAAGCTCAAGTGTTTAGGGATTTCTGTTCTTTTCAGTGTTAGCCATAGTTTGTTGTAATCTATACATTCAGATACCTTTGAGTAGTCTATAGAGCACAAATAGATGTTCTACTGGTAATTCTCTTCTTTCAGCCAGGATCCATTTGATATCCCAATGAAGTTCCTAGTGCCAGCATCTCTTCTAAATCTAGCTTGAACTTCTCGCAGTTCTTGTCGATGTACTATTCTAGTCATTTTTGGATGATCTTCAGAGG
>NW_006399797.1:4588752-4596775 GCF_000299155.1 Elephantulus edwardii | reverse complement strand
TTTTGCGCATTTGTTTTAATTTTGTTCAGCTTTAATTTTAACTTGCACATGAGTAATTGATGGTCTGTTCCACAATCTGCACATGGTCTGGTTCTGACTTCTGATATCGAGCTTCTCCAATGATTCTTTCCACAGCTATAGTCAGTCTGATTCCTGTGCTGATAATAAGGTGAAGTCCATATGTAAAGACACTCACAGTCTGTGTTTCTTAAAAAAAGTATTTGCTATGAATCAATCAATCAAGTGTACAAAATTCGTTCACTATCTTGTCTCATTTCTGTCTCTAAGTCCTTACTCTTCTACTACCATTCCTTCCTCTTTGTTTTCAACTTTTGCATTCTAGTCTCCAATAATTAATGCATCTTGATTGTATGTTTGATCAATTTCTGACTGTAAAAATTGTTAGAAATCCTCAACTTCCTTCTCTTTGGCTTTAGTTGTTGATGGATATATTTGAATAACAGTCTTGTTAGCAGGACTGCCTTGTACATATATATAATCCTATCACTCACAACATTGCAAAAAATCTCAGACTTGTCTGTGATCAGCCAAGTGTGTTAACAGTGTATGCTAATAGTATTCCTTTTTATCCATCAGCAGCTGAACTGAAAGTTCACTTGCAGCCTGGCTCTGGGGTGCAGCCTCTTAACCATTGTTCTACACTGATTTACCTCAGAACACAAAACCTTTGCCTAAAGCCTATCAAAACAGTGAGACTTCAGTATTGATATGTGAACTTCATTAATATAAAATAATATGAAAATATTATTATAATATCAGCTATTGAAAGAAAGAGACAATTAATTAAGCCAGATTTTGTAGGGAAAATTAAGACAGTACCCCTCTAATTCACAGCCTGATTTTACATCTATTTTTATGTCTTATGTAGAAGTTATAACTGCCAAATATGGATCTCTGTTGGTCAAGTGGATAAGGAGTTGTGCTGCCAACCCCAAAGCAGGTGATTGAAATATACTAGCAACTGGGCAGGGGAAAGATTTGCAATCTCCTCCCAGTGATTTACAGTTGATTCTGAGTCATGGGCACCTAACACAACTACTGCTGCATATATTTGTAGATTTTGTGTGTAAATGCATATGTTGTGGTGATGGTGTTGTGTACTGTCAAATAAGAACCAACCCATAGCTGACCCTCTGGTGGGTTTTCAGAGGCAGTTAATTGCACAGAAGGAGATTGCCCATCCTTCTCCTGTGGAGAAGCTGGTAGATTTGAACCACATGCCTTTGGGATTGCAGCGTAACTTGTTGCTACTTGGCCACCAGTGCTCCATATTTATATATATGCTTTGTGGAGAGTATCTGTTTAGTCATAGAAGCAAATATATGGTGATCAGTAATATTATCATTCCCATATCTCCTCTGAGGAAACTGAGACTCAGAATGTTTACGTAATTCATCTCAGCCTACAATTTTACAAAGTAGAGCTGCAGCATCTGAGCTCAAGCAGTTTACAACAGCCCACCCTATTTGTTATCTCATCTCATCCCATAAAATGTTCAGTTTAGTCGGTATGACTTAGACCAGACCGAACCCCATTGTCGTATAGTCGATTTCAACTCATGACAACTCTCCAGAAGGTTTCAAAGAGTGTAACTCTTTTAGGAGGGAAGCTACCCATCTTTCTCCCATAGGGCAGTGCCATGTGTATGCTACCAGAACTCCTTTTGAGTTGGACAAGGTGGAGGAATAGGAAACAGGACCTCTATGAATCATATGATTTTAAAAATGCTATATGAGCACTTTTTACAACTGCAGACAAGAGATTCTTGAATTTCATTCCTTGGATCCTTTGCAATTGAACTAACCTTGATGATAGGCAAAGAGAATTGCACACATAAAAAAATATGAAATGAAAATGCTACAACAAAGTGACACTTCTTCATTTCCAATTTTACTATCACGCTGTGATATTTGGAGTTCCTTAGTAGTGCGGTTTACTCACTCAACCGGTGAGTGAATGATTGGAAGTTCAAGTCCATGCAGAGACATCTCAGAAGCCGAGCCTTGGTGATCTACTTCCAAGAACTCAGCCCATGAAAACTCTGGAAATAATTCTACTTTACCACACATACTTCCAACAAGATTGATTAACACGGTGATTTCAGTAATGGGCTTTAGTGTGTAAGAGATGACGGGGATGCCACAGGATAGGGCGAGGTTCAAGTTGGCTGTTCGTAGGGTATCTCTGAGTTTTATTTGACTCAACAACACCTAATAACAATGACAAAACACTCATGAGGTCTCCACGAACCAGTTTATTTGGCAACTGGTGTTAACTCTATTAGCTAGCTTTATTTTCTCAATTTAAATTGATAAACAGACTTAAAAAATGATTTTAGCATTAACTTTTAAGAACACAAATCAAGGTCATACAATAGTACTTTTGGGGCAGGAGTAACTCTCAGATGCTAGTGCTTTTTGTTTAATGTCAGCAAATTAACTTGTTATTGTTACTATGATTACATTTTCAACAACTGAGTTGTCTCACTTACCAAAATGGCTGGTGTGCATTAGATACAAGTGAGATTGGCATAGAAAAGAACAGCTGTGTAAAATGCTGCCTTTGGAAAGGCAAATTTATAGAGAAAGTGATTATAGAGCTTGAAGCTCAAGACATAACAAGGATTATAGGACCCTTTCTCTCCCTTGTGCAATACATTGTGTTTATAGCTTCAAAATCAGAATAGCAGCATGTTTCATGGTTGTTGTTTTTGTTATGTACCATCAAGTAAGAGTCGACTCATATCTGACCCTCCAGTGATTTTTCAGACAAAATAAATCACATGTGAAGAGACTGCTCATCTTCCTCCCACAGAGCAACTGGTGGATTCGAACTGTGTACCTTTGGGTTGGCAGAGCGGCTCCCTATCACTAGACTACCGGATAGCAAATGTCGTTACTCATACTGCTGAATTAATGTTATTGAAATTTTCTGATTTTTCTTAGAAGGTAAAACTTATTATTTAGCCAATTTAAAAAAAAAAAGCTTAAACGTTTGATTGAATAAATACTGATTGAACCATGAATACCAAGAGGTGGCACTTTATAAAGGTTAAAATGGCATTTAATTTACTCTCTGACTCCCCACCAACTGCCAAATAACATGCTAGAATTTAAATTGGGATTACCTGTATTTATTTAAGGAGACACTGAATCATAAAAAAAGCTTGATTTCTTATTTATCGCATTTTAGATTATTTAATTTTAAATATTGAATTTTTTAAAAATTTTGTGTGTGTGATCTCTCTCTTTGCCATCAAGTTAGAACTAGTTTATAGCAAACCTTCACTGGATTTCCAAGGCTGTAAATTGCGTGGAAAGAGATTACTCATCTTTCCCCAATGCAGTTGATGGTGGATGTCAACCACTGGAGAGGTTCAACCTTTGGGTTAGCACCATAGTTCCCTCTAGGCTACACCCCCCCAAGCCCCACCCACTGCTGTTGAGTCCGTTTCAATTCATAATGACCCTATAGGATAGCGTAGAACCACCCCATAAGATACCTTTTCCAGAGGCAAATTGCCATATTTTAATCCCTGGGAATAGTGGGTGGATTGGATTATCCACATTTCCAATAACATCCTAGTATTTAAGCACTTTATACCAGGGATCTTGCATGTGTTTGTTGTTTTGTACCGTCTAGTTGGAACCAACCCATAGCTGACCCTCCAGTGGGTTTTCAGAGTCAGTTAATCACTCGGGAGGAGATTGCCCATCCTTCTTCCATGGAGCAGCTGCTGCCCTCAAATTGCATGCCTTTGGGTTTACAGCACAGCTTCTTGCCACTAGGCCACCAGAGTTATGAATTTATATGCAGAATCATCCCTTAATATTTTTAAATCTTTAGTTTTGTAGTTATATTTTATACAAATCAGGGCCTTGTCATAGTAAATGTTTGTGCCTAGTCATACTCGTGCGCATGTGTATTATTTTGAAAAGGGTAAGTCACTAGCTAGCCTTTATCTGAATTCCTTCAGTGTAGTCCTTCACCTTGACTGAATGCTTGTTTATGTGACCTTTACATTCTACATTACTGACTCCTTTTAACATTGCATTCATTTAAAACACACACACCCACCCACCCAAAACATAACTTTTTTTTTTACTTGTACTTCAGAATTGACAAAGTGAGATGTGTTCATAAGTATTCTAGTATTTGATCCTCCCGGAAATTCTGTTACAGGAGTATCCTCATTATTTCAAGGGGGAAATTGAGTGTCTCAGGCTATACAAAGAGTGCAATTAGTTTTATAGCCACCCCGGGCCAGCCCCAGTGTTCTACATGCCTAATATATCCTCTGATCAAAATAAGCTTTAAAATGTGGTACCACTTCCTAAATAACATGCCTCCAGAAACCCTATGAACTTTGATAAATGTCAATAGTTGTAGAAAGTCTTCAGGCCTTTTGTTCATAGAGTTGCTATGAATCGTGCTCGACTTGAAGGCAATCGACGACAACAACAACAACAACGTTCTTAAAACTAGGAGGTGTTATTCCTTGGAGAAGGACAAGATGCTGGGAAGGATGGAGGGTTGGTGAAGGAGAGGAAGACCCTCAACCAATTAGATTGGCATGGTGACTGCCGTAACGGGCTCTTGTGTGTCTTGTTAGGAAGTGTGAGGATGGTGCAGGATAGAACAAGGTTTAGATCTTTTGTTCATAAGGTTGCTATAGGTTGTACTCAATTTGACAGCACCTAACAGCAACAACAACACAACAATTCTTAAAACTCGCTGCCTCAAAGTTGGAACCAATTCATTGTTGAGTTGCCAGTGGAATTCCAAGGCTGTAAACTGCGCAAGAGGAGATTGTGTTACTGGATAAATTATGAGTCCTTTTGCCACAAGTTACTTTATAAACTATGACAAACAGAAGCTAATCAGATTTTATTCACATATCTAGAAGACTGTGAGATAGATCACCAAAACGGATTTGCCTTTTTCCATGTGGTCAGAGATTTATACCTAAATCTACTTGACCTACTATTATTATCTTGTATTCAAAGTTACAAGGCTTTCCATTCAGAAGGACAATTCACAAATTACTAAGAAAACAGTATCCAGTTTCTACAATCAGCTTAGATATCTACAAACAATGCCCAATATGAACAAGCATCCCAAGTTTCTAAAAACAGCACTTTGTGAAAACACTCTTAACTCATGAAATCTATTATCTCTTCTTTCTGCAGTTAAAGAGTTTCTTAGAAACAATGGGGTTTTTCTACTCCATTTAAGTTTATCCCTAGGACACGAGATCATAGTATAAAGTTGGGGTTTTAATAATCCTGCACAAAACTATTGACTACACCAGCTCAGCTAATTTTTACAAATATACAAACACAAGAGAAGTTAAACATTTATCTTAAAATACTGAAGAAAAAAATGGATGCTAAACCTTGTTATTGTTGTTGTGTGCTGTTGAGTTAGAACTGACTAATAGTGGATAGTCCAGCAGGTTTTCAGAGGCAGTAAATTGCACAAGAGGAGTATGCCCATCTTTCTCCCATGGAGCAACTGGTGGATTTGAACCATGCACCTTTGCATTGGCAACACAAGCATAAACAATAAGATACTGAATCTCATTACAGAGAAATTAACCAGTAAGGGGATCTGAAATTCAAATACAGTGTAGGGCTTTAAATGTCCTCTAATCCTGTCTTGTGCTGAAATTCAAAAACAGTTCTGGATTTACTAATACAGCCTTTTAGTTGTCCATCCTTTTCCCTCATAGCAGCTGGTGGATTTGAACAACCAGAAAAATACAGACTTTGGATTAGCAGTACGACTCCCTACAGACTACTGTGTCACCAGAGTTCCTTTTTGCCCTCTTGTCACCTCATAATATATGCTGATAATTTTAGAATTAAAAAAATTGGGAATAGCATGTATAATTAGAATTCAAAATGTAATTTTAATTCCTTCTTATTTACTTTATAAAATGAATGTTAAAATGTTTTAAAATAATTATTTCAGACATGTTGTTCTGTGCCATCGAGTCGGAACAGACTCATAGCTGTTCTGTGGACCATGGTTTCTCATAGATTGCGCATCTTTCTTCAACAGAACACCTGATAGATTCCAATTACAGGAGATGTACAGCCTTTGGTTTAGCAGCATAACTTGCTGCAAACTGCACCACCAAGTCCCCTTTAGATTGTAGATTTCTATCTAAAGAATACTGGTGGAATAGTTGTTGGCAGTTTGAATGCACCAGCCAGCATTTTGGAGAAAGACAATAGTTTTCTTCTCTCAAGGTTTACAGTCTTGGAAACTCAATGGGTGATTCTTCTCTGTCATGCTGGGTTGCAATCAACTTAATGGCAGTGAACTCACTGTCTTCTAGTGGGACTCATAGCTGACTCTCCAGTGGTTTTTCTAGGCTGCAAATTGCATGAGAAGAGATTGCTCATCTTTCTCCTGTAGAGACTCTGGTGGATTCCAACCATCGGAGAGGCAAAGTGTTTAGGTTGTCAAAATAACTGTCTATGGTCTACACCACCAAAGTTTGCTGTTATATTTATACACACGCACATATGAGCGTGCATGAGAGAGAGACAGAGAGAGAAAGAGAGAGTTTTCTACCATGTAATTTACAGCATGGGAATCTGCTTGGAGGGTCATTTGTGAGCTGTTTCTGACTCCATGTCTGTTAGAGTGAGATTTATTTATTAATATAACATATTAATTTGCATGTATATTATGTATACATATGTTGTTGTGTACCACTGAGTTGGAAACGACCCATAGCTGACCCTGTTGCAGGTTTTCAGAGACATTTACTCGCATGGGAAGAGATTGGCCATCCTTCTCACACGGAACAGCTGGTTTCTTGAATTGCATGCCTTCGGGATTGCAGTGCTGCTTCTTGCCACCAGACCACCAGAGCTCCCTATATTTTATATAATGTATCCTTTTTCCCCCGTTAAAAGAGACGGAGAAATAATCTAGTTACAGGCAGCTTTGATATTGTCCTGTAAAATTGGATCACTATTTTTTTTAAAAAAATACATGAACTCAAAGATTTAATAGAAAAATAATTGAAAGAATCACTCCTTAGCTTTATATAACACACTAGAATCCAATAGTCAGCTTGTAGCAAAGACATACAAATACATCTATCTGCCTTAGTTGTTGATAGACTGATTGCTTAGAATGTGAGCTTGGAAATTACTCACAAGAACATACATGTTGTTCTTTTGTCCCCTTTCTTCCTGGCATCTCAAGAACCAGTGTTGGAATATGATCCCCAAATTATGTTTCAAAATGTTTCCTGTTAAGAAGAAAATGTAAAGAAAATACAAGTGAATCTTTCTCAGCTAATGAAATGCAATGTTTCTAGATAAGTCAATGTTTATATAGATTTATCACAACAATATTTCCATTTTTTTTCACCCAAAGAAGTTCAGATTTCCTACCTAAATTTTGTCACTTATACTCTAGCTTGGAGCTTTTCAAAACGCTTGTATAAAATGATCACTGAGGGGCAGACAAATTTACAATTCGACTGTTGTCCTTCTGAAGCTACCTCCTGCTCCACACTTTCTAAAGGTCAGCAGGTCTGTAAATTTCATATTTGAGTGTTCTTTCAACCATAGTTACATTCTTTCTGTGCTTCCTCTGTGCACTAGCGTAAGATGCCTCACATATTCAGGCGGAGATTTTTTCCCTTCTTCTCTGGAATGAAGCTGAACAATGAAGATGCTGCTTCCACACTCTTTGCAGTGTGAGACTAGCCTTGGAAGGATTTGTCCTAAAAAATTTATTTTTCCCTTCAATGTTTCTTATTTTCATAGTTGAACAGAAAACAGTGGAACAAAACACAAAAGCAAACTTACCATAAATGTTTCATCAATAGAGAGGCAGTTATGCCATTTAATGGAATAAAACCAAGATACCCACCAAGGAAGACATTCAGATGGCCAACAAGCACATGAAGAAATGTTCAAAATCCCTAGTCCTGAGAGAGATGCAAATCAAGACAACCATGAGATATCATCTCACT
>NW_006399797.1:4583239-4588039 GCF_000299155.1 Elephantulus edwardii | reverse complement strand
GAATGGAATTCCAAAATCTCTGTAGATGTTCATTGAAATGAAAAATAAACAAACTAAGTTAAAATTTTTTTTAAAAAACCAAAATACCCATATGATTTTTTAAAAGACTTTTTGTTGTAAGTCCATGCTGTAAATGCATTGATAGCTAACACTCTCTAAGTACTATGCTTAGTTTTGTGTACCATTGAGTCAGAATGGATTCATAGATGACCCTGCAGCTAATTTTCAGAGGAAGTAAATCACACAGGAAGAGACTGCTCATCTTTATCCCACAGAGCAGCTGGTGGATTCGAACTGATGCTTTTGAGTTAACAGCGCAACTCCTCACCTCTAAGCCACCAATAGAAACATGTCTATCTGTCTCTCTGAATTATGGTATATTGATCAGATGCAATATTTATCTAGTGTAATCTTTTTTCTTGTGCACTAATTTATTAGGTTTGAAGAGTCAGTGTGACTATTATTACACAGTAACATTTGTAGTAACATTAATAATACTGCCCTTATCAAATTTATGACAGTTTGGGGGCACTTTTAACATTTGGTAAAAACATTGTACTATCATAAATTATTTTCCCCTTCCAAATTTTTGCCTTCATGAATAATTGATTTTTCTGAAAGATAATTAAGATAAATAAGCACTCAACTTTAAGTTATTTCAAGATTAATTGTAAAGCAGGAACTCCCAAGGGCTTTTTGCAGAATATGCTCTGATTGTATTCTGTGAATTAAGATCTTTCTTCACTGGGAATTGAGATGGACTGTTTATGGTTCTTGAGTATTTCCACCAAACCAGCATAAAGAACAGGAATTCTAGAATCATGTTATGGATCTTTGAGAGCTCAAATCACCAGATGATATCATCCTATTTACAGTTAAAGTCATTGAAATAATTGTGAAAGTGTCCATCTCACTTTAGCTCCAAAAATATTGCCAAAGTATAAAGTGGGAAAACAGATATATTTTTCTATGATGGACACACCTGACTACCACAATCCTTTATAGCAAATTATTTGAAAGAAGGTACTAGAATATTGAGGTACTTGCTAATTTCTAGTATTAAGTTGTGCTTGTTGTTGTTGTGTGCCATTGAGGCAGAACCACCTCATAGTTGACCCTCCAGGGGGTTTTCAGAAGAAGCAAATCACATGAGAGGAGATTGTCTGTTGTTCTTCCATTGAACAACTGGTAGATTTGACCCATGTACCTTTGGGTTAGCACTGCAGCTCCTTACCATTAGGTCTCAGAACTCGCTCTAAATTGTGTTTAGTTCTACAATTATTTCCTTGTTATATCACATTGATTATATTTTTCTTCTTTTGTAGGTAACCCATTAACCAAGGATAAGTCAAGTGATCCTCAAGGTGGGTTGCATTGAACATTTGCATAGAAACTTAACTCCTGAGGTGAACTTGAAGGAAGATTTTTATATCATTCAGAACGACACTCTGGAGTCTGTTATGCAAGAGATTTCATGGTTTGCAATTAGCCTCTTCTAATCAAGACTGAAAACATCAGACATGGACTTCTAAGTCATGAAGACTTTGTCATATCTGAACTGTTTTCAACGTGTAAAATTGTACCTGTTGAAGGACTTTGAAAGTGACATCAGAAGAGTTGGTGAACAGTTCGTGATTGTGGGTGATGTCAGAGACAGCTACTTTTTGGGCTCTTGGCATCAGATGTGACTCCTTTTCTTTTTGTTGAAAGCAGTTTCACTCTGACACAGACCTTCTGGCATGGATGTGTTCCTGGGTCCTGTGTTTACTGGCTAATGGGACTGTACATGGCTTTAGTGACATTTCCTTTGTGGATCTTCTCCTTTGGCATGGCATAGACTGAGACAATTTTATTTGTATCTTAATCTTGGAGCTCTGAAAGCCTACATGTTTTAACATCTTGAAATTGCTTTTGTTAAAGGAATGGGAATATATATCCATTACTACTAATTATTGTTGGCAAGTGATAGTTATCTGAATACATCAATCATATACAAATGTGTAGACAAACTGACATGTTTCCCCAAGGCTAACACACTACTGCAACTCTTTGTCAGTTAAATAAGTAGTAGTTAGAACTGGATTATCATTTTCATTATATACTCTTTTGTTCATTTAGAGTTTTCCCTTTCAGATTGTTGGGTTTTTTTCTTTGAAGTGTCATTTTACTTTCATTTTTTTAAATGTTAAAGTTTTCACTTCACAGAAATTATCAGTGAGCAGTCCAGCTATTAATTAGATTGCCTTCATTTTTCAAATTTTCCAGGGGTGCATGTGAGTTTCTGTTTTCTTGGCTTTGGGGTTATTAATTTAGATATCTCATAATTTTTTTGTTTGTCTTTCTAATTCTTTCTTTATGTCTCATTTGAAAATGCTGTACTTTGCTTGTTCCCAATGACTATTTGGATGCTTATTTATTTGTTAAGTCTGTTGTTAGAATAACTTGTTCATTTTCCTTGGCTTCAAACGTATACAGTATTTGTTTATAGTTGTCACCTTTCACAATTTCTTAGGCCAACACAGGCAGTCCCTGAGTTATGACTATCTGGCTTACATAGATTCTCAGTTACAAACCAGCTGCCATAGAGCTGATTACATAAAAAATTTGAGGTCCATAAATAGTTCACAATAATATATGCATTCTACTTTCCTATGTACATCAAAACACTCTTAATTTTACTGTATTACTATGTTAAAGTTGCTTTCCTGTACCTGGAAGTGTTTCCATAATGTTTTAATACATAGAAAAGTACACTGTATACTATCTATTAAGACAAATGGTTGGTTAACTGACATTAATTAAATCAAACACAAATATTCCAACTCATGTATTAAATTCAACTTACAGTTTTAGGAATGGAATTCATTTGAAATCTGGGAGCTGCTGTATTTTGTTCACATTTTTGTAGCCATTTTATTATTTGTACCTTTTAAGTTGTACAAGAAAGTTTTATGAATATTTAAAGGCCTTAAACATGTATGTCTTTTTCCCAAGTTATTACAGAATGTATAATTTTATAATTCTTTTGTTTCACTGGTGATGTGAAGAGAAGGAAGGATGGAAATTGCATAGCTATTGTGTAATAATAGTGCAGAAAACTGTAGTTGTAAGGAATTAAGGGAAGGATTTCTGTTTCACTCATCCTAGATTAGTAGGAAAATGCTTTAGATACAGTTCTTTTAGAACTCCCATCATGGTAGAGAATATGTGGAAATCTGTTGTATTTTAAACATATTGACATGGCCAATTAGGTAGAACATTTCCAACTTGGAGACCTATATTTCCTGGAGAGCTTTGTTCTCATACTGTGGCCATGAAGGTCATTACTCAGACTTGTTTACTGGTTAAAAAAAATGGAAAGTGTAAAATTTGTTAAAAAATGAAACTTGAAGAATATACTTTTGAGATTGAACTAAAGTGTGTTACTCCATCAGTCCAAGGAATGAAATGACTTTTTTACCTCCATTTTAATTATGTATAAAACTAATTAGATGGCCCAAATCTATTTTAAAATGTTTTCCGATTGTATGAAATAATAAAAAAAGAAAAATAAGTTGTGTTGGACAGTCTACGTGAATTAAAAGAGCATTAATTTTTTTCAAACTAAATAGAAATCTGTATTATTTTGAGAAATATAAATTTATTCTTGGTTTGTTTTAAGTTCTAGATCATGTTTCTCATTTTTAAATCTATCCTTTAAAATAACACTGAAAAATTCTGTATTATATACAAGTGTAATAAATGCATATCAATAGAAAAAATAGATGGAACTTCAAATATACTAACTAGATTACCCTCAGTAGATTAATGTTGTATTAAGAAAAGGTGAATAAAATTGGGACATAAAATGGGTTTTTTCATGGTTACATTGGAGAATCTGTTTTCTTGTGTTTTATTCTAAAGGTCCTTTAATTTCTATCCAGCAAGAACTCTGAATTTATGGTGAAGCTGGCATAAATTCATCAACCTTCTTCTAATAAAAATTCACAGCAAATCTTGCATTTGCACATGGTTCCAATATTTGATTTGCTTCATTGTTAAGAAGCAAAAAAAAATTGTTTATACTTGTGCTACTTACCCAAATCTTAACTCTGAGCGTGACAGACATGATACTGTAAGCAATATGAAAAAATATATTTTGCTATGAAAATCATTAAAGATAATGCAGTGCGCACAATTTTTAAATTCATGTTATATGAACACATTCCTAATTAGCCTTAAAAATGAAAAAAATTTAAATAGTTTACGAATCACAAGACATTGCAAAGATATCTGTGTTACCTTTCTCCAGGTTCCCCCAGTCATTACGTCTCACATATCCAAAATATACATAGTGATTTGTTGGTACCTTGTGCATGTGTATGTGTGTGTGTTCTTACACTTTTTATTAACCTGGAAATTTTCCAGTTTGTTAAAATTGTCCAAATTGCAGTTGGAAGATATAGTATATGGGTCAGTAAGTAAGTGAGCAATTACAAAAATAATTCTTTTTAAATATATTATTGTACTCTATGGCAGGATACAAATCCACAACATTTTTGCATTTTTAATATACCTTTGTCACTTTGTTGTTGTTGTTGTTATGTGCCGTTGAGTCACCTGCGACTCATAGAGACCCTATGTACAACAGCCATAAACTCCGCTCTGTCCTGTGCTAATCACACTGTCTCCGACACTCCCCTCCCAATTAACCCAGTCACTGAATCAATCCACCTCATAGAGGGCCTTCCTCTCCTGCGCCGTCCCTCCACCCTCCCAAGCATGATATCCCTCTCTAAGGACCGGTCTCTCCTCACAACA
>NW_006399797.1:4578388-4581408 GCF_000299155.1 Elephantulus edwardii | reverse complement strand
CCTTGGATTTGGTTTAATTTTCCTCAGCTTCAGCTTGAATTTGCATATGAGTAGTTGGTGGTCTGTTCCATAATCAGCTCCTGGCCTAGTTTTCACAGCTGATATTGAGCTTCTCCAGTGGTTCTTTCCACAGATGTAATCAATCTGAATCCTATGCATGCCATCAGGTGAAATCCAGGTTAGAAACTTGAAGGTTTAACACTAGACAGTTGTTGTTGATTGCCTTCGAGTCCAGCATGACTCATAGCGACCCTATGAACAAAAGGCCTGAAGCCCCTCTACAACTGTTGACATTTATCAAAGTTCATAGAGTTTCCAGAGGCATGCTGTTTAGTTATTTCCAATATAGCTTCAGTTAATATGTTAGAAGAGATCTGAAAATTTGCTACTATGATAAAAAGCAAGTTTGATATTGTTTCTCATTTCTCAAAGTGAATCCGGTACATATATAGTACTGTACAGATAGTAACTTTTTATAATGGCAAATATCTAATAGCACAATGTTTCAATAGGATTCAATTTTGTTAAAATGTTTTTTGTAGATAATATTTTTTTCAAGTTATTGGTGGTACACCCATCTGAAACAACAAAGCATCTGCAAAGAAACTAAGTATAGTCCTCTTTCTCATGTTGACTCAGCAGATTTAATGGGAATAATTAAGAAGCTGTTCCTTAAAGGCTCAATGGATCTCACTGCCACTGTTGGAGTTGGTTCTAATTTCTAACCAATGAATAGAATAGAATACAATTGACCCATGATGTTTCCAACAGTGGATATTTTGACAGCAGCAGACTGCCTCATCTTTTCAGGTGTCTGATGAATCACAACTGCCAGCCTTACCATTAGTAGTCAAATGCTTAACCCACTGCAACACCAGCCTCCTTACACAAAAGCTAACTGAGAACTATATGCACCTGCTCTAATTTACCTATAAATTAAGGATGTTCATTTTTGCTATTAGTTGCCATCGAGTTGCTTGGGACTCTTAGTGACTCTATATACAACAGCCCTGAAACCTGCTTTATCCTGTGCCAACTTTACTGTCTCCGACACACCTACCCTTATTAACCCAGACACAGTATCAATCCATCTCATCAATGGTCTCGCTCTCCTTTGTCCATCCCTTCATCCTTCCAAGCATGATGTCCCTCTACACGGAATGGTACCTCCTTGTAACTTGCCTAGAGTATGTCAGATGAAGCCTCAGAATCCTTGCCTCCAAGGAGCAGCCTGGCTTCACCCTCTCCAGGATGAACTTGTTTGTTCTCCTGGAAGTCCACTGTTCTCCAGCACCACAGCTTAAAGGGATCAGTTCTCTTTCAACCATCCTTAGTCCTTTTCCAGCTCTCGGATGCATAGTAAGAAATTGTGAAGACTATGGCCTGAATCAGGCACACCTTAGTCTCCAGACTGGTATCGTTGCACTTCAGTTTTCTGAAGACTGCTGACAGCTGACTTTCCTAATAAAATTCATCTCTTGATTTCATGGATGCTGGTACCAAGAGTGTTGATTGTGAATCCAAACAAACTAAAACTTTTAACAATCTCAAATCTCTTCACCATCCATCATGATGCTGCAATTCGCCCAGTGGTGAGAATCTTTGATTTCCCAATGGTGAGTTCTTGATCTTCTACAGCAATCACTTCAGGCCCTCCTCAGTTTCAGCAAGCAGGGTTGTGTCTTCTGCATAATGCAGGTTGTTGATGAATTTTCCTCCAATCCTGATGCCATATTCCTCCTTATACAGCCCAGCTTCCAGAAGGATCTGTTCTGCATATAGATTGAAAAGGTAGGGAGACAGAACACATCCCTGGCGTACATCCTTCCTGATTTTGAACTATGCAGATATCTCTCAGAAAGGATTTTGCCCTATAATCTGATGATTGTCTATATGTGAAATACTTGTGGAAAAGAATTAGCTTCATTCCTATCAAGTTGGAACCTACTCAGCTGACCCTCCAGGGGTTTTTCCAAGGCTATAAATGACATAACAGTATATTACCCCGCTTTTTCTCTCAGAATAGTTGGCGGATTCAAATCACATGCATTTAGGTTGGCAGCACAAGTCTTTACCCACTAGGCCACAGATTTGCTTATTGTTTTGACTTTCTCCCATTAAAAAAAAAGAAACCTGTTAGACTATAAAAATGCTGCATAATTGACAATTGTTGTCATTTATAAGAACATTACTGACCTCCCACTTGTTCTTCTGTGACATCGAGTTAGAATCAACCCGTAGCTGACCTTCCAGCAGAATTTCTGAGACAGTAAATCACTCAGAAGAGATTGTCCATCCTTCTCCACTGAGCAGTGACTAGATTCAAACGTCATACCTTTGTGGTTGCAGCACAAGTTCTTACCACTAGGCCACCAGAGCTTTCTATGAACTCCTACTATGGACCAAAAAATATTTGGGTAAATTGAATTTTGAAGTTAACTAATGAATATCCTTAAAATTTGCCTTCCAAATCTGCTTATCATATGTTTTTTCAATGCCTAATTGTTGTTATGTGCCGTCGAGTTGCTTGTTACTCATAGCGAGCCTATGTACAACAGCCCTGAACTCTGCTCTGTCCTGTGCCAATCTCATTTTCTCCGACACACTCATCCTGATTACCGCAGTCCGGTGACTCCCAATCCATCTCATAGAGGGCCTTCCCTTCCTGAGCCTGCCCTTCACCCTCCCAAGCATGATGTCCTCCTCCAAGGACTGGTCTCTCCTTACAACCTGACCAAAGTATGTCAGACGAAGCCTCAGAATCCTTGCCTCCAAGGAGCAGCCCAGTTTGACCCTCTCCAAGATGAATCTGTTTGTTTTCGTAGCAGGTCATGGTACCCTCAATGCACTTCTCCACCACTACAGCTCAAAGGCATCAATTCTCCTTCTATCATCCCTAGTCATTGTCCAACCTGTGACACATAAGAAAAAAAAACAAAAGAAAAAAAAAACCAAAAACCAAGTGGTTGCAAAGACCATGGCCTGTATCAGATGCACTTTAGTCTCCAGAGAGATGCCGT
>NW_006399797.1:4547377-4576534 GCF_000299155.1 Elephantulus edwardii | reverse complement strand
AGCTCTTTAGTATCTTGAATTCTTCCTTATGCTTTGGCTTCTCTGTGCTCCAGTGCAATATTCAGAGTTTCTTATGACATCTGTTTCGGTCCTTTCTTCCTCTTCTGTCTTTGAAATGAACATATGCACTCTTCTTGAATGATACCTTTGATATCCTCCCACAAGTCGTCTGGTCTTCGCTCATTCGTGTTCAAGGCCTCAAACCTGTTGCTGAGATGGTTCTGAAATTCAGGTGGGATAGACTCAAAGTCATATTTTGGTCTCTGTGGATTTGGTTTAATTTTCCTCAGATTCAGCTTGAACTTGCATGTGAGTAGTTGGTGGTCTGTTCCACAATCAGCTCCTGGCCTAGTTTTCACAGCTGATAGTGAGTTCTTCTGGTGGTTCTTTCCTCAGATGTAATCAGTCTGATTCCTATGTATACCGTGACATGAGATCCATTAGTATAACCCGCGTTTATGTCTCTTAAAAAATGTGTTTGCGATGAATAAGTCCTTGATTGTGCAAAATTCAATCATTCTGTCTTCAGCTCCATTTCTGTCACTGAGTCCATGTTTTCCAAATACTCATTCCTCTCTCTGTTTGCAACTTTTGCCTTCCAGTGACCCATTATTATCATGTGTCTTGATTGCATGTTCGGTCAATCTCCGACTGTAAAAGTTGGTGGGAATCTTCTATTTCCTCTTCTTTGGCTCTGGTTGTTGGTGCATATATCTGAATGATAGTGGTATTCACTGGACTTCCTTGTATGCGTATGGATGTTATTCTGTCACTCACAATATTGTACTTCAAGACGGATCTGGAAATGGTTTTTCTAACTATGAAAGCATCCCCTAATATGTGTGCCTAATATGTGTGTGGAACTCTGATAACCAATGGGAAGATACACAGAAGATAGTAACGTCATGTCTGTTTTGCTCTGTTTACATCTGTGTTTTTTTATTATGTCGCAGGTTCCTAAATATGAACTATAACATCTTTCTGGAAGATATTACCTGACACACAAAGAGATAAAAGATTGTGCCATACTCTGTTTCATGCATATTAGCCATAGTGTTTTAAAGTCTTAGAAGAAAGCTGGTGGGCGTGAAAAGAGGTGGTTGTTGTTATGTATTCTCTAGTCAGAACGAACTGACAGCTGACTCTTTAGCAGGTTTTCAGAGGCTGTTAATCACATGGGAGGAGATTACTCATCGTTCTCCTATGGAACAGCTAGTGGATTCGAACTGCTGGCTTTTGGGTTGGTAGCACAACTGCTTACCTATATCACACTCACTCAAAGATTCTCTTAATTAAATAGCCTGGAATTAGGATATGGGCATAGTTTGATTATTTTGGTGGTGTTTTGTTTTTTCTTTTTCTTTCAAACTCCCCGTGATTCTGATATGCATTCAAGTTAAAGAACCAATAATGAAGGCCTTTGCTGAGATGGATTTAAGGGGAGTGAAATGATTGGATAACAAGAGGGAGGTACTAAGGAGAATTCTAAAAGAAGCCTACTTAAATGGGATAACAGAGATTCAGCTAAACACCAGAGGCTTAAAAAACCGGAGAAGCCGTTGGAATGACAGGTGGAGACAGTGAGTTCATTTTTAAACCTATTGTGTTTAAAATGTCAATGGAACATTCAGAAAGATCATGTTAGATAAGAACTGAACAGACTTTATTGGATTTGTAATTAGAGATTATTGTTGGTCTTGGAAAGAGCCGTTTCAATAAAGTGCTTCCTGTTGAATTGAGATTAAAGTGAGTTGGAAAGTAAATGAGAGATTTGGAAGGGGAAACCAGACTACAGTCAAAGAGAAAAATAGAGGTTATATTAGGTGTACTTAAGAATCACCTGGGAAATCTTCACATATAGATTCTGATTCAGTACATCTGAAGTGGAAATGCAAATTCAATTCTCATTAAAAGGTTAAGCCATAATGACCTGGTTCAAAGCCCTGGTTTGAAACCACCAGGCGCTCTGCAGGAGAAAGATAGCTTTGTTCATAAAGATTAGAAATTAAATCTGTTGCCACAGAGTTGATTCTAACTCATAGTGACGCAACAGGTCAAAATGAACTGTCTCGTTATTTCCTCTTGGAGAGAGTGGACCTGTCTCTCGGGTTTCTAAGGCTGAAATCTTACAGAAGCAGACTATTAATATCTTTCTGTTGTGAAATGACTGGCATGCTCAAACAGTGGATTTTCCACTTAACAGTCTAGTTCACCACATTCCAAGAGCTCCTGCCATGGAAAGCTTATAGAACAATTCTACTTTGTCCTATAGTGTCGCTGAGGCAGAATCAACATGGAGGCAGTAGATTTATTTTTTTATGATGGGAAAAGGAAACACACTTTTGCATTTAAAAGGAGGGAAACCTGAAAGAGAAAAGATGGATTAAGAATGCAGAGGTACAAAAGAAAGTAATGAAATAAGGGTGTCCTTGTTAGATGAAAATATACGAGGAATAAACAGGATCAAATCCCATAGAAAAGCAATGAGAAAGAATTTTGAAAAGGCAATTAATGCTTAGTTCTTTGAAGAGGATTATAAAATCATGGAAAGAAAATTGTTGATTGTTTTGGAATATTGTTCCTTATGATTGGTTTGGCTTAATTTGACTGAGTCTGAAGAGTACTGGAAAAATTATATAAACCAGGTTTTCATGTCCCAGTTAGGGTATTGGTATATCTGTGGGTGGGTTCTACCTTAAGGGACTTCTGACTTGACTTGGAACACCTGATTTAAATTTGAGGCACCACTGAAAAAGCCTTCAGAAAATGCCTGAAGACACTGGGAAGTTAACTAAAATGTATTACCTGAGCTTAAAAACATTTAACAAGATGGATCAATAATCTTGGAAGCAGAAGAAATAGGTGAAGTTGAGACAATTGAGTAGAAAGCATTGATATGAAAGGAGGTGATACGAGTTTTCTGTAGATGAGATTAAAAAAGAAAGAGTCAAGAGAAATAATGCCTAAACACCTCCATTCTGAAAAAAATAGCAAAGAGAGATCTTAAGTAGTTAAAATTTTTCTACAAAGCAATTGAGGGACAGAGTTGGGATTTAGATTCTCCAAGGATACTAGAAAAAAATTTTTCCACACTAATATTTAATCTCACACACAGTAATACTTTTTATTTCACCATTTTATTTTATGCTATTTGAGATGTCTAATTGTAATTTTTAACTTTTTATTGTAATTTTAATAGAAGTGTACAAAGCAGACTGGTATCCCATTCAGCCATTCATATAGATTTTCCTTTTATGGCACTGATTACAATCCCCACATTGTATGATGATTCTTCCTGTTATCTCACTCAGGCTCTAGCTCTGAAGCCTTCTGTGGTTGGTTGTTCTATAGGCTGAATATCTTCCTGAGGTGGTTATTCACCTCATAGATATGTCTGTTGTTTGGCAACAAGCTCTACCACAAGGGTGAATTCCGCTCTGGGCTTAAAAGGTGGCCAGGGACCATGGAATCGATGCTTCCACCAATGCTTCCAGTCAGGCAAGCCTGGTCATTATTGTAATTTTGAGTTTTGCTCTACCTTTGAGTTTTGTTGTCCCTTTAGCTCCCATTCTAATCAGAATCATCTGTTGTAATTCATTTCCCAGTGACTTCCAATGAGAGACTAGTACCACATAGTCTTCTGGCCACACAGTTGTGGATGTTGACATTTGTAAGACCTATGCTGAACACTGTGAAACTATGTCAAATGCAGTAATGGTAATCCATAGTGGACAGTGTTTGTCAGAGTTCCAGATTATAACACACTTGGAAGCAGCAGTGACATCCACTTCCAAAATAGCTTGCCTCCGGAAACTCTATGAACTTGGAGAAAGGGTGAAAGTTATACAAGTGTTCAGGTATTTTGTTCATAGGGTCACTATGAGTCGTCTATGACTCAATGGCACTTAACAACAACAACAATTAGTACTATATTCTTTTCATTCATCTTTTATTGCCTTTTATTTGCTCTGTACAGGGAGAGACCAGTAGAAACACCTTAGAGGCCTACAATCAAGCATTTAAATACTCAGTTGTTACTTATCAATGTTGTTATTGTAATTGTTGTTAAGTGCATTTAATTTTAGCATGACTCATATCGACCCTATGAACAAAAGATCTGAACCCTGGTCTATAACTATCATTATAGAAAATATTTGAAGGAAACATAAGAGTTTCTAAGTCCTGCGAAATCAAAACATATAAGGGAAGTTAGGTTATATCTAATGGAAGTTGCTGTTAGGTCCTGTGGAATCAACACTGCCTCATACAGTTCTTCTGGACAACACATCTAAACCTTGCCCTCTTCTATGGCATCCTCATGACCTTGCCTGTGTTTGGACCCACTGTTTCAGTCACTACGTCATTTCATCTTCTTGAGTGTCTTCCTCTCTTTCTCTCACCCAACATGCAGCATTTTTCTAAGGGCTGGTCCCTCCTGAAAACATCTCCAAAATATGTGAGACAAAGTTTTACTGTCCTTGCCTCTAAGGAGCACCCTGATTGCACTTTCTCTAAGACAGATTTGTTTGTTCTTTTGGCACTCTATGTAATATTCAATACTTTTCACCAAAACCACAATTCAAAGACATCAAGAAAACCCTAATGCTTGGGTCAGGTGTGCTATGGTCTTTAAACTGACATTCTTGTTTTTTAGCAGCTTAAAAGGTCCTATGCAGCAAATTATGTCAATGTGATTCTTTTGATTTCTTGACTGCTGCTATTATGGGTATTGATTTTGGATCCAAGTAAAATGAAATCATTGACAACATCTGTCTTTTCTCCATCTATCATGATGTTGCCTCTTGATCCCATTTGAAGGATTTCTGGTTTTTTTTGATGTTGAAATATAGTCCATACTGGAGGTTGTAGTTTGTGTGCATCCTCAGTGTTTCGAGTCTTCTTCACTTTCAGCAAACAATTCTGTGTCATCTGCATAACATACGTTGTTATTAAGTCTTCCTTCAATCCTGATGACATAGGGGGGAGATTAATTTTAAAAAGATCCAAGTTTATCACGTCAGGTGTTACTCTGGAGGCTTCTCCTGACTCAACCTGGTTGCCAGGGTTGGTGAACATTCAAATCATTAGGTTGTAAGATAAGCTGCTGGCTCATGTTCAGATTCAGGATATTTAAGTCATAAACAACCTCTAAATAAAGTGAATTATAATATTCTTCCTATTCCTAATATAATACAACTAGCATGCATACAGCTGAAGCATGTAACTCCATTTACATGTTATGTTTTACAAATTATAGGATAAGTCTCTCCATGTATTTGCAGAAATATGTTTAGAGGTGGTAATATTAAAGCCATGGTGCGAGCCTTAAAGATAATTGAGATCATTAAGGTCCCTGAAAATGGCTACATCTGAAAAAAAAATAGAAAAAAAACCTCTCTAGGATAAGTGAGTGAAGCAATAAAAAAAATTTGTGTATAAACAAACCACATAAATAATAAAACAAGGAAGGGATACAACGTCTACACTTCTGCAAATTGCCATGTGGCCACAACTGGTATTTAAAATAGTCTCTTCAACTGTTAATTTCTTATTCTCATCACCCTCAGCAAGTAACTTCACTGGCCTTGATTCTCTGCCTGGTTGAGTGATCCACATCTTTATTCTTAAAGGGACTAGTTGTTAGGTGCTATTGGGTCAAAAACGACTAATGACAACCTTATGAACAGCCATATGGAAACCTGCCCTATCCTGTGCCATCTTCACTGTCTCTGAGACACTACAGTCCGTTGCTAAAGTTACAGTGTCTCAATACCTCTCATAGGGGTCTTCTTCTCCTTTGCTAACCATCCGTCTTTCCAGGAATGATGGCCCTTTCCAAGGAATAGCCTTATCTAGCTACACTCCCAAAGTATAAAAGATGAAGCTTCATCATTGTTGCCTCCAAGGAGCACTCTGACCACACCCTTTCCAGGACATATCTGTTTGTTCTTTTGGAAGTCCACAGGATATTTAGTACTCTTTTTCAGCACCACAACTCAAAGGAATCAATTCTTCTTCTGTCATCATTATTCCTTGTCCAGGACTCTTGATGCATAGCAGGTGTCAGAAGACCATGGTCTGAATCAGGTGAACCTTAGTCTTCAAACTGACATCATTACACTTCAGTATTTTGGAAAAATCCCTGTAGCAGACTTGCCCAATGCAGTATGTCTCCTGGTTTCCTGACTCCTGGTGCCATAGGTGTTGATTGTTGATCCAAATGAGATGAAATCATTGACAGCTTTAATCTTTTCTTCATCTAGTCAGAACAAAATGAACTTGGTGACAGAAATGAGGCTGGGGTTAAAAATGATAGAATTGTGCATGATCAATGATTTATTAATTGTAAATAACTTTTATAAGAAACATAAACACAGGCTATACATAACGGATTTCATCTTCTGGTATTTACAGGAATCAGATTGGTTCCATCAGTGGAAGAAATCTGGAGACGTTCAGTATTAGTGAAAACTAGGCTAGATGCTGATTACAGAACAGACTATCAACTACTCCTATCCATGTTCAAATTAAAGCTGAAGAGGGTCAAATTAAGTCCACAGGAATAAAAATTTCATCTTGAGTCTATTTCCCCTGAATTTAAAAACCAACTCAGGAACAGGT
The DNA here is from genome assembly GCF_000299155.1 of Elephantulus edwardii. Classification (NCBI taxonomy): domain Eukaryota; kingdom Metazoa; phylum Chordata; class Mammalia; order Macroscelidea; family Macroscelididae; genus Elephantulus; species Elephantulus edwardii. Next base: position 4,569,913 of record NW_006399797.1, on the reverse strand, counting down.
TTAAGCCTTGAATACTAATAAAGAAAGATTAGAGAAGCTGTGGGGAGATATCAAGAATATCATCCATTCAAAAGGTCATTTTAAAGATGGATAAGAAGACCAGAATGAATGTCAGAAGAGTCTCTGAATATTATACTACAGTGCCAGGAAGCCAAAACAAAGGGAAAATAAAGATGTTAAGAAGCTAAATAGAAGATTTCAAAGGGCAAAAACTCTGGAAAACAAAGCAAAGTATTATAAAGAAATGTTCAAAAAGCTGGATTCGGAAAATCAAAAGGGCTGAACTTGCTCAGCTTTTCTTAAGATAAAGGAACTAAAGAACAAATTTAAGCCATGAATTACACCACTTAAGGATGCTCTGGGCAGAATAGTAAATGATCCAGGAAGCATTAAAAGAAGACAGAAGGAGTATACAGAGTCACTGTACCAAAAAGAATTGGCTGATACAGAAGAATTTTAAGAAACAGCATATGATCAAGAGACAATGGTGATGGAGTAAATGCAGTCAGCTCTTAAGGACTTAGTAAAAAATAAGGCCCAGAAATTGATGGAAAACCAATTGTCATATTTCAACAAACAGATATTGCCTTGGACGTGTTCACCAGCTTGTGCCAAGAAACCTAGAGGACAACTACCTGTCGAAACAAGTGGAAGAGATCCATGTTAGTTCTATTCCAAAAAAAAAAGTTGATCCAAGAGAGTGTGGATATTATTAAATAATATCACTAATATCACATGCAAGCAAAATCCTGCTGAAAGACTACTGGAATAGTACATTGAAAAAGAACTACCTGAAATACAATCTGTGTTTAGAAGAGGTCATAGAACTAGAGAAATTAATGCCAATGTCAGATGGATCTTGGGAGGAAAGCAAAGAGTACCAGAAGAATGTCTATCTGTGTTTCATTGCCTCTGCACAGGCATTTGACTGTGTGTATCACAACAAACTGTGGCTAACCCTGACTAGAATGGGAATCCCAGAACACCTAATTGTGCTCATGTGAAACCTATACTCAGACAAGGGAGAAGTTCTCAGAACAGAACAAGGAAACACTGCATGATTCAAAATCAGAAAAGGAGTGTCAAGGATGTGTCCTGTCTCTGTACCTTTTTGATCTATATGCAGATCAGATCCTTTGGGAGGCTTGGCTTCCTTAGGAGGAATGTGGCATAAGGATTGGAGGAAGACTCATCAACAACCTGTGTAATGCAGATGATACAACCTTGCTTGCTGAAACTGAGTAGGACCTGAAGTGCTTGCTGTAGAAGATCAAGAATTGTAGCCTTCAATATGGATCAAAACTCAACATCAAAAAGACAAAGATTCTACTGGGCCAGTTGACAGCACCATGATGGATAGAGTAGAGATTGAGGTGGTTAACAATTTTAGCTTGCTTGGCTCCACAATCAACAGTCTTGGCACCAGCAGTCAGAAAATCAAAAGGCAAATTACACTGGGAAAATCTGCTGTCAGGGACCTCTCCATAGTACTGAGAAGCAACAATGTCAGTCTAGAGACTAAGGTGCACCTTATCCAGTCCATGGTCTTCACAATTACTTGCTATGCATCAAAGAGCTGGGCAATGACTAAAGTTTGCAGAAGAAGGATTGATCCCTTTGAGTTGTGATGCTGGAGAACAGTCTTGAACATACAATGGATTGCCAAGAAAACAAATAAGTCTCTCTTGGAACAGGTGAAGCAATGTTTCTCCTTGGAGGCTAGGATTTTGAAGTTTAGTCTCACATACTTTGGGTGCGTGGCCAAGAGAGACCTGTTCTTGGAGAAGGACATCATGCTTTAAAGGGTGGAGAGACGGCTCAGGAGAGGAAGACCCAAGATAAGATGGATTGATACAGTAGCTGGGGCATTAGGGTAAGTGTACCGGAGTCAGTGAGATTGGCTCAGGACAGGGCAGGCTCCAAAGCTTTTGTACATAAGGTTGCTATGAGTTGCAGTTCACTCAAAGGCACATAACAACAATAACATCATCATATTTACTGTTTTACAACACTGGCACTATGCAGTACTGTAAAACAGGACTGACATTGGGGTTGGGGGCAACTGACAAAGATGGGTTCAATAATGTATACTACATTGAAACAGATGAGGGAGAAAACTGTTTAAAAGGGATATGTGATTAGGTATTATTGTCATGACAGGAATCCAGAACAAAGGCTACATAGTGGAGTGGACATGGGGGGAGGGATTGTAAAACAATGAAAGATTTTTTCCTTTACTTTTCAAAGATAAGAGTGTACTGGAGGGCAGGGAGAAAAGTGCAACAGTGAATGAATGGAAATCCAAAGTCTCTGTAAATTATCATTAAAATTAATAATAATAGAAAAGAAAAAAGAAAAAATCCAGAAAAACTTAAAATAGAAAAAATATTTAGTGTTAAGTCTGTGGTGATGATCTTTGTATTCTTCATGTTGAAAACAGTATGAAAAGAAGAATGTAGGTAGTTATAGTATTGGACAGAGAATTCAGACAGGAAGTCACTAAAAATTAAGAGAAAGAGCTATATAAACAGTCATTAATAATTGGAACATGGAATGTGTAAGTATGAATGCAGGAAAAATGGAAGTTGTCAAAAATGAACTGGAATGCATGAAGGTTGACATTCTAGGCATTAGTGAACTGAGATGGACAAACAGGCAACTTTGAATCAGATAATCACATTATCTACTATATTAGGATTGGAAAACTAAAGATAAAGTATATTGCTTTCATAGTTAAAAAGACAATTTCAATATGTATCCTGAAGGTTTTGTGCGGACCTTAGTAGTAATGTCTAAATTGAGATGTTGTAGCTTTTCAATGATTTTAGTCACTGACCCTGGTAACAGTAAAAACCACCGACTGGAATCTCCTAGAGACAATTTACCTCTACTGTTGCTACCTTTTAGTGCTATCCAGTTGATTCTGATCCATAGGCCACACTTGTAAGAGAAAGAAACACTGCTTGGCCCTGAACATCCTTGAAATTATTTAACTTCTCAGTCAATCCATCTTATAAGGTTCTCTCTCTTTTTTCACTGCATTTCTACTTTATTAAGCATTTTTACTCTTCTCCAGAGACTAAATCTTCTTGATAACATGTCAAAAGTAAATGATGCAGAGTCTCACCATCCTTCTTCCCAAGGTACACTCTGACTGCACTTCACTCAAGACAGATTTGTTTGTTCTTCTGGACATTTCATGCTATGTCAAATTTTCTTGGCCAAAGCCATATTCTGAAGGCATTGATTCTTTTTTAAAGTTTTCTTATTGTCCACCTTTTCCATCCATAGAAGTGATTGAAAGAAACCAAAACAACACAGCCCATGGTATTGGTTGTTGTTGGTTGCTGCCGAGTTAAGTATGACCCATAGTGACATTATGAACAACCAATCTGCACCCTGCTCTACCCTGTGCCATCCTCACACTTCCTCACTTCCTCACACACTAGAGCCCATTGCATTAGTCACTGTATCAATCCACTTGATTGAGGGTATTCCTCTCCTTTGCCAAACCTCTGCCTTTCTGATTTTCAGGTCCCTCTTCAAGGAACTAGGCAAAGGCGTTTGACTGTGTAGATCATAACAAATTGTGGCTGACTCTGAGAAGAATGGGAATCCCAGAACATCTAATCGTGCTAATGAGAAACCTATACTTGCAAGAGGCAATCATCAGAACAGAGCAAGGAAACACTGCATGGTTCAAAATTGGGAAGGGCGTACTCCAGGGATGTGTCCTATCTCCATACCTTTTCAACTTGTATGCAGAACCAATTATCCGGGAGGCTGGTTTCTATGAGGAGAAATGTGAGATCAAGATTGGTGGAAGATCTATCAATAATCTGCGATATGCAGATGACACAACCCTGCTTGCTGAAACTGAGGAGGACTGAAGCGCTTGCTGCAGAGGGTCAAGGACTGCAGCCTTCAGTATGAATCGAGGCTCAATGTCAAGAAGACGAAGATTCTCACCACTGGGCCAATTGGCAGCATCAGAATGGATGGTGAAGAGATTGAGATTGTTCACAGGTTTAGTATGCTTGGTTCCACAGTCAGCACTCTTGGCACCAGTAGCCAGGGAATTAAAAGACGTATTGCAATGGGAAAGTCTGCTGTTGGGGTCCATTCCAGAGTATTGAAGAACAATTGTGTCTCTCTGGAGACTAATGTGTGTCTATCCAGGCTATGGTCTTTAAAATAACTTGTTATGCATCAGAGAGTTGGACAATGACTAAGGAGGATAGAAGAATTGATGCTTTTAAGCTTTGGTGTTGGAGAAGAGTATTGAGGGTACCATGGACTCCTAGGAAAACAAACAGATTCATCCTGGAAAGAGTCACACCGGGTGGCTCCTTGGAGACAAGGATTCTGAGGCTCTATCTAACATATTTTGGACATGTTGTAAGGAGGGACAGGTCTTTGGAGAGGGACATAGGGTGGAGGGACAGCGCAGGATGGGAAGGCCCTCTTTGAGGTGGATTGATTCAGTGACTGGGGTAATCAGGTTAGGTGTATCAGAGACAGAGCAATTGGCACAGGACAGAACAGGGTTTAGGACTGTGGTACATAGGGTCGCTATGAGTCACAAGTGACTTGATGGCACATAACAGCAACAACAACAACAACTTCAAGCAATACTCCTCCTATCAACATGCCCAGACTATGTGAGGTGAAATTTTATCATCTTTGTGTTCAATGTGGACTGTGGCTGCCCTTTCTCCAAGACATTTGTGTGTGTGTGTGTGTGTGTGTGTGTGTGTGTGTGTGTGTGTGTTTGGCAGTAGATGGGATGTTCAGTTATCTTCTCCAACACCACAACTCAGTCACCAATTTTTATTCTGTATTCCTTATTCATTGTCCAGCTCTTGGATGCATAGCAAGTGACTGAAAAGATCATGCTCTGAATCAGATACACCTTAATCCTCAAATTGACATCATTACTCCTCAATATTTAGGAGATGTCATGACAGAAGACTTTCCCAGAGCAAGATGTCTCCTGATTTTCTGAATGCTGGTACCAAGGGTTTTAATTGTGAATCCAAATAAGATGAAGTTGACAGTTTCAAACTTTACTCCATCTATCTTGATGTTGCCTATCTGTCAAGTGTTAAGAATCTTTGCTTTCTTAACATTGATATGCAATCCACACTGAAGGATGTATTCTTTGATCTTCTATAATAAGTGCTTCTAGTTCTCCTCACTTTCAGCAAATTTTACAAAGAGATTGTGTCTTCTTCATAATGCAAATTATTGATGAGTCTCCCTCTGATCCTGATGCCACATTCCTCTTTATAGAGTCCAGCTTCTCAAATAATTTGTTCAGCATACAGATTAAATAGGTATGGAGAGAGAATACAGCCCTGACACACTCACTTCTTAACTTTAAACCATGTAGTGCTCCCTTGCTCTGTTCATGCAAAATGGCCTCTTAGTTTAGGTATAGGTTTCACATACACACAATTAAGTGTTCTGGGATTCACGTTTTTCTAAGCGTTAGCCATAATTGTTATAATCCACGGAGTCAATGCCTTTGCATAGTCAGTAAAGCATGAATAGACATTCTTCTGGTATTCTTTACTTTCCACCAAGAACCATCTGACATCAGCAATGATATCCCTGGTGCCATGGCCTCTTCTAAATCCTCCTTGCATCAATGAAGAAGAGGATGACTCCCAACCAGGTGGATTGACACAATGACTGCTACAATAGGCTCTTGTGTGTCAGGAAGTGGTTGTTGGGTCATTATGAATCATATTCGATTTGATGGCACTCAGCAACATTTTGATTTTATTTTTAAATCATTATGGGCAATCTTCTCCCGTGTCTCTGAAAACCCTCTGGATGGTCAGCTATGGATCAGTTTTAACCTGATAGTAAATAGTAACAACAGCATTTTAAATTGGAAGCAGATTGGCATCCACTTCCTAAACAACATGCCTTATGAAACTCTATGAACATTAGAGAAATGACAATAGTTACAGAACAGTGTTCAGGTCTTTTGTTCATAGGATCGCTATGAGTGGTACTCGACTCTATGTCAATTAACAACAGTGACAGTCTATGAATAAGGATGACAGAAGAAGAACTGATGTCTTTGAGCTGTGGTGTTGGAGAAGAGTACTGAACATCACATGGACTTCTAAAAACAGAAACAAATATATTTTGGAGAAAGTGCAACCAGAATATTCCTTGGAGGTAAAGATTATAAAGCTTCATCACACATATTTTGGACATATTGCTAGGAGGGAATCATTGGAGAGAGACATCATAGTTAGAAAGATGAAGGGTCGGTGAAAAAGTGGAAGACCCTCACTCAGATGAGTAGACTCAGAGCCTTCTGTAATGGACATTAGAGAGCTTGACAATGATCAGGGATGACAGAAAGAAAATTGATGCCATTGAGTTGTAGTGATGCAGAAGGATATTGAACATTCCACGGACTTCCAAGAAACTAAACGATCTGTCGTGGAAAGGGTGAGACCAAGCTGCTCCTTTAGGTGAGGATTTTGATTCATCTCACATATTTTGGGCAAGTAGTCAGGAGGGTCCATTCTTTGGAAAAGGATATCAAACTTGGAAGAGTCAAGTACAGAGCAGGAGAAGAAGTTCCTGGATGGGATGGATTGATACAATAACTAGGATAATGATGGTAGATGTGTCAGAGACAGTGAGATTGGTTCAGGATAGAGTAGAATTTAAAACTATTGTGCTTAGTGTTGCTGTGATTCAGAATCGACTCAATGGTACACAACTGCAACTATAACAACTGACTTAGAACTGTTGTGGGATGAAAAATAGGATCATTTACAATTAAGAGTGTGGTATCAAATATAATAGGATTCAGTGCTCAGCCTATAATATGAATGCCACATGCATGGAATATTTACTTAAATACTGAATGTTTAAAACTCATATGCAAGTTTAAGCTGAGCTAAGGAAAGTGAAATCAAGTCCACAGGAACCAAAATATGACCTTGAATCTATCCCATCTGAATTTCAGAACCATCTCAGGAACAGGTTTGAGGCCTTGAACAGTAATGAACGAAGACCAAAGGAGTTGTGGGAAGATATCAAGAATACCATCCAGGAAGAGTAGGAAAAAATCATTGCAAAGACAGAGGAGGAAGAACAGACTAAAATGGATGTCAGAAGAGACTCTGAATATTGCACTAGAGCACCAAGAATCCAAAGCAGAAGGAAGATATCAAGATATTAAGGAGCTGAAAAGGAGATTTCAAAAGGCAGCACAGCAAGACAAAAGTAAAGTATTATCATGAAATGTGCAAAGAGCTGGAGGCAGAAAATCAAAGAGGGCAAACTCACTCAGCATTTCTTAAGCTCAAGGAACTGAAGATGAAATTGCAATATTTCATGAGTTGCAATATTTAAGGATGGTTTGGGAGAATATAAAAAGATCCTGGAAGTATTAAAAGAATATGGAAAGAGTATATAGACTCATTATACCAAAAAGAGTTGGCAGACACAAATGAGCAAGAGCCTGTGGTGATAAAGGAAGAAGTTCAAACTGCTTTGAAAGAAATGGCTAAAAATAAGGCCCCAGAAATTGATGTTTACAAATTGACGTATTTCAACTAACAGATGCTGTCCTAGATGTACTCACCAAATTATGCCAAGAAATCTGGAGAACAACCACTTGGCCAACTATATTTGTTCCCATTTCAAAGAAAGATGATCCCACGGAGTGTGGAAATTAACAAACAGTATCATTAATATCACATACAAGCAAGTTCCTCCTGAAGATTATCCAAAAATGACTGGAACAACACATCAACAGAGAACTACCAGAAGTGCAGGTTGCATTTAGAAGGGGTTGTAGTACTAGGTATATTGTTGTTGTTGTTGTTGTTGTTGTTGTTGTTATGTGCCGTCGAGTCACTTGCGACTCATAGTGACCCTATGTACAACAGCCCTAAACCCTGCTATATCCTGTGCCAATCGCGCAGCCTCTGACACACCCATCCCGATTACCCCAGTCACTGAATTAATCCACCTCATAAATGGTTTTCCCCTCTTGCACCATCCTTCCACCCTCCCAAGCATGGTATCCCTATCCAAGGACCTGTACCTCCTTACAACACATCCAAAGTATGTCAGATGAAGTCCCAGAATCCTTGCCTCCAAGGAGCAGCCTGGTTTAACCCTCTCTAGGTTGAACCTGTTTGTTTTCTTCGCAGGCCATGGTACCCTCAATACTCTTCTCCAGCACCACAGCTCAAAGGCATCAATTCTCCTTCTATCCTTCCTAGTCATTGTCCAACTCTCTGATGCATAACAAGTGATGGCAAAGACCATAGCCTGTATCAGATGAAACTTAGTCTCCAGAGTGACACCATTGATCTTCAGTACCCCGGAGTGGTCCCTAGCAGCAGACTTCCCATTACAATACGTTTTTTTATTTCCTGTCTACTGGTGCCAAGAGTGTTGACTGTGGAGCCAAGCAGACTAAAGTTGTTTACAATCTCAATCTCTTCACCATCCATCCTGATGCTACCAATTGGGCCAGTGGTGAGAATCTTTGTCTTCTTGACATTGAGCCTCAATCCATACTGAAGGCTGCAGTCCTTGACCCTCTGCAGCAAGTGGTTCAGGTCCTCCTCCGATTCATCAAGTAGGGTTGTGTCATCTGCATAACGCAGATTGTTAATAGACCTTCCACCAATCCTGACGCCACACTTCTCCTCATAGAGCCCAGCCTCCTAGATGATCTGTTCTGCTTACAGGTTGAAAAGGTGTGGAGGTAGGACACATCCCTGGCATACACCTTTCCCATGTTTCCCTGCTCTGTTCTGACTACTACCTCTTGGTCCAAGTATAGGTTTCTCAGTAGTACAATCAAGTGTTCTGGGATTCCCATTTTTCTCAGAGTCAGCCACAGTTTATGATCCACACCGTCAAATGCCTTTACATAATCAATGAAACACAGGTAGATATTCTTCTGGTATCCCCTGCTTTCAGCTAAGATCCATCTAACATCAGCTACAATATCCCTAGTACTATGACCCCTTCTAAACCCAGCCTGGACTTCTGGCAGTTCTCTGCTGATGTGCTGTTCCAGTCGTTTTTGGATAATCTTTAGTAGAATCTTGATTGCATGTGAAATCAATGATATAGCTAATGTTAAATGGATCTTGGCTAAAAGCAGGGAGTACCAGAAGAATGTCTCTGTGATTCATTGATTATGCAAAGGTGTTCAACTGTGTGAATCACAACAAACTGTGGCTAACTCTGGGAAGAATAGGAATCCCAGAACACTTGATCGTGCTAATGCGAAATCTATACTTGGACCAAGAGGCAGCAGTTAGAACAGAGCAAGGAAACACTTCATGGTTCAAAATTGGTACGGGTGTCCTCCGGGGATGTATCCTGTCTCCATACCTTTTCAGTCTTTATGCAGAACAGATTATCCAGGAGGCCGGGCTCTATAAGGAGAAATGTGGCATCAGGATTGGAGGAAGACTCATCAATAATCTGTGTTATGCATGTGACACAACTCTGCTTGCTGAAACTAAGTAGAACCTGAAGCACTTGCTGTGGAAGGCTGCAGTGAAGACTGTGAAGACTGTAGTCTTCAAGCATAGATTGAGACTCAATATCAAGAAAAAAAAGATTCTCTGGGCTGATTGGCAGCATCATGATGGATGGTGAAGAGCTTAAGATTGTTCACAGTTTTAGTTTGCTTGGCTCCACAATCAACACGCTTGGCACCAGCAGTCAAAAAACTAAAAGACACATTGTGAAGAGAAAGTCTGTGGTTAGAGACCTTTCTAATGTACTGAAGAGCCACAGTGTCAGTCTGGAGACTCAGGTGTGCCTGATACGTGTCATGGTCTTTGCAATCACTTGCTATGCATCAGAGAGCTGGGCAATGACTAGGGATGATAAAGGGAGAATTGATGCCTTTGGGCTAAGGTGCTGGAGCAGAGTGTTGAATATACCATGGACTGCTTGGGAGGATGGAGGGACAGTACCGGAGAGGAAGACCCTTGATGAGTTGGTTTGTCAGTGACTGGGATAATGGGAGTAGGTGTGTCAAAGATTGTGAAACTGGCACAGGAAAGGACAGCGTTTAGGGATATTGTACACAGTTACTATGAGTTGCAGGTGACTTGACAGCATTTAACAACAAGAAGTCATTCTAAGTCAAGAAGCTGTGGTGAAATCCTGGAGGCATACTCTCCAAATCCATGCAGAAGAAGGATGGGAAATCTCCTCCTGTGTGATTAACTCCTCTGAAAACGCACCAGACAGTCAGCTATGGGTTGTTTCTTACTCAATGGTATAAAACAAGAACAGAAATTTGTTATAATATTTAAATCTTGTAATACCCACACCATAGTGTGGCCTTGCTTTAATTAATAAGGTAATGTTAAAGCTTAATAGCCCTCACTGGTTGAAAATGTTATATAGACATTTTCAAGAATATCAAGAGTTATCTATCTTCTTAAGAATATTCTAAAACTGATTAAATTATTAGAAAACATTTGACTTTTCCATCTTGTCAAAGAATGGAATTGGTATTTGTATTTGGATTGCAATGAACGTGTAAATTGCCTTTGGTAGTATTGTCATTTTCACAATATTGAGTCTTCTTTTCCATCTACAAGTTATATTCTTCCATTTCTCCAGGTCTCTTTTTGTTTCTTGTAGTAATGTTTTGTAATTTTCTTTGAACAGATCCTTTGTACTTCTGGTTAAATTTACTGCCAAGTATTCATTCTTGTGATTAGCTATTGTGAAGGGTATTGTTTTTCTTATCTCCAGTTCTGTATTCTTTTTGTCACTGTAGAGAAATCCAACTGATTTTTGTATGTTGATACAATCTCCAATTTCATCTGAAAGGGAAAGAGGCCCCAAATAACAAATCACCCCTTAAAAAATTAAACAAGGTAGGAGGCATCTTACTCCTGATTTCAAATCCTACTATACTGCCGTGGTGGTCACAACAGTGTGGTACTGGTCCAATGACAGACACATAGATCAATGCAATGGAATTGAGAATACAGAAATGAGCCCATCTACCTATGGCCAACTGATTTTTGACAAGGAGATGTAACCAGTTAAGTGTGGAAACGATAGTCTTCTTAACAAATGGTGTTGGCATTATTGAAAAACTATCTGTAAAGAACTCAATCAAGATCCACACCCACCCCATACACAAAAAACAACTCAATATGGATCAAGGACTTATGTCTAAAACCAAGGACTATAAACTTCACTAGAGAAAAGCATGGAAGAATTCTAGAAGCCCTAATCCACAACCAAGTATCCAACCTAAACCAGGAGAGGATAAAATAGATGAATGGGACCTCCTAAGAATAAAATCCCTTTGCGCATCCAAAGACTTCTCTAACAGGGTAAAAAGAGAAGCCATGAGTTATCTTATGAGAGAAGCTATGACATATCATGCCATCCCAGTAAGATTAGCAAATGAGCAAACAACAAATACTGGCGAGGTTGCAGAGAACCTGCAATCCTTATTCACTGTTGGTGGAGTGTAAGGTAGTATGGCGCTTTCTCAGAAAAGCTGGAAATAGAAATACCATTTGACCCAGCAATTTCACTACTGGAAATATACCGTAAAGAAACCAGAACTGCCACCCAAGCAGATTTATGCTCACCCATGTTTATGGCAGCTTTTTTATGATAGCAAAGAGTTGTAAACAACCCAAGTGCCCATCAACAAATGAATGGATAGAGAAGCTGTGGTATATTCACACAATGGAATACTGTGCTGTGCTGCACTGAAAAACAAGGAACTCACGAAATATTATACAAAATGGGTGACTCTGGAGGACATTATGCTGAGTGAAATACCTGTCACAAAAGGACAAATACTGCACAGTGCCGCTCTTGTAAAGCAGGACTGACATTAGAGTTGGAGGGAAACTAAGAGGGAATAAATAATATATACTGTATTCAAACAGATGAGGGAGAGTACTTTTTAGGAGGAATCTATGACTAGGTATTATTTTTACAACAAGATTCCAGAATGAAACCTGCATAGTGGAGTGGATTTTGGGGCAGGGGACTGTATAACAATGAAATAATTTTTTTTTTAACTTTATCAAAGATAAAAGCAAACTGGGAGAAGAGTGGGCAGGGAGGAAAGTGTAACACAATGTGTGAGTGGAAATAAAAAAAATAATGACATAATAAATTTCCTTTTAACAGTAAAAAAAAGGAAAACATTTGTCTATCACTTTTAACTTCGCAGTTTTTTGTTGTTATGTACTGTTGAGTCAGAACCAATCTATAGCTGACAATCCAGCAGGTTTTAAGGAGCAATGAATTGCACAGGAGGAGATTGCCAGTCTTTCTCCCACAGAGAAGCTGGTGGATCCAAACCATGTGACTCTGAGTGGACATACAATTTCTTACCAAGTTAACATTTCATTTCCTCTTCACAGAAATTGTACCTGTCAAAGAGAACTGGTCTTATTTTTCTCTCACACAGAAGACAATTTAGGCTCAAGAGGTGAAGATATTTGCTTGCCTAAGCTAACAATTTAGAGTTGATGGTCTAAAGTCCCTGCAGTACATTCAAATGTTACAGCATTTTGCCTAAATCATAAATCAATGCCTCTGTCACTCTCTTTATATATATGTTTTAAAGAAACAATGCAGGAGAAAAAGACCTTTTTCCTATGAAAAGAACTTAGCAGAGTTGTTATTTTTAGTTGTACACATTGGGCACTGTACAACTATATAGGAGCATTTCTCACATTGTGGTCTACAAATGGTGCTCCCCAGCTTGGTTTAGCTTGTAAAAACTTGTATGACCACATGAGCATAGACGAACCAACCACTTAGTCTGATTCAAAAGCATAAGGGAGATGCAGCAGTAGAATTTACATCACTATTTCTATTTTATTATGTGGATTCACAGAAGGAAAGAAAAGATGAAATCAAACAACAGTAACTTTAAGAGAAAATCTGTCACTCAGGCTGAATTTTCTCTTACTTGAAATTCACCCTGCTTATATTCAATTGAATAGAATGACATTTGATTGAACTGACGGGGAAAGCAAGTGACAAGATACATCCGGATTCAGGCTCTCAAATTTAGTTTATTGTTTAGTGCAGCAACCCCTGAAATTAAATGAACACATACAGGAACTTCATCACAATGCTATCAGTGGAGTTGGGTTATAGAGAGACAATGCTATAACAAAGTCCTACAGCTAAATTCCCAATATGGACTCAATATTCTGAGTTCAGCAAGATACTACATTGTATTTTAAATGAGACTGGGATTTTTTTCCACTCCCTATTTGAATTAGAAATCTTGTGCCTGGATTTTAAGAATCTCCTTTTGACATAGTTATCTCCATTCTCCAGCCAGAATTCTCTGTCAGTAAATCTGTCAGAGATAAAAAATTGTTTCATACCTTTCCTTTCAGTTTCCCTTTAAAACTGGCTCCAATAGTGAGTCCTTTCAAAGAATAAAAGTGATATTTGAACTTTCTGCAGTTAGTCCATAGGGATATACATTACTAACCCAAAGACGGTTCAAATCCATCCATGGTGCCTCTTCAGGAAAATGATGGATAAACTGAAAACTTGTTAGAAGGTCAGATATGGTTTGGTTCTGATTGGATGGCAAATAAATTTTTAAGGAGAGACCGACCTATGTGGGAATCACTAGACATGAAAATGACTATAATTTAGCTCTCAAATCCTAGTGAGTATGCAATTGCACTGCTAACAGGAAGAGGTGGTTCAAATCCACCAGTTACTCTGAGGTAGAATGATGGATCGTCTCATCTTTTGCAATTTGTTACTGCATGTTATCAAATTAGAACCATTTCATAGCTGATCCTCCAGTGGGTTTTCAGAAGCAGTAAACCACATGGGAAGAGATTGCCCATCCTCCTGCCTTGTGATTTTTACAGCCTTTAAAAACCTGCCTGGAGGGTTAGCAGTGAGTCAGTTCAGATTTGATAGTATGTAGCATTGTTTAGCCAGAGGTGAAGGAAGTTCACATGAGTGTTACACAAAATATTAGAGATATTATCAGAAGTAATTATCAATAAATATATTTTAGTATCTATCGATATTTAATTGGAAACAGGAGTGGCATCCACTTCCTAAACAACATGCCTCAGGAAACTCTATAAACTTTGATAAATGTAAACAGCTGTAGAGGAGCTTCAGGTCTTATAGGATCTCTATGAGTCATGCTCAACTTGAAGGCAATCAACAATAACATTGAGATTTAAAGATGCTGACAATATATATACATCTATCATCTTCTGTCAGAATTTTTTTAAAAAAATACAGTCACGTTTGTAGAAGAGGAGAATTAAAAGTTAATAATCCTGGGACAATTTTAGTAAAATGCTTGCAATAACTGACAAAGAAATAGTAATACCTTGTGTGCCATTTATTTAAAAGAACACAAATGACCTTTAAATTGTTAAGTGAGTATGTTTACTAATACCTTCTGATTAGGAAATATCCTAAGACATGTCAATAAAGATTGACAACAGTGGTTCTTGCATTTTGGCATGTCCAGATAGTACAAGGAAACATTTAATCTCATCATATTGTTTAGCTGTGACATTTTTTGATGCATAGTACAAGAGATTTAACTATCAGCCAGAAAACAAAAAGATTAAGGTGACATTTCCACTGCAAATTACAATCATGGTCCATTTGCCTGAATCTTCCCTAGCAGCTGGCATGTAGGACTTCAGAACGAGGAATAAGTTAGTCAATCAACAAGAATCAAGCTCAGTTACTACTAAGCATGCCAATGGAGTGTATATTAAATCATGCTATGATTCATTTAATAAACAATGTCTTGGCTGTCTGCTGCATCTTACGAACTGGTACACAATGAGATCAGAGAAACATAAGCAGTTACAAAGGAACGTAATGGGGGCATAGTGGCAGGAAACTAAGTCAGTCTGGTGGAGTCAGGGAAGACTAGGCAGAGTTACACTGAAAGAAAGGTATAAATTATTTTTTTCTGTTTCATATTGTTTTACCAAAACACAAGATTTGAGAATCGATTAGATATATTTACCTCACAAACAGCTCTAAAAAATGCCAGTTTGGGGCTGCTTTAAAGTTCAGGAAGATGAACGGAGGAGCTGGATTCTACAAAGGTGTGTTTTCTGTTGAAACTTGGGTGTGGTCAGTTGTGGGAAATTGGGTGTAAGCTGATTGGATTTGGCCTCCTATTTTAAAAAAGGCATTTGGTTGCAAGTTTGGGGCTGCTTTAAAATTTGGGAAGATGAGTGGGGCCGCTGGATTCTACAAAGGTGCACAATTTGAATCTACCAGCTACTCCACAGCAGAAATCTGGGAAGTCTCCGCTCATGTGATTACTGCCTCTCAAGATTCTCTGGAAGGTCAACTGTGAATTAGTTCTGGCTCAGTGGAACACAACGATAAGTACAACCTTTTGTAAAAGGAACTCAGGGAGGAACAAGTAACACACCCAGTTGCTAACTGAAAGATTAGAGGTTCAAGGATATACAAAATTACTTGGGGAGGAAGAGCTACTTTTGAAAAATCAATTCCCTAAAACCCTAGGTAGCACAGTTCTATTCTTATACACACAGAGTTACCAAGAGTTGGAATTGAATGAATGGTGGCCGACTGGGTTTTTAGTTTATCTTTTATCATTCTCTCACTTACTCCCTTTCTTTTTTTAATTGAGAATTTATTGTCAGTTTATAAAGAACTTGGATTTCCATTCATTCTCTGTTTCATATTTTCCTCCCTGTCCCCCATTGCCCCCAGTTAGCTTTTTTCTTTGGAAAAAAAGTTCTTTCATTTTTATACAGCCCTCCCCACCCACAATGACTTTACTCTGCAGCTCTTATTCTGGACACTTATCATACCAGTAATACTTAATCATATATCCCTTTTATATAGTTCTCTCGCGCATCTCTTTCATCGCCATGTACATTATTTGTCCCCTCTTAGTTTCCCCCAAACCTCCCTGTCAGTCTTGTTTTATAACAGTGGCATTATACAGTATTTCTCTTTTTGTAACTGAGATATTTCACTCAGCATAATGTCCTCCATGGTCACCCACTTTGTATACTATTTCATGAGGTCTTTGTATTTCAGTGCTGCATAATATTTTGTTGTGTGAATATACCACAGTTTCTTTATCCATTCATTTGTTGATGGGCACTTGGTTTGTTTTCAACTCTTGGCTTTTGTGAACAATGCAGCAATGAACATGGGCGTGCATATACAGCTTGAGTGGCAGTTCTGGTTTCTTGAAGGCATATTCCCCGTAGTGGAATTGCTGGGTCAAATGATATTTCTATTTCCAACTTTTTGAGAAAGCACCATACTGCCTTCCATAGTGGTTACACCTTTTTACACTCTCACCAGCAGTGAATAAGGATTCCAGTTTCTCTACAACCTCACCAGGATTTGCTGTTTGACTGATTCACTCACTCTCTCACTTGTTGTGATTGGCTTGGAATGAGTTTATAGCTGCCCCCCTAGCAAGTTTCTGAGGCTGTAAATTACTTAAGAGGGGATTGCTCATCTTTCTCCCACAGAACCACTGGTGGATTTGAACCATTAAAAAGGCACAGCCATTGAGTTAGCAACACAACACTCTACAAAACGATGCCACATGGGTAGAACTCTGTACTCTACCCTGGTCAATCTTGGGAGTTTGCATCTGGAAATATTATGTTTTAAAATATACTGTTGTGTGTTATCAAGTTAATTTGACTCATCATGGCCGTATATTCCTCATAGCAAGACTAAGTAGAACAAAATTAATCACTGTTTGATGCTGTACCATCCTAACAATCTCTGCTATGCTTAAGCCCATTATTGTAGCTACCATACCAATCCATCTCCTTGAGGATATTCTTCTTTTCTGGCAGCTCTCTTCTTTACCAAGAATGATGTCATTCTCTAAGAATTGCTTCCTCCTGATAACACATCCAAAGAATATGAGCTGAAGTTTTTATATCCTCATTCTTAATTTGGAAGTTTGATAATGTCTTTCTGTCCTGAGTCTTCCACATTTTTGCTTACCAAGAATGATGTCATTCTCAAGAGATTGGTCCCTCCTGATAATATGTTCAACGTATGTAAGACTAAGTCTTGTCTTCCTAATTTTCAAACAACTTTATGTCTATACTTCTATAGTGAATGTCTAGTGTCTTTTCTATCATCAAGGTCATACTGCCAAGTGCCAATGATTCTCCTTTGTTTTCAACTTTTATATTACACTCATCAGTAACTATTATAACACCATGCTTGCATGTTTGATCAATTCTAGCTGTAGAAGTTGGTAAAAAATTCCATGTATTCATTTTTAATTAATAATAATAATTTAGACAGTATCCAAACGTTGAGTATAGTATTTTAGTATCTCAAAAACTCAAATACAATTTATTGCTGTTATGTCAGAACTAACTCATAGTTGACCCTCCATTTGGTTTCTGAAGGTGTTTTACTCAATTTGAAGACATCTAATAACAACAAAATCAAATGGAAAGAGACTGCCCGTCGTTCTTCCAAGAAACTGTTGGTAGATTCAAACTACCATGGGTGTGTTACATGGCCTAGCAACACACCCTCTAGAGATTATACTACCAAAGATTTTTATATTTCAGTAGATCATAATATGTTCTTCTTGAAAATTAGTATTATTCAGTTCTTCAATTTATTATTCTTAGCATAGCAGTTCACATGACTATTCATATGGCAGTTGAATTCAAAATACCCAAATCGAGTCCATTTTAGTGACTTAGAGGTAAGTAATGACGCTGTCAATGCTAAGGTTTGTGCTCCGAATCCACCTGGTGTTCTGTAGGAGAAGGATCTTAGCTGGATTCACAAGAGATATATTGCTCTGCTATTCAATACTGTATTGGAAGTACTTGTTAGGGCAACACAATGAGACAAATGGGAAATATTCCCTGATTTCCTGATTACTCGTATGAAGGGTAATGTTGTGTGGTGGATAGGGTTTAGTAGATATTTGGGAGTGAACCTAACTAGAGACACAAATAGTCTATATAAAGAAAACTACAGAAAATTTTTGTGAGACACAATAAAAGACCTAAATAAATCTTTATGCACACTAAAGAAATGATAATAGTTATGGAACAGGGTTCAGATCTTTTGTTCATAGGGTTGCTATGAGTTGTACTTGACTCAATGGCACTTAACAACAACTATAATAATGGCATGATAGCTGTGTCTTCTTCCTTTAACTTCACCAGGAGAAGGGAAAAAAAATCATTTTATGCATCAACAGTCCCAGGGTGATCCTATGAAGCTAAGCTAAGACATGCTTCCTCCCTTCAACTTTTTTTAAAGCTTGTCTGACACAAACTCTGATATGGCATACCACACTTTACTTGTTTCATTGCAAAAGCCACACAGAACTCACAGAAAAGAATTAAAATGGTGAGGTACAATAGAGAAGTAAATTATTAAAGTCCAGATTCAGAAATGCTCAGGGGAAAGTTATTTGATGAGGACAGCTCCCTGTCAGTCATGTCCCAAAGCAGACCTCTTTCTGGCCAATCAACATTTTGCTGCTCCAGTACCTGACCTCTGCTCTGCTACTGACAAGAGCTATGAAGCTCTTTTGGTTTTGCCAGTTAAGTGCCTGAAGTTCCCTTTCTTTCGGCCGAACTGCACCAGTACACCTCATGCTTGGAGGCACTCAGTTTTAACTTCTTGAGTCAGCTAACTTAGCTCTTCAAATAAGTCTCGAGAGGTACGCCGTATTCTGCCAGCCACAGATGAGGGGAAAACTGAAGTTGTCAGTGGCTTCATTTTGCCTGGATTAATATTAATTAATATTAATATTACTTAATGTTAACATCAATTAATCAGCATACTATTTTGGGGACACAATTCAAGCCATAACACAGGATTGTTATTTAGAACATACAAAGAGTTCCCAAAAGTCAATAATAAAATATTATTTTAGAAAATTCAATTAGAAACGAGTAAAATACATGAAGATTCAACAGAAGAGGATATACAAGGGAAAATTATCACAAGAAAACATATGCGGCATTATTAGCCACCAAGAAAATGTAAATTATAGCCACGATGAGATATTCTGTGCACCTGTTGAAAGTGGTCAAAATGGAAAAATCATAGCTAAATTATGATAAACTATTACGTAGATAAACTGAATCACTCATATTGCTATGAGAATGTAAAATAGTACTCTGGAAAATATTTTGCAATTTCCTTTTAAATATAAGCATGAAATTATAATTTGATACAACAAAATATTCTTTGACGTAGATACTGGAGAAATTATACCTAATCTATACACAAAATCTGGTATATGATTTTTATAGAAGCTTTTTGATGGTAGCCCCAAATTGCACATATACCAAGAGTGAGGTAAACGTGGAACATACATGCTGTAGATTGTAGTTCAGCAATAAAGAGGCAGAAGTTGTTGGTACATGCAGCAACTTGAAAGAATCTTGATAGAATTATATCACACCACGTGTAAAATTCAATTTTAAAAAAATCATTTTTAAGTGGCATTGACTCTGTTCCAACTCGTAGTTAACAATATATATAATAGAATGATATCCTATCTCACCCTGTGCCATCCACAGAATTTCTACTGTACTATACAGCCATTTCCCAGCCACTATGTTAACATTCCTGAAAATAAGATTTTAGATACTGTGGTTGTTAGGTGCTATTGGGTTAATTAAGGCTAATAACAATCATATATGCAACAAAATGACACTTTGCTCTCTTCTGTGCCATCCACACAATCTTTGGCAAGCCCACTGTTACAGCCACTGTGTCAACCCATCTTGTTCCTCTCTTTTACTGACTCTCTGCCTTTTCCAATGTGATACCTTTTCCCAAGGCCTGATCCTCCTAGCAACATGCCCAAAGTATGTGAGATGAAATTCCACTCTTCTTGACTCTAAGGAGCATCCTGATTGCCCTTCTTTGGAGACACTATTTTAGATTTGTAAAATAAGTTAATGGTTGATACAGGTTAGGGAAGAGAATGTAGGCAGGAAGGAGGTGGGTACAGTTATGTAAAATCATCACAAAAAATCCTTTTGGACACCATGTTTAGAAAGGTAGAGCGTCAGCATAGGAAAAGAAGATCCTCAACAAGATGAATTGACCCTGTGCCCTTAAGAATGGGCGCAACTATTTTGGAAATGGCGAGGATGACACAGGATATGGCCAGGTTCATATCTGTTGTTCATAGGGTTGCTATGAATTGCAGTTGACTCGATGGCACAAAACAATACATCATTGGAGCAAACTGGGCAAAGTGTTGTTGTTGTTAAGCCCTCGCCTTCTCTGATATGCTTGAGCTAATTGTTTTAGTCACTGTGTCAATCCATCTGGTTGAGAGTCTTCCACTCTTTCTCGGACCCTCAAGTTCCCAGCACATGTCCTTCTCCAGGGACTGGACCCTCTGGACAACATATTCAGAATATGTTAAATGAAGTTTCACCTTCCTTCACTTTGCAGGCCACCCTGGCTGTACTTCCTCCCAGATAGACTTGTTTGCTCTTTTGACAGTCCATGGGGTATTCAGTACTCTTCTCCAGTGCCACAACTCAAAGGCATCAATAGCTTTTATGCCTTTATTAACTGTCCAACTTTTAGATACATAGGAAATAATTGAAAGGATCATGGCTTGGATAAATTGTACCTTAGTCTTTAAACTGACATTCTTTAGCATTTGATGGATGTCTTTGACAGCAGATTTCCCCAAGGCAACATGTGTTTTCATTTCTTCTTCAATTAGTTCAAGTTCTGAAATGATTTGCGCAACATAAAGATTGGATAGGTATGGGGAAAGGATGCAACTCTGGCATATATCTTTCCCAGTTTTAAGCTATAGTGTCCCTTTGTTACCATGGCTGTTTGTTTTGGATAAACAGTAAATGGTAAAATTAAATCCTTGGAAACATCAATCTTATCTCCAGTCTGTTGCCTTTTGACCCAATAGTGAGGAATTTTGTTTTCTTAATATGAGGTGTAATCCATATTGAAGGTTGCCATCTTTGATTTTCTGGAGCAAAGGTCTCAAGTCCTTTTAATTTTCAATAAGAATAGTTGTATCATCTGCATAATGCAAGTTGTTGATGTTTTTGTTAGGTGCTGGTAACTTGAGTTCTACTCATAGTTGTTGATGAGTCTTCCTAAAATCCTGATGACACATTCTTCATATAGGATGGGTTTCTAGTGACTTGTTTAGCATGCAGATTGAATATCTAGGGAAAAAGAATACAACCTTACTGTATCCTTTTCTAGATTTTAAATTGTGCAGTGTTCCCTAGTTATGTTCAGACAACAGCTTCTCTATCTAGGTGTAGGTTTTACAAAAGTGCATTTAAATGTTCTTGAATTCTTATTCTTCTCAGTGTTACCTATAATTTATTATTATCCAATCAAATGCCTTGGTATAGTAAATGAAACACAAACAAATATTTGCAACTCTGTTTGAATTTATAACCATTTCAATTAAAATGTGTATTTCTAAAATATTAATTTGTCATTTGAAATAAAACCATTCAATAGTCCATTAGGGAGCACTGGTGGTCTAGTGGTAAGGAGCTGCAGTGTCAGCCCAAAAGCACCTGGTTCATATTTATCAACTGCTTCATGGGTAAAAAATAGGTAACCTCCTCTCTTGTGATTTATAGCCTCTCAAGGTCAGCTATGCATTGGTTCCAACTGCGGGGCATAAGAACAACAACAGTAGTTCAGCAGATGTTGCTGAAAAACACAGACAGTTAAGCACTAGCCAAAGGTTTGAACCCACCCAGAGGATCCTTAGAAGAGCGCCTTAGCAATCTGTTTCTGAAAGACTGCAGCCTTGAAAACTCTATGTAATCGTTCTATTCTGCAACACATAAAGTCATAATAAATTAAAATTGACCTTATGGCAACTAACAACAGCAATGGTTTGCTACACTGCAAATAGAGAAGAATAAAGTCTATACACCTGTTCTTTATATGGTATGGACTCCACCTGCATTGCTGTTATCATAGACTATGTTTCCTGTTATTATCAATACTTCCCTTGTGTTGATTATTTTTTACACACAGCACACTGACTTTGTTGTGACTCTGGAACCTTTGTGCTACATGTTCCTTCTACCTGCACAGATTTTCCTTTAGATATTCACTTGATTATCTTCCTATTTGTTATTCACGTGTCTCCTTAAACGTTACCTCCTAAGACATGCTTTCCTAAACATTCTATCTAAATGGGACTTCATATTTATCACTGAATTTATTTATTTTCCTTAAAATTTTCATTAAAGTATGACTGGAGATAGAATGATTGAATTTTACACAATCAATGACTTATTCATTGCAAATATGTTTTTTAAGAGACATAAACGTAGATTATACACATGGATTTCACTTGATGGTATGCATAGGAATCAGATCGACTACATATGTGGAAAAAACCGCTGGAGAAGCTCAATATCAGCTGTGAAAACTAGGCCAGGAGCTGATTGTGGAACAGACCATCAACTACTCATATGCAAGTTCAAG
>NW_006399797.1:4538017-4544522 GCF_000299155.1 Elephantulus edwardii | reverse complement strand
TTGTACAATTCTGTGAAGCATAACAAGTAGTTGAGAAGATCATGGCCTGGATTAGTCACACCTTTGTATCTAGACGGACATCATTACTCTTTAGCACTCTGGAGAGTTCCATGACAACAGATTTTTCCAAATGCAATTCTTCTTTTGATTTCCTGACTGCTGACGCCAAGAATGTTGATTGTGGATCTGAGCAAGCTGTATTTGTTAACAACCTCAATCTCTTCTCCATCTAATATTGTGCTGCCTATTGATCCAGTGGTGAGAATCTTTGTCTTCTTGGTGTTGAGCTTCAATCCATATTGAAGACTACAGTCCTTGACCTTTTGCAGCAAGTGCTTCAGGTCCTCCTCAGTTTCAGTAAGCAGGTTGTGTCATCTCCTTATCATAGGTTGATAATGAGTCTTCCTCCAATCCTGATACCACACTGCTCCTCATAAAGCCCTGCTCCCCGAATAATCTGTTCTGCATACAGATTGAAAAGGTAAGGGGACAGGATACATCCTTGATACACTTCTTTACTGATTTTGAACCATGCAGTGTTTCCTTGCTCTGTTCTAAGGACTGCTTATTGGTCCAAGTATGTACAGCAGAGCACACTTACAGTTGTTGTTGTTATGTGCTGTCGAGTTGCTTGCAACTCATAGCAACACTATATACAACAGTCCTAAACCCTGCTTTGTCCTGTGCCAATCACATTGTCTCCAACACACCTACCTCCACTTATCTAGTTACCAAATCAATCCACCTCATCGAGGGTCTTCTTGTACTGCTCTGTCCCTCTCCCCTCCCAAGCATGATGTCCTTCTCCAAGGACTGGTCCCTTCTTGCAACATGTCTAAAGGATGTCAGACGAAGCTTCAGAATCTTTGCCTCCAAGAAGCAACTTGGTTTAACCCTCTCAAAGATGAACCTGTTCATTTTCTTAGCAATCTATGGTATATCTAATACTCTTCTCAACACCATATCTCAAAGGCATCAATTCTTCTATCCTCCCTAGCCATTGTCCCTCTCTCTGACACATAGCAAGTGATTGCAAATACCATGGCACACCTTATTCTCTAGGGTGACACCATTGCTCTTCAGTACTCTGGCGAGACCCCTAATTTAGAGTCAGAGATGTAGTACATACAGCAAACCTGCTGTCCTTTCTAAATTAGTGAGGAGAAATGATGTTAAATTGAAGACCAAACTGTACCAGATTCAGGCCATGATCTTTTTAATCACTTGCTGTGCTTCTAAGAGCTGACCAATGAATAAGTTTGACAGAAAAAGAATCAATGTCTTTAAGCTTTAGTGTTAGAGTAAAGTACTGAATATCTCATGGGCAGCCAAAGGAAGAAACAGATAAATATTGAAAAAAATGCAACCAGGATGCTTCTTGGAAATAAGGATGGCTAAGCTTATTGTAACATACATTAGGCATGTTAGTAAAAGAAGGTATTCCTTTGATAGGAATATTATGTTTGAAGAGGTGAAGTGTGTTGGTGAGGAAGAGGAAGACCCTCAGTGAGATGAGTTGACACAGAGACTACAGCAATGGGCTCAAGTGTATCAGAGATGTGAGGACTACACATGGTAGCAAAAGATTCAGATACTTTGTTCATAGGGTCATTATGAGTCATAATAAACTAGAAAATAGAAAACAACAACATAGATTTATAGATATGTCCAGCAGCTCTGCAGAAGAATGAAGTTCAGTGTCCTTCAATGTGGTTTACAGTTTCTGAAAACATACTAGAGGGTCAGTTAGGAGTCAGTTCTGACTCGGCAGCACATAAGAATTATATATATATATATATCTCATACAAATACACACACAGAGATACATGTATTGACCTAGTGATAAGAAGCTGCACTGCAATTCCAAAAGCATTAAGTTCGAATCCACCAGCTGCTCTGCTCTGCAGGAGTATGGGCAATCTCCTTCTGTGCAATTAACTGCCTCTGAAAACCCACTAGAGGGTCGGCTATGCGTCAGTTACAACTCAACAGTACATAACAACAACAATATTGTTTTATTATGTGCCTTCGGGTTGTGTGAGATGTATAGTGACCCTATGCACAATAGCTCTGATTTTTGTCCTAACCCAAACCAATCTCACTGTCTCTGACACCTCTACCACCATTAACCACAGTTACTGTGTCCATCCATCTCTTCCAAGGTTTCCTCTCTTGTCCTGTCCCTCCATCCTTCCAAGCATAATGTTCTTCTGCAAGGACTGGTCTAATATGTCCAATGTATGTGAGATGGAACTTTAAAATTCTTGCCCCCAAGGAAAACCTGGTTTAACCCTCTCCAAGACAAACCTGGTTGTTCTCTTAGTAGTCCATGTTGTGTTCAATACCCTTTTCCAGCACCAAAACTCAGAGGCACTGATTCCTTTTCTGTCATCCTTACTATTGTCCAGCTCTCTAATGTACAGCAAACAATTGTGAAGACCTCGGCTTGGATCAGGTGTACAAGGTCTCCAGACTGACAACATTGCTCTTTAGCATTGTGAAGAATTCTCTGATAAAATTTTCTTATTAGAATTTGTCTCTTGATCTCCTGTTAGTGCCAAGAGTTGATTATGGAGCTGAGCAAGCTGAAAATGGTAACAATCTCAATCCCTTCTCCATCTAGCTTGGTGCTGTTAATTGGTCCTGTGATGAGAATCTTTGTCTTCTTGATGTTGAGTTTCAATTCATATTGAAGACTGCAGTCCTTGAGATAAAGAGAAAATATATAAAAGTCGTCTTTTCACATTTGGACCCTGTGGAGGGGAAACAGTTTTTATTTGATGTTGTATCCACAGAACCTAAGAACCTAAAAGAGTATCTGGCAAGTAAAATTACTTTTCATTCCTAATTGTTTAAATGATAAAATGAATTAACAAAAGGTTGGTGGAAGCAGCTCAGTTCCTTATTTCAATAGTTTAATTATTTATAGCCTACAAACTCAAATGAAGAATGTGTCAGTTTTGTTATAGTCTGAAAAACCAAACCAGTAACTGACATATAATCAATCTGTGGTTTAGTTTTTCTGAAATTAACATATCTGACACATTTATTTTTTTAAGACATGAAGAACAACCTTATGCACAAAACTGTGATGAGAAGCTGTATTAAATTGTTTAACAAAAAAAAAAAGATACATGATAATACTAGTGAATCAATGAGTAGCTTTATATTTATGAAGCCCAGGTGTAGAGGAAACTATAAATCCCACAATTAGTACTTATAATTACTTAATTATAAAGAATCTGCATCTGAAAGGCTAGAGGAGGTGTAATGCCACTTATTACTACATGAAAACTCTCACTTACCTCATCTCTAAGGTCTTAGAGACCTCTTTATTTGAGTAGAAGAAAAGGAAACAATAGATAGAAAATGTCCTCACTGAAACAAAATCTATCAATCTGGCAAAATTCATAAGTATTGGGAAGTCAGAAAACACTCAGAAACATAAACCCACCTCTGTCTAGTTGATTTTGACTCATAGAGACCTTTCAGTGAGTTTCTGGGACTATAAATACTTATGGGAGAAGACTGCCTTTATTTTGCCATTACGGCAGTTGGGTGGATTTGAACCGAAGACCTTTCAGTTGATGGTCAGATTCATTAACAACCAGCGTCACCAGGAACCTCACAAGTGATGTGAAGCTAAATGAATTGAATGCAAACGTCTTAAGGAATTCTTCCATAGAGTTATGTGAGCATAGAAGCAAGGAAATGTTCACTCTAAGACGGACAAGAGCTATTCAAATTCTGACAGGTATTTTGCCTTGATTTTCACCATTGCTGTCAGCACAAAGTCTGACAGAACAGCCTGAGATTTGCTGCAGCTAGCACAGTGAAACTTACAAGCAGGGAATGACGACTGTTATAGCTTCTGCAGCCAGGTATTCATGCTGTTTTGCCTAGAAATCATGGCAAAGGGACTAGCAAACAATGTCTCCATATGCCACAGTCGCTGCAATGATTCCTCAGACTGATCCCTTGTCATTTTTCACATGGAGAAACTCATTAGACACCTACAGGAAGAGCATATGGAGGGGAACAATGACACTGGTGGTGGAATATGCTGTATAATAGGCAATGTATTTATATTACAAAGGTCTTGCTACAAACAGATTTTCAGAAATAATAATGGCTGCTCTGTCATGCTGTAGGTAGTGACATTATTCTCACTGTTTTAACACAAACACAAACATATTCTCAATTACTACAAAATACTAACTAGCCTGTTGGCCAGAGATATTGTCTCTTCTAATTTTTTTTCTAGTATTGAAAATCTAGTTAATGAACATCAAGTACCTTAATTTATTTGTAGAAAAACCTAGAAAATGTATTGTAAAGATGCTGTTGAATTTCCTGTGGCTGTGACCTCTATTTCGATGGAACGATGTTTCCCTTGAAAAGACGGAAGTGCTTTATCTGTGATTCAGAGCCTGGAATCTATAATATGAGACACTTGGGTTCTGATTTTAACCCCACTGCTTGGTTTGTTTATCTAAGTCTCAATTTCTTCATTTTGAAATGAAGAACAATAGTATTAACTCAGCAGTTGTGAAAATTTAATGAGATGACCAATGTCAAGCATTGAGAACAAACTCTCACAAGAAATTTGTCATCATCATCAACATTGCTGAGATATTATGAGTTGGAATCAATTCTATGCCAATAAATTAATTTCTTTATTTTCTCCAATTCATATATTTATTTAAAATACTTTTTTATCTTTCTAGACTAAAGGATATAAGAACACATCCAGCTAATACGGTTTTTTTATTCACTAAAGTGACAACTACCAGTGTGAACACACACACACATCCAGATTCATATCAGCCAAATTGACAATGTTGGAAAACAATTCATTGCTTTCTCATTAATGAGAATTTATTGTCTAATATTAGTAGATGAGACCTGTTGTATATTATTGCTATCAACTTATATAATAATAGTCATCATCCTTATCATCCATTCTCTTAATTCTTCAACCATAATGCATTATTTGTGAGAACTTGCTGTTTTAGTAGTCAAGGTCTTTACAGGGGCACAGTAGATAAAACATGTATTGTTAAATGTAACACAAGATCCCATCTAATTTTTGCCATTCCTGAGTTCTGTTATTTAAAGCCTTTGGCCCATCCACTGTCATTGATATTAATGGGAAAGTTTTCATCAGAACAATAGTCTCAGTTGAGACATGATGACAGGGAAAATCTAATTTGAAAAATAGGTACTCATGTAACTTTTTATGACAGACTTGCAAATGTCAAGTTCCAAGAGCACTATCTTCAGCTCACTTCAGTTCACACTGGGCTCCTTGGAGTGTCCCAGTGAGTTGATTGGCAAGTTTTCTTCCCATTCTTATGCACCCTCCTTGTTTTAGCCTCTGTATCCAGGAAGCTTTGAACATATACATCTAGGAATCATGTATTCAATATTACGAAGGTAAGCTTGGGTAAGAAATGTGGAAAATCTGTTATCTTTTTTATTTTATATTTTGATCAGATTTTCTTATAATTAACATATCGCCATTTTTTAGATGTGATATAGGAATACTTACCCAATGCCATCTAGCCAATCTCAACTCATAGTTACTGTCCATCATGTTACTGATTTACAGAGCTGTAAATCTTTATGGGCTTAGATTATCATCTTTCTCCATGAAGCAGCAGGTAGATTAAAATTACTGACCTTTAGGTTACCATCTTTATACACTTTATACATTATTTGCTTTATCACCAGGTCTGCGAGCTCTGGTAGCTTAGTGGTAAGGAGTTGCACTGCCAACACAAAGACACATGGTTCAAATCCATCAGCTACTCCAAGAGAGAAAGATGGGGAATCTTGTTCCATGTGATTTATAGTCTCTGAAAAAGCCTCTGATGGGTCCATTATGGGTTGGCTGTACTCAACAGCTCATAACAACAGCCGGGGCCCTTTGGTATAAGGATAAGTCATACACAAATAAGTCATAAGATAACGATCAATTGTCTTCATTTTGAAACATGTGAAACTATTTCTGGTTTCTCACCATGTAGATGAAGCTTGATAAAGTGAGGAAGCTGTATATTTCCAAATGATAGGCCTAGTCTATTTTGAGGGAGCACTAGTAATCCATAGAGAGTTACATAGCTAGCATTTCTCTAAAGGTGTTAATTTGCCAGTTTCTCTAAGGGAGAAAGATAGGCAGTTTCCCTGCATGCAATTTATAGCCCAGGAAAGCTGCCAGAGAGGCCAACCATTGATTAGATCTCATTAAGCAACGTGATCGAGAGATAGTATTATGATGTACCAAGTTGCTTTTATACGGCTTCTTTTAGCCATAATCTTACAACGCATGCAAAATTATTGATGGAACTACCATCTTGCAAATGATTTTCCAGTTTACCATACAAATTGTTGAGGCTCAATGTCAAGAAGACAAAGAATCTCACCACTGGACCAATTGGCAGCATCAGGATGGATGGTGAAGAGATTGAGATTGTACACAGCTTTAGTTTGCTTGGCTCCATAG
>NW_006399797.1:4534577-4537427 GCF_000299155.1 Elephantulus edwardii | reverse complement strand
AATTGAGTGATTTGTGATTTACCTTAGGGATTGCTCAATTTGTGTTGTTGACAAGAGCGACATTTCTGAAACTGTCATTGAGTAAGCTTATGTAAGAGTCAGTCCCACAAAAGCTCATGGGGACTTCACTACCCTCAAGAAGTATCTGGAGCAGCCACATCCTTTGGCCCTGGGAGGCGTATGCTAGATCAAAAAGGAGCAGTGTTGAAGATTGCATAAGTCAGTGACAAACAGCTATCATAGACTTGTACACTCGAGGAACAAAAGTGGCTGTGATAAATTTGTTGGTCCATGAATTGAGAGCATTCTCCCAGCCATATCAAAACAATTATAACTCTTGCCTGTAGGACAGAGGGCCATGTGTGCCCTGTTGAGGAGTTGCCTCCATGTACCCTGTAGAGTTCGTGGGATTATCCAAGAGCAAGTTTGTAACACTCACTTGTGAAGGGCAATAGTGATTCGTATATCCTTATTTTAATAGCCTGAACCTGAGTAATGTCATATATGTCTAGAGAGCTCTGTAGACCAAGATAGTGTGGGAGTGAACAGCAGCAGCTTAGAAGGGCCCAGTAGCAGGGTGAGAGAATCAAAGGCCAGTGAGGCCTGATTGGAGAATAGAAGTCTCTGAAGTCTTGGAGGTCCCACTTACAGTGTGTTGATAGCTGGAAGCAGTGATGTCTTGGACATGACATCTAATTTAAACCGCAGGGCACCAGTCCAGTGGCTTAAGAATGGACATGAATAAATTGGAGAAAAGTTAAAGTTCTTTTGTGAATCTCTTTTTATTGTTTACTCTTTGGTTTCTATGAATAATAATATTTACTTTTATTTTACCAACACCACCACTATGTAAATGTCTTATATTTCTGACCACTTAAAGGATAAACATAGCACCAGTGGAATGGTTAATACCAATGGGTTGGTAGGCCTTATTCTTTGCAGTCTTATGGCTGCCTAGAAATTTAAAGCACACTCTGTATGTGCAATGTGGATAGACAGATAGATGTTCATTTACACTGCAAAAAACAAATACTAGCATAGTCTTAAACATTAACCTGCAGTTTTACATCCATTCAACAGTGGACTGCTAATCACTACATTTGTTATATAGCGATAAGCCAATTGGAAGCAATGCTTGAACTAATTCATCAAGGATTTGTTGAAAGAACCTATGCTATCCGTCTTAGTTTCCTAGTGCTGCTGCAGCTGAAATACCACAAGGGCTGTTTAAAAGAAGAGAAATTTCTTTCTTATGCTTCAGGAGGATAAAAGGCTAAGTACAGGGTGTGACTGTCAGAGAAGGTTCTTCATATATTTCAGCTTTTGTTGTTCTTAGATTCCACTGAGACAGCTCCGACTCACATTGACCTTAGGGACAACAGAACAGAACCCTGACTGACCCTGAACCATCCTAGCAACTTTTGTTGTGCTTAAATTCATTTGTTGTCAGTTTATTCATTGATATTTCAGCTTCTAGCCATCTACAAATCTCTGGTTTGTAGATATAGCAGCATTCCTTATCATCAAACAATCTGTTTCCCCTGTATATGCTTGTGTCTTTCTAATCTATGGTTTTTATGATTCAGAAGTGATTAGGTTTCCTGTACATACTCCCAAATAAGATTATATTCATGGGTACAATGGTCAGAATTCTAACACATATTCTGGGGACTACAATTCAATGATAACATCACCTAAAGGGAAGTAATTAAATAATTATCAGTGGCTTTCCATGCACATGCCAACCAAAAATAGGTTTGAAAGAATTCTTCAAATAATTTAACCTAACTCAAAACTCAAACTCACTTACTCTTGAATTTTTTCCAAATCAGTGATCTTCCGTTGAGTTTCCAAAAGTCTAAATAGTGACAGGAAGAGAATATGATCTTTCCCCCTCAATATTGCTGATGGATTTGAACTGCTAGAGAAGGGTGGCCTATGGGTTAACAGTACAACTTGCTATGGAGTCACTTATTATATCTCTTCTTTCCAGGTGTAAATCAGTCTGGCAGAGGCTATGAAATAATTGTATAGAGTACAAGACCTGTGGAAGCACTGCTTGCGTGAAAAAGAAGGGATTTATAATTCAGTAATATTCAGGTCAAACAATGCTGAAGGCTGATTTTTTTTTATGGTAAATACCTTTTTCTATAAAAGGTTGGTTGTACTTAAAATTTATAGCATTGCTTATGGAAGCAAAAACGATATTGTAAAGGGGGGGAAAGTCAGGATAACCATCAGCTACAGCACATTATAGCAGCATATAGCTGTTTCATGGATTTATTATAATAGTTTTAAAAGGTCATTTAAATATGAAGACAATTGTTAAATGTGGCTTTTTAAGAATTTGCTTTCAGCAAGTGACATCAAGATTTAGATAAAATGAACTTATAGGACAAAGCTCAGCTCAAGAGTAAGATTGAGACCCATTTATTGTTCTTTTTGAATGCTCTAGTCTCCTAGTTTGGGTAATAACTGACCCGTATTCAAATGAGAGCTTGGTTTTTCCTACAGTATAAGAAGGTCTGGGAGACACCATCCTTCAGTTTCAATGAGTTATTAAGAATTTTTAAAAAATATATTTTCTATTCTCTTCCTTAAGGAGTTCCGGTGGTACAGTGCGTTATGTGTTGGGCTCTTCACTAAAAGGTAGAAGGTCCAAATCCTCCAGTCACTCAGAGGCAAGGAAATAGGAAATCTGTCTCTCTAAAGATTTATAATCTTCCAAGTCCAAAAGAGGGTTATTGTGAGTTGGAATAGATTTTTTAGCAATAGGTTGGGGTTTTTAATTTTTATTCTTCCCATTCAGCCTTATCTTCTGTTTCAGGAAATAAGCTCACCACTGATAGG
>NW_006399797.1:4526376-4533954 GCF_000299155.1 Elephantulus edwardii | reverse complement strand
GCTGTGAACAATCTCAATCTCTTCGTCATCCATCCTGACGCTGCCAATTGGTCCAGTGGTGAGAATCTTTGTCTTCTTGACATTGAGCCTCAGTCCATAGTAATAAATTGCCCTGCCAACCCCAAGGCAGGTGGCTTGAATCTATCAGCTGCTCTGAGGAAGAAAAATGGGCAGTATCCTATTCTATGATTTACATAGCCTCTGCAAACCTGCTGGAGGGTCAACTATGAGTTAGTTCCAATTCCCCAGCAATGAGACTTTTTTACATACACTGACAAATAAGAATTTAAAATTCAGAAATTGTCTGGTGACAGAGCCTGTAATAAGTTGCATCGTTAACACAGAGGCCACTTATCTCTGGCAGTTTGAATCCACCAGCAGCTCTTCAGGAGAAAGATGAACAATCTCATTTCGTTTGAGTCTTGGAAACCCAATGGAAGGTCAGATTGTAGTCGATTTTGGCACAGGTATTGAGAAATACCTGTATAAAATATAAAGAATACAGGCAATTCTAAAAATGTCATTTCTAATGCTTTATAAACCAACTTACACTTGATGGTTAACAAAATTTAAAAAATGCCCTAATGGTTTAAACTCGTCTTCAGGTAAATAAAAAACACAAAAACACTTATCCTCCAGAATCGAACTGCTCCAAGCTGGAGACTCACTCTCAGGCAGGACCCAAAGACTTTTTTTTTTATGTTTGGAAGTTGTTTTATTACCTTTTTTTTTTAATTTCTTTATTTATCATTTCAACGAACATCTATAGAGATTTTGGAATTCCATTCATTCACTGTTGCACCCCTCTCCCCGCTCCCCCCCCGTTTGCTCCTCTCCTTCAAACGCAAAAGAAAAACTCCCTCATTGGTATGCAATCCCCCAACCCCCAAATAGAATCCATTCTGCAACCCTCATTCCGTACTCTTACGATAAATGTAATGCCCTAAAATTTAAAATATTCCCTCCCCCAAAGACTTCAATGCCGTAAACATATTTCATCCAGTTTTTCTCAGTCTTACCCCCATCCCGATGTCAGCCTCATTCTACAACAGTGGCATCATATAGCATTTGTCCTTTTGTGACTGAGATAACTCACTGGTGTCCTCCAGGGTCACCCATTTTGAATAATATTGCATGAGTTCCTTGTTTTTCAATGCAGCATAATATTCCATTGTGCGAATATACCACAGCTTCTCTACCCACTCGTTTGTTGATGGGCATTTGGGTTGTTTCCAACTCCTTGCTATTGTAAACAAAGCCGCAATAAACATGGGTATGCATATATCTACTTGGGTGCCATTTATGGTCTCTTTAGGGTATATTTCCAGTAGTGGAATTGCTGGGTCAAATGGTATCTCTATTTGCAACTTTTTGAGAAAGCGCCACATCACTTTCCACAGGGTTGCACCATTTTACACTCCCACCAACAGTGAATAAGGGTTCCAGTCTCTCCACAACCTCACCAGCATTTGTTGCTTGCTGTTCTGTTAAATTTTGCTAGTCTTACTGGGGTAAGATGATATCTCATAGTTGTCTTGATTTGCATCTCTCTCAGAGCTAGGAATTTTGAACATTTCTTCATGTGCTTGTTGGCCATCTGAATGTCTTCCTTGGTGAAGTGTCTGTTCATATCCTGTGCCCATTTTTCAATTGGATTACTCACCTTTATCTTGTTGTGGTGCTCAAATATTTTATAAATTCTAGATATGAGTCCCTTCTCTGATATGTCATTACCAAACACTTTTTCCCAGTCTGTGGCTTCCCTTTTTACCCTGTTAGAGACGTTTCTGGATGCGCATAGGGATTTGATTCTTAGAAGGTCCCGTTCATCTATTTTATCTTCTCCTGGTTGTAAATTTTTCAGAATACTTGGAAGACTCTTTATGTTGTGGATTAGGACTACTAAAGTTTTTCCAAGCTTTTCTTGAATGAAATTTATAGTCCTTGGTTTTAGTCCTAGGTCCATGATCCACCTTGAGTTGGTTTTTGTATATGGAGTGAGGTGGGGATCTTGTTTAATTCTTCTGCAGATAGATTTCCAATTTTGCCAACACCATTTGTTAAAAAGGCTGTCATTTCCCCACCTAACTGTTTTCATCTCCTTGTCAAAAATCAGTTGACCATAAATAGATGGGCTGATTTCCGGGTTCTCAATTCTATTCCTTTGATCTATGTGTCTGTCATTGTACCAGTACCATGCTGTCTTGACTACCATGGCAGTGTAGTAGGATTTTAAATCAGAAAGTGAGATGCCTCCTACCT
Organism: Elephantulus edwardii; assembly: GCF_000299155.1. Lineage (NCBI taxonomy): Eukaryota > Metazoa > Chordata > Mammalia > Macroscelidea > Macroscelididae > Elephantulus > Elephantulus edwardii. The sequence continues at coordinate 4,531,692 of NW_006399797.1, read as the reverse complement.
TTTTTCTATTTTTGAGAAGTGCTTTGCTTATTCGTGGCTTCTTTCCATTCCAAATGAAGCTGGAGATTGCCTTTTCCATCTCATTGAAGAATAAAATTGTTATTTGTATTGGGATTGCATTGAACGTGTATATTGCCTTTAGTAGTATTGCCATTTTCACAACATTGAGCCTTCCTATCCATGAGCAGGGTATATTCTTCCACTTCTCTAGTCTTTTTTTTTGTTTCTTGTAATAATGTTTTGTAATTTTCTTTGAATAGATCTTTTGTGCTTCTAAAGGCCTTTTAAATACAAAGGTCAGTCCTTATTGCTTAAACAAGAGGCTTTCAAGCCACAGCTGATTGTTAATGAAATCAGAAACAGCCAATCAGCTTACATCTGATGGTTAACAAAATAAAAAATACTCCAGATTTACACCAGATTACACCCAGATTTCAGGTATGTGAAAACAGATATGTCTTAGAGAAAATACAGCTGTAATTTTATTTGGAGGCAAGAATTATGAGGCTTCACCTCACATACTTTGGACACTCCTTAAAGAAGGACAGGATGCTAGGAAAGGTGGAGGATTGATAAAGGAGAGGAAGACCACTCAACCAGGTGGATTGACATGGTGACTGCAGCAATGGGCTCCTGTGAGTCAGGAAGCGTAAAGAAGGCACTGGATAGAACAGGCTTCAGATCCTTTGTTCATAGGGTCTCTATAAGTTGTATTCAATTTGACACCAGCCAACAACAACTATGCTTTATAAGATAATGGTGGATTTTTTAGTACTGGGACAAGAACGTTATGATTTTAGGGTTTGTTTTGTTTTGTTTTTTAATTTGTTCTTTTAATTTTTATGGTGCTTTGTAAGGAAGAAATATAAAGAGTTCATGTGAGTGTTCAAGACAAAAAAGAAACCTCTGCAAATCAATGAATGTGAATTTGTGTGTGTGTGTGTGTGTGTGTGTGTGTTTTCACATTTCAGTATAACTGGAGAGAAATATAAACATATTTGCTCCTTGTATTGGGGGGAAATCTGTCAGATAAGGATTTCTAGTTATGATTTCTAGTTACTGGAAAGTTCAATCAGAGGTAAGCAGTCATTTCTGGGTCACCTGCTTCCTTGGCTCCTGTCTCAGCCATTCCCTGTTCACTTGAGGCCAAAATTTACTAGAAGGATCTTTAGTTCCTTTCAGCAGAACAAGTTCTCCTGTGGCTGTTCTATGAAGCAATTCAGCTTGCACAATGAGGGCACAGGAGGGCATACTCTTGTTGAACTCACCTCAGCATCTTTCCTTATAATTCTTTCACCTTCAGAACATACCAAGTGGTGTCTGAACAGCTCTTGAACTTAGACTTTGAGGCTTGCCCAAGTCTAATCTAATTTTGAAGCAATAATCACCATGCCATTGAAAGTGTGACAGAAAATGTGAGTACATCAAAGCAGGAAGACATTTCATTTTATTAAATTTAAGGAAACTTTGATAAGCAATAAACATTAATACTGAGCTTTCTACATTTTGTAAATGGCTCTCTAATCTTCCTTATGAGGTCATGGAGGATTTCCTATGTGGAATTTAAATGTCAATAATATTGAGCAGTCAGTTTGCTGTTTTCTGTTCAGATCACGACAATGGAATCTTTGCTCAAATGAAATGATAGAAATACTGTATGTTTGTGAGTTGACATAACGTTTTAGAAGATAGTTTTTAATATGTTGGGTACAGTAATTCTATTTCCTAGAATGGATAAAAAGAATTACAATGTTCGAAGATGGGTCTGCATTAATGATGTCAGATTGGCAACTTGATACAATACTTGTTTTAATTTTGATAAACTCCTCCCAATTAGCCTAATGATATAAATATTAAAGTGGGAATGCTTTATCCCCCCCCACATGTCATAGAATCGTTATTTTTTTTCCCCTTTTAGTACCGGAAATCAAAAAACGTACTGTGATGGGAAATTCTGCGGTTAGGGACCTCTCTAAAGTACTCAAGAGCAACGGTGTCTCTCTGGAGACTAAGGTGCGCCTTATATAGGTCATGGTTTTTGCAATCACTTGTTATGCATCAGAGAGTTGGACAATGACTAGGGAGGATAGAAGGAGAATTGACGCCTTTGAGCTGGGTGCTGGAGAAGAGTACTGAATGTACCATGGACTGCCAAGAAAACAAATAGATTGATCCTAGAGAGGGTTAAACCAGGCTGCTCCTTGGAGGCAAGGATTCTGGGGCTTCGCCTGACATACTTTGGACATGTTGTAAGGAGAGACAGGTCTTTGGAGAGTGACATCATGTTGGGCAGAGTGGAGGGATGGCACGGGAGGGGAAGGCCCTCTATGAGGTGGATTGATTCAGTAGCTGGGGTAATCGGGATGGATGTGTCAGAGGCAATGAGGTTGGCAGAGTTTAGGGCTGTTGTACATAGGGTCGCTATGAGTCACAAGTGACTCGACGGCACATAACAACAACAACAGTACCTAGTGGTATTATTTATCATCAAGTCAGAACGTACTCACAGCTGACCCTCCAGTGAGTGTTCAGAAGCTGTAAATCACATGGTAGGAGGTGCTTATCTTTCTCCCAAGGAGCCACCGTTGGTAGAATCAAACCATGTATCTTTGTGTTGGCAGTGCCACAATGGCAAAAAACTCGACCTCTTATAGAATCTTAGAATTTGCCTGCAGGGTCAATTCCACCTCCCCCTTTTTCTCTGTTTTAGCAAAAGACCCTAATAGGACTTTTAAACAAACTTCATAATTCCTAGAGAAAGTATGGCTTTTTTCATTTGTTTTGTCATATTTTCCTTGTAGCTGACAATAATAACTCTAATAATGATATTAATAACTCTAAAAATAATTTCCTTAATTTTTTCAAAGCTGGAATACTATTTAAATCTATTTAATTTGATGCATAGATATAAACTCACTCAGGTCATTCATAATAAAAGCTCTGATGCCTGAAGCTGCCTTTCTCAGGTATGGAAGTCAAGGTGACTTCTCTTTCTGTTTCAATTACTTAGCTTTGTCATAGTTTAACTATTACAGTGATGGAAGGCTTGCACTACACTTATTTATGAAGGTTGACATTTCAGAAGAAAGAAATCTTCCCCAATGAGAGTGGAGGAAAGTTAATGGATACAAAAAAGATGCCAAAAAATAGTGCAACGAAATGATTCCATTGTTAAAGAAGTTTGGGGAATCACAAAACATCAGCCCTTCCTAGTAAGTAATGAATTGTTACCAGCAATTACTCTGTGCCTGGCTTGCTTTCTACCTTTTTTGCCGGAGAGTTACTACAGAGAGCCTAGTTTTAACTTTGTAAACTGATGACATTTTCCTCATGCCCTTGAAAATACGCAAGCAATGGAGCCCAGAAGAACTGTTTTTGCATGGCGTTTAACTTCAAATACAATAGAGCTGGAGATGACATTTGGAATGGGCTAATATATTTTGTTAAATGGCACTTTCAATAAGCTCTATAAGCTTCATTACCAGTTTTCCTGAGCATAGTGAGTCTCAGATGTTTTGACCATCAGTCACCACTGAAACATATAGGAAAACATAATCTTGAAATGCTGTGGATATGTACATATTTACAATCAATTTAAATACTAATGAAAGAGGCAGTAGATTGCAGGCCGAGGTAGAGACAACAACTATATTTTGCATGAATTTGTCAAAACTGTCCACAGTATTTTAACCCCACAATCAATAAGAAGATAAATCTATAGTGGGTTACTGCTGTCATATACTTCTAGAGGATTTACTATGTGCCTGGCACCATGTGAAATGTTTTATATATATTCTCTCATTTGATCCTCAAAACTATAGCATGGCATAAGCATAATCACCATTTTACAGATGAGAAAACTGAGCCTTGCTCTTTTTCTTACTATATTCTTCTATTTCACATAAGAAATGTTGATATGTTGTTGTTGTTGTTGTTATGTGCCATCAAGTCACTTGCGACTCATAGCCACCCTATGTACAACAGCCCTAAACCCTGCTCTGTCCTGTGCCAACTGCACTGCCTCTGACACACCGATCCCGATTACCCCAGTCACTGAATCAATCCACCTCATAGAGCGCCTTCCCCTCCTGCGCTGTGATATACTTATATACAAATACAAACTGTTCTTAAAGTCATCTATTTTAATAGATATATAATTGAGTTGCAGTTTTTTTTCAGAGTAGAGAGATTGTCCTTTAAAAATGCTTTTTCCCAAAGGGTACCAACTGGGACCAAACATTTGGTAATACCATCTCAGAGAAGTGTCTCATAATGAAAGTCTACAGGATACTCCTGGGCCTCCACAAGAAAAAGACTGATAACCCAATTACAAAATAGGCAAAAGTCATGGAAAAAATTTCCACAGAGGATGATATTTCAATGGGCAATAGACACGTGAAGAAGTGCTCCAAATCACTGGCTATAAGGGAGATGCAAATCAAAACCACAATGAGATACTGTCTCACCCCGGTAGCAGTGGCAAAGTTTAACAGGACAGCAAGTAATAGATGTTGAAGATACGGCAAGATAGGAACTCTTATGCATTGTTGGTGGGACAACCAGAATGGTCCAACCACTCTGAAAGGCCGTTTGGCACTTCCTCAAAAAGCTGATTACAGAAATTCCATATGACCCAGCTATTCCACTGCTTGGAATATACCCTGAGAAAATGTTAACTGAGGCTCAAACAAAAACTTGTACACCAGTGTTCATAGCAGGGTGTTCACCATCAAAAGAACATGAAAACAACCTAACCACAATTGAATGGATTGAGAAACTGTGGTACATTCACATAGGGATACTATGCAACATGCAGGAGCAATGATTTTGTAAATTAGTATCTAAATTGGGAGAGACTGAAGAACATTATGCTGAGTGAACTAAATCCATCCCATAAGGATAATTACTGTGTAAAACCATTATTGTAGAATGAGTATGAGGATCCAAGGCGGGATGTGGGTGAGGAGGGGTTAGAGGAGCAGGTCCTAATCGTAGGATCACACAATTTGATGGGGACGGTGGTGAAGGAAATGGGAAGGATCCAGTGTGAAAAAAAATGTTTTGAAACCTTGTAGATAAATCAGTATAAAATAAAATAAAAAAAAATTTTAAATGCTGTCATAGAAGCTCCTCTTTTTCCTCACTTTATTTTTATTTTATATTGGTTTGCACACAAAATTTGTATACTTTGTATATCATTCATGGACATTGTATTTCACATTCCTAAAGGATCACTCATATACATTGTGTTTTATAAAATTAATTACCATTGACCTATTTTTATCCCATCTTTTCAAGTTCTGTGTCCTTCAAAAA
>NW_006399797.1:4518993-4524021 GCF_000299155.1 Elephantulus edwardii | reverse complement strand
CTTAGAGCTAGGGATTTTGAACATTTCTTCACGTGCTTGTTGGCCATCTGAATGTCTTCTTTGGTGAAGTGTCTGTTCATATCCTGTGCCAATTTTTCAGTTGGATTATTTACCTTTATCTTATTGTGGTGCTCACGTATTTTATAAATTCTAGATATATAAGTCCCTTATCTGATATGTCATTACCAAATACTTTTTCCCAGTCTGTGGCTTCCCTTTTAACCCTGTTGGAGAAGTTTTTGCATGTGAATAGGGATTTGATTCTTAAAAGGTCCCATTAATCTCTTTTATCTTCTCCTGGTTGTAGATTTTCCAGGATACTTGGGAGACTGTTTATGTTGTGGATTAGGACTACTAGAGTTCTTCCAAGCTTTTCTTTAATGAAGTTTATAGTCCTTGGTTTTAGTCCTAGATCCATGATCCACCTTGAGTTGGTGTTTTTATATGGAGTGAGTTGTGGGTCTTGCTTGAGTCTTCTGCAGATATTTTTCCAGTTTTGCCACCACCATTTGTTAAAAAGGCTGTCATTTCCCCACTTAACTGATTTCACTTCCTTGTAAAAAATCAGTTGACCAGATGTCCATTGGCTGATTTCTGGGTTCTCAATTCTATTCCATTGATCTATGTTTCTGTCACTGTACCAGTACCACTCTGTCTTAACCACCATGGCAGTGTAGTAGGATTTGAAATCAGGAGTGAGATGCCTCCTACTTTTTTTCTATTTATAAGGAGTGCTTTGCTTATTCAGGGCTTCTTTCCATTCCAAATGAAACTGGAGATTACTTTTTTCCATCTCCTTGAAAAATGGGATTGGTATTTTTATTGGTATTGCATTGAACATGTAAATTGCCTTTGGTAGTATTGCCATTTTCTCAATATTGAGTCTTCCTATCCATGAACAAGGGTTATTCTTCCACTTCTGCAGGTCTCTTTTTGTTTCTTGTAATGTTTTGTAATTTTCTTTTAATAGATCTTTTGTGTTTCTGGTTAGATTTACTCCCAAGTATTTAATCTTCTGATCACTATTTTGAAAGGTATTGTTTTTCTTAGTTTAGGCTCTGTGTTTTCTTTGTCACTGTAGAGAAATCCAACTGATTTTTGTATGTTGATCTTGTATCCTGCTACTTTGCTGAATTGGTCGACTACATCCAATTGTTTTCTTACTGAGTCTTTAGGGTTTTCTAGGTATGCTATCATATCCTCTGCATAGAGAGATAATTTTACCTCCTCTTTGCCAATTTGGATACCACTTACTTCCTTCTCTTGTCTTATTGCTATCGCTAAGACTTTCAACACAATATTGAATAAGAGAGGTGAGAGTGGGCATCCTTGCCTAGTTCCTGTTCTTAAAGGGAATGCCTTTAACCTCTCTCCATTGAGAATGATGTTGGCTCTCAGGTTTGCATAAATACTTTTTACTATGTTAAAGAGTACTATGTAATCCTATTTTGTTGAGTGTTTTAACCAGGAAAGGGTGTTGGATTTTGTCAAAGACCTTTTCTGCATCAATTGATAGGATCATGTGGTTCTTTTTCTTTGCTTTGTTAATATGATGAATTACATTGATTGTTTTCCTTATGTCGAACCACTCTTGCATACCTGTTATAAATCCCACTTGGTCATAATGGATTATTTCTTTGATGTATTGTTGAATTCTATTGGCCAGTATTTTATTCAGTATTTTTGCATCTATGTTCATAAGATATATTGGCCTATAGTTTTCTATTTTGGTGGTGTTCTTTCCTGGCTTTGGTATCAAGGACATGTTTGCTTCATAGACTGAATCTGGCAGAAGTCTATCTTTCTCTATTTCCTGGAATAGTTTATGTAGAATTGGTGACAATTCTTCTTTGAATGTTTGATAAAATTCACTTGGAAAACCATCTGGTTCAGGTTGGAAATTGTTGTATTACCTTTTCAATTTCTTCTTTTGTAATGGTACTTGTCCTTTAGTGACTGAGATATTTCACTCAACATAATGTCCTCTAGGGTCACACATTTTCAATAATATTGCATGCATTCCTGGTTTTTCATTGCAGCGTAGTATTCCATTGTGTGAATATACCAGAGCTTCTCTATCCATTCATTTGTTGATGGGCACTTAGGTTGTTTGAACTCTTTACTATTGTGAACAAATCTGCGATAAACATGGGTGTGCATGTATCTTCTTGGGTGAACTTTTTAAAGTAGGGTGAAAAGGTAACTTATAGGCTTGGAAAAACATTTGTCACTGACATCTCAGATAAGGGTCTCACAATGAAAGTTTACAGAATATTATAGGGCTTCCAGAAAGAAAAGACTGATAAAATAATCACAAAGTGGGCAAACTCTAGAAAGATTTTTTTTACAAAGGAAGACATTCAGATGGCCAACATTCACATGAAGAAATGCTCCAAATTATTGGCAACAGGAGAAATGCAAATCAAAACCACAATAAGACACCATCTCACTCCAGCAGTAATAGCAAAGTTTAACAAGGCTCCAAGGTATAAATGTTGGAGAGGATATGGAGAGGTTGGAACTCTCATGCACTGCTGGTAGGATTGTAAAATTATATAGCCACTCTGAAATGCAGTTTCCGGCATTTCTTAAAATACTGGACATAAAAATCCCATATAATACTTGGAATAAAGCTCAATGATAGTAGAAAATAGAACTGAAACACAAACGAATATTTGTTCCCCTATATTCATTTTCCCAAGTGTCAAGGACTCTCCTTCATAGGGTCTCTATGAGTCGCCTGTGACTCGATGGCACTTAACAACAATAATATCAACTTTGAGAGAGAGATCCGCTGGCCCAGTGGACAGAAAGCGATGCTATCAAGCCAAAGTTGGGTGACTTTTAATCCGTGGCCCTCGGGCCTGTCTTTCATTGTTTTTGTTCAGACATTCCTCCAGGTCGTATAGCCCTGATGTATCCACTTGCCATACAGCGGTCACTTGTGGTTGCTGTGAGCCTGAACACTGTGACACTGATGTGTCAAATGCCTTAATGGTTGGCTACCCAATGTGGACAGAGAGTGGGGTGGAGCTCCCCGATTAAAACAAGCTTGGAAGGAGGAGTGGCATCCACTTCCATAATAGCTTGCCTCCAGAAACCCTGGAGAGAGGATGAAAGGCACCCAAGCATCGAATGCTCTCCTTCATAGGGTCACTACGAGTCGCCTGCGACTCGATGGTACTTAACAACAACAACAACATATTCCTAGTAGCGTTATTTATAATAGCAAGACAATTTAAACAACTCAAATGCCTATCATTGAATGAATGGATTGAGAAATTATGATACATTCACCCAATGAATTACTATGCAGCATTAAGAAACAACAATTTATAAAATACTATATATCATGTTGGTGGTGGGGAGGTCTGGTGGCCTAGTGGTAAGAAACTGCAAAGGCATGAGGTTCAAATGCACTAGCAGCTCCACAGGAGAAGAGTGGGCGGTCTCCTCCCAAAACCCTCCGAAAACCCACTGGATGGTCAACTGTGGGTCTGTTCTGACTCAATGGTACAACAACGACAATATATAATATGAGAGAGTCTGGAGGGCATTATGCTGAGTGACCTATGCCAGTTTCATAAGGACAAATATTTCATAAGACCATTAATGTAAAAATAAGATGACTAGTAAGATGTAGATGAAAATCCAAAAGGGGAAAGGAAGAGAGACAGGAGAATAGTAGGTGGAGAGAGGAAGAAATCACTAACATAGCAAAAACTGTGTGATATTTTTTCTATGCAACTTTCTGCAATCATTGTTGACCGCCCAGTTGAATTCATTCAGTTACCAGTAGACTCCTTTTTTTTTTGAGACTATCCCAATGGTCTCTTTGTTTGGATGTTGCTAAGACAAACGTGATGGGAACCAGATAAGTGGGAGAGTATTTTATGACTCTGCAATAACCTGGTTCAAGATAATTTACAATCTTTGAGTGTTCCTTTTTTGTCGATAGCCATAAAAAAGGACGTTTCTTTCCTAAGAAAAGGAAATTCTCAAATATTATTAAGATATCTGCCTTCTGCAATTTCAGTATCTTACTAATGATTAATGGTGAAAGTGAATAGTATGAGGTATAGTACGGAGCTGGAGTTTGGTGTTCAAAACCTCTTTCATTGGTTTTGTTGGGAGAGAGTAGCCTATGGGTTAAAAAGATTGGAGATCTTTTAAAAACTTTTATCTCCTCAAATATCTACTGATTTTTGTCTTGTTATAATTTCCAATGCTAAACTACACTGTGGATGTGTTTTTATATATTTTTTTTATCATGGAAAAAAAAGGTAGAAAGGATCCATTAAAGGGGGAAAGCCCACCATGTTCTCAACGAATGTAAATTTCTAGTTTAACTGTCACTCAATGATGATTTTATTTCTTTTCTTCCCCCCCCCTTAGCACATTAACCTCTGCAATTTGAACATCCAGATCAGTGAACTTTTCTTGAAAGCGACATACACTCACTCATCGTCATCAAGTCAAAACCAACTCATAACTGACCCTCTAGCAAGCTTCCAAGACTTGAAATCATACAAGAGGAGGTGATTGCCATCATTCTCTTGAGAAGCTGCTGGTGAATTATAAACTCCAGAGATGTTTGGGCTTGAGTTAACTGTATCACTCATTGCAGACTATACTACTCTGCTCCTTTATAAATCATAAGTAGTTCTTTAATTGAGGGAATTGTAAAATATAATCAAAAGTGTTAATGAAGCATCATTGCACTCTGTAGCTACATTGTATAATATTTGTAAACCCCTTGATAAATGCCTAGCATACATCCATCAACCACATAAAAATTTCTCAAATCAAAAGTAAAATTAAACTTTATTTATATACCCTTTGCTGTTATTCCAATCCTACTAGCCCTTCTCCAAAACCTGGTTTCTATATCTAATAGAATGAGAGTGAAAGTGAAACATGTCTTCTTTAGAATGAGAGTTTTCATGTTCTCTTTTGCATTAGTTGACCTAGGTAGAAACTAATTTCTGTCATGTTGTTGTTGTTGTTGTTGTTATGTGCCGTCGAGTC
>NW_006399797.1:4510927-4517518 GCF_000299155.1 Elephantulus edwardii | reverse complement strand
TTCCTTCAAAGCAGCTTGAACTTCTTCCTTCATCACCATAGGCTCTTGCTCATATGTTATTTCTTTAAATTCCTCTGGATCTGCCAATTCCTTTCTATATAATGCCTCAGTATATTCCTTCCATCTTCTTTTAATACTTCCTGGATCATTTAATATTCTGCCCAAAGCATCCTTGATTACAGCATGAAAATATTCCAGAGGATATTGGAGATTCTTGCTACTCCAGAATCCTAGATGACTTGGCATAGTAGATCAGATTTACCTTAACTGATTGACCTTTACTAAATTATGTTTCACTTACAGACACTGTACAGGAAAAATAGTGCAAGTGTAAAGGGCACCTCTCACTTTATGTAGGGAGCTGTAGTCCACAGGGAGTCAGTTGCGCTTGTAACCTATTAGTGTTATTTCTCAGGCAGCGGAATCTTCTTATTTGTATGAGTTAAACATTGTCATAGCAACTCTGGCAAACTATCAGAGTTATGCTTACACTTTTCTACAGTTATCATTACCAGTGCTTGATGAATCTTGGCTGAAAGCAGAGAGTTCCAGAAGAATGTCTGTGTTTCATTGACTATGCAAAGGCATTTGACTGTGTGGATCACAACAAATTGTGGTTAACCTTGACAAACATGGAAATTCCAGAACACCTGATTGTGCTCATGCAAAAATCTATACTAGGACCAGGAAGCAGTCATCAGAACAGAGCAAAGAAACACTGCATGATTCAATATCAGGAAAGGAATACATCAAGGATGTGTCCTGTCTCCATATCTTTTCAATGTGCGTGTGGAACAGATCATCCGATAGGCTGCTTTTATGAGGTAGAATATGGCATCAGGATTGGAGGAAGACTCATCAACAACCTGCGTCTTACAGATGACACAACCTTACTAGCTGAAACTGAGAAGGGCCTGAAGCGTTTACTGTTGTAGCTCAACATCAAGAAGATGAAGATTATCACCACTGAGATTGTTAACAACTTCAGCTTGCTTGGCTCCACAATCAACACTCTTGGCACCAGCAGTCAGGAAAGTAAAAGAGAAATTACATTAGAAAAATCTGCTGTCAATTTTCTCTCCAGAATGCTGAAGCAAGATGTCAGTCTAGAGACTAAGCTGTGCCTAATCCAGGCCATAGTCTTCACAATTACTTTCTATGCATCAGAGAGCTGGACAATGACCAATGATGGCAGAAGAAGAGCTGATGCCTTTGAGTTGTGGTGTTGGAGAAGAGTACCAAACATAGCTTGGACTGCCAAAAGAACTAACAAGTTTGTCTTGGAGAGGGTGAAACCATGCTATTACCTGGAGGCAAGGATCTTAAAGCTCCATCTTACACTTTGGGCATATTACAAGGATGGACTAGACATTGGAGGACATCATACTTGGAAGTTTGGAGAGACAGCACAGAAGAGGAAAGCCCTGGATGAAATTGATTGACACAATTACTGGGATAATGGGGGTAGGTGTGTCAGAGACAGTGAGATTGCTTCAGGATAGAGCAGGCTTCACAGTTATGGTGCATAGGGTCACTACAAGTCATAGTAGACTCAACAGCACTTAATAACAACAACAACAACAACAATCATCCGTCTTTCAACTTGCAGACAACTCCCCTGAAATACCATGATGTCTAAGGCTCTGAAGCTGCCAGGAAAAGTACAAGTCTAGAAATGCTACTGCTAGTCATATGTGTAAGTTTCCTGCGGCAACAGCCAAGAGGTGTCTCACATCAAACTTTGGGTCAGTGTCACTCTGATGCCAATTTAAGGGTTCTGCTCTTTTGTGCTTCCTCACACATGCAGAGGATGCCAAGAAGACTGCATTAGCGTGGTTTCTACCCAGCACAAGCCCTGTAAGAACCTATGGTTCTTCTCCAAAATACATCCATTGTGTTGTTGAAAGCTGATCATTATAGATGATTTGTTCTAACTAGTTTCTTTTCAGGAACACTGACATTCTTTTTGAAATTTGATGTCAATGGGCTTATTCTAGTTCATCAGAAAAATTTTTATGTTCTTAACCCTCAGACAGGTTTGTATTAGTTTTCTAGGGCTGCTGTGACAAACTACCACAAATTGCGTGGTTCAGAACGACAGAAATTTATTGTTTCACAGTCAGATCAAATAGTGTGAATTTAGGATGCTAGCAGGAGCATGCTCTCTCTGCAGGCTCTAGGGGAAAATCCGTTTTTTCTTTTCCAGCTTCTGGTATCTCTAGGCATTCTTTGGCTGATAGCAATTTTAAGTGTAACTGTGGTATGTTTGGTAATTTGTTCTGCACTGTGAACATAACTGTTGTGATATGCCAGCTTTCGCTGTCTGTTTTCTCTTTTATAAGAGTGCCACTTAGATGACATTAGAACTCCTTTTTGTATACCTTCATTTTAGTTAAATGATAATGATTTTAAAGATCCTTATTTTGAAACTAGTTTACATTCACTGGTACTGTGGGTTAAGACTTCAATCTACCTTTTGGGGAACTCAGTTCAATCAGTAATAGAGTCCTCATTTTCTCCCTTTTCCCCTTTCCCTGCTACTATTCATTTATATGTGGAAAAGGATACTTACAGATAAGACTTTTTTGAAGAAGGCACCACCTAGGTCCATTCACCAGCCACCAAGATCCTAATGAAACTGATGCAGAAATGTGTGATTCCAGCACTAGAAAATAACATTTTGGTTAAAACAGAAATGGGAAAGTATAATTTTGTACTGTTCTAATTAACCGAGGAATTTGGGAAAGCATGTGATGGTGACTTATCGTCCATAGGATTCTTCGGGAGGAAGATGGACAGTCTCCTTTCTGTTACTTATAACCTCCGAAAATTCACTGGAGGGTCATTTATGATTTGATTCCAACTCAGCTGCAATGAGCAAGTTTTTGTTCTGAAAAGGGTTTCATAAAATTTACTGCTCTTTCCTTGCTCTGGGATAAGAAATCTTTGTGTGTTATCATCAGTAAGTACTTAGACCCAAGACTTATTTACACCTGAAGTACCCATTTGAGTAGGACACTGTGCTGAGTGCAATACAGAGAAAGTTAAAGTCATCAAAAGCACGCATACTTGTGTAATGAATATTTTTATGGGCTAGGACTTGATTAAATATTTCTTTTCATCACTGACTTTAAATTACATTCCTCAGTATGATTTCTATTTAAAATGTTAATTTTTAATCTCCACAGAAATCTCTTCTGTGACTTTGCTGTGACTAAGCAGACAATCGCACATTAAATTTATGCCCTAAATAAGAATGCTATAGTATACAATTTACAATCATGGGATAATTTACAATCTTATATATGGATTAGAATTACTCCATTCATTTTAGAACATTAGACCTAAACTAAAGTTGTTCTTCTTAGGGAAATCTAGATAGTATATGTAGGAGAGAACACAGAGAAGAAGGACTAGAAGAACTAATTAATGATTTCAAAACAAAGTACATTAATGCAATGGTCACCAATATTTGGGAAGAGATTACCCAAGTAACACTGCTGTAATTGATGTGGTTTTTTGTGGTTGTGACAAAATGTATGTAGTGACTTTTCAGAAATTTTGAAATTGCTCTGAGATTGCTTATTTCCACGTAAAAGAGACATCTCACCTTACCACACCTGTCCCATGGGTGCAAATGTCACCTGTCCCACAGTTCTCTCTTTCTCAGTGACAACAGCATTATTACAAAGAGATTCCTGGTAGTCACAATATAAATTTTCTTTAAAATGTGAAACATTAGAATTGCCTTTTATTTCTTGCAGGATCTTTTGGAGGAAGTACTAAATATTTCAGAGAAAAGAAGACTTTGTTCAGTACTTAACAAAATGATAGTTTATATTGAGATGTGGTGCTGGAGAAGAGTATTGAGTATACCATGGACTGCTAGGAAAACAAACAGATTTGTCCTGGAAAGGGTTAAACCGGGTGGCTCCTTTGAGGCAAGGATTCTGAGGCTCCGTCTAACTTATTTTGGACATGTTGTGAGGAGAGACCGGTCCTTAGAGAGGGACATCATGCTTGGGAGGGTGGAGGGATGGCGCAGGAGAGGAAGGCCCTCTATCAGGTGGATTGATTCAGAGACTGGGGTAATTGGGATGGGAGTGTCGGAGACAGTGCTTTTGGCACAGGACAGAGCGGAGTTTAGGGCTGTTGTACATCCCTATGAGTCGCAAGAGACTCGACGGCACATAACAACAATAACAACAACATATCGAGTGTCTACAGTTAATCTGAGTGAATTAGTGAGCTGACAATTAACATAAATAATGTAAATAAAGAAATTAGCTCTTTTTTGGTGTTTTTCTTATTTTAAGGTGTTAGGGTTGGTTGTTTTTTTTTTTTAGATTTTAACTAAAGTTTATGCAGAACTTGGATTTCCATTCTTTCATTGTTGAACTTTTTTCTACCTGCCCACCCTCTACCCCCAGTTTGCTTTTCCCTTTGAAAAAAAATTATTTCATTGCTGTAAAATCACCACCACCACCACCACCACCAGTCTATTTTACTATGCAGCTCTTATTCTGGACTGTTGTCATGCAAATTATATCTAATCATATATTCCTTTTAAGCAGTTCTAGTCCTCATCTATTTCAATGCAGTGTACATTATTTATCCCTTCTTTTCTTAGGTTCCTCCCAACCCCCATGTCAGTCCTCTTTTACAACAGTGGCAATTATGGAGTATTTATCCTTTTGTGACTGAGATATTTTACTCAGTGTAATTTCCTCCAGGGCCATCATTTTGAATAATATTGCATGAGTTCATTGTTTTTCAATGCAGCATAGTATTCCATTGTGTGAATATACCAGAGCTTCTCTATCCATTCATTTGTTGATGGGCATTTGGGTTGTTTCCATCTCTTTGCTATTGTGAACAATGAAGCAATAAACATGGATGTGCATATATCTGTTTGAGTGGTAGTTCTGATTTCTTTTGGGTGTATTCCCAGTAGTGGAATTGTTAGGTGAAATGGTATTTCTATTTTCAACTTTCTGAAAAAGCATCATCCTGCCTTTCATAGTGGTTGCACCATTTGACACTCCCACCAACAGTGAATATGGTTCCAGTTTCTGCACAATCTCACTAGCATTTGTTGAATTATGCTGTTGTTACTGGGGTGAGATGATATATAATAGTCGTTTTGATTTGCATCTTTCTTAGAGCTAGGGATTTTGAACATTTCTTCATGTATTTGTTTGTGATTTGAATGTCTTCTTTGGTGAAGTATCTGTTCATATTCTGTGTCCATTTTGTGACTGGGTTGTTTATCTTGTTGTAGTGCTGGAGTATTCTATAAATTCCAGATACCAGTCTCTTGTCAGACTTATATGTCATTGTTGTTGTTATGTGCTGTTGAGTCACCTGTGACGCACAGCAACCCTATGTACAACAGCCCTAAACCCTGCTTTATCCTGTGCCAATCTTATTGTCTCTGACACACCTACCCCCATTACCCCAGTCACTGAATCAATCCATCTCATTGACACTCCACCCTCCCAAGCATAATGTTTGTCTCCAAGGACTGGTTCATCCTTGCAACATGTCTAAGTGTGTCAGAGGAGGTTTCAGAATCCTTACCTCCAAGGAGCAGCCTGACTTCACCATCTTCAACAAACTTTTTTCTTCTCTTATTGTTCTATGGTATATTCAATACTCTTTTCCAATATCACAGCTCAAAGGCATCAATTTTCCTTCTATTATTCCTAGTCATTGCCCAGCTCTGATGCATAGCAAGTGATCGCATCGTAGTCTCCAGACTAACAGTGTTGCTCTTCAGTACTTTGGAGAGGTCTCTGATAGCAGATTTCCCAATGCAGTAAATCTATTAATTTCCTGGCTGCTGGTGCCAAGCATCAGGTATGTATGTCATTACCAAATATATTTTCCTAGACTGTGGCTTTCCTTTTTACCCTGTTGGAGAAGATTTTGGATATGCATAGGGATTTGATTCTTAGAAGGTCCCATTCATTTATTTTATCTTTTCCTGGTTGTAGGTGTTTCAGGATGCTTGGAAGACTACGTATGTTGTGGATTAGGACTTCTAGAGTTCTTCAAAGCATTTGACTAATGAAGTTTATAATCCTTGGTTTTAGATCTACGTCCTTGATCCACTTTGAGATGGTTTTTGTGTATGGTGTGAGGTGTGAATCTTACGTGAGTTTTCTGCAGATAGTTCTCCAAATTTACCAACACTGATTGTTAAAAAGGCTGTTGTTTCCCTACTTAATGGATTTTATCTTTGTCAAAAATCAGTTGACCATAGGTAGATGAGCTGATTTCTGGGTTCTCAGTTCTGTTCCATTGATCTATGTGTCTGTATCCTCTTTGTCACTGTAGAGAAATCCAATTGATTTTTGTATGTTGATTTTGTATCCTACAACATTGCTGAACTTGTCAACTATGTCTAGTAGTTTTCTCACTGAGTCTTTAGGGTTTTCTAAGTATACTATCATATCATCTGCATGGAGAGATAATTTTATCTCCTCTTTGCCAATTTGGATACCTCTTATATTCTCTTGTCTTAGTTCTATCATTAAGACTTCTAATACAAGTAAGAGAGGTGATAGTGGGCATCCTTGCCTAGTTCGT
>NW_006399797.1:4504747-4510362 GCF_000299155.1 Elephantulus edwardii | reverse complement strand
AATTTCTTCTTTTGTAATGGGTCTGTTCAGGTGTTCAATTTCAGTTTGTGTCAGTTTAGGTAGGTTTTTCATTTCTAGGTATTCGTCCATTTCCTCTAGGTTTTCATATTTGTTTGAGTATAGTTTTTCATAATATTCTAATATTATCCATTTTATCCATTTTAGTTGGTTCTGTTGTGATATTGCCTGTTTCGTCTCTTATTCAAATTATTTGTGTCTTTTCCTTTGTTAGTTTTGCTAGTGGTTTGCTGATCTTATTGACCTTTTCAAAGAACCAACTTCTAGTTTTATTGATGGTTTCAATTGTTTTTCAGTTTTCTATATCATAATGTGCATGAGACGTTCTCCAGAATAGATTACATTTTGGGTCACAAGACAAGCATCAATAAATTAACAAACAAACATGGAAATAATACAAAGTATCTTCTGAGACCAAACTGCCACAAAATTAGAAGTTAATGACAAGAGGATAAAGGAGAAAAACCATACATTTGGAAGCTGAACAACACCTTGCTTGAACATGAGTGGGTACTAGAAGAAATAAAAAATGAAATTAAAAATTTTCTTGAAACAAATGACAATGAGAACACTGCTTACCAAAATCTCTGTGAAACAGCCAAAGCAGTAATTAATTTATAGCCATAAGTAACCACATCAAAAGGCAGGAAAAAATGACCATTGACTCTCAAACCCAACATCTCCAACAAATTGAAAAAGAACAGCAAGAAGACCCAACACCCTCTTAAAAAAACTGAAATAATAAAAATTAGGCTACCCTTTTATTTTTAGTTTATTTTTTAGGTGTGTCTCTTGTAGACAACATGTTGATGAGTTGGTTTTGTTTTTTTTTTCCAATCTAATCTACTACTCTCTTTTCTTTTTGGTGGTACATTTAACCATTCACGTGCAGTGTGATTTTTGAGAGGCAAGTTTTTATTGTTATCATTTTGTTAAGTTCTTTTTGATGTTGTTGTTGGTTACTTTGGTCCATCATCCTTTCTGTGGCACCTCTGTAAGGAGGAGATCAATAAATGTTTCCTGTAATTCTGGTCTTGTTTTTACAAATTCCCTTACATTCTGCTTTTCTGAGAATATCTTGATCTTTCCTTCATATTTGACAGACAGTTTTGGTGGGTATATTATTCTTGGTTGAGAGTTGTGTGTTGAGTGTTCAACATATGACATTCCACTGTCGTCTCGCTCCATGGTTTCTGTTGAGAAATTGGCACTGAATCATATTTGCTCTCTTTTGTAGGTTACTCTTTGTTTCTCCCTAGCTGCTTTCAGAATAAGATAATTTCAGAATTTTCCTTATATTTGGTTCTGGCAAATTTGACTAAGATATGTTTTAGTGTTTTTCTTTAGAGGTCTTTTCTATATGGTGTTTGCTCAGCTTTATTATGTCTAGAAAGTTTTCTTCTTATAATTCTTCCACAGCTTTCTCAGTGCCTTTATTTACTTGCTTTTCCTTTTCTGGGATTCTGATTATGCATATGTTATTCCTCTTGATGGTGTCCCACATTATTCTTAAGATTTTTATCCCCCTTTCCCTTTTTACCCTGCTTTATATTCTAACAGATGAGTAGTGGCGATTCTATCTTCTTTTTCACTGGTTCAGTGTTTCATCTCTTCAGCTTTGTCCATATGTCCCTTTAATATGTTGACAGAATGTGAAACATTGCCCTCATATTTTTGATTGTGGTTTCTTGTTTTTCCAGAGCCTCTAATGTCTCTTTTGTTTTATGTGCAGTGTTTTAAATTATTTTTATTTTTAAGTTACTCTTGGTTTTTGCTTGCAGTGTCCTGTAATTCTTCAGTTTTATCTTTCACTCACTGAAAATATTCAATCACTGTTTTTTTTCTTTTGTTGTTTTTTGATTTTTTTTTCTGTCAGAAACTTCCATCAGACTTTCTGGCTTTAGGAAATCCATTGATACTGTGTTACTTTTGGTTGGTGACATCTTATTTAGGTTTTTGCTGGGTGTGATGTAGCCTGCTTCCTATGGAACATTGTCATAGTGAAGTTTTCACTCCTGGGGTAATAGCAGGCTCTTGGTTTGATGTCACTGCTCAGAGGAGAGTGGGGCAGCTACTCTGCCTTAATTTCTTTCTGAACTTTTGACTCAAGGAAAGAGTTACTTCAGTTTGGTAGAGATAAGGCCTATGAATTAGCAGCCTCCTCTGTCATACAACTGATGCAGTTAGGTCAGTCCAAGGTACTCTGGGCTAAAAGCAGCTCACTCTTTGTTAGTGGAGAGGAAATGAAATTGGTTTACCTGTGATACTGACGTCTCTGGTGCAATTCAGAGGGGCAGTAGTGAGTCGTCCTCCAGGTGCTGGAGCTGGGGCATCCAGGCTGTGGGTTCAAAAGGTAAGTTTAGGTCCTCCATGCAGCTGGGGCAAGACTTCAAAGTGTTGGGGGTGGGACTTCCAGGCAGCAGGCTGAGCATGCAGGCAGTAGGACTGGGATTTACAGGCAAGTGGCTGATGTTGAGCTTTCAGACAGCACATAGGAGGCTCCAGGCAGCTGGCTAAGGTCCTTTAGGTAGCAGGTTCAGGGTCCAGGTGGCAGGACTTGGGAGGCCTCCAGTTAGAGGAGATGGGCCCTGCCAGGAGTGGTGCCACAGCCTAATGTTCCTGGCAAGAGACAAGCCCAGGACACACTAAGAAAATTTTAAGACAGATATCTTGCTAATTGACTGGATAAGCGACACAGAAGTGACAAAAATCAGCTCCTTTACAGGAATAACTTTGAATGTTAAACTGTGCAATTTTTTCCCTCATAATAGATTTAATTTTCATAGTTAATGAAATAGCTAAAAACCTTTACAAATCAGGTTATATTTGTTGTTGTTGTTGTTATGTTCTGTCAAGTCACCTGCAACTCACAGCAACCCTATGTACAACATCCCTAATACTTGCTCTATCCTGTGCCAATCTTATTGTTTCTGACATATCTAACCCCATTATTCTAGTCACTGAATTAATCCATCTCATTATAGGTCTTCTTTTCCTGTGCTGTCCCTCTACCCTCTCAAGCATGGTGTCCCTATCTTAAAGGTCGCTCCTTGCAACATGTCCAAAGTATTTCAGATGAAGTGTCAGAATCCTTGCCTCCAAGGAGCAGCCTTGTTTCACTCTCTGTAGGACAAATCTCTTTGTTCTCTTAGCATCCCGTGATATATTCAATCTTCTTCTCCAGCACCACAGCTCAAAAGCATCAATTCTCCTTCTATCATTTTTGGTTATTGGTCAGCTTTCTGATGCGTAGTAATTGCAAAGACCATGGCCTGTATCAGGCACACCTCAGTCTCTAGACTGACATCATTACTCTTCAGTACTTTGGATTGGTCTCTGACAAAAGACTTTCCCAGTACAATTTGTTTTTCAGTTTTCTGGCTGCTGATGCCAAGAGTGTTGTTGTAGAGTCAAGCAAACTAAAGCTTTTAACAATCTCAATCTCTTCACCTAGAGTGATGCTACCAATCAGCCCTGTGGTGAGAATCTTTGTTTTCGTGATACTGAGCTTCAATCCATATTGAAAGCTATAGTCCTTGACCTTCTGCAACAAGTGCTTCAGGTCATCCCCAGTTTCAGCAAGTAGGGCTGTATCGTCTGCATAATCACAGATTGTTAATGAGTCTTTCTCCAATCCTGATGCCACATTTTTCCTCAGAGCCCAGCCTCTTGGGTAATCTGTTCTGTATATGGATTGAGTTATTTTTAAACTTAAATTATATTTGTTGTTTTTGTAGTTTCTTATTGATATTTGATCCTGCCAATATCTTTTTCTGAGATCTGATACTATCTCAGTCCATTCTTAAATGAATAAGGCCCATTTTTATATCTTTCTTTAAGTTGAATGTGTACATAGGTTGTAACATTAATTTCAGTTGCACCAGTTCTTGCAGAAGGACGTTATGCTTGGAAAGATAGAGGGTAAATGTAGGAAAGAAAGATCTTGGATAAGATGGATTGACATAGTGACTGTGACAATGGCTCAGGATAGGTCAAGGTTCTGATCCATTGTTCATAAGGGTGCTGTGAGTCATCGTTGACTTTATGGCACATAACAACACAACAATAATCTAACAGTGAGCTCTGGTATCCTAGTGGTAAGAAGCTGAGCTGAAATCCCAAAATCACATGCTTAAATCAATCAGCTGCTCTGTGGAAGAAGGATGGGCAGTTTCCTTCATTGCAAAACTCATTGGAAAGTCAGCTATGAGTGAATTCTAAGCAAGCTGCCACACAATAACAACAAATCTAACATCAACTAGTCAAATATCTGTCTTAGAATAGCATTCATAGTGTATGTTCTATGTTATTAAAAAAAATTGAACATTTATTTCTAGATTTGGAAGCAGGAATAGCATCCACTTCCTAAATAATGTGCCTCTGGAAACTCCATGAACTTTGATAAATGTCAGTTGTACTGGGACTTTAGGCCTTTTGTTCGTAGGGTTGCTATGAGTAATGTTCAACTCAAAGGCAATGAACAACAACAATAACTTCTATATATAAAAAAAAATCTTTAACATTGCTGTTTTGATAAACAATGCAAAGTAGCATTTCTTCATTATGACTCAATGTATGTACTTTGAGTTTTTAATATAGTTATCTTTCTGAGATTGGTTCATAAATACAGGTTGTATATAAGTTGTGTGTAAATTGAATATTTGTAACCCCCAAGAGTTTGTACTTCTCTCTGACATACCAAATAATGTATTATTTTCTATATCTCTCTTTTGATTCTATTTTTCCTTTATTTGCTCATTCAAATAAATTCTTACCTAGTTGTCAGAGTAGAATGTATCTGCAACAGGTATAAGCTCGTTGATGTAATTGATGTAAAGATTTATATGTTATTAGGTGTGCTGGAGTCAATGAGAATGACTCAGGATAGGGTAGTCTTTAGAGCTGTTGTGCATGGGGTTGCTATGAGTCATAGGTGACTCTACAGAACACAATAACAATAATTCAAAGCTATTTGCTTAAATGGAAAGGATGCTGAAGTAAGAGAGCTGAACAGGAGGTTTCAAAGGAGAGGTCAAAAAGACAAGGCAAGACAAGGCAAAATAGTATAGCAAAATGTTCACAGAGTAGGAGTTATAAAACCAGAAATTAACAACATGCTTGGCATTCCTTAAACTGAAGGATATTAAAAACGAATTCAATCATTGAGTTGCAATATTTAAAAATTCCATGAGGAAAATCTTGAATCATGAGTGATACAGGAAGAATCAAAAGACGCTGTAGTGAATATACAGAATCGCTGTACCAAAAAATAAATAAAAAGTTTTGGTTGACAGTAAACCATTTCAAGATGTGCCATATGTTTAGAGCCAATATTACTGAAAGTATTCCTAATTCAAGATTCACAAAAGGCATTGGCAAGAAAACTGAAACCATTGGAATTGATGGAATAACAATTGAAGTATTTTAGGAAAACATACACACATGGACATGCTCATCAGTTTTCATACAAAGGTATTTGGAAGATAGCTACCTGGCCAACCCACTGGAAAAAGTTTTCATTTGTTTCCACTAAAAAAAGAAAGACATCCAACAGAAAGTGTAAATTATTGAATGTTGTTGTTGTTGTTGTTGTTGTT
>NW_006399797.1:4500691-4503547 GCF_000299155.1 Elephantulus edwardii | reverse complement strand
TTGGATGATCTTCAGTAGAATCTTGCTTGCATGTGAAATCAATGACACTGTTCTGTAGTTTCCACACTCAGTTGGGTCACCTTTCTTTGGAATGGGAAGTAAATTCTTCCTAAATATTACTCAAAACAGCTGTAAGTGGCAGAAATTCATGCTGGATTCAGGCGATGCCATAGAATGAAGGATATTTTATCGGATTTCTAATTAATCTTGACTGAAAGCAGACAATACTGTAATGTTTACTTATCTGTTATTGAATATACAAAAGGATTTTACTACATGGATTATAACAAACTAGTTAACATTGAGAAGAATAGGAATCCCAAAAAACTGTGTACATGCAGGACCTATACATAGACCAAAAATCTGTTGTCTGAACAGAACAAGTGAACATTGTGTGGAAATATGTGTGTCAGGGTAGTATCTTTCTCCATATCTATCAATTTGTATGCTGAACAAATCATTCATGAAACCAGACTGCATGAAACATAACATGATAGCAGAATTTGAGAAAGACTCAGTAACAACCTGCGTTATCCATATGACACCACCTTGCTTGCAGAAAGACCTGAAGAGGTTCTTGCAGAAGACCAAAAATAAAACCTTCAACATCAATTATATCTCTACATTTTTTTAAAAAAAATTCTTTACCATTGACCAGGTAGGAATCTTCATGATAGATGGAAAAAAGTGAGGTTCTCAACAATTTCACTTTACAGTCAACACCAATGGTACTAGTAGTGAAGGTATCAAAAGATGTCTTTAAATGGATTAATCTGCTGTCAAGGACCTATGCAAAGTTCAAAAGAGCAAAAATATCAGTTTAACGACTAAGGAGCACCTGAGCTAAGCCATGGTGGAATTGATTCCTTCCTATGCATTTGTTGATGCTTTTGAATTGTGTTGTTGGTAAGGATTATTGAATATACATGGACTTCCAAGTGAATGAACAAATCTGTATTTAAAATAGGTGCAAACAAGATGCTCCTTAGAGACAAGGTAGGTGAGTATCTCACTAATTTTGACTCGCATACTTTGTCATGTTGTCAAGAGAGACTAGTTCTTGGAAAAAGATATCATGCTGGGAAAAGTAGAAGATCAGCAATAAAGAGGAAGACTCTCAACAAGACAGATTAACACAGTGTCTGTAACAAAAGGAATTTATAAAGGCGAGACAAGATGTGGCAAAGTTCTGATTGTTTGCTTATAATATTAGAATGGATAGTAATTGACTCGATGGTACATAACAACAACAGTTCTTTATTGCTATTGAAATAACAATGGTGATGACACCCACAGTTATAATCACTACTAATCCGTGCCTTAGTAAAATGTTAGTTTAAGGACCAAGGTGTGTGATATTCAAGCCATAGTCTTTTCACTTGTATTGCTGAAAGCTGGACAGTGAATAAAGATGACAGAAGAAGAATTGATGCTTTTGAATTGTGGTAGAATTGAATTGTGGAGAAGAGAACCAAATATCTGATGGACTGCGAAAAAGAAAAGAAAAAGAATAAAACAAACACCAAATAGATATGTCTCAGAGAAGGTGCAACCAGAGTGGTCCTTAAAGGCAAAGATGATTAAGCTTTGCCTTACATACTTTGAGCGTGTTTCTAGGAGAGGCTGTACATTGGAGAGGGACAACATGCTTAGGAAGGTAGAGGCATGGCAAAAGAGGAAGACCTTCAACCAGATGGACAGATACAGTGATTATGGACATGGTTTCATGTGTCAGAGATTGTGAGGATGGCACAGGATGCGACAGGGTTCAGATCTGTTGTTCTTGAGGTCGCTGTGAGTTGCACTTGACTTGACGGCACCTAACAAAAACAACAACAATCCTGTCCTAAAGTTAATGAGTGCCTGGTACATGTCTGATCATTTCCTAAACATTTTACATAGACTGATGCATTTAATATTCACAATAGCTCAACAATATTCCAATTTTTAATAGTCAAATGAGATTGGAAAGGCCTTTGGGCAATCTGCTTTTCCACAGTTATATTTGTATTGACTATGAGAATAATTATTTCAATTCAGACAATATTTTCCCACAATTCATTCCAGTCTTCCTTATATCAGATTATCCTCTCCTCTGCACATCTAAATTCCTTGCTTGCCCATACCCCAACTCAGGGCTAGTTGCTATAGAATTACAAATGGATCAAGGCCCTAGCAGATTCTGAAGGGAATTGCATTTATCTGTGCAACTGCTCTTGTGATGATGGTCATTTTCTTAGTTCCCGAAAAAGTGGACTGTGGAGAGAATGAATAAAGAAAGTAGTAGGGAAACAAAATATTGCTATCAAATACACTTTCACAAAAGGCTTAGGCCAGGCTTTTAAGTTTATACCTCATTTCCTGATTTTTACTTTATGTACTTTTTAACGAATTATACCTGAAGCACTGTTCTTAAAAGTATTTGCTGGTTTTTGGCTTATTTGAAAAGACTTCCAGTATTTTAGGTAACACAAACTTAGTAGGAAAGGGCTTTGCCTTCATTTCTCTATCAATGTTTACTCACTCTCTGGACATGTCTATTGTTAAGCTAATGCATGAATAATGGAGTTATATTGGAAGAGATACTTAGTAATTGTTAATACAACTAGAGTTTGCCAAGGCAAACACAGATATAGTTTAGTAAAATTGTTCATTTTGCACTTTCCAGCTGGCCCCTTTCCCTGACATAATTGTGCACAAACTGTAGTCATTCATATATTGTTCAGTAATGCTTGCACATGAGTGGAGGATAATTATAGGCAATAGAGAAGATATACAATAATAGTATAGTGGAGATATCTATGTGCATCAGTTGTCGCTGTTAGAAGATTTGGATTTAAGTCCCAAGTTTATATA
>NW_006399797.1:4476931-4499126 GCF_000299155.1 Elephantulus edwardii | reverse complement strand
TGATTCATAGCGACCATATGAACCAAAGTCCTGGACACCTCCTCTATAACTTTCATCCTTTCTCCAGGTTCATAGGGTTTCCAGAGGGAAGCTATTGTGGAAGTGGATGCCATTCCAGAAACTTCCCTTGCCCGACTGCCACCAAGAGGAAACACCAGCCATCCCATCAGCTTAGCTGACTGACTCCCAGAGTGTAGGGAGACTCCTGTCCCCAAGCTTCGTGAAGGATTTTAAGGTAGGGCCTGGAGCAGACTTCACAGGCTGGACCCGACTCTTACTTACATATAAAGATTACAGATCTACCTTTGTACACTTCCAGAAAGCATAAAACAAGGTTACAGATTACTGTGGAAATCAAGTGTCTAAGTTATGTAAGAATACTTAAAAAAATAATAATGTGATTTAAATATAACTTTTTATCATGTGCTCTCAAGATGGTAAATGGGTGTAAGTAATATTGATACTCCTTTATTGTTGTGTATTTTTGAGTCAGAACCAACCCATAGCTTCAGCAGGTTTTCAAATACAGTAAATGACATAGGAGGAGATTATCCATTCTTCTCACACAGAACATCTGGTGGATTTGAATCGTGTCTTTGGGATTATAGTGGGAATTCTTAGCACTAGGCTACCATTTAGCTCATTTAGTGCTCCATTGAGCACATGTAAAAAAAGAATGAGGGCCCTATAAGGATGGCTGTATCTGACCTTTATTAATGTCAGAAAGGGCAACTAGCCCTGTAGGCAACATCAACAGGACAAAACCAACTCCCAGGAGGTCAGACATGTCCCTCCCCACTTCTGTACCTCTTTCCAATCATCTCAACAATGATTTTACTGTTTAATGGAACCAAAACCTGATACAATAGCGCACAGACCCCACAGAACCATAGTATTGTTGTTATGTGCCACTGAGTCAAGTATGAACCATAGTGACTCTATGAAGGATAGATCTGAACCCTGTCTTATCCTGTGGCACACTTATACTTCCTGACACACTAGAGCCCATGGCAGCAGTCACTGCGTCAACCTACCTAGTTGAGGATCTTCCATTCTTTAGCCAACCCTCTACCCCTCCAAGGATGATGTCCCTCTCCAAGGAATAGCTTCTCAAGTAAAATGCCCATACATAGGGTTGTTATTAGTTGTAAGCAACTCGACAAGCACATAACGACAACAACAACAATATATGAGGCAAAACTTTATCCTATTTGCCTCAAAGAAGCAATCTGGCTGTGCTTTCTCTAAGACATATTTGTTTGTTCTTTTGTCAGGCTATGTGATATTCAATATTTTTCTCCAACACCACAGCTTAAAGGCATTAATTCTTCTGCCATCCTTTTTCATTCTCTGGCATTCAGATGCATAGCAAGTGCTTGAAAACATTATGACCTGAAGTGGATGCACCTTAGTCCTCAAAGTGACATTATTGGTTCTTAATAGTTTGGAGAAGCCCCTGACTGCAGACTTTCCCAGTCAATACATCTCCTGATTTACTGCTGATACCAAGGGTGGTGATTGTGGGTACAAGCAAGATGAAATTGTTGACAGTTTCAATCTTTTCCCCATCTATTACTATGTTGCCTACAAGTCCTGTGGTGAGCAGTTTTTTCTTCTTGATGTAGAGATACAGTCCATAGTGAAGACTGTATCAATTGCTCCTCTGCAACTAGTACTTCACGCTCTCACTTTCAGCAAGCAAGATTATACCATCTGCATAACTCAGGTTATTGATGTTTTCCTCCAAATATGATGCCATTTTCTTCTTCATAGAGTACAGTTTCTCTAATAATTTCCTCAGCAGACAGATTGGATAAATATAGAGAGAGGATACAACTCTGATGAACTCCTTTCTTAAATTTAAATCCAATAAGGTTCCCTTGCTTGACATCTTCTTGGTCTAGGTATAGATTTTGTGTGAGAACAATTAAGTAATCTGGTATTCCCACTCTTCTCAATTTTTGTCATAATCTGTTATGATCCTCACAGATAAATAATTTTGGATAGTCAATAAATCATAGTTATTCTCATATTTTTTACTTTTAGCCAAAATCTATCTTACATCAGCAATGATATCCCTGGTGTCATGGCCTCTCTAAATCCTGCTTGAACTTCTGGCAGTTCCCTATCTGTGTACTATTCTAGCCATTTTTAATAATTTCAGCAGTATTTTGCTTGCATATGATATTGTTTGATAGTTTCCACATCTGTTGGATCACCTTTCTTGGGAATAGGAATACATATGGACTTTTTCTCCCCAATCAGTTGGTCAGACAGCTGTCCAAATTTCCTGGCATAGGTGTGCTCACAGGCACTTCAGCCTTGAATCTCCTGGCTTTAGGCCAGTGTGACAAAGCTCCTAGTCCTGACCATTATGGTTCTCCTTTCCTCCCTCCCTGCCCCTCCAGTTATCCAAAAAGCTTGAGAGAAGAGACTTTGCTCTGGTTTCATGGAAAATGGCAGTCTCAAAGTTAGCTCCATCTCATGTTGAGTCTCTAGTCGTCTGATTTGGTCACAATATCTGCTACTGTCTGTCTAGCTGTCACATGAATCTCTGGCCCGGAAGGATGCACTCTGCATGCCAGCTTCTCCTTTGCTGGTGGCTGCGGGATCTGCTCAGTTTAAGGGTGAAAGTAGCCAGTCCCCTTGTGGATAAACTAACATGCCCTATTCTCATAGTCCTGCCCATTCTCATGGAAAAATTAAAAAAAAAATAAAATGACTAGAGAAGCCATTTGAACAATAAACCCTTACTACCACAGGTCATAACAAATACTGCTAAATTATTGTACTAGGTTTTTCCCCGAGGACTGTATGTATGTGTTTGAAATGTATTTAGAATCTTTTTTCAACACAGCTCTCTCCAGATCATCATTACCAATCATCCAGAGAAGCACATAGATAAACTCACTCACTTCCCTATCCTAGTCTAATTTAATGATCTTCATTTGTCTAAGAAGAAATTAGATCCATCCATTGTGTTAGCAAACATTCATTAAGTACCAGGGTTCTGCATGCTGATGATTGGAATATGAATAGTTTGTTTTTGATCTTCTGAGACCTCTCAGTGTGGTAAAAGAATTGCAAGACACAATTATAGTATGATTATTAGAATTACATTGGAAGATGCAGAGAAGTTCTCCCTCTTGAGATTGATGATATTAGCATTGCAGCTCTGTGTGCCAAGGGTGGGGTTTGTAAGTGATATATCAGATATTTGACTCTTTATTGGATGGTGATGTTGGATGTATCCAGTGTATGAAATAATTTGCAATATAAATCAGCAAATAAAATCTTTATAACACTTATTGAAATCTTAATTGGTTTTATTAGAAATTTTATTACATCAAGGAGGATAAAACCATTTAAAGCAATCATAATTGAGAGATTCCCCCCCCCAGTTATATCTTTTAATGTTTGCTTGCGTTTCTTTCTAAGACAGTTATCTTTGAAAACCAAACAAAAACCAACCAACCAAAATCCCTCACATAATCTTCTAAACATAAGTGTAGTTGAGGAGATAATGGAGCAAAATATTTCAGATGGAAGCAATCTCACACAATTATGAATATGTAATGTGTTAGCAACTTTTTAAAAAGTTTTTACTTGGACTTCTCAGGATATGAGACTATCTTGTAAGAAAGGAAAATTAAGTTGATAGACTAGTAAGATGATTTCTGCAATTTATCTCTTGGCAAGTGGAGACTTAATTTCTGACACAGTGGTGAGTACAGCACACCAATATGTGCTTGTTTGGTTTCCCTTCCTGTGTTGGGTCATTTTCTTTAACCTAGCTGTTATCAGAATCTTCCCTTTCTCTCAAGCTAATCATCTTCTATCTCTCCATCCCTTTTTATTACCTCTCATATCCTTTCCTTTTTTCAATTCTCTTCTTCTTCCCATCTGTTATTTTCTCTTGTCTGTTACTGTATTCTGTAGCTTTAGGGAAGATCAATGACGCCATGTTGATGAAGTAAAGGCTCAATGAAAATGAGTGAAACTCACTGAGGTGGTTTGACACAATAGCCAAAGCAATGAATCAAGAAAGAACCACCAATCATGCAAATACTGCAGGAATGGATGACGTTCTGGTTACTATAAATCAGAATCAACTTGATGATGACAACTGACAATACTATTCTGTTGCTTTTACTTACTTTTGGATGGTTTATACTTAGTAGTTTATTACTCTTGGTTACCATACACACGCCATAGGTTTACAAGTGTTTCTTCTATGTTTCACATTCAAATGTTTCAAGTAAAGATCAGTTTTATCAATCTTTTTTTTTTTTAGAAAAAAAAACCAAATGACTCTCTATCCACTGTAAGCTTTGGTAGCTTAGTAGTAAGAAATTGCTCCATCAAAGCAAAAGTACGAGATCCAAATCCACCAGCTGCTTGAAGGGAAAGGATGGGTAATCTCCGTGTAATTTACAGCTTCTGAAAACTTGTTGGAGGGTCAGCTATAAGTTAGTTCTGACTCCAGAAGAAACAAGTGTTCAAAACCATTTGGGATTATCTACATCTCTAAATCTATTCTTTGTTTTAGCCAGTGTGTTGTATATTAGTTGAGCTTGTTAGAAAATTAATTTGTAATAGAAACCATGCTTGCTGAAACTGAGGAGGACCTGACGCACTTGCCGTAGAAGGTCAAGGACTGCAGCCTTCAATATGAATTGAAGCTTAGCACCAAGAAAACAAAGACTCTCACCAATGGGCCAACTGGCAGCATCATGATGGATGGTGAAGATAATTGAGATTGTTAACAGCGTTAGTTTGCTTGGCTCTACAATCAACACTCTTGGTACCAGCAGCCAGGAAATCAAGAGATGAATTGCACTGGGAAAGTCTGCTGTCAGAGAGCTCTCCAGAGCAACAATGGCACTTTGGAGACTGAAATGCATCTGATACGGGCAGTAGTCTTGGCAATTGCTTGCTGTACATCAGAGAGCTGTACAATGTGTAAAGGTGATAGAAAGAGAATCAATGCCTTTGAACTATGGTGCTGGAGAAGAGTATTGAATATCCCATGGACTGCCAAGAGAACAAACAGGTTCTTTCTGGAGAGGGTGAAACCAGCCTGCTCCTTGAAGTCAAGGATTCTGGAGCTTCGTCTGACTTATTTTGGGCAAGGAGCAGCCAGTTTTGGAGAGGGACATCATGCTTGGAAGGGTGAAGGGATGGAGAAAGAGAGCGAGATCATCAATGAGATGGATTGATTCAGTGACTGAGGTAGAGGTTTGGTGTATCGAATACAATCAAGTTGGCACAGAATAGAGCAGGTTTCAGAGCTGTTATACGTAGGGCCACTATGAGTTGCAAGCAACTTGAAAGCTCATAACAACAACAAAACAACAATAGGAACCTACACTTAACAAAACGTTTGTCAGTTATTAAGGACATACTCTAAGACATTGTAGATAATAAAAGTTAATATTTCAACTTTTTATTTAAGTATCTTTGTAGAAGAGGAGAATGCATGCATCAAAAAGTATTCATGATGTATATTAATTTTTGTAACTCTTAGTAAACACTGATAGAATGAAAACTATCCATTTTATCTTCATATGTCTTTTTACATTCCCTGTAGTTCTTCTAAAACAGATATATATTAGAAAAGGTGCAGCTGGAGTGCTTCTTGGAGGCAAGGATGGAAAAGTTTCATCTTTCATATTTTGGACATGTTGTTAGCAGAGGCTATTCCTTTAGAAAGGACATCATGCTTGGAATGGTGAAGGTCAGAGAAAGAAAAATTCTCTTTGAGATGAATTGACACATTAATTGCAGCAATGGGTTCAAGTGTATCAGATTGTAAGCATGGCACAGGATAGAACAGGATTCAGATCTGTTGTTCATAGGGTCACTATGAGTTTAGTTGGCACCTAACAGCCACAATAAGATATTGTACATTTCCTGGAAGAGAATTAACAAAGGTGACAGAGCAGATAAGCAACAGTTTAGAACCTCTGCACTGAAGACATCAGAAAGCAAAGACAACAGATATAGGCAGTAATCCCTTAACTCACAGGTTAGAAAGAAAATTCAGTGTGGTAATTAAAACACTATCTAAAGGAAGAAACGAAATTATAACATAGCAAAAGTAGAGCAACAGAGCACAGAACCATAAACATCACAGCAAACTTGAATAGCTTTCCACGTGGTTTGGGAAACCAGGACACAGTGGCAGAGGCAACAGTATCCATACAGCTGAAAAGCTCTAATCTCCCCATTTGTTCCATGTATAAACTCCAGTGATGGAAAATGTTTTCCCTTACAGTTCCCAAGATCCAGCTCTACCTCAGAACATGCCCTCACTATCTTGCATCTGGGTCCTGAAAGTCTCAGAGTGTTCTGGAGCGAGCAGACTCTGCTATACCTGACCTAGAATCAACCCCAAGATTAGTGGAAGCAATTTTTCTAACTGGGGCCTTCACTCTTACTAGGAAACTTTACTTGACACATCCCATGGCCACATTTGACAACATGTAAATATACATGTAAATATAAATATATTAGATTGATAGTCACATTACATTAGTCACCTCTGACTGGGTAGACTGACTGCACCCATCCCTTGGACCAGCAAAACATCATCTCTAGCCTGGCAGCCTAGCTGAGGCTTTTCAGTGGGCAGCAGAAACTCTGTCCCCATCAGGGTACTCCCTTCTTTGACATGTCCTCAACATACCCTAAACCAGACACATCTTGGGTCTTTCTTTAGTTATCATTCAGATGGGCTCCCAAACTCTAGTC
The DNA here is from genome assembly GCF_000299155.1 of Elephantulus edwardii. Classification (NCBI taxonomy): domain Eukaryota; kingdom Metazoa; phylum Chordata; class Mammalia; order Macroscelidea; family Macroscelididae; genus Elephantulus; species Elephantulus edwardii. The sequence goes on along the minus strand of NW_006399797.1, from coordinate 4,492,373 downwards.
TTCTATTAGGCTGGCAGATACACTGTCCCAGGTCAGACCACTAATTTTCCATTTCCCAAAGCATGCATATTTGATTTATGATATTTGGATTCTTGCTTGTTTTTTTGCTTGCTCTTATGGGTATAGTACATGGATACTACTTTGCTGTACTTGGGAGTCACTTCTATGTTTTGATGCTACTTGGTTTATAGTTTGTTTATGTGCATGATTGCTTGTTTATAGTTTGCTCTTATCAGGGCAGCACCTGTCTGTCAGCTTACCATACTGGAGTGACTTGCAGGTTGCAGTGCTTCTGAAAGTTATGCCGTTAGTATTGCAAATACCATAAATGTGACCCATGGAAGATAGTTTCAGTTGAAACTAAGACAAAGTAAGAAGTAGAACTGCCATCCACTACTGAAATATCAGGCCTTTAAAAACATTATGAATAACAGAGGAACATTGCTAGATATATTATTAGAAGATGAATATGTCAAATTGGAAAGTACTAAAAAAATAGTAGATAATTGGAGCATGGAATATATGAATCTATAATGTATAAATCTAAGAAAATAGAAAGTTGTAAAAACATTACAATGGAACACATAAAGATCTCCAGCCTAGGCATTAGTGAGCTGAGATAGACTGGTACTAACTTTGTATCAGACAATCACATATAATCTGTTAGGCTGGGAACAACAAATTGATGAGCAATGATGTCACTTAATTATCAAAATGAGCATTTTAACATCTATCCTAAAGTATAATTATGTAAGTGATGTTGCTGTTATTTCTGTTATGTACTGTTGAGTTGCTTGTGACTTATAGTGACCCTATTGAGTTGCTTGCGACTCATAGTGACCCTATGCACAACAGCTCTAAACTCTGCTCTGTCCTGTGCCAATCTCATTGTCTCCAATAGAGTCATCCCAATTGCCCCAGTCACCGAAAAAATCCATCTCCCAGAGGGCCTTTCCCTCCTGTGCCTGCCCTCCACCCTCCCAAGCATGATGTCTTTCTCCAAGGACTGGTCTCTCTTTACAACATGACCAAAGTATGTCAGATGAAACCTCAGAATCTTTGCTTCCAAGGAGCCACCTTGTTTAACCCTCTCCAGGCTGAATCTGTTTTCTTAGCAGTCCATGGCACCTTCAGCACTCTTCTCCAACACCAAAGCTCAACAGCATCAATTCTCCTTCTGTCCTCCCTGGTCATTGTTCAGTTCTCTGATGAATAACAAGTGATTGCAAAGACCCTGGCCTGTACCAGACGCATCTTAGTCTCCAGATACACATCATTGCTCTTCAGTAATTTAGAGTACTGTTATGTTATTCATAAATGTAAGTGATAGAATGCAAAAAAAGAGATCTGCTAGTAAATCTATTATTGAAATTTATGTATTAATCACTAAAGTAAAAAATGAAGAAATTGAGGATTTCATCAACAGTTGGAGTCTAAACTTGATCAAACATACAGTCAAGATGCATGATAATAAATAGGGACTGGAATGAAAAAGTTGAAAACAAGAAGAACTGGCATTTGGAAAACAGATTTGGTGAAAGATATGAGATCAAACGAGAGAATGTAAAACAATGAATCAATTATTCATTGTATATGTTGTTGTTGTTGTTGTTATGTGTCGTCAAGTCAACTATGACTCATAGTGACCCTAAGTACAACAGCACTAAATCCTCCTCTATCCTGTGCCAATCTCATTGTCTCTGACACACCTAACCCCCCTTCCCCCAGTCACTGAATCAATTCACCTCATAGAGAGTCTTCCTCTCCTGCACTGTCCATCCATCCTTCCAAGCATGATGTTCTTCTCCTCTCCGAGGACTGGTCCCTCCTTCCAACATGTCCAAAGTATGTCAGACGAAGCTTCAGAATCCTTGCCTCCAAGGAGCAGCCTGGTTTCAACTCTCTCCAGAATGAACCAGTTTGTTCTCCTAGCAGTCTATAGTATATTTAACACTCTTTTCCAACACCACAGCTTAAAGGAATCAATTCTCCTTCTATCATCCCTAGTCATTGCCCAGCTCTCTGATGCATAGCAAGTGATTGCAAAGACCATGACTGTATCAGGTGCAAATTAGTCTCCAGACTATCATGATTCCTCTTCAGTACTTTGGAGACTTTCCCAGTGCAATTAGTTTTTTAATTTGCTGGAAGCTAGTGCCAAGAGTGTTGTTTGTGGAGCCAAGCAAACTAAAGATGTTAACAGTCTCACCATCCATCATGATGCTGCCAATTGGCCCAGTAGTGAGAATCTTTGTTTTATCAATATTGAACTTCAGTCCATATTGAAGGCTGCAGTCCTTGACCTTCTGCAGCAGGGTCTTCAGGTCCTTCTCAGCTTCAACAAGTCAGGGTTGTGTCATATGCATAATGCAGATTGTTGAAGCCTCCAATACTGATGCCAAATTTCTCCTCACAAGGCCCAGCATCCTGCATGATCTGTTCTTCATACAGGTTGAAAAGATATTGAGATAGGACACATCCCTGGCATACACTCTTCCCAATTTTGAATCATGAAGTGTTTCCTTGCTCTGTTCTGACAAATGCCTCTTGGTCAAAGTATAGGTTTCACATTAGCACGATCAAGTTTTCCAGGATTTCCATTCTCTCCAGAATTAGCCAAAGTTTGCCGTGTCCACACAATCAAATACCTTTGCATAGATAGTCAATAAAACACAGATAGACATTCGTCTGGTACTCGCTGTTTAAAGCCAAGGTCTAACATTAGCTACAATATCCCTAGTACTACAGCCTCTTCTAAACTCAGTCTGTACTTCTGGTATTTCTATGTTGATGTGTTGTTCCAGTCGTTTTTGGTTACTCTTCAGCAGAATCTTGCTTGCATGTAGTATTAATGATATCATTTAATCATTTCCACACAGAAAAAAAAAAACAACACCAAACCAAACAACACAACCTCAGCACTTTGAATGGTGATTATAGACATAGACTTCACCTCATGGATTACACAGGAATCGTATTAACTACATCTGTGGGAAAAGTCAATGGAGAAGTTCAGTATCAACAGCCAAAACAAGGACAGAGTCTGACTGAGGAAGTGGCCATAAATTAACTCTACAAATTCAATCTTAAGTTGAAGAAAATTAAAACATGACTACCAAATAAAAATAATGATGGTAAGTCTATTGCATTTGAATTTAAAAACCATCAAGAATAGATTGGATGGGGGGAGGAAGAAAAACAAACAAAATAAATAGAATTGATATACTGAATACAAATGACTGAAGAACAGATGTGTGGTGTGAGATGGTATCGAGGATATCATTCATAAAGAAATAAAAAGTCATAACAAAAACGAACATAATGGATATCAGAAGAGACTATGAAGCTTGCACCTAAATGTAGAAAGGTGAACAAAAGATTTCAAAGAATAACTTTAGAAGACTATTGAAAAAATGGACAAAGAACTAGTATCAGAAAACTAAAAGTAAAGTTCATACTCAGTATTTCTCAAGCTGAATGACCTCATGAACATAATTCTAGCCTCTTGCAGCAACAAAGATGCATTTTATGGAAAACATGATGAATGATACAAGGAAGTAGCAAAAGATGATGGGAGGAATATCCTGAATCATTGTGCCAGAAGGTACTGGCCACCATGAAACCATTTCAGCCACTAGCACATGATCAAAGCCAATGGCATTAAAGGAAGAAATTCATGCTGCACTGAAATTATTGGCAAATATAAGGCCCTAGAAATTGATGGAATACCATTCTGACATGTTTTAGTAAAGAGAGGTTGCCCTGGATGTGCTCATTTGTTGTTGTTGTTGTTAAATTGTATTGAGTTGACTACAACTCATAGCAGCCCTGTGAACAATGGATCTGAAGCCTGCCCTATCCTTTGCCATCCTGACCAGCTCTGACATACTCTAGCCTACTGTTAGAGTCATTGTTGTCAATCCACCTCAAAAGTTAAGAGACAATTGGCTTACAACTGACTGGAAAAGACCCATACTTATTCTCATTCCATAAAAGGTGATCCAACACAATGTGGAAATTGTTCTTGTGCTGTTATGTACTATTGAGTTGCCTGCGACCCTCTGTACAGCCACTCTGAAGCTTGCTCTGTCCTGAACCATTCTCACTGATTCCGACACACAAACCCCGATAGCCTCAGTTACTTATCAATCCATCTCATCCAGGGACTTCCTCTCCTACACTGTCCCTCCAATTTCCAAGCATGATGTGGACCAGTCCACTCTGGCTATGTGCCCCGAAATATGTGAAACATAGCTTCAAAATCCTAGCCTCCAAGGAGAAACTTGGTTTCAACTTATCCAAGACAGATATATTTGTTTTCTTGCCAGTATAGGGTATGTTAAAGACTTCGCTACTGCCACAATTCAAAGGCATTAACTCTTTCTTTGTCATCCTTAGTCATTGTCCAGCTCTGATGCATAGCAAGTTTCCCGGTACAATTTGTCTTTTGATTTCCTGACGGCTGGTGCTAAGATTGTTACTTGTAAGTAGAGAAAGCTGTCATTGTTAACATCCTCAAACTTTTCTCCATCTATCATGGTGCAGCCAGCTCCTTGACTTGCTGCAGCAAGTGCTTCAATCCTCCTCAGTTTCAGCAAGCAAGGTTGTGTCATCTGCATAACATAGGTGTTGATGAGTCTTCCTCCAATCCTGATGTCACGTTCCTCATCTTAAAGCCCAGCTTAAGGGAAAAAAAAGCCCAGCTTCCTGAATGGTCTGCTCTACACATAGATAAAAAAGGAATAGAGATAGGATTCATTCTGATACATTCCTTTTCTAATTTTTTTTTCTTTGTTTTGAGGACTGCTTCCTGGTCCAAGTATAGGTTTTGCATAAGCACAATCAAGTGTTCTGAGATTCCTATTTTCCTCAAGGTTAGTGACACTTTATCTACACAGTCAGATGTCTTTGCATAGTCAATGAAACACAGATAGACATTCTTCTGGCAGACTTTGCTTTCTTCCAAGATCCATCTGACATTGGTGATAATGTCTCTAGTGCCATGACCTCATATATACCTTGCTTGTTTTTCTGGTATTTCTCTGTCAATATACTACTGTTCCAGTCATTCCTGGATAATCTTCAGTAGGATTTTGCTGGTGTGTGATATTAGTGATACTGTTCTATAATTTCCACACTTTGTAAAGTCACCTTCTTTTGAAATGGGAATAAATATGGATCTCTTTGAATCAGTTGGCCAGGTAGTTTTTCTCCAGATTTATTGGTACAACCAGGTGAGCACATGCAGGGCAGCCTCTGTTTGCTGATATATGTCAGTTAGTATTCCATCAAATCCCAGGCCTTAATTTTTTGCCAAATCCTTTAGAGCAGCCTGAACTTCCTCCTTCATCACCATTGTCTCTCAATCATATTTTGTTTCATGACATTCTTTATTACTGACCAATATTACTTCCACTTGCAAGTAAAAGTTTGCTGAAGATTATTTTTAAAATGGCTAAACAATACATTGACAGAGAACAGCCAGAAATTGAAGCTAGATTCAGAAAAGGCTATGACATGAGGGTATATCATTGCAGATTTCAGATGAATTTTGGCTGAAAACAGAGAATACCAGAAAGATGTTTTCTTATGTTACATTGACTGTTCAAGGGTAAATTATAGAATGGATCATAACAGATTATGAATGATTTTGAAATGGGAATTCTATAACACTAAATTCCACTCATGCTAATCCTTTGCATAAACCACAGAACTGTCTGAAAAGAACAAGGGAACACTGTGTGATTTAAAGATCAGGAAGATAAGCATTTAGGTTGTATCCTTTTATCATTGATATATTGAGTTTTCAATCTATATGCAGAGCAAATTATTCAAGAAGGTGCACTGTATGAAGAAGAATGTGTGTCACAATTGGAGGAAGACTTATAAACAACCTGTAATTTGCAGATAACACAACATTGCTTTTATAAAGTGAAGGGAACTTAAAGTGCTTAATGCACTTTACTGCTTAAAATAAAAATCAACAGTCTTCATTATGGATTACATTTCAACATAAAGAAAACAAAAATCTATGAGGACTAAAAGGAAACATTAAGATAGACTGAGAAAAGATTGAAGTTGTCAATAATTTTATTTTACTTGGATCCATAATCAACACATGGTAGTAATAATCAAGAAATCAAAATATCATTGCATTGGGAATATCTACTGTCAAGGACCTCTTCAACATGCTAAAGAACAAGAATATCAGTTTAAAATGTAAGATATGCCCAATCCAAGCCATGGTATTTTCAGTTGTTTCATATTCATATGAAAGTTGGACAATGAGTAAGGATGATAGAAGGATTAATGCCTTTGAATTTTGTTGGAAAAAGGTACTGAATAGCTTATGGACTTGGGGAAAACAAAACCAAGGTGATCCTTTGAGACAAGAATAGGTTAATCTGTCTCAAATATTTTGGGCATGTTGTCAAGAGGGCTAGTCCTTGGAAAAGACATCATGGAGAGAAAGGTGGGAGGGTCAGAGGAAGAGCCTCAATGAGATGGATTGATGAAGTAACGGAAACAGTAGGGTAGAGCATGTCAGAGATCATACACCTGGCTCAGAACAGAGTAAGGGGTAGGTCTTTTGTTCTTACGGTTTTTACGAGTGGTAGTAGACAGTCATGATGACATTTAACACCAACAAAGAGGAAAGATAGGAAAAAATAATAGTTATGGCCTGTAGGTTCACAGTAAGTAGATCAAGCATTTTAATAGTTAATACAAAGGTGTGATAAGAAGGAATGAGATATAAAGTTGAAAAAAAGCAATTTAGGGTTTGGTTGTGAAATGCCTTGGATATCTAAAAAGAAATTTAATATTGGTTACAAAATCAGAATCACTGAAATATTTTCTAGGTAGCAGGGAGTCCTAATCAGATTTATATATGAAATTTTTCACATAATTGATAAATTATGGGTCAGCATTAACATATTATTTTACTTATATTACATCAACTCATAAACACAATTCTATATTTAGATACAGTAATGAAAAGGAATTTATATTTTAATTTGTGTGTAAATCAAAGCAGGAATTACAGTTATACTAAGTGTCTCTAGAGTACAGAAAGTTTCTCTGTATGACAGCTAAGTTTTTTTGATTAACTGAAAGGGCCAGTCAAAAGATTGGATTTATCCAGTTTCTTGCCTATGTAAAAAACAAACAGTACCCTCTCCTAACAATGATGAAGTATTTTGTTTCAGAAGAGTTAGAATGTGAGTTTACATTATTTGAATTATTGAATTATTAAGCTTAATTTTTAGAATTCATTTATAAACGATTGTTTTTTATTTCATGAAATTTCATTAGGAAATACTTTTCATCATTAAAACAAAATCTCAAACTCATTGCTATCAGATCAGTTTTGACTCCTTGTGAGCCTCCGTCAGATTTCCAAGGCTCCAAATCACAATGGGAAGTGATTGCCCATTTTTGTCCCAACGTGTTCCAAGTGATTTTGAACCTCCCGAGAAACTAGCCCTTGAATTAGCAGCATGACTCACTAGGGACTATGCCACTAGACTAAATTACTTGAAAAATACTATTAACACATCAAGTAGAAATCTTCTGCCATATGTTACTGTTGTTGTTGTTATTGTGTGTCATTGAATCACCTGCAACCTCTAGCGACCTTATGTACAGCTCCTTTGAAGCTTTTGCTGTCCTGAGACAGTCTTACTGATTCTGACACATCCAACCTTATTTCCCCAATTACTGTATCCATCCATTTCAACCTGGGCTTCCATATAAAGGCTAGTAAATAACACCTGTGGGATGAAGATTGGAAATATCCTTCTCTGCCATTTACTGGCTCTGAAAAATCCCTACAGAGTTAGCGATGAGTAGGTTCTGACTTTAAAGTACCCAACAACAACAACAAATACCTTCTTGGAAGCTTAGTGGGTAGGAGTTGTACTGCCAACACTAAGGCAGGGAGTGCCAATCTATCAGCTTTTGGAGAAAGATGGACTATTCTTTCATGGGATTTAGAAAAGTATCTAATGAATTTGTTCTGATTCTACAATATATACCACAAAGGTATAACAAGTAAGTTCTAACATGAGATACTCACTCATTGTTGTCAGGTTGGAACTGACTGATATCTTACTTTACAGAAGTTTTCAGAGGCTATATATGGCACGGGAGATGATTGACATTTTTTCCTCATCCAGAGCCACTCATCGGTCTGAACTGCCAGACATCTGCCATATTTGGGTTAAGAGTACAACTCACTACACACTGTTCCCCTACCCAGAGGCTTTATAGTATGAGATATTAGAATGCTGTGGTTGAAAATTCTACAATCTCTTCAATAACAACTTCATTTTACAATAATCCATCATATAATAAATTAATATTTTTTCCTACAAAGAGTTAATATTTTTAGAAATTTTGATAAAATTAATTTATTTTGTATTATACATAGTAATAGAAAATGCTGGAAGAAAATGTTAACACTTATCACATTCAGGTAAGAAATAGAACACATATGATTACTAGATCTGTTCACATCTCATAGAAATTCTAAATGAGCTAGAGAAAAAGATTATCCAAGAGGCAACTGTAAAATTATTTAATTCAAAAGGGTTAAAAACTTCCTTAAAACAGTGTGATGGAGGTTGGGAATGTATTCTTTGAAGAGACAAAAATCCGATAAGCGGAGAAATGGGCTTGTAGTGTCACAGGCACAGAAGGAAATTCACTAACACTGACATGTTATTAGGTCTGTGATTCATATTTATACTTCCTGACACACTGTGCTAAATTTGAGCTAATATATCATTATGGATGTTGTTTTTGTTTGTTAGGCAAAGTGAATTATAATAACACGTAAAGACAGGGATTAATGGTACACTGGAAAAGAACATGATGCTATCATAATTCACCTTTACTAACTAGTTTTGTTGATGAGGAGAGAAAACATATTGGGTGAAACATCCTTTCTGTGTTCTGTTAAGAGGCAATTATTTTTTTAATCTATCCCTGATATTATTTTTAGTGATATTTAAGTTAATCTTTCTATAAATATTTAACCTATCAAGAAGCACAAAGCCTTTATGTTCTTATAGAAAGCACACCTGGCAAGAGCAATAATTATTTCATGTTTGATCATAAATTCATGATCTTCTTGACATAGTAGAAATAGTATGGCATTCACATTTTTGTGAGCAAAATGAGATGCCTCATAAAATTATACGTGAGGTTAACTAGACCTTCCCAAGTGACGTCTACAGCAGACTAGTTGTGAGAGTTATAGCTGTGCCAAAGTATTGATCCTTTCAGCTCTTGTGGACTGACAGAGTGTGTGGCAGTTAAATGCTGAGCAAATTACACCTCTCTCTGCCAAAGTAACAAGGAAACTATCACCTTCGATGTGTACTATCGTGTTAAAAATTTGGGAGGCATTGCACTGGAAGAACACTTATAGTGAACATGAGAAAAGAGTAAGGTGAGGATGGGTTTTCTATTAAATATGATGGGAAAATACAAAAAGTGCATTCTCACACGCTCTCTTTCTTTCTCATTTCTGTTGAGTTGGAACCAACTTGTAGCTGACCATTCAAGGATTTTTGAAACTGCAAATCACATCAGAAGTGATAATCCAAATTTCTGCTGAGGAACTGGTTAAGTTGACCTAACTATCTAAACACCTAAATACCAATTAACCAAAATACCTAGATGCGTGAAAACTCATTTTATCACCAGTAAAATGATGTGTTTATTTCAATTGTTTTTGTTTTCCTTATTTTAAAGCATAAGATAGGCAATGCCTTAAGAATAACTAATCAGATTGTACAGAGTTACACAAATGTGAATTAATGAAAACTGATACCTTCCAGTATCAATTCCCATAAAAGCAGCACAGAACACTGACCAAGTACTTACTGATGGTTTGTATAAATAAAATACTGTTATATGTAGCTATGATGCTACAACTGGAGTGGTTTCATTGACAATTCAAGAGATTTAGAGTGGGAAAGACTTATATATCTTGGCTCTGTAAACTATTAGGCAAAATACTACTATCCTGTTAGCAATGTCATTGTGTTTTCTTAGTATTAATAAAAACATTTTATGATTATTGTGATTTTGAGTAGTATCTCTACCTACTTACCTACCTGTTTATCTACAAACACTTATACTACCTACACTGTCTTATTTACACACACACAAAAAGATAATAATGTCTACATGACTGTTACTGTAATAATTACATGAAAAATACTTAGCACTTTAACAGAATAGGATCTATTTCTGGATATTTTTTCCCCTCCAGTTATTTTCATCCTAGTCATTTTTAGTTGTGGACCTGGAGAAGAGTGTTGGACATACTGTGGACTGGCCGGAGGAGAAAAACAAGTCTGTCTTGGAGAGGATGAAACTGGGCTGCTCCCTGGAGGCAAGGACTTTGAGGCTCCATCTCACATACTTTGGGTACGTGGACAAGAGGGACCAGTCCTTGGAGAAGGAAATCATGCTTAGAAGGATGGAGGGACAACACAGCAGAGGAAGACCTAGGATGAGATGGATTGACTCAGTAACTGGAGAAATGGGATTAGATCTGCTGGAGATGATGAGATTCGCTCAGGATAGGGCAGGTTTCAGCAAAAATGTACAGAGGGACACTGTGAGTCACACGTAACTAGATGGTACAGCACAACAACAATAACAGTCATTTTAAAACAAGGGTTTCTCAACCTCAACCTCAACCTCAATCCACTGATATTTTGAATTGAATAATTTCTTGTTTTGGAGGTTGTGTATATCCACTGTAGTATGGAAAATGTCTCCAGACATTGCCAAATGTCTTCCAAGGGGAAATATAGCTCTCTTAATAAAAACATTGTTCTAAACCTTCCCAGTGAAAGAGACCATTCTGAAATTAGCCAGCCACTTTGCATGAGGTTTAAGAAGTTTCATAGTATTAAACTTCGTTAAACAAATTATGTCTAAGGAAGACCTTGTAAATAAATTCCATCCTTGTCAGAAACAATGTTCTTCTTTTGTCCGAAGAGTTTCTGAAGGCCTGACATGCGTGCTTAATCCTGCTTCTCAGTCTTTCTTAGTCAAGAAGCTCCACCCAAACCTGCCCACCACAGAAGACCCTGCTGATGTTTGGAATATCAGTGGTAAAATTTCCAGCAACACAGCAAAACACAAGCCATTATAGTACAGCAAACTGACAGAAGCAGTAGATGTGAATGTTGAATAAATAATTTCAGAAGCTGGAATATATGGTAAAGAATGCAGCATCAGCATTGGAGGAAGACTCATCAACAACCTGTGTTATATAGCTGACAAAATCTTGCTTTCAGAAAGTGAACAAGGCTTGAATCACTTGCTGAAGAAGATCAAAGACTAAAGCTTTCAATGTAGATTACACTTCAACATCAAGAAAGCAAAATCCCTACTGTTGGACTGGATCATCATGATACATGGAGAAAAAACTGAAGTTGTGCATTATTTTAATTTACTTGGATCCATAATCTTCACCCATGGTAGCAGCAGTGAAGAAATCAAAAGATGTTTTGCATTGGGGAAATCTGCTGTTAAGGACCTCTCCAGTACACTAAAGAACAAAGAAGTCTGTTTAAATACTAAAGTGTGCCTCATCCAGGTCATGATATTTTCAATTGCTTCTTATGCATCATAAAGTTGGACAATGAGTAAGGATGACAGAAGAATTTATGCCTTTGAATTGTGGTTTTGGGGAGGAAACCAATTAACTCACAAAAGGGCAAACACATTTTTATAGAAAGAAGTGTGACTAAAATATTCATTAGAAGCCAATATTGTAAAACTTTTCCTATTAATTTTTGGATATTGATCTCATATTCTATAACTCTATTAAATTTGCCTATTAACTCTAACAGGTTTTTTGTTGCACCCTTTTGATTCCTCTGCAGTAATAAAGAGAATTCAGAGAAGGAAATAAAGAAAGCAATCTCATTTACAATAGTCAACCACAAACTGAGATACTTGGGAGTGTACCTAACTAGAGTTACAAAAGGCCTATACAAAGAAAACTACACAACATTCCTGCTAGACACAATAAAAGACTTAAAGAGATGGAAAAATATGCCCTGTTCATGGATAGGAAGACTCAATAGTGTGAAGATGACAATCGTACCAAAATCAATCTACATGTTGACTATAATCCCGGTCCAGATACCAAATTCATTTTTCAAGGAGATTGAAAAGGAAATTACCAAATTTATTTGAAGAGGTAAGAGACCCTGGATAAACAAAACACTTAGGAGAAACAAAAATGAAATGAGAAGTATAGCACTCCCTGACCTCAAAACCTACTACACAGAAGTTGTAACCAAAACAGCATGGTACTGGTACAATGATAGACACATAGACCAATGGAACAGAATTGAGAACCCAGAAACAGACCCAGCTATCTATGGTTAACTGATATTCTACAAGGAAATAAAAACTATCAAATGGAGAAAGGATAACCTCTTCAAAAAATGGTGATGGCAAAACTAGACTTCTTCTAAAACAGGATCCACATCTCACAGAAATCAACATAAAGTGGGTAAGAGACCTGGGAGTAAAGCCCAAAACCATAGTGTTCATAAGAGACAAAATTGGATCAAACTTAGAAGTTCTAGTCCAAGGTATAAAGAGACTTCCAAATACAACCAGAAATGTACAATCTAAAGAAGATAAAAATGATGCATGGGAACTTCTAAAGATTAAATCCATGTGTGCATCAAAAACATTTTCCAACAGGGAGAAAAGAAAACCTATAGACTGGGAACGAATATTTGATAATATTAGCTCAGACAAGAGCTTATAATGAAAGTTTACAGAATATTCTTGGCTCTCCACAAGAAAAAGACTGATAACCAAATTACAAAATGGGTAAAAGACATGGAAAGAATTTTCACAAAGGAATATATTCAAATGGCAGACAGAACATGAAGAAATGCTTCAAATCACTGGTAATAAGAGAGATACAAATAAAAACCACAGTGAGATACCATCTCATTCCAGTAATAGGGGCAAAGTTTAACTAGGCAGTAAATGATAAACTTTGGAGAGGTTGTGGTGAGAAAGGAACTTTTATACATTGTTGATGGGGTTGTAAAATGGTACAACCATTCTGGAAGGCAGTTGGGTGCTTCCTCAAAAAGATGAACATTACAAATTCCATATGACCCAGTAATTCCATTACTTGGAATATACCCTGAGAATATGAGAACTGAGACACAAACTCGGATTTCTACTCCAATGTTCATAGCAGCATCATTCACCATCGCAAAAACATGGAAACAGCCCAAATGTCCAACCACCAATGAATAGATTGAGAAATTATGGTACATTTACACAATGGAATGCTATGCAGCACGCAGGAGAAACGATTTTGTAAATTATTGACTAACTTGGGAGGGACTGGAGGGCATTATACTGAGTGAACTAACTCAGACCCACAAGGATAAATATTGTATAAAACTATTAGTGTAGAATGAGTATAAGGATCCAAGACAGGTGGGACACATTGGAAGCAGAGGATGAGGATGTGCAAGGGGAGGGAGGGACTGATCATGGGGTTGTCCAAGTTGATGGGGAGGGAGTGAGGGGAATTGAAAGAATCTAATTTTAAAAACAGTGTGATCAAATTTTGGAAATAAACTAATACAAAATTAAAAAAAGAAAATAGGGGGAGCTCTGGTGGCCTAGTGGCAAGAAGCTGCACTGCAATCCCAGAGGAACACGGTTCGAATCCACCAGATGCTCTGCCGGAGAAGGAGGCGCAATATCCTCCTGTACCAGTCAGAACTGATGTGACGGTACACGCACACAAAATAATAAAAAAAATTTAAAAAAAAAAGAAAATAAACATCTTTTTACTTACTTCTGGGCATATTTTCAGAAAGAACCAGTTCTTAGAGAAAGGTATCATATTGGGGAAGATCAGTGAAAGAGAGAAAGACCCTCAGGGAGACCACCTGACTCAGTGACTAAAGCAATGGGCTTAAGAAGGACAGAGATTATGCAGATGATATACGACAAGACACAGTTCAGATTTGCTAATCAGAGGGTCATTCTGATTCTTAGTAAACTTAATGAATAATAAACAACAACCATCACCTACCAGAAAAAGGCAAAAAGCATACAGTATGGTGAAGCTAGAATTTTTCGTTTTTCTTACTAAAAAAAGCTACTGAAAACATAATCAAATAATGTTTCTATAATTTAGCTATATTTGCAAGTATGTGTCTTTAGGGTAGAAATGATAGGGGTTAATTACTTAAGTTGAATCATTATTTTGATTACTTAATTATGATCTCTGAAATTAGATTCATACAAGAGTACTGTTTGTATGAGCCTGAGAAAGAGTTGCAATAACTATAGATTGAGGATGGGCAGAGGTATTTTCTAAGAGAAAGAAGAACAAGTAAAGTTTTCAGCTGTTTCTGATGTAACACATAAGAAGTATAAAGACCTTAAAGTTCATGTTAACTTTTCCTATGAGACATTTGCTGAATTTTGAAGCTGTATGAGACTTAAGTGCTTGACCAAAACCTAGAAAGCAGAATGAAATCTACTGCATTGAATTATCTGAGTACAAACCTTAATAACTCATATTAATATAACTCCTCTTAGGAAGGACATTCTTGTTATTAAATCATTTGGCACTAAATCAAAAGAAGAAATACAGTTTTATATTTGTTGAAGTAATTCTGTCTTTTAAACATAAGAGAATTAAGATAAGTTCTATGTCTGAAAATCTTAATATGTAGTGTTTTTCTTTTAGAATATGGACCACTTCATGAATTTGTGTGTCTTTGAGCAGCAGCCATGCTAATCTCTCTTTAGGTCTAAATTTTTAGTATGTGAGCTGCCAAAGTGAACAGTATACATAGTATTTTATATATTAAAAACCTGAAGACAATAATAAGTCTTATGAAATAGGAAACCTTGTGACTATAGCAATACAACAACAACAACAACCACCCTGAGTTCTAGTATCTGAGAAGGCAAAGAGAAGGATTGTTTATTTAACAATTTTTCCAGGAGATAGATGGTGATAGCATTAGTCTTGTAACTCAACAATGTAATCAGAGATCTTAGCTCTTGTTATCTGTCTGCTCTTCCATCCAAAGCATATTGGCATTTCATCTTCACTCTTGTCACTTCCTGGTTACAAGGTAACTCATGCTCATATACATGCTCAAGAATCAAGGCGAAAATAAAGGCAGAAGCAAAAATCATCTCTCACATATTCTGTTTATCAAGAAAGCAAATGGCTTCAGGGTCATTTCCCTAGTGGTCTCCTCTTATGTTGTTCACAGGGTTGCTATAAGTCGTACTTGACTGGACAACACTTAATAACAGCTCCTTATATGATAAGAGAACTTGATTACTTGCTGTTTGGGAGTATGGAAAATACAGTGAATTAATTTTACAGCCTCTAAAAAAA
>NW_006399797.1:4474667-4475616 GCF_000299155.1 Elephantulus edwardii | reverse complement strand
GACAATGGGATGACATATACAGAAAGCCCAGAATTATATATCCAGCAAAAGTCTCCATCAAATAGTAAAAAGAAATTAGATTCTTGGCTTAAAAGGAACTTAATGAATATGTGAAAACAAGACCAAAACCGCAAGAATTTTTTAAAAGAAATTTTAAGGGAAGTCTTTCTCACAGAGAAGCCAAAGGAAAGTACATGGACAGTAACAGAAACAACAAAAAAGAAACACAGAAAAATAGTAACAGTAAAACCTGGTCTGACAATAATCACACTTAATGTGAATGGATTGATTTGCCAATTAAGGGGGGGAAAGGAGTAGCAGAATGGATAAAAAACCCAAAACATATTAATATATTGCCTACAAGTGACACATCTGAAAAATGGAGAGAAAGACAAACTCAAAAGCTGGGGGAAAAAAGATACCAAACAAATGGAAACCTCAGAAAAAGCAGGGGTGGCAATAATAATCTCTGATTAAATAGACTTCAGAATTAAAACCACCATAATAGATAAGGAAGGGCATTCCTTAAAAACACAATAGATCAAGAAGAAGTAACCTTGATCAACATTAATACACCAAATGATAGATCTGCAAAATATATAAAACAATAGCTGACATAATTGAAGAAAGAACTAACACCACAATAGTGGTTGTTGTTGTTGTTAAGTGCCGTCAAGTTGTAGACAACTTATAGCAACCCTATGAACGAAAGACCTGAACATTGTTCATAGAGTTTTTGCAGGCAAGCCATTTTGAAAGTGGATGCCACTTTCACTTCCAAGCTTGTTTTAATTGGGACGCTCCACCACTGTCCACCATGGGTAACCATTATCACATTTGGCACATTAGTGCCACAGTGTTTAGCATCACAGGAACCACAATTACCTCTGCACAGCAATGCACAGACCAGTGCTATACCACACAGAAGAATGTTTGACAAAAAACAATT
>NW_006399797.1:4440322-4473202 GCF_000299155.1 Elephantulus edwardii | reverse complement strand
ACTACTAGAAATATAAGCTGGGTCATGAACTAGAAACATTATTAGAAGAGGTCATGAACTACAGACATTATTGCCATTGTCAGATGGATGTTGGCAGAAAGCAAAGAGTACCAGAGGAATGTTTATCTGTGTTTCATTGACTATGCAAAGGCTCTTGACACTGTGCATCACAACTAATTGTGGCTAACCTTGAGGAAAATGGGAATCCAGAACACTTGACTGCTTATGTGAGACCTATACATAGACCAGGAAGTAGTCTTTGAACACCGGAAGGAAACACTGCATGGTTCAAAAGCAGTAAAGAAATGCATCAGATATACATCCTATCTCAATACCTTTCAATCTAGACTTTTTGGGAGGCTGAGATTTATGAGGAATGAGGTATCAGGATTGATGGAAGACTCATCAACATGCAGATGACAAAACCTTGCCTGCTGAAACTGAGGAGGACCTGAAGTGCTTACTACAGAAGGTCGACTGTAGTCTTTAATACGGGTTGAAGCTCCACATCAAAATCACAAAGATTCTCACTATTGGGCTAATTGGAAACATAAAAATAGGTGAGAAGAAATTGAGATCATTAACAATTTCGACTTGCTCAGCTCCATAATCAGCACTCTTGGCATCAGCAGTCAGGAAAACCAAAAATGAATTGCACTGGAAAAATCTGCTGCCAGTGACCACTCCAGTATAGTGAGAAGCAATAATGTTGGTTTAGGGATTAAGATGGACCTGATCCAGTCCATGGTCTTTTCAATTACCTGCTATGAATTGGAGAGCTGAACAATAACTAAGGATGACAAAAGAAGATTAGATGCCTTTGGGTTGTTGTGCTGAAGATAATGTATTATAGACTGCCAAGAAAACAAATACGTCTGTTATTTACTCATAGACATCAGAAAATATAGTGAAGATGATTACATCATTATCTAACTACCAAGCTGCATCATTATACATGTAATTGCCAATCCATTTATGATCGTAGCCTAGACATATTGTCACATATATTTGAAGTACACAATTCAGTCGATCACAATGCCCACAAGAACTTCATCTCTCATTTAATGTTATTTTGTTGATTTATATATCTATATATTGAAGTTGTTAATAGCTTTAGTTTGCTTGGCTCCACAATCAACACTTTATTCCCAGCAGCCAGGAAATCAAAAGATGAACTGCACTGGAAAGTCAGGGACATCTCCAGAATACTGAAGAGCAATGGCATCTGTCTGGAGACTAAGGTGTGTCTGATGTAGGCCATAGTCTTCACAATTACTTGTTATACATCAGAAAGCTGGACAATGACTAGGGATGATAGAGAATTGATGCCTTTGGGCTGTGGTGCTGGAGAAGAGTATTGCATATATTATGGACTACCTGGAGAATAAACAGGCTCATCCTAGAGGTTACAATCTGGAGAACAACCACTTGGCCAACTGACTGGAAGAGGTCTATATTTGTTCCCATCCAAAAGAAGGGCGACCCAAATGAGTGTGGAAACTACAGAACAATATCATTGATTTCATATGCAAGCAAGATTCTACTGAAGATTATCCAAAAACGACTGGAACAGTACATCAGCAGAGAACTGCCAGAAGTCCAGGCTGGGTTTAGAAGGGGTCATGGTACTAGGGATATTGTAGCTGATGTTAGATGGATCTTAGCTGAAAGCAGAGAATACCAGAAGAATGTCTACCTGTGTTTCATTGATTATGCAAAGGCATTTAACTGCGTGGATCATAGCAAACTATGGCTGACTCTGAGAAGAATGGGAGTCCCAGAACATTTAATTGTGCTAATGCGAAACCTATACTTGGACCAAGAGGCAGTCGTCATAGCAGAGCAGGGCAACACTGCATGGTTCAAAATTGGGAAGGGTGTACGCCAGGGATGTGTCCTATCTCCATACCTTTTCGACCTGTATGCAGAGCCGATTATCCGAGAGGCTGGGCTCTATGAGGAGAAGCGTGGCATTAGGATTGGTGAATGATCAACAATCTGCGTTATGCTGATGACACAACCTTGCTCGCTGAAACTGAGGAGGACCTCATGCACTTACTGCAGAGGGTCAAGGACTGCAGCCTTCAATATGGACTGAGGCTCAATGTCAAGAAGACAAAGATTCTCACCACTGGACCAATCGGTAGGATCAGGATGGATGGTGAAGAGATTGGGATTGTTCAGAGCTTCAGTTTGCTCGGCTCCACAGTCAACACTCTTGGCACCAGTAGCCAGGGAATAAAAAAGCGTATTGCAATGGGTAAGTCTGCAGTTAGGGACCTCTGTAAAGTACTCAAGAGCAACGGTGTCTCTCTGGAGACTAAGGTGCGCCTGATAAAGGTCATAGTTTTTGCAATTACTTGTTATGCATCAGAGAGTTGGACAATGACTAGGGAGGACAGAAGGAGAATTGACGCCTTCGAGCTGTGGTGCTGGAGAAGAGTATTGAATGTATCATGGACTGTCAAGAAAACAAACAGATTCATCATAGAGAGGGTTAAACCAGGCTGTTCCTTGGAGGCAAGGATTCTGGGGCTTCGTCTGACATACTTTGGACATGTTGTAAGGAGAGACAGGTCTTTGGAGGGGGACATCATGCTGGGTAGAGTAGAGGGACAGCGCAGGAGGGGAAGACTCTCTATGAGGTGGATTGATTCAGTGACTGGGGTAATCGGGATGGGTGTGTCAGAGGCAATGAGATTGGCACAGGATAGAGCAAGGTTTAGGGCTGCTGTATATAGGGTCACTATGAGTCGCAAACGACTCGACAGCACATAATAACAGCAACAACATTCTAGAGAGGGTGAAACTAGGCTGCTCCTTGGAGACAAGGTTTTTGAGGCTTCATCTGACATACTTTGGACATCCTGTAAGGAGGGACCAGTCCTTGAAGAGGAACATCTTGCTAGGAAGGGTGGAGAGACAGTGCCAAAGAGGAAGATCCTAGATAAGGTGGATTGACTCAGTGACTGGGGTAATGAGGGTAGGTGTGTCAGAGATAATAAGGTTGGCACAAGATAAACTGGGATTCAGAGCTGTTGTACATAGGGTCTCTATGAGTCACAAGTGACTTGACAGCACATAACAATGACATATAGTAAATGCATTTGGTGAATACTTTCTTCTCTCACTCCCATTTGTTTTAGGAAATTAATTTTGGATATCCTTTCTGCTCCTAGAACTTGAAATGATATAGTCTTGATGTTTTATTATTATCAGTAGAAGCACTTCTGGTGTTTTCAGTATATTTAATTTTTAATATTATAAATCCTCCCTTTTAACACTAAAATATTAGTGTTATAAATATGGTTTTTTTATGCTGCTGAGATTCTGAAAGCTATGTTCCCAATATTTCAAATACCTACAGGGTCACACGTAGTGGACAAATTTTAATAGAGCTTCAAGACTAAAATAAACTAGAAAGTAGAACCTAACAAACTAGTAAAACTATTGATCAGAGGAAACTTCATGAATAGTATCGATACATTGTCTGATACTGTACAAGAAGATCAGCCCTTCAGATTGGAAGACACTGAAAATATAATTGGGAAAGAGTTACTTCATTAAGGTAGAGTTGACCTTAATGACACAAATGGAGTAAAGCTTTGAGAGTGTTCATATGTTGATGGGGCACAACACAAAATGAGAGATCTTCAAACACCATCATAATCAGAATGTGAAATGTACATAATAGAAAAATTGTAAGTTGTCAAAATGAAATGTAGCACATAAATGCTGATACACTAGGCATTGTTGTTAGGTGCCGTGGAGTCAACAATGATTTACAGCAAGCCTACATATGAAATACAGATCTGAACCTCTATGCTGCACATCCTCGCAATCTCCAACATGCTTGAGACCAATGTTATAGTCAGTATATTAATCCATTTTGTTGAGGAACACTCTCTCTTTCATTGATCCTTTATCTTTTTCAGTATGTTTTTCTCCAAGACCTGGCTCCTTCTTTTAACATGCCTAACGGATGTGAGATAAAGTCTCACAATTCTTGCCTTTAAGGAGTACCCTCCATGTACATTATCCAAGACACATTTGTTAGCTATTTTTGCAGTCCAGGGTACATTTGATACTCTTTTGCAACACTGAAATTTAAAAGCATCAGTTATTCTCCAGTCTTCACTGGTTATTGGCCAACTTTTATATGCATACTAAGCAATTGAAATTACCATGACTTAGACCAGGAACATGTTAGCCTTTCAACTGACATCATTGCTCTTTAGTACCTTGGGCTGATCATTGGCAGTAGATTTTCCCAAGGCAACACTACTTTTAATTTCTTTATTGCTGCTAACATGGATGTATTGTGATAAGATACTATTTTTGCACTACAAGTAATGTCTGTTTGTTCAACTACTATTCAAATAGACAGATAAAAAATAAAGTCAAAGATGAAAAAAATGAGGACTTCTACTAACTTCTTCAATGTGAAATTGAGTAAATACATAATCATGATGCGCTAATAATAATTGATAACTAGAATGCAAAAGTTTGAAACAAAAATAAGGAGGAATTGTCATTGAATAATATGGACTTGGTGACAGAAATGATGCTGGAGAGCAAATGACAGAATTTTGTACAACCAATGATTTTTTAACTGCAAATATCTTTCATAGAAAACATAAATGTCCACTACACAAATAGATCTCACCTAGTGGCCTACCCAGGAGTCAGATTGACTCACTCAATGGAAAGAATTGATGGAGAAACAAAATATCAGTAATAAAAACAAGGACTGATGGTGGAATAAAATAATTGATCACTCACATGCAAATAAAAAATGAAGCTGAAGAAAAGTCCATGAGAACCAAAATATGACCTTGAGTCTATTCTATCTCAATTTAATAGCTTTCCTTGGAATAGATATGATGAACTGAACAATAATGTTGGAAGACCAGGTGAGTTCTGAGATGACATCAAAGATATCATCCACGAAGAAAACAAAAAGTTATTACAAAGACAAGAAAGAAAGAAAGACTGAAACAGATGTTAGAAGAGACTCTGAAACTTGCATTAGAAAGTAAAGAGGCTAAAACAAATTGAATAAATCCTAACATAAGAGAGTTGAACAAATCTCAAAAAGCAGCTTGAGAAGACAAAGAGAATTATATTGTCTTCTTGAAAATACTTGACTAAACAAAATGTGCAAAGATCTTAAGCATTATTGAAATGAGGATTTCTACTAATTTCTTTAGTCTGAAATTGATTGGTACCAATCAATGAAATGGGATGATTATCAGCCATTTTGAATGGACTATTTGATCTTCTAAGCTTGGAACAAGAAATGAAAGAGGAATATCACTACATTTATCATCAAAAGAACATTTCAATGTCTGTCCTGAAGAACTGTGTTGTCAATAATATCCATATACCCACAAGAAAGAGCAGTTAGTACAATTATTTTCATATTTATGCACCAATAATTGAAGTAGAAGATGAAGAAATGGAAGGTTTTAACCAATTTACACAGTCTGCAATAAACACACAATTAAAATGCACTGATAATTAGTGATTGTTAGAATATAGAAATTATATATTAAGGACTGATTTTGGAAAATATGGCCTTGGTGTCGTAAAGGACACTGGAGATAATGTAATGGAATTTTGCAAGACCAATGGCTTCTTCTGTAAATACTTTTTTCCAGCAACACAGCCAGACACTATAATGTGAGTCTCACAAGATAGAATATGCAGGAATTAAGCCTACTACATCTGTGCAAAGAGACAATGGGAAAATTTCCATATTGTCAGTCAGAACAAAACTGGCTAGAGTAGATCACGAATTGCTTATATACAAATTGAAGTTAAAACAAAAGAAAATTAGAACAAATCCTGAGAGCTAAACTAGGCCTTGAGTATCTCTCACGTGAACTAAGATATCATTTTAAGAACAGATTTGACACACCGAACACCAATGACCTACAATCAGACTACTTATGGGATGTTATTAAGTACACCCTATAAGAATAAAGAAAAAGATCACTAAAAAGACAGGAAAGTAATAAAAAGCCAAAATAAATGTCAGAAGATACTAAAATTTTCTCTTGAAAGGAAGGTGTTGTTGTTGTTGTTACGTGCCGTCGAGTCACTTGTGACTCGTAGCGACCCTGCGTACAACAGCCCTAAACTCTGCTCTGTCCTGTGCCAATCGTACTGTCTCTGACACTCCCCTCCCGATTATCCCAGTCACTGAATCAATCCACCTCATAGAGGGCCTTCCCCTCCTGCACCGTCCCTCCACACTCCCAAGCATGATGTCCTTCTCCAAGGACCGGTCTCTCCTCACAACATGTCCAAAGTATGTTAGACTCAGAATCCTTGCCTCCAAGGAGCCATCCAGTTTAACCCTTTCCAGGACGAATCTGTTTGTTTTCCTAGCAGTCCATGGTATTCTCAATACTCTTCTCTAGCACCGCAGCTCAAAGGCATCAATTCTCCTTCTATCCTCTTTGGTCATTGTCCAACTCTCTGATGCATAACAAGTGATTGTGAAGACCATGGCCTGTATCAAACGCACCTTAGTCTCCAGAGAGACACCATTGCTCTTCAGTACTTTGGAGAGGTCCCTAACAGCAGACTTTCCCATGGCAATGCACTTTTTAATTTTCTGGCTACTGGTGCCAAGAGTGTTGAAAGAAGTAATGAAGAGATGGACAGAAGATTTTAAATGGTGCTATAATCATGAAATGTAGAATGACCAAAATAGAAATCAAAAGGGAAGAGCATTCTTGGACTCTATTAAGCTGAAAGAACTGAAATAAAAACTGAAACCTCAAGCCGCAATACTGAAAAATTCTGTAGACAAAACAGTGACTGGCAGGAAACATCCAAAGAAGGTAAAGGATCCCTCTACCAAACATAATCGGCCAATATTCAATCTTTGCTCTCCTTTTTATAATTTCTTATTGTGATTTCAGTGAAAGTTTACAGAAAACCTGGATTTCCATTCATTCATTGTTGTGCATTTTCCTCTGGGCTGACATTGAGGGTTGGGGGAAAACTAAGCCAAGAGGGAGTAAATAATGAACACTAAATTAGAACAGATGAGGAAATGAATTGTTTAAAAGTATATGATTAGGCATTATTTGCATGGCAACAGTCCAGAACAAGAGGTGCATAGCAAAGAGGACTGGGGGGAGGGAGGAGTAAAATGTGCAACAATGAATGAATTTTTTTTTAAGAGGAAGATCAATAGTCAATCTTTTTAAAAGCTATAATAAATAAATAAGTTAATTAACTAGTTTAATAAACAGCTGACTGTTTTGAAGGAAGACGTTTAATTGATGAAATACCAAATGAGAAGTATCAAGAAATACATGCAGCATTGGAGGCACTCTTTTGTGTTTACTAAGATATTTGGAAGACAGTTGCCTACCCAAATTACAGAAAGAGGTCTACATATAAATAAAGCTATGCATGTAATAGAATTAAAAATGGCTAAAGCACACATTGACTGGGAACTGTCAGAAATTCAAGTTAGATTCAGAAAAATATTTAGAATAAAGGATGTCATTGTTAATGTCAAATGAACCTTGGCTGAAAACAAAGAATACTGATGAGAGCATTACCTGTGCTTATTGACTATGAAAAAGAATTCAACTGTGTGGATCAGAACAAATAATGGAATATAAATCCTAGAAAACATCATTGTGCTAATGAAAAGCCTACACGATAGACAAAGAAGCAGTCATCTGAACAGAACAAGGCTTGATATAGCATCGCTTATAATCAAGAGAGGTGTACATTTGCATTGTAGCTTTCAGAACATCTATTTAATTTGTATGCTGAACAAACCAACCTAGAAGTTGAGGTATATGGCAAGAATATATAGTATTGAAGCAAAAATTGTTAACAAACTAACACATATAGATGTCAAACTCTTGCTTGCTGAAAGCAAAGCAGAATTGAGGCATTTACTGATGAAAATCAAGGACTGCTCTCTTTAGTGTGGATTACATCTGAAGATACAAATGAACAAAAATCATCCTGATTGAACCAATAAGCAACATCATGATAAACAGAGGAAAGATTGAATATTTCAAGGGTTTAATTGCTCCTGGATTAACGTATCACATCTATGGAAGCAATAGGTAAGAAATTAAAGATGTATTGCCTTGTACAAACCTTCCAGGGGGGGGGAACTTTTAAATGCTCAAGTAGTTCCTTGAACAACTTGTATATATGACATGATGATGGAATGGTTCATATAAATATTTTGTTGATATATTTATATTTATGTAAGTCATCTAGACTAGTAGAATGAATCTTCATTTGAAAGAGTACCTTTAGTATAAAATTAACTTTAATTTTTTTTTTAATAACACCCACTAACTTTATGGAATTACCTATTCCTGTATCACAGAATAGAATGGCTTCTGGGGTCTTATTTTTTGTCAATGCCTTCTGTGCAGCTTGAAAGTCTTCCTTGATTATCATTTGTTCTTGATTGTTAGCTACTACCTGAAATAGTTCCATGTTAGCCAATTCTTTTTGGTACAGTGATTCTGTATATTCTTTCCAAATTCTTTTGCTATTTCCTGTATTATTTAAGATTTTACTCATAGCATTCTTCTCTAATGCAATACAAGGCTTGAATTTTTTTTCCGTTCTTTCAGTTTGAGGAATGTTTGAAAGGTTCACTGGTTCCCCCCACCCCCAACTCCAGCTCTTGAAACATTTTATTATAATACTTTGGTTTGTCTTCTTGAGCTACTCTTTTGCTTCTGCATTTTTTCCTCTTTGTTTGGATTCTCAACATTTGTCTTCAAATTGTGGTGTTAGACAAGAGTTGTAAATATCCCTTGGACTATCAAAAGAACTAACAAATATGTCTTGGAAAAAGTGCAATGAGGGTGTTCCTTGAGGAAAGAATGATGAAACTGTCTCACATAATTTGGGCCTGTTGTTAGGAGGGGTCAGTCCTTGGAAAACAATAGTATGCTTGGAAATAAGAAAGGTCAGCCAAAGAGAGGAAAACAAAATAGACTGACACAGCGACTGTAAGAATGGGCCCAATTACCAAGTGTACTAGAGATGAGGATGGCACAGGAGAAGGCAGGGTTCAGATCCATTTTTCATAGGCTTGCTACAAGTAATACTTGACAACACCTAACAGCAACAACAATATAACAAAGAGATTTAAAAAAAATTAACAGAATAATTGGTATCATTGCTATATGGACATTATTGAAGTTTGACTTTTAAGTGCCAGTTAAATTTTTGGAATTTACAAATTTTATTTTATTATGCTTGCTTTGTTATAAGCTGAGGATAATCAAAGTTTGCATATTCCAAATACTATAAAAGATTATCAGAGTTTTTTTTCTACTATGATTATCATCTCAGTCATTTTCTATATTTTCCAAGATAACACAAGCATTATAAAAGCTTCCAATTATACCAGAATGTTATAATAAAAAAACTTTTTTTTTTTTAGTATTTGATGGTAATGTAGAAATTGTTTTTCTTCGTGGAGATAATAAAGATCTCAACTGAACTGCTAATTTTATAAAATTTAGATTTTTAAAGGAAATGGCATTGAAACATTTATAATGACTAATGGGTAATGTTTAATTATACAATTGGAAAAAGTTTCTGTAAATGTAGGAATAGTTATTCCTATAAATCGTGTAAATAAATAGTGCCAAGGAGTTTCTTAAAACTCTACTCAGTGTTCTATTTTAATTTTTATACTTCAAAAAATTCTTGTATTATTGATGTTTTCTATAGTTACCTAGAATAAGACAATCCTATCATTGAAATGACTCTGATTTTCAAAATTCTACCATCTATCTCTTGTACACCCACTCACCTTATTATTGATTTCCTGAAGATTTTACTCTTCTCATTACTTGCTAGAGAGTGATTGATGAATGTGCCCTCACAGTTCCTTTTCCTGAAATAAGGGCAAACATATAAACTTTCCCTGCTGTTTTTATCATAGTGAGTAGGAGGATATACCAGAAATAACTTCAATTTGTTAGAAATGTGATTGAGATGTTGATAACAGAGTGAAAAGAAAGAAAATTTTAGTTCAATCTAAAAACAGCAGGCTTAATAAACCTGTGAGGGTTGATCAAACTCCCTTTTACATTATTAGTTTAACAGCAGGTTCACATCGCTATTGTAATAATTTGATTGGCTCAGACTCATACAGTCTCCATATCCAACAAAATGAAATATTGCCCGGTCCTGTGCTATCTTCTTAATACGCATATACTCAAGTTTATTATTGCAGCAAGGGGAGTATCTTCCAGCATTGTTTCAAACAATATCTGTGAATCCTGAGCAAATATTGCAAATAAGAATGGATACTTATGTGAAGAAGGAATGCATAACTTATTTATTCAGAATAGAATATACAAGTTAACTTGAAAGAATTTCCTAACAGAAAGCAGAAGTGGATGTCAGTAAAAGATGTGAAGCACATATATAAAATTTTAAATACTAAGGTAGGTTCACAGATAAAATATCTACAATATAAAGTTAAAAACAAGCTGCTGCAGCAGACATCCTAGGAACCAAAGAAGATAGGTATGTCTCCTCATGGGCAAATGAATAGGATAGGAACCCATCCTTGCCATCCTTGTCCAACAGCTGAAACAAGTTCTAGCAACTACTTCCTGTATCATGACTATGACCAATTGGGCAATCTTTACGTAAGCTATTCTATGATGAGATAATTGTCTTTTGTTAAACATTCTTTGAGGTCGTGTGGTTCTGGTCTATCCATTTGCTTCACAGACAGAGGTAACTTGTACTTACAGTGAAGCTGAACACTGTGACACCGATGTGTCAAATGCAAGAATGGTCACCCATGGTGGACAGTGTTTGGTGGAGCTCCCTGATTAAAACAAGCTTGGAAGCAGGAGTGGCACCCACTTCCATAATAGCTTGCCTCCGGAAACCCTATAAACCTGGAGAAAGGATGAAAATTATGCAAGTGTTCAGGTCTTTCATTCACAGGGTCACTATGACTCGATGATACTTAACAAAAACAACAACAACCACTCAACCACTCAACTTAAAATTAAAGAGTCTGTTTTTATTAGTCTTTGTGCTCAGAGGTGCTCCTGTAGTCTTGCAAGCACTAAATATTTTATATACTCATGTCTTAGTTTTGAATTACTTTCCTTTACCAATGCAAGATGAGCTTGGTAGAAAAGTATGTTTTTTCCCCTTCTTGTTTTCTATCTTCCTTCTACCAAGAAACAGGATAGGAAGTGAATAGAAGCATAAATAATCTTTGGTTTAAGATCTTAGCTAGTTTTTCAGTGCGAAATTAGCCTTGTTTACTATGGAGGAAGAAAGTAATGAGACTTAATTAGAGCTTTGCAATTTGAAACCAAGACATAAGTGGAAGATACTTTTAGCAAATATGTGGCAAAAGCTCAGAAAATCTAGCTTATGAAAACTGAGAGGAAATACAGTACATCCAGCCATTTTAATGCTGAAATAATATTGTGCATGCATTAGTTGTGGCTGACATTGGGAAGAATGGGTGTTCCAGAGCACTTAATTTTGCTTATGCAGTACAACCTATACTTGGACCAGCAGGCTGTTGTGCAAACAGAGTAGAGAAACGCTGCAAGATTTAAAATTGAGAAGGGAGCATGTCAGGGTTGTATTCTTTCTCCCTATCTATTCAATCTGTATGCTGAACAAATTATTCAAGAGGCTGGACCCTATGAAGAGGAGTGTGGCATCAGGATTAGAGGTAGACATTATGCATATGACACATCCTTGCTTATTGAAAGTGAGGAGGATTTGAAGCACGTATAGCAGAAGATCAAGGAATGCAGCCTTCAATGTAAGTTGCATCTCAAAAAAACAAAAATGCTTACCAGCGGACTAATAAGGCAATATCATGATGGATGGAGGGGAGATTGAAACTCTCAACATCTTGCTTGGATCCACAATGAACAGCTTTCACTCTAGCAGTCAGGAAATAAGGAGACACACTACACTGAGAAAATCTGCAGTTAGGGATCTCTGCAAATTATTGAGGAGTAATGATGCCAGTTTGAGGACTAAGGTGCATCTGATTCAGGCCAGTCTTTCTGATCACTTGTTATGCATCTGAGAGCTGGATAACGAATAAGAATGACAAAGAATTGACACCTTTGAGCTGTGGTGTTGAAGAAGAGCACTGAATATCCCAATGACAGCCAAGAGCACAGTTATGTCTTAGAGAGAGTATAGCCAGCCTGCTCTCAGGAGGTAAGAATGATGAAACTTTGCCTCACATACTTTGGGCATGTTCCTAGAAAGGGCTATTCTTTGGAGAAGGACATGGTGCTGGGAAGGGTGGAGAGTTGGAGAAGGAAAGGAAGACCCTCAGCCAGGTGGATGGACACAGTTACTACTGCAATAAGGTCTTGTGTGTCAGGAAGTGCGAGGGTGGCAGAGGATAGAACAGGGTTCAGATCTTTTGTTCAGAGGGTCACTATGAGTCATACTCAACTCAACGGCACCAAACAATAACAATACATTAGTTAATACTAGCTGCTGTAATAGATGAACAGCAAATGTCAATGCATTGTAACAACTTATTCTCCTATTTGTCCAAACATTATTCATGATAAATAGAAGTGATATAGAAGCTTTTGTGACTTTATCATATTTTACTCATAAGTTACAAAAGTAATATGAAGGTCGTCTCTATTCCAAAAAGCTGAGGAGAAAAAGAGCATGGAGAATTTTGAGATACATACATGTTTAGTTTCCTTTAGAAATTTTCCATTTGCAACTTAACTCTATATATTGAGTACATAAATACACCATGTGTCTTAACTAGTTTCTGAACAAAACCAGATATGAGGCATGTTAGAATTTTGGCAACATGGACCTCTAGGGAGTGAGAAACATTAGAATAAAGAACTAGACTGAATCTGAGTAATGAGTAATTGATTCAGCTATAGGTCTTAATGTTATTAGCATTTTGCAAGAATTTCAATACAGGGTTGTTAAAAGAGATAGGAAAAATTCCGTCAAGAGAATGATTTGAAGGAATACCAACTTAGAAAAATTAGATGGACAAGCATTGGTTGTTGTTGTTGTACGTGCTATCGAATCATTTGCGACTTATAGCGACAAGAGCTCTAAACGTTGTTCTATCCTGTGCCAACCTAGCCATCTGAAACACACTTATTCTCACTGTTCCAGTCACAGAATCGATCCGTCTCATCGAAGGTCTTCCTCTCCTTCACCATCCCTCCACTCTGCCAAACATGTTGTCCCTCTCCAAGGACTGGTACTTCCTTGCAACATGCCCAAAGTATGTCAGATGAAGCTTCAGAATCCTTGACTCTAAGGAGCATTCTGGCTTCACCTTTTCCAGGACAAACTTGTTTGTTCTCCTAGCAGTTCATGGTATATTCAAAACTCTTCTCCAGCACCACAGCTCATGGGAATAATGAAATAAATTTGATGAGTACACCAGAGGAAGATGATAACAGGCTATATAGTATGAAAACTAAAGTATATTTATAGCCTAGAAAGGCCATGGTAGATATAATATTTATTATTGTGGGAAAAGATCAAACAAGGTCTAGATTTTGCAGTGAACTAATCACAGAAACTGATACAGAATCCCAGCTGGTCTATACAGTGTGGCAATTTTATGCAATTGTTCCCAGATTCCTGGGCTCCCACTAGACCCTGTTACATCAAAGTGAGATAAAGTTTTTTCCTCTGACAATTCTCCCTGTTTTAAAGAATGGGTCAAACCTTAGGCACAGCTGAATCTGAAATGCATCTTTCTGTGTCTAGAGGGATTTCTGGTGGCATAGTACATAAGGAGTTGCATTGTTAATCCAAAAGCCTTATCTCTTAGATCAAATCCACTAATGGCTCTCTAGGAGAAATACGGACAATCTCTTCCCATGTGATTTACATAACCAGAAAACCAGTGGAAGGTCAACTATGAGTTGGTTTCAACTCAACAGCAATGACTTAATTTGACTTTTTCTGGTAAAGACTGAATCCCATTTTAAAAGAAAATTCTAATCTGTGACATCTTCAGCATGTGTTTTAAAGACTTTCCCCCATCCCTCTTAGTACATATATACCATACCAATTAAGTTGTTGAACCAGTCCTCATTCTCCTTTCAAGCAAGACACAATCAAATCCAGTTCCCATGCACCAGGGAATGACGAAGTCCAGCACTAACTGCTTTGGCAGGAGCAAGGGAAGTGGACAGAACCTCTTCCTTCCAAGTGTATCTATTGGGAATTGAAGTAAGAAATCACTGATAAATTACTTTACATTCCATCATACTTATACTACCTTTCCAGTACTTCAGAATTGATTGATATCAATTGAGATATTTCAACAAAAGGAAGCAACATTAGAACTGCTGACCTGTCAAGTCACAAGAAATTTGGGAGACTGGTGCCTGTTGAACTAACGTGAAGAAATTCGTACTTAAGTCCACTCTATTCCAAAGAAAGGTAATCAAATAGAATTCAGAAATGATTAAAGAACATGAATGATTTAACAAACTATGCTGATATAATTAAAAATTGATACTTTGATTAGAAATTGGTAGAAATTCAAGCTGGTTTCAGAAGAGGATATAGAATGAAAACTATCATTAGTGATTTCAGATGTATCTTGGCTGGAAGTAAGAACTACCAGGAAGAGTTTATATTTGAATTTTATTAACTGTGTAATACATTTGACCGTTTGGATCATAATCAATCATGAATAATGTTGAGAAAACTCAAAATTCTATAATAATTATTTGTGCTTATGAGGAACACACAAATAGATCAAAGATGGTTATAAGAAGATAACAAAGGGATCCTGCTAAGTTTAAAATCAGGGGAAAATGTGTATCCAGGCAGTATCTTTCACTAATTCAATTTGTATGCTGCACAGATAATCAAAGGAGCTGGACTCTTTGAAGAATATAGTGTCAGAATTGGGAAAAGTCTCATTAACAACATGCAATATGCAGATAATGGAGCCTTTCTTCCTGAAAGCAAACAAATTTGAAGTACCATAGCCTTGAGTATGGATTACAACTCAATATTAAGGAAACAAAAGTATGTACAATGAAGTCAATAAACAAAATAATAAATGATAAAATATTGAAGTTGTCAGGAATTTCATTTCACTCAAGTCTACAATTAACACCCAGAAAAGTAAAATTCAAGACATCAAAGTAATAAAGACTGAAGATATAATTTTGAAGACTAAGATAGGACTGACCCAAGTATATGTCAATCATTTTCTACATGAATGTGAAGGCTGGATAATGAATAAGAAAGATTATAAAAGAATTAATGTGTTTGAATTATAATATTGGTGAAGAATATTATATACATCATGGACAACCAGAGGACAAATATGTCTTGGAAGAAACACTGAATGCCCCTTACAAGAGAGAATAGTGAAACTTAGTCTTGTTTACTTTATATATGCTTTCAAAGCTGACCATTGAAGGACTCGATATAGTAAATGACTACCAAGAATATAAAGACCCTCTAAGAGATATATCGACATAGTAACATCACCAATGTACTCAATGTAGGAAGGGCTGTGAGAATGGTTCAGGACCAGTAACTGTTTTACTCTACTGAATACAGGGTCTCTATGACTCAGAAACAACAAGGTAGCATATAAAAAATCAACAAAAAATTCCAACCAATTCCATTTACTAGTTTTTTAAAAGAAAATATTTTAAAAATATTAATTTAACCATGTGTTGTTGATTGCTGTCAAGTTGAACACGACTCATAGAAACCCTAAGAACAAAAGGCTTGAAGCTATAACTATCAACATTTATCAGAGTTCATAGAGTTTCCAGAGGCATGTTGTTCAGGAAGTGGATGCCACTCCTGCTTCCAAACCTGTCTTAAACTGGGAGCTGCACCAAACACTTTCCACCATGGGTAACTGTTATGCCACCATGTCAATACACATGGTGGATGGTCTTCAAGTCCTCCTCACTTTCAATAACCAAAGTTGTGTCATCTCTATAACACAGGTTATTGATCAATCTCCCTCTAATCCTGATGCCATGCTTCTCTTCATAGAGTCCAGCTTCTCAGGTAATTTGCTTGGCATACAGATTGAATAGGTATGGAGAGAGAATACAGCCCTAACACATTCCTTTCTCAATTTTAAATCATGTCAAGTGTTCCCCTCCTGTGTTCACACAACAGCCTCATGGTCCAGATTTAGGTTCCATATGAGCACTATTAAGTGCTCTAGGACTCTGGTTCATCTCAATATCATCCACATCTTGTTATGATCCACACAGTCAAATGTCTTTGCATAGTCAATAAAGCACAAATAGATATTCTTCTGGTATTCCTTACTTTTGAAAATCAACATCAAGAAAACAAAGATTCTCACCACTGGGCCGACTGACAGTGTTATGATAGATGGTGAGGAGACTGAGATTGTTAACAGCTTTAGTTTGCTTGGATCCACAATCAAGACTCTTGGTACCAGCAGTCAGGAAATCAAAAGATGAATTGCATTGGGAAAGTTGGCTGTCAGGGACCTCTCCGGAGTACTGAAGAGCAACAACGTCATTCTGGAGTCTAAGGTCCACTTGATTCAAGCCATAGTCTTCACAATTGCTTGCTACATGTTAGAAAGCTGAGCAGTGACTAGGGATGATAGAAAGAGAAATTGATGCCTTTGAGCTGTGGTGCTGGAGAAGCGTGTTGAATGTACCATAGACTGCCAAGAGAACAAACAGATTGATCCTAGAGAGGGTGAAACCAGACTGTTCCTTGGAGGCAAGGATTCTGAGACTTATTCTGGCATACTTTGTACATGTTACAAGGAGGGACTAGTCCTTAGAGAGAGACAGCATTCTTTTTAAAAATATTTATTTTATTATTTTTTTTGTGTGTACTGTCAAATCGGATCTGACTGGCACTGGAGGAGATTGTCCCTCTGTCGCTGGCAGAGCATCTGGTGGATTCGAACTGTGTGCTTCTGTGATTGCAGTGCAGCTTCTTGCCACTAGGCCACCAGAGCTCCCCTAGAGGGACATCATTCTTGAGAGGTTGGAGGGACAGAAAGAGAGGAGAGAAGTGCAGCAATGAATGGATGGAAATCCAAAATCTCTGTAAATGTTCATTAAAATTATTTAAAATTAAAAAAATAAATATTGGATAAAATAAAAAAGATGGATTGATTCAATAACAGGGATAATGAGAGTAGTTCTGTCAGAGACAGTAAATTTTGCACAGGGTAGAGCAGGTTTCAGGGCTATTACACATAGGGTAATTATGAATCATAAGAGACTCAACAGCACATAACAATAACAACAACAATAACACTTTTTTAATTTCAGGCAGGATCCATCTGACATCAGCAATGATCTCCTAGGTGCCACAGCTTCTTCTAAATCCTGCTTAAACTTCTAGCAGTTCCCCATCAGTGTTCTAGACACTTAAAAATTATATTCAGCAGTATTTTACTTACATATGATATTAATGACATTGCTCAATAGTTTCTGCCTTCTGTTGGATCACCTTTCTTGGGAATGAAAACAAACATAGACCTCTTCCAATCTGTTGGCCAGACAGCTGTCTTCCAAATTTCCTG
The DNA here is from genome assembly GCF_000299155.1 of Elephantulus edwardii. Classification (NCBI taxonomy): domain Eukaryota; kingdom Metazoa; phylum Chordata; class Mammalia; order Macroscelidea; family Macroscelididae; genus Elephantulus; species Elephantulus edwardii. The sequence continues at coordinate 4,455,615 of NW_006399797.1, read as the reverse complement.
GCATAAACTAGTGACTGAAAACAAAGTTGTATGTATACATTGAAACAAATCAATTGGTATTCCAATTATTCTGGGGCATTATTTTTGGCCAATGCCTTCAATACAGCTTCCACATCTTCCTTAAATACCATTGGCTCCTGTTGAATGGTACCTCTTGTCAATCAGTTCTTTTTGGTATAGTGATACTGTGTATTCCCTCCATTATCTTTTGATGCTTTCTTGATCGTTCAGTACATTGTCCATAACATCTTTCAACATTGCAATGAGAGGCTTACATTTATTTTTCAGTTCTCTCAGCTTGAGAAATGCAAAGCAAGTTCTTCCTTTTTTATTCTCCAATTTCAGCTCTCTGAACCTTCCATTATAATACTTTGCTTTGTCTTCCTCAGCTACCCTTTAAAATAGTTTGTTCAGCTCTTTTACTATGGCATGTTTTCCTTTTGTTTTATCTTCTTGATGCTCCAATGCAATTTTTAGTCTCTTCTGATTTCCACTTGATTTTTCCCCTTTCTTCTTTGCTTTAGTAATTACCTTTTGCTTTCTTCATGGATGATATCATTGATATCATCCCACAATTCATATGGTCTTCAATCATTGGACTTCTCTACAGTGACAAAGATAATACAAAAATGGAGCTAAGAATGCAATACCCATCACAACAGCTAATGACAAGATTAAATACTCGGGAGTAACTCTAACTAGAAACAGGATGGACCCATTCAAAGAAAATTATGAAACATTATTACTAGAAACAAGAAGAAACCAGGAGAAATGGAAGAATATATCATGCTCTAGGACGGAAGACTCAATATTGTGAAAATGACAATTTTACCAAAGGCAGTCTACAAGTTCAATGCAATCCCAATAAGAATACAAATTCCATTCTTCAACAAAATGGTAAAGGCAATTTCCAATTTCATCTGGAATGAAAAGTGACTCTGAGTAATTAAAGGACTCCTGAAAAAAGAGAAACAAAGTAGGAGGGATCTCACTGCCTGATCTCAAATCCTAAAGAACAGCTGTGGTTGTCAAGACCATGTGGTACTGATACATGACAGACATACAGATCAATGGAACAGAATTGACAACTCAGAAATCAGTTCATCTAGCTATGGTCAACTGATTTTTTTACAAGAAAAACAAATAAGTTAAGTGAAGAAATGAAAATTTCTTTCACAAATGGTGTTGGCAAAATTGGGATACCATCTGTAGAAAACTCAAGTAAGACCCACACCTCACACCGTTTATAAAAGCCAACTCAAAGTGAATAAAGGATTTAGGAGTAAAATGAAGGACAATAAACATCATCAGAGAAAAGCTTGCAAGAGCTCTAGAAGCCTTAGTCCACAATATGAACAGTCTTTCAAGCATCTTAACCTACAACCAGTAGAAAATAAAATAGATTAATAAGACTTTCTAAGAATCCCATATACAAATAAAAAAGTTTTCCAACAGGGTAAAAAGTAAAGCCACATACCGGGAAAAAAATATTTGGTAATGATATATTTGATAAAGGACTCATTTAAAATTTATAGAACACTGCAACATCTCAACAGGAAAATGTAAACAACACAATTTCAAAATGGGCACGGGATATGAATAGACACTTCCCATAAGAGACATTCAGATGGTAAACAAACACATGAATAAATGTTCAAAATCCTTAACTCTCAGAGAGATGCAAAGCAAACATGACATATTATCTCATGCCAGTAACAATAGCAAAGTTCAATAGAGGAGCAAATAACAAATTCTGGTGAGGTTGTTGAGAGATTAGAACACTTATTCATTGCTGGTGGGAGTGTAAAATGATGCAACCACTATGGAAGGAAGTATGGTACTTTCTCAAAAAGTTGAGAATAGAAATAACATTTGAGCTAGCAATTCCACTACTAAGAATATACCCTAAATAAACCAGAGCTTCCACCCAAAAAAGATATATGCACGTGCATGTTTATTGCTATATTATTTGTAATATAAAAGAGATGGGAGCAACCCAAGTGCCCATCAACAAATTAATGGATAGACAAATTATGGTATATTCACACAATGAAATTTTACACAACAGTGAAAAGCAAGGAATTTATAAAATATTAGACAACAAGGGTGACCCTGGAAGACATTATGCTGATTAAAAAAGTCTCAGTCACAAAAAGACAAATACTCCATAACACCACAAAACAAATAGGGGGGTTACAGGGAAACTAGGAAGAGGCAGAATAAATAATGAACACTGCATTGCAACAGATGAAGGAAAGAACTGTTTAAAAGGAGTATGTGATTAGGCATTATTTGTATTTCAAAAATTAAGAATAGGAGCATCGTGAACTGTGGGAGGGCTGTGAGGAAGGGAGGAAATGATGCTACAATGAATGAGTGTGTTTTTTATTTTGTTTTTTTAAAGTGAACTAGGAGATTAGGGAGGAAAATGAATGAATGAAAGCCCAACTTTACTGTAAAATGTCATTAAAATCACAATAAAAAAGGAAAAAAAATACTAATTTAGAAACAAGTAATTCTATTCATATAAGCCTATGGTGATAAGGAAGAAATTCAAGCTGTTTTGAAGGAATTGGCAAAAAATAAGGCCCCAGATATTGATGATATGACCATTGACATATTTCAACTAACAGATGCTGCCCTAGACGTGCTCACCAAGTTGTGTCAAGAAATCTGGAGGACAATCACTTGGCCAACTAACTTGAAGAGATCTATATTTGTTCCCTTTCCAAAGAAAGGTGATCCAACAGAGTGTGAAAATTATTGAACAATATCATTGATATCATGGATCTTGACGGAAAGCAGGGAGTACCAGAGAAATTTCCATTTGTGTTTCATTGATTATGCAAAAGCTTTTGACTGTGTGGATCACAAAAAACAAAACAAAACAAAAAAAAAAACATTTACTGACTCTGAGAAAAATAGGAATCCCAGAAAACTTGATCGTGCTAATGCAAAACCTATTCTTGGACCAGAAGGCAGTTGTCAGAACAGAGCAAGAAAACACTGCATAATTCAAAATTGGGAAGGATGTACTCCAGAGATGTGTCCTATCTACATATCTTTTCAGTCTATATGCAGGACAGATTATCCGGGAGGCAGGGTTGTATTAAGAGAAGTGTGGAATCAGGATTGGAGGAAGGTTCATCAGCAATCTACATTATGCAGATGACACAACCCTGTTTGCTGAAACTGAGGAGGACCTGAAGCACTTGCTGTAAAAGGTGAAGAACTGCAGCCTTCAGTATGGATTGAGGCTCAACATCAAGCAAACAAAGTTTCTTACCACTGGGCCAATTGTCAGCATCAGGATGGATGTTGAAGAGATTGAAACTGTTAACAGCTTTAGTTTGCTTGGCTCCACAGTCAACATTCTTGGCACCAGTAGCCAATAAATTAAATGACATATTGTGATGGGAAAGTCTGCTGTCAGAGACCTCACCAAAGTACTGAAGAGCAATGATGTCACTATGGAGACTAAGGTGCACCTGATACAGGACATGGTCTTTGCAATCTTTGCTATGTATCAGAGAGCTGGACAATGACTAGTGAGGATAGAAGGAGAATTGATGCCTTTTAGCTGTGGTGTTGGAGAAGAGTATTGAATATACTATGGACTGCTAAGAAAATGAACAGGTTTATCCTAGAGAGGGTTAAACCAGGCTGCTTGGAGGCAAGGATTCTGAGGCTTCATCTGACATACTTTGGACATGTGGCAAGGAGGGGACCAGTCCTTGAAGAGGGATGTCATGCTTGGGAGGATGGAGCGACAGTGCAGGAGAGGAAGACCCTTTATGAGGTGGATTGATTCAGTGACCGGTGTAATCAGCATAGGTGTGTTGGAGACAGTGACATTGGCACAGGATAGATCAGGATTTAGGGCTATTGTTCATAGGGTCGCTATGAGTCACAGGTGACTCAACGGCAAATAACAACACTAACAACAACCTTCATATAAGGGAGAATGTGTGTATATGTGTGTGGATAGATGGAGATAAATATATATTGCTGTATTTATGTGCCGTGGAGCCAGAACCAGCTCAGAGATAATTCTTCATTGAGGCTGTAATCGCACAGGAGGAAATAGTCCGTCATTTTTTCCTTTAAAGCAGCTGGTGGATTAAAACTGCTATGTCTTTGGGTTGGTAGTTCCATGCCTTACCCTAGGGCACCATAGATTCTATGTATCTCTATCTGTATTTATATCTGCAGTAAACATTTACTGTAGAAGGTCAAAGACCAATATGGATTGAAGCTCAACATCAAGAAAACAAAGATTCTCACCAGTGGGCCAATTGACAATACCACAATAGATGCAGAAGGAATTGACATTTTTAGCAATTTCAGCTTGCTCGTCTTCACAATCAACACTCTTGGCACTAGCAGTCAAGAAATCAAAAGACTAATTGCATTGGGGAAGTCTGCTATTAGGGACCACTCCAAAGTGCTAAAGGGTAGTGATGACTGTCTACAGACTAAGGTTTGCCTTCTCCAGGCAATGGTCTTTACGATTATGTGCTAAACATCAGAGAGCTGGACAATGACTAAGGAGGACAAGAAGAATTGATGCCTTTGAGTTGTCGTTCTGGACAAGAGTCTTAAACATACCATGGACCGCCAAAAGTATAGACAAGTCTGTCTTGTAGTTGTGATACCAAGTTTCTCATTGGAGGCTAGGATTTTGGTGCTCTGTCTCACATATTTTGGGCACGTGGCCAGGGGCACCAGTCCTTAGAGAAGGGCATCATGCTTACAGGGGTAGAGGAACAGTGCAGTAGAGGAAAAGCCCAGATGAGAGGGATTGACACAGTAACTGGGGTAGTGAGGGTAGGTCAGTGTGAATGGGTCAGGATAGGACAGGGTTCACACAGTGCACATAGGGTCACTATGAGTCACAGGTGACTTGATGGTACATAATGACAACCACAATATCTATATATCTAGATCATCTATATCTTTATCTAGGGAGCTCTAGTGGCTTAGTTAGGAGTTGTGCTCCCAACTTAAATGTGTAATTTGAATCCAGGAAATAATTTGAATAATTTGAATTCAGGAAAATATGAGCAATCTCCTCTGTGCAATTAACTGACTCTTAAAACCCTCTAGAGTGTCTAGAGAATTAGCTATGGGTTCGTTCGAACTTGATGGTACATAACAACAACATATCTATAAATAGATGATGATCTAGAGTTGTGCTGCCAACCGCAAGGTCAATTCCACTATCTGCTGCAAGGGAGAAAAATTGACAGTCTTTTCTCATGTGATTTATAGCCTCAGAAGCCCACTAGAGGGACAGCTATGAGTGTGTTCCTATTAGAGTTTTTTATTTGATGAATTTTATGTTTGTATACTCACATGTGAATATTTCATTGTTGTCCAGTTAGACGTAACTCACATTTGACCCTCTCGTTGAATTTCTGAGGTAGTAAATTGCACTAGAGCACATTTCCCATATTTTCTCCACAAAGTCATTGGTGAATTTGAACTGCCAAAGAGGTACAACCTTAGATTTAGCAGCATGGCTCCTCACAGACTACACCATTAGATAAATAAATCTCATATATTTGTTGTAAGTACATATTAGATAACTGACTAACTATGTTGTGAATATGTACCATTGAGGTGGAACCAACATACAGCTCCACCCTAGAGGTCCCTATAGTTAGCTATAGATAAATGATAGCTAACTAAATTGATAGATGGCTGAGAGCTCTGGTGGTCTGTGGCAAAGAATTGTGCTAATGGTCCAAAAGCTCAAGGTTTGAATCCACCAGCTGGGCAGTCCCCTCCTGTGCAATTTACAACCTTTGCAAACTCACTGGAAGGTCACCTATGAGTCTATTTTCATACACACACACACACAAAGGTGACCCAACGGCACATAACAACAAGAACATAAAGGATGTTGTCAAGAAGCTGCACTATAATCTCAAGGCACATGGCTTGGATCCACCAGCTGCTCCACAAAAGAAGGATGCACAACCTCCTCCAAAGTGAGTAACTGCCTCTGAAAACCCATGGGAGGGCCAGCTATGGGTCTGTTTTGACTTGACAGTATTCAACAACAACAACAACAACTAAAGAATAGACAATCTCCTCCCATGCAATTTACTACCTCATTGGAAGGTCAGCCAAGGGTTGGTCCCAATGTTGTTTTTATGTGTTGCCAAGTTGGAATCAATTCATTGCTGATCCTATCAGCAGTTTTTAGAAGCTTTAAATCGCATGGAGGTGGAGGTGATTGCCTGTCTCCTATAGAGGAAGCAGCTGGTAGATTTAAACCATGTGGCTTTGAGCTACTAGTGTAACTCCCTACAGTAGAACACCAGAGTATCACTATCTATATATGAATATATTATTGTTGTTTACCATCCAATTGGAACTGACACTCAGTTGGCCATCCAACAGGTTTTCAGAGGCAGTTAATTCTGGAGGTGATTGTCCCTCATTATCAAACTCTATTTCTTTGCACGGACAGTATAATTCTTCACCAGTAAGCTACTATATACAATAGTACATATATGTACAATAATACATATATGAAAATGTTAAATGAGTTTATAAATTACAAGTATAATTCTTGAGAATGTATAATTCAAAACAACTGAGGGTCTTTGTCTTTAAAAAATTTTACATTTTTGTTTAGAAAGTTAAGGATGCATATATATACTTGGACCAAGAGGCAGTCATCAGAACAGAGCAAGGAGACACTGCATGGCTCAAAATCAAGAAGGGATTTCATCAGGGCTGTATTTTGTCTCCATACCTTTTCAATCTGTATGCAGAACAGATCATTAGGGACACTGGACTGTATGAGGAGGAATGTGGGTGGCATCAGGATTGGTGGAAGAGTCATCAACAATCTGCATTATGCAGATGACACAACCCTGCTTGCTGAAACTGAGGAAGACCTAAAGCGCTTGCTGCAGAAGGTCAGGACTGCAGTCTCCTATATGGATTGAAGCTCAAAATCAAGAAAACAGAGATTCTAACCACTGGGCCAATTGGAAGCATCAGAATGGATGGTAAAGAGTTTGAAATAGTTAACAGTTTTAGTTTACTTGGCTCCACAGTCAACACACTTGGTAACAGCAGCCAGGAAATCAAGAGATGAGTTGTATTGGGAAAGTCAGTTATGAGAGACCTCTCAAGAGTACTGAAGAGCAACAACATCAGGCTGGAGAATAAGGTGCACCTGATCCAGACTATAGTCTTCACAATTACATGCTATGCATTAGAGAGTTGGACAGTGAATAGGGATGATAGAGAATTGATGCCTTTGAGCTGTGGTGCTGGAGAAGAGTGTTGAATATACCATGGACTGCTAGGAGAACAAAGAGTTTAGGCTGGAGAGGGTGAAGCCAGGCTGGTCCTTGAAGTCAAGGATTCTGAAGCTTCGTCTGACATACTTCATCAGAGACGGCGAGGTTGTCACAGGATAGAGCAGCTTTTAGGGCTCTTGTACATAGGGTTGCTATAAGTTGCAAGCAACTCGATGGCAAATAACAACAACCAAGTTAAGGATGAGAGCAACATTTCTGGTTAATGTCACTTTGTGCCACCAAAATCTAACTAATTGTACTACAGAAATTTAGATGCCAAATTACAGATTTTGATAATTGTTTGTAACTTCACATCTCCTATAAAAACTGTGTTATAAGGATTCCCTTTTTAACTTTCCCATTTATTAATCTATGGCAACATCTATTTTTCCTGTCTTAGTTTTGTTTATATTTACCCCCTTTCCATGTTCTTGTTCTCATTTGTTCATCAGGTCCTAATCTGTATTCTGTTAAGAGATCTCTCAGATTTTACCCTTCTTCTGCATTCTTTATGCCATTGTCCTAGAAAGGCTTCAATCACCTCTTGACTAAATTGCTTCAGTTATCTTCTATCTCAGTGTCCTTGATTCTTGTCTCTCAATCACCAGTGTCTGCTGAAATTCTTGATTATACATCTTATAGAACTACTTCTCTAGTGTCACTCCCCACTTTAAAGATATACACATTCTCTATTTTCTACTATATCACATCCAATCTATTCTATTACATCCATTTGACTTTGAGCACTTTTAACATGACCTTATCCTTCTCAAACATTCCATTTCCTGCAATTCATCAACTTATACTTCTTGTATACTTGAAAAGAATGTCTTAACTTTTTATAGTATTTTAAAGTGTACTAAGAGCTTCAGAATTCTTTTCCATAATAGTAAAGTAAAGTAGGAATAATTATGTGCATGTTTCAGAGGTTATAAAAGGAAATGCTTATTTGCTGGATTCTAAGAAGTGAGAGAATTATAAAGTTCATTCGCCTATATTAAAGTTGAAAAAAAAGAAGAGAAAAACATATGACGGTCAAGTCGATTTAGATTTATCATATTTTTATAGGACAGAATATAACTGCCCTGTAGGTTTCAAAGGTTGTGTTATTTACATACTCAGATGCCACACCTTTCTCTCATGTAACTGTAGGAAGCCATTCTGAGTACATGCAGCCGCCACCCCTGTCCATCTCTTGGACTATGCCTACCTCTTAAATCAGCACCTGTAAATCAACGCCTTGGGGCATGCCCCTCCCTCTCTTTTGTAAACTCATAACCTAGGGCTGGATTCCCTGGCAGCGGGGCCTACTCCATTGTCTATTTATAGCAGAATTCATCAAATAAATTTGGGCTTGATCAGGAATCTTTGTCTTGCCCCAATCTCTCGTGTCCCTGCTCCTCTTTTAATCCGCACAGGTTCCACTCTAGAACACGTATGAACCCACAGGTCGGTTTCAGCTGGCGGTTACATGTAACAATGGGTGGGTTGGAACCAGTGACCTTCAATTCATAGCAGATTTCTTAGCCCTACATTCCTAGGGCCCATATTAAAGTGTATAGATCCTCATAGTTTACTTTCATAGGTTGTTTTTTATTTCTCCTTTATTTTTATTTAAGTATTTCTTGTGGAGAATATGCATAGCAGAACATATATCAACCCAATAATTTCTGCATGCATAATTCAGTGACATTTATGGCATCTTTCAAACTGTACCCATTCATTTTCACCCTCTTTTTCAGAGTTGTTACTCCTTCATTAGCACAAACTAATTTATTCTGAATTTCCTGTCTTATATTTATAGAGAAGGGTGGAGGGTTGGTGAAGGAGAGGAGGCCATAGGTCAGGTGGATTGGCATGGTGACTGCTGCAATGGATTCTCATGTCAGGAAGTGTGAGGATGGGGTAGGACAGAACAGGCTTCAGACCTTTTGTTCATAGAGTCACTATGAGTTGTACGTGACTCTATGGCACCTAACAACAAAAATGTTGTTGATTTGACCCCATATAAATAGATCATGCAAGTACACAATGCTGAAGACATATTCATTATTAACTCAACAACACCTAGGGATGATAGAAGGAGACCTGCTGCCTTCAAGCTGTGGTGCTGGAGAAGAGAACTGAATATACGATGGATTATTAGGAGAACAAACAGATTTGTCCTAGAGATGGGGAGACCAGGCTGCTCCTTGGAAGCAAGGATTCTGAAGCTCCATCTGACATACTTCGGACATGTTGCAAGGAGAAACCAGTCTTTGGAGAGGGACATCATGCTTGGGAGGGTGGAGGGACAGAGAAAGAGAGGAAAACCCTCGATGAGATGGATTGATTCAGTGACGGAGGTTATGGGGCTAGATGTGTCAGAGACAATAAATTGGCACAGGATAGTCACTATGAGTTACAGGTACTAAATGACACATAACAACAAGAAGAAGCTCTTTTTTAGTTTTCAAAAGATTTCAGATATTTTTTCTAAAAGTGATCTATGGGCTACATAGTTCCAGGGATTTACTCAAACTTCGTTGCTCTTAAAAATACATTGTTATGTAATGTAAAATCAGAACCAACCCATAGCTGATCCATCAGAGAGTTTTCAGAGGCAGTAAATTGCATGAGAGGAGATTGCTTGTCCTCCTCCTACAGAGTAGCTGGCGGATTTGAACAGCAAGCCTTTAGGGTTTCAGTGTAACTCATACTACAAGAGTCTGACATTCTCTTCCACGATTAGCTCCATTTGATCAGGATTTCTCTTTAGAATCATTCAGTCATGGCAACCAGATATCATTCAGTTTCTTATTATTCAGTTTTTAATATCAAAGGAAACATGTGGTCATGTAGACAAGATGAACATATATAAAGAGGTGAAAAGGACTATACCCCTAAACCCATGCTTAGATCTCAGTGGATATTTCTACATTTATATTTATATATGTTATTAATATACCTAGAGAACCCTACTGGTCTAGTGGGTATGGAGTTGCACTGCCAATCCAAAAACACGCAGTTCAAATTCCTCAGCTGCTTTGTGGAAGAAAATTAGACAATCTCATCCTTTATTTACAGTTTCTAAAAGCACAGTGAAGTGTCAGTTCTGAGTTTGTTCTGACTTGAAGACACATGACGACAACAACAACAACAACAACAACAAATATATCTATAAAAATATAGCAAAGATAACATGGTGTAGTGCTAGTAAGCAAAACTTTTAAATAATAATCTATTAATCAATGCTTTTAATCATAACTAAACACCCTGAGTGTGTCTTGATAGTCTAACCTTTGCTGATATTAGAACCTTGGTACTATAATCCTTGGAGACTTTAAGGTCTATTGACATTGCATACTACATAAAGACTAGGTCTAACTCCTACTTTTGTGGGCAGTTATTAAAAGTTATTAAAAGCTTATGAACAGCCATCTAAGGTACAACTCTTGGTCTTTTCTTGTCCAGAAAAAGAACAGAAAAGGAAACAGTGTACAGAAACAATTAGTCCAGAGAATTAATGGATCCCAGTGAACCGCAACTCCATGATCTTGAGAGAAGTCAAACAAGATAGTGTCAAGTCACCGTTCTGTCTACTCTAACAGAGCTCACAGTAGAAGATTCGAAGTAGAAAGAAAAGGTGAGACATGTGAAGCAAAATGGCCAGGGAAAAAAGACCAAGCTTCATGGTTTGAAAAAGATGGTGGAAGTCCCCAAACTATGGACATTTGTTACACTTTAAACCTGGAGTAATATTTACCTCTTTGACTCACCTTTCAGGAAAAGCATTAAAGAATGACCCATAGCACCAGGGAAGTAGTCACTCCTCAGAGTAATTAACCATGCAATCTAATTCCTAAGTAGTAAACCTAGAAAGCCGAAGTCTCATAGAAAATCAGAAAAATAGAAAAGTGTGATTATATTGTGGATATTGTAATTAATATTATAGAACAAAATATGTATAAATGAGTGAATGATAAACTAATTTGCTTTGTAAATTTCCTTTCAAATGAAATCACAACAGTTTTTGAAACTTAACTCTCCTTTCTCTTGAAGGTTGCAGAGTGGAGTATACTCGGGGTGGAGGTGGGATTTTATACCAATGAAGGAATTTTTCTTTTACTTTTCAAAGAGAAGAGTGAACTGAGGCGGTGGGCAGGGAGAAAAGTGCAACAATTAATGAATGAAAATCCACAATCTTTGTAAATGTTCATTAAAATTAATAATAAAAAATTTAACTGTACATTCTCTTTTCAGTTTTTGCCTTTTTGTCAGATATTCACAACTGCTTCAACTCACACTCATTTATTTGGTGAATTAATCTACTAATTTAATTTAATTGCGTTGCATTTTACTTGCATTTCAAAGGGCAGGACTTCTGACAAGCAAGGAGTACCAGATACAGACCTATTTCTTTTTTAATTCATCAAGATATTTCTTAGAGGATTACACCATATTTCTAAGCAATTGTCTTGGTAAAATTGCAGGTAGTCAAATAACTACAATGTATAGATCAGTGTGTGACACAACTTATGAAAAAATAATCTTTGTTCTTGAAGAAATTTTAGTTCATTGTAGTTTGGACAAAAAGAATTGCTCAAATAACTATAAATAATAGACGGTAAGAAAGACTCTAATAGAAAAAACAACAACAACAAAACCACATTTCAAGTGATATACCTATCTCATTGTCATGTACCATTAGGTTGGAACTGACCCATAGCTCATCCTCTAGCAGGTTTTCAGAAGTCATAAATTTCATGGGAGAGATTGCCCATCTTTCTCCCATGGAACAGCTGGTGGACATACCTTTGAGTGGACAGCAAAACTTCCTATCACTAAGCCAATAGAGCGCTCTAAAAGAGGGAAAGATCATAGCAAATAGAGTGATTTAAAAGGGCTTCATAGTGGAAGTTATATTAAAACTGTTCCTTAAAAGATGATTAACGAGATAAGGAATAACGTGGTAGATTGGAGTTTTATGATATCTCAAAGTTATGTTAATATTACTATTAAGCACATAATAATAAATTAAGAAATCAAATTATTTCAAAAGAAAATAAAAATAATGAATGCTTAATTGATTCACTTATTCATGCATTTGATAATCATTTAGTACAGGAATATATTCTCTATTTACAAAGAATCATAAGTCAGTAGGGGAAAAATTAACCTGAAGAAATAAATATAATACACTGGGGGCAAAAGGTTAGAAAGCGGGGGAGCTCTGATGGCCTAGTGGCAAGGAGCTGCAACTACAATCCCAGAGGTGCACGGTTCAAATCCACCAGATGCTCTGCCGGGAAAGGAGGGACAATCTCCTCCTGTACAAGTCAGATCTGATTTGACGGTACACTCACAGAAAAATAATAAAATAAAATTAAAAAAAAGAAATAAACAAATGCAAAAGGTTAGAAAGCAGCATGTACAAAGCATTTTAGGACTGTGGTGAGAGCTGCTATCTCTACCTTCCAATGACGCAAACTAACACTGTAGAGAAAACTAGATGCAATTGGTAATGTAGCCACGTTGGTTCATTTGCATTTCCACTCCCTGGGTTGGTGGTTTAAACTAATTTATTCTCAACAAGTTGAGTTCTTTAGGCAGACAGGTTGATGTATTGCATTTCATTATTTTGCTAGCATTGCATGTTCTCCCTTAAAGTGGAGTAGGAATTGAGTCCATAACTCGGCTGAGCTGTTATCTTAGGCTTGTTAAGTTCTTGGATGTAGCCCATGAACATTTATGTTCATGTGAGAGGTTATGAAAATATCTGTAAGTGAATTAAGACAGTGGGGGTTTTCTCTGAGCAAAGACAGTGGAAGCAGACATTCACTGGAAAGGGTCTCTTGTGAAAAACACAGTAAAAGCTGAGTGATTTCATTTGAAAGCATCAACAGCGGGTATAATAAAAGAATATGATTATTGAACAATTTTGTCATTTTGTGTTAATTTAGCTGGAGTAATGGAATTCAAATTAAGCTTGTGCTCTGACTTTTTATGGCAGGTTTATAATATTTGTTTTTATATAAATACATGGTAAACTCTGCAAGGAACTCTTCTGAATTCTTATCAATTATACTGTTAACAAGCATTTATTTTCTTACTGAATATGAAACCAATTTCAGACATATTCCTCCCTTATTTTTAAGCTGTTTAAAATACAGTCTGACATGAAGAAATGCTCCAAATCACTGGCAATAAGAGAGATGAAATCAAAACCACAATGGAAATAGCATCTCACTCCAGTTAACAGTGGCAAAGTTTAACAGGACAGCAAGTAACAAATGTTGGAGAGGATGTCGTGAGATAGGAACTCTTACACATTGTTTATGGGATTGTAAAATGGAGAACCATTCCAGAAGGCAGTTTAGCACTTCTTCAAAAAGCTAAATATAGAAATTCCATATGACCCAGCTATTCCACTGCTTCGAATATACACTGAGAAAATGAGAACTGAGGCACAAAAAGAGTCTTGTACACCAATGTTCTTAGCAGCTTTATTCATCATCGCAAAAACATGGAAACAGCCCAGATGTCCAACCACAATCGAATGAATTGAGAAATTATTGTATGTTGATACAAAAGAATACTATGCAGTATTCAGGAGCAATGATTTTGTAAATTATTACCTAACTTGGAGGGACTGGAGAGCATTATGCTGAGTGAATGAATTCAGGACCATCAAGACAAGTATTGTATAAAACCATTATTGTAGAAAGCGTATGAGGATCCAAGGCAGGGGGAGGGTGGAAGCAGATCGGTGAGGATGTGCGAGGAGAGGGAAGATTACTCATGGGGTTGTACGATTTGATGGAGGGAGGTAAGGGAAATTGGAAGAATCTGATCTGAAAAACAATTTATTAAAATTTTGTAAAGAAGCTAGTATAATTTATAAAATAAGTATAGTCTGGACTTGTATAAACACTTTGCACTTCTATTTTACCCCAAATAATCAAATACAACTACAGAGACAACACTGAGAACAGAAAAGGTATAGTGAGTTTCATGGTTATAGACTGCCTTAGTATGCCTTGCCTCAAGAGATGTCCTGAAGATTCATACCCTCCTTACTGCTCTCTCACTAGATGCCAGTGATGGCAATGTGTCTACTTTGGGGTTTTGGTGGGGTGTTGTTTGTTGCTTTCCCCCCCCCAATATTTTGATAGGGTTAGGTCTGAGATAGAACTGGTAATATGAATGTGGATCTATGCCTTAACACAAGATTCAGTGTTCAGTAGCTGACCTTAGTTGATGTGCCTCTCATCCAAATAGCTAACCTGTACCACCAAGACCTCCAAATGACAGAGGAAAGAGAGAGAGGATTAAAACAACATCTGAAAGAAAACATCAGAGATACCAACCGGTTATTAACTATTCCTTGGGGAAGAAGCTGCACAGGGCATTTGCTCTCCTTTCACTACCTCCTGGGATTATGGAGGTGGTGTCGTAAGATCATTATAAGAAAAAGGGCTTAGACTTTGGTTTCACACGGCTGGCTTGTTAAAAGGAAGGACCTTTGCCTGTGTTCTTTCACAGTGTTTAATGAGCTGGTATGTCTACAATCAGTGCAGAGAATGGTACAAAATGTACCTGTAAAGTTATATTAGCAAGTTATTAGCCATTTGAAATGACTGTAAGGAGCATATTGAGGTAAGATCAATGGGATGACACAGTTAGTGCAAGGCTTTTATATGAAAAGCAATTCTGAAACATAATTGCTAATAAAAGATCTATTAATACTGTAAAATACACTAACAGGTTC
Source organism: Elephantulus edwardii (assembly GCF_000299155.1). Classification (NCBI taxonomy): domain Eukaryota; kingdom Metazoa; phylum Chordata; class Mammalia; order Macroscelidea; family Macroscelididae; genus Elephantulus; species Elephantulus edwardii. Next base: position 4,440,543 of record NW_006399797.1, on the reverse strand, counting down.
CGTCTCAGGCACAGTGAGTAAGTAGGTGATAATTAGGAAATTGGAGGTTCAAATGGCATAAGGAGTTTTAGCTATGTTCTCTGTCTGCACCGTAGGCTAGCCCACACTCCATGTGCTTGGTAATATATTTCTAGTTAGAAATAAATGTTAAGGGAATTGAAGTTCACTTTTTTCCTTTTCATTTCAACTTACAGAATACAGTATAATTTTTAAATTTTTAG
>NW_006399797.1:4436295-4440222 GCF_000299155.1 Elephantulus edwardii | reverse complement strand
CATGCGTGGGCGAATGTTTGTTATCCTGTAGACTATGTGCACCTGGGTAAAAGCCGGGGGTGAGGGGCACTCTGCAACAGTATGACTTCTCTCATATCTCACACTACTTGTTTTCAGATTGTTTTTGTATCTGATTTCTTTGCAAGCACTACAGGAGGCTTCTCTGTTTGCCTCATAGATTGGCAGGTCTAGTATAGCACATGGATTCTAGGAACATGATTTTAACCTCACAACTTCTCCACAGGTTCTGACTTTTTTATTTTTGTCGTCTTCTATCCTATGGAGTAACCTCGGGCTAAAAGAAAGAAGAAAAGGAAGCACAAACAAAGTAAAAATAAAACCTAAAACAAAAATCATTTTGATTGTCTGATTATACTAACTTTAAACACTTGAGGAGTTGGTAAATACAAATATTAAATTGTAAAACCTCTGCTAATTGGCAAAGAAAGATACTCCTTTCCGCATTTTCATTTCTTCATGTGGCTCCTTTTATCTCTTTGAGGTTTCTGACCAGTTGTTTCCTTTCTATTCTGTCTCCGGAATATTTCATGTATGTCCACAGCCTAAGATCTAAGATTAAGGAAAGGTTCAATACTGTTTCCTATACCTCCCATTGAATTTCTTTTCCTTCACATCTCAAATTTAAGATGATGAAGATCAGCTCCATTCCTGAATAATATGACTTATCCGTATTCTTAATACCCAAGGATAACAGGGAATGTTACGGACTTACATACTATCTATGTGTATCGTTGTTTTACAAGTAATGTAATCTCATCTGCATAGTAACTATGGGATGCAGACATGCACCCTTGTTATTCAGATAGGAAAACACACTTGGAAAGGTTAGGCGATTCACTCTGGGTCACATCACTGATCAGGGCTTCAGTTTAAGCTTTTATAACTTTTTTTATTGAAATAATGCACCACTATTATTTAGCTTTGTGACTTTGGGCAGTCAGTCTTTATTTCCTTAGTTTCTTCATCTGTCAAAAAAAGGCTTTAAATATAAATTTCCTAGAAATGGGAGGGACATGGCACAGAGTGAATGCTAATCTGCTATCATTTTTCTGACTCTAGAATTTGTTTATTGTCTGAGATCCTTTAACATTAGAATCAGTTGAGCATTAGAATCATTTGCGATTTGGTTACACTAGGTCATAAAGTTCCCACTAGTTCCTGTAGCTGTGGGTTGACTACATATTACTTACCATTTGGGCTCATATTCAAGGAACAAGAATGTTCCTTGAACTTGAAAGAAGATGAGACCTAACTTCTCTTTGTTTATTATTTGGTTAAGATATTTTGGAAAGATAATTTGTTGATATGTTAATGTATTTTCTTCCCTGTGTGTCCTGTTTCTCCCACTCCACTCTCCTTCATGAGGAAAAATTGGCTTGTTAACCTCATTTCCCTCAATGGTGTTTTTGAAAATAAGAGGCAAATTATCTTGCAAAATCACTCCTCAGTATATCATTTGAAAGTCTGAGCTAATGTAACGCTTTTATTGTCCTTCAGGTAGGAAAAGAAACAATTACAGCTGAAGAAAGAGAAGGTTTTGGAGGATGACAAGGATGAATGTTGGAAATAAAGAGGAACAGGTAGAAGGAGGGATATAATGAGAGACAGAACAAGGAGAGGGTGAAGAAAGCAGATGAAAATGAGGAGGAAACTAGGTGAATGATGCCTGAGCCTGGGACAATATACAGTGTTTTGCCTTCCATAGCTGCATGTGTGCTACATAGCAACTAATGATCTTGAACAGTGCAGCTGGAAGCAACAGTGTCCTGCTCAAAGATGCCAGCAGGCAGCTGTTCTGAATGTTAATGCCACAGTCCTGGCAATAATAGTCCAATCTCTTGCATCGGACTCATTAAAAGGTCCAATATACCTTGGTTGAGTCTCCAATTCAGGACATTGGCCCATAACTTTACTCGTTCTAGTTGTGCTATTTCACTCAAATTTTTAAAATTCTGATCTGCTCAGATTCTGCTTCCTTGGTCATGACTAAACTTGTTTTGAACTAGTTTGAAGCACTAGTTTAGAAGAAACTGAGACATATGTGCCTAGTCTCCAGGGAGACAAATATGCTTGCAAAGATAATTCTTTTAAGACACAAGAAGCCCAACAGCATTGGATATGTGAAACTGTCCAAGCTATACACAATGCAATTGGATTTCTTGGAGGAGAGAGAGAAGAAGGAGTTTCATTTCACCAGGTGTCCTCTTGGCACCCAAACACATACTGTAGTCTTTTTTGTTTTTTCTTTTTAAAAACCACTTTAGTATATAAATGAAAATTTCTTTTCTCTAACTGGGTCATGCCTCTTACTTCTGGACCCTTTTCATTACATAACCTCTGTCTAAATCCTTTGTTTATTTCTTTTTCTCAAACAAGTTTCGTCACTGTTTTAAGTTTTAGGCAGCTTTTCTCTGAGTAGGCATAGCAACATTCTGAAAACAAAGCAAAAGATTCTTTTATCCATAAGGGAAGCGGACTCTGGAAATACAACGCTTAAGTTTCTCTATTTATAAGACTGTCATCTAGCTGTAAATGTAAAGTCAGTTACAAATTGAAGGTCCAAAAAATACTGCATTGGAAGTAAAGAGTGCTTTTACAGGAGAATTCAGATTATCCAGATAGTTTTGGTCAGTGAGATTGTATTCTAATAATAATAGGCATGATGATGAGAAGTACGAAAAGAGTAGTGCTCTGCACTATTAAGAGTAGGGTTTGGTTTTTTGATTTTTGGGTATTTTTTTTACTAACTTTTTAGATAAGACAGGTCTTCCTTGATATTAGATAAGATGTAGGCCTAAATCTCAAAGCTTTAGCAGGTGGTCCTTCCAGTTGCCTGTGAATGCTACAAAACTTTTTTTTCCTGATTTGGGAGGATTTTCAATAAGCAAGGGAATATGCCTCTGACTGCTGAAAATAAGCAGGGCCTCTGCCTTCTTTATCTCTGGATATTTAACCATCTTTTCCTTGAAAATCCTCCCAGTCTCCACTATTTAATTGTAGCTTCTTATACAAAATCAGAAATCACGTATCTTACTAGTTAGGGTGTTAGGAGAATTAACCTGAATTATCTAGCCAAAATTATTTAGTATCTCCTTTGCTGGACAAAGAGCTCTGCTGGCATTGTGTGTAATGTGTCATGTAATGTAACTGAAGGATCAGCAGACAGAATTCAGCAGTCACTCCTCAGAAGGAAGATGAGCAGTTTCCTTCTGTAAAAATTTGCAGCCTTAGAAGCCTGGTGGAGGGTTCTGAGGAATTGGAACCAAGTCAGTGACGGTGGCTCTTCTGTTTGATTTGATTGTGGTTTGTGTTTGGTCTCCTCCTGTTTAATTAGCTGCCTCTGGAAACCCACTGGCAGATGAGCTGTGGGTCAGTTCTGACTCTATAGTACAAAACAACAGGCAGTAATGAATAATAAGAAATAGAGAAGCAGCTACTTCACTGAGGAGTTGTAGATTTTGGGAAATCTTGTCTAAGATAATAGAATTAATAACTATCTATTGAGTTTTGGGGTTATTTTGGGGGTGTATGTGTGGGTTTTTGGTGTTATTGAGCCAGTTCCAATCTATACCAGCTCAGTGTATATACAACGCTGCCCAATCTCCACCATGCCCACAATCTCTGTTTGCACCTTGAAAGAATGATTTTTATATTTTAGAAAAATTAAGGTGTAGTGGGAATTTGATGTGATGAGATGATAAAAGCATTGATGGCTTTAGGGTATATTCCCAATAAAGAAATTGCTTGGTCAAATATCTTCACCCTGAAACCCACAGCGTCCCTTTTCAGCAGGAAGTAGCTAAGAGAATACGCCATCCCCTTTCCTTTATGAATCAGGGTGAAGTCTCTCTCAGGGAGGAGTGATAGGGAATGGCAAAGGACACACTGACAAAGGAGATTAAACAG
>NW_006399797.1:4353751-4435283 GCF_000299155.1 Elephantulus edwardii | reverse complement strand
ATTTTTATTGTGGGTTTGTTCATAATAGCTAAGAGTTGGAAACAACCTTAGTGCCCATCAACAAGCAAATGGATAGAGAAGCTATGGTATATTCATACGATGGAATACGACACTCATTGAAAAACAAGGAACTCATGCAATATTCAAAATGGGTGACCCTGGAGCACATTATGCTGAGTGAAATATCTCAGCCACAAAAGGACAGGTATTGCATAGTGCCACTGTTGTAGAACAGAACTGACATCAGGATTTGGGTGAAACTGAGAAAAATTGGATAAATTATGTATACTGCATTGAAACAGATGAGGGAGAGAGCATTTAAAAAGTGATATAGGATTGGGTATTATGGTCATGATAAGAGTTCAGAATGAAGGCTGCATGCATAGTGGAGTTTACTCGAGGTGGGGGGCAGGGGGATTGTATAACAATGAAGAGATTTTTCTTTTACTTTTCAAAGAGAAGAACGTACTGGGGGGTGGGGGGAAGGGGTGGTCAGGGAGAAAAATGGAACAATGAATGCATGGAAATCCAAAATTTCTGTAAATGTTCATTAAAATTAATAAAATAAAATTTTTTAAAAAGCATTGATCACTAGAAATTACATAAAACATAATGTATGTGAAAGAATGTAAAGAATAATGTGCATGAATGAAACAGTGTATATTAATGAATGTACAGAAGCCAATTAGACATTAAAATCTTGTGGAACACAGTTCTACACCGACACATGGAGTTTGGGTCTAATCAAGAACAACTGACTGGAATAGATGTATTCAAGGACTAAAATACAGTTTGTCAATGGGAACAATTAAATACCAATTGTTGTTAGGTTCCACCATGACTTGGAGAAACCCTTCCTGAACCATATGACTACTGTGGTTATTACTATGTCAATCCATCTTACTGAGGCTCTGCTTCTCTTTTCCTACCTCTCTTCCCAGCATGATGTCTATTCCCAAGGCCTAGTTCCTCCTGAAAACATGGCAACACAAGTAAGACAAAGTTTCATCATTTTTGCCACTAAGAAATACTCTTAATAATACAGGATTAAGTAACAGCATTTTTGGATGGATATGCCTCAGTGCACAAGGCTGTGTAGCCTTATAATTCTTTAGATTTTTGTTTTCATGCTCTTGTTGTTGCGATATGCTATCAAGATGAAACTGACTCATAGCTGACCCTCCAGTGGGTTTTCAGATACAGTAAATCACATCAGAAGGGATTGCCCATCCTTTTCCTGCAAAGCATCTTGTGGATTTGAACCATGTGCTTTTCGGATTTCAATGCAGATTCTTACCACTAGGCCATCGATGCACCTTAAGTAGTACAATAAATTACCTGACTAGCTTTGTGGGAGTTTCCCAATTGTGGTGTCAACCTGTTACGGTATTCTGAGCTAACTCCAATGTTCTGAATCATCCTCAATTAACTCTAAAATGCAAGTGGGTTTGATATGTTTTTAAAATTTATAATGGTTAGCTTACAAAGTTCATATACATTGTGTTTCAAACTATTCTTCATTCACATTGTGTTTTATACAATCAGTCCCATGTATTATGTTTTATAAAATTGATCACTGTTGGACTATGCCCATTATGACCCTGTCTGTTCAGGTCTCAGCTAGATCCTTCCTATTTAACCACTCTCTCTGCCCACCACATTGTGCAAACCTATGGTTTTGCCCTTACCAATACTTACCCTTCCATCTCACCCCAATAGTAGTGGCAAAGTTTAGCAAGTCAGCAAGTAGTTAATGTTGAAGAGAATACAGAGAGGTGGGAACTCTCATACACTGTTGCTGGGATTGTAAAATGGTACAACAGCTATGAAAGACAGATTGGCATTTCCACAAGAAGTTGAATGTAGGAACTCCATATGATCTAGCTATTCTACTACTAGGAATATTCTCCAAGGAAATTAGAACTCAGACACAGAGATTTGTACACTAGTGTTTATAGCTGTGTTATTCACATCACAAGAACCTGGAAAAAGCCTAAATGCCCAAACACAACTGAATGGATTAAGAAAGTGTGGCACATTCACACAATAGAATACTATGCAGCACTCTGAAGGAACATTTAAAAAAACTACTACATGCCTTGGGAGAGACTGAGGAGCATAATGCTGAGTGAATTAATCAGTCTCATAAGGACAAAAAATGCATACGACCATTGTTGTAAAAAATGTAGGATAACTAATAAAACATGTATGGGGACTCAAAGAGTGAAGATGTAGATTTGATTTTGCTCATATTTTTGGCCAGAACTCTGGAATCACACCTCCCCCACTGCCTGCATACATACTTTACAGCTGTCATAACTACCAGTGTTGATGTTTATTAAAGATTGAGCCTCAAGCATGATTAGATTATTTATACTAAATAGAAGTGTATAGGCTATTCACTCACTCATTCACACACTCATTGTCATTGAATAGATCCCTCTCGACTCATACTACACCTGTAAGATGGAGTACAAATGTCCCTTAGGAATGCCACGGCATTACAGGTGCAAACTACCTTTTCCTATGGAGCATGTGGTTTGAACTAATGACTTTTGGGTTAGCAGGTTAGCGCTTAACCACAGGACTCTGCTTTGTGAGCTACTGATGAACAAAAATCTAAAAAAGTATGATGGGAATTTTATCAGGGGATGATGTATAAAGAAAGCTGTTGCTCTGTTTCCTGTTAAGAACAAACTCCAGCGCTATTCATTTTCTAGCCATAAAAACTGCAGTAGGAAGTTAATGTAATCGATGCCTCTAACTTCCAAATTGTTTTGCTACCTAACTTCAGCAATCCAAGCCATATATTATATTAGAAGGGAAACCCTTCTCCCCATTTTCCCTTTAGCTTGAAAATAGGGAGTGAGAAATACTAAAAGGCATTGAGAGATAATGGCTATGAGCGGGAGAATTTTAAATAGGTCTCCAATTTATCAAACCTGACTTTTCCCATCCCTAATAGCTAGGCAGCATTTGTGACAAGGAGTGAAGAGGAAATGCTCTGTCATAAGCATTCACTGAAGAAACCTGTGCCTATGAAAGGATTATTAATATTTTTAGGGAAATCTATAACTTCTGAGTAATAAATTACTGGGGGGGGGGTGCGTTAATAGGCACCTAACAGCAGGCTGGCTGTCCAGCCCATGAAGGACCATTATCTTCCAGGGCTGCCATCACCTTTTATGTGATCAAGACACTTAGGTTGCCACATCTTCTTTTCAGGCTTGACAATAAGACTTGAATGCACAGACCTACTGTGCTTTGCTTGTCGGAGGACTTCAAGCAGGTGACATATTAATCTACCATTAAAGCAATTCTCCAGGGGAGTATAATATAATGATAATTTAATGACAATTCAATGTAAAGTCTGCCAATGAAGTGAGGGTAGTTCCTGGGCCGTGACAACTTAACTATTCAATTATAAAGTCAAGTAATTGTACTTTTAAAAACTTTTTAATCTGTGTTGAACACAATTATTACTTTTAAAACTTCATTGGAGACTTCTCTACCTTCACCTTTCATTTACTTTCTATTTTTGCACTGAATAAGAGCAACTCTCCCAAAGTTGTCTCAATTTCCTGGCTCATTTATTTTCTCTGTTGACCACCAAATTAACCCTTATTCTAATAATATTTTGTAATTTTGTACCGCTGAGTCAGAACCAATTCATAGCTGACCCTCAGTAGATATGCAGAGGTGGTAAATAGCATGGGAAGAGATTGTCCATTTATCTCTTGCAGAGTCGCTCTAATGGATTAGAACTGCATGCCTTTAGGCTGGCAGCACAACTTCTTGCCACTAAGCCATCAGAGCTCATAGAAACGAAAATATTTCACTAAGGTTGAGGTAAATCTGATTTCTGGTTACCCTCCATGAGGTTTCAGAGACTGTAAATCTCTATGATAAGAGACTGGTGGTCAAATTGCTAACCTTTAAATTAGCAGCCTAAAACATTCATGTCACCATCAAGTCTTTTCTTTTCCTAACAAATAGTCCCATATTTAGTAAACAGTGTGGCCCTTTTCCCAGTTTGGTACTGTCATAAACTCTGTTTATTTTCTCATATCACATATCATTTCCATTAGCAAAATCTTCCAGGCTCTTTTCAAAACATACTCTGTATCCAGTTGTTTCTATTCACCTTCACTGCTACTGCTTAAGTCATCAAAAATCTTTTTCTTGTTAATAGCAATGATCACTAATAGCTTTTTAACTGCGTTATCCCTTTCCAATGTGTCCTAAAGTTTCTTCCCAGAACAGGAGTGAGATAATTTTGGAAAACTTTCCATCATTTCACTCTTGTACTAATAACTCTCCAATTAGTTTTATTATATTTAGAATAAAGTTCACAGGTTTTACAAATATCCACCTGCTACGTCTCTGTGTTTCCCTCCTATTCTTTTCTTTGTTCACAGTTCCAATGGTCTATTTATTTATTTCTGTTTATATTTCCTGTCAACTTTGTAGGGAAATTCTTTCCTTCTCTTCCTCACATAAATTCTGACAGGTGCATATCTCATTTCCATTAGATATTTAGTCAAATATCAGACACTCATCAGATACTCCAACACTACTGGTTTTGTTGTGTTGTGTTATGGAGGTGCCTGCGACCCATAGTGACCCTATGCACAATAGCTCTGAGCCCTGCCTTATCCTGAGCCAATCTCACTGTCTCAGACACCCCTAACCCTTTTATCACCGTTACTGTGTCATTCCATCTTATCTGGGGTCTTTCTCTCCTGCTTTGTCCTTCCATCCTTCCAAGCATGATGTCCTTCTTCAAGGATTGATCCCTCCTTGCAAAATGACCAAAGTACATGAGACAGAGCTTCAAAATCCTCGCCTTCAAGGAGCAACCTAGTTTGACTCTCTTCAGGTCAGACCTGTCTGTTCCCTTGGCATACATTCATGGTATGTTCAGTACTCTTCTTCAGCACCCCAGCTGAAAGGCATCAATTCTGATTCTATCATCCTTAGTCATTGTCCAAGTCTCTGATGCATAGTAACTAATTGTGAAGACCGTGGCCTGGATCAGGTGCACCTTAGTTTCTAGCCTGACAGCATTACTCTTCACTCTGAAGAGGTCCTTGACAGCAGATTTTATTAATCCAATTTGTCTTTTGATTTCCTGCCTTCTGGATCCAAGGGTGTTGATTGTGGAACTGAACAAGCTAAAATTATTAACAATCTCATTCTCTTCAAAAACATCCACCCTTCCCCACATAAAACTAATTGCCAGCAAATCTGAACCAGCACACCAGTTGACCCTTCAACTTTCTCTCAGTAGCTGATGGATTCGAACTATTTGCCTTTGGGCTGACAATGCAACTCCTTACCCACTAGGCCACCATAGATCCCTCCCACTCTGCCCACTATCCCTCAAACCATGTTAACAATTATACTCTTTTCCACTTTCCCTTATGTTAGCCATCTTGTTTATACTAACTTATTTATTCTCTTCTTACCTGTTTCTTTCACTTTAATACAAACTCTATGAAAGTTGAAGAACGTTTCTTCCTTTTCCACCTCCCTCCCTGATTTTCCCAAGACACAGAAGAAGCACTGCCTATCCCTACAAGCTTGTTAGGTTTCCTCAAGAAGATTTTGACAAATACTGACCTTGTGAAAACTAATCTGCATCCTTCCCTACCCTGTGCCATCCTCATCATCTCTAATATTTCAACCTTTTGTTACAGTCAACGTGTCAGTCCATTTCATTGAGAGTCTTCACTGACCCTCAACCATCAAGAAGCTTGATGGTTCTCCAAGGACTGGTCCCTCTGAACAACATGCCCAAAGTATGTGAAATGAAGTTTCCCTATCGTTGCTTCCCCCCCGCCTTGTTGCTTTTAAAGAGCACCCTGGTTGCACCTTCTCCAGGACTTATTTGGGTGTTGTTTGTTTTTTGGTTTTTTTTATAGTTCATAGGATATTTAGGTTTTTTTCTAAAACACCACAACTCAAAGACATTGATTCTTCTTTTGGCATCCTTATTGCCCAACTTTCAGGTACATAGGAAGTAATTGAAAACACCCTGCAAGGTTTGAATCAGGAAAACCTACAAATGAATGATTGCTACTTTTCTTTTTATAATGCTTTTATGTCGGCTTTTTGAAAATTAGATTTTGCTGGTCAACTGATTAATTCTTTTTCAGATTTTTACTATAAATTACACCTATTAAAACAAAACAAAACCACATCTGATTTTTTTAAATAACACCTTAGAAATCACAAAAATAGAAAATGTGAAAACCTGAGAAGAAAACCAAAATAAAAAATTTGGACTTTTATATTGATGCCAACCTGATGAGGTTAAGCAGTAGTGGCATGGTGAGTTACTTGTGGAGATGCTAACCAGAATGTTGGCAGCAGGAAAAGAAAATGAGTGCTTTTTTTCCATTAAGATTTACAGCCTAGAATCTCCATAAATGGGAATCAAAGGTAGTGGTTTTAATTTTATACAAACTAACAATTTTACAAGTTTGTATTTGTGCACCGTTTCATTCAGATCATAATGTAGATCATGCCCAAAATGTTACTTTCTTTAGTTCACCTAATAATTGTCTTTCTTCCTGGCTCCCTTCCTCATCATATCTCCTATATCTTACCTCATTACCTCCTAACTGTCTTTTCCATTAGGGTGAAGCCCATTAGATCACCATCTCCCTCAGGGCCTTAGATCATCTGAGCCTTCAGTTGTGCTTTGTCTTGAATAGTAGAATGTCCTCTCACTCCTCTGAAGTTCTATCTGACACAACTTTGGTCTCACTCAGTATTTGGAATGATTACCTCAGTCCCCTGCATGTTAGAAGTTCTCACTGAACAAATTAACATAATGGCATTTACTAATGTAGGTTCTTATGCAAACTGTGTGTCTTTCCTCTGTCTCTTTTCTATGCTAAATAGTTAAGGTTTAATTCTTTCTGAAGCCACAGGAAGCCAGCTGAAGGAAGCAAAGCTACACAAGAAAATAATCCATATATCTTCTAAGAAAATGGTCTGGAAAACTAATGCAATATTAATAAACTGTGCTATTCTAATAATGATGAGCTAGCTTATTTACAACCAACATAATGAAATCCTGTATTAATGATAATAGAATACCCAGATATAGTAGACAATTTCAAAGTAAATTGAAAATTTAACAAAGGAAGAACGCATTTTCCCCCCTCTCATTACAAATCAACAGGCCTCTTTGGTTCATTTATTAATACTTGTGAACTAGGTAAAAAGAGATCGTAGAAAAGCACAGGCACCTTTGAGACTAATTGTGCTGCAAATAAATAAAAATAATTAACTCTTTTTATTCAATTGCTGAAAAATGTTGCATTGCCATGATTTCTGATTATTTCTCATTTTTAAATGTCTTATTACCAAAAAGAACAGCAGTGTGAATTATGGTATGCAAATAATTATCTAATGGAAGTATAACCATCTTAATTAGTAGAAATTTTTTCATCAAAGTTTATGCATTTTATGATGTTTCTGTCAGTAATAATCAGGGTGAAGTTACTCAACATAAAAAAACAAGTCCCACTTTTTGTTTTTCTGCTTTTTTTTTTGGAGGACAAGTTAGCAGAAGAATTTTTAAAGCTATTTTGTAAACTATATGTAATGCTTTTGTTGTAATTATGTGCTACTTAGGAACTGACTCACTGCTGACTCTCTAGTGGGTTTTCAGAGGCTATAAATCACACAGGCTATAACATTATACATTTTTCTCTCATTGAACAACTGATGGATTTGAACTGCCTGTCCCTGTATTGACAGCACAACTCCTTATCATTAGGCCACAAGAGTAATGTTGTTGTTATTATGTGCTGTCAAGTCACCGGCAACTCATAGCAACCCCATGTACAACAGTCCTAAACCCTGCTCTATCCGTGCCAGTCTCACACAACTATCCCCATTACCCCAATAACTGAAATAATCCATCTCATTGAGAGTCTTCCTCTCCTGCACTGTCCCTCTGCACTCCCAAGCATGATGTCCTAGTCCAAGGGCTGATCCCACCTTGCAACATGTCCAAAATATGTCAGAGGAAGCTACAGAATCCTTGCCTCCAAGGAGCAGCCTGACTTCACCCTCTCCATGACGAACCTGTTTGCTCTCCTAACAGTCCTTGGTATATTCGATACTCTTCTCCAGCACCGCAGCTCAAAGGCATCAATTCTCATATCATCCCTAGTCATTGTCCAGCTTTCTGATGCATAGCAAGTAATTGCAAAGATCATGGCCTGTATAGGCACACTTTAGTCTCCAGACTGACACTGTTGCTCTTTGGTACTCTGGAGAGGTCCCTGACAGCCAACTTTCCCAATGCAATTCGGCTTTTGATTTCCTGGCTGCTGGTAAGTCAAGAGTGTTGACTGTGAAGCCAAGCAAACTGAAGCTGTCAGTTTCAATCTCTTCATCATCCATTATGATGCAGCCAATTATCCCAGTGGGGAGAATCTGTTTTCTTGACGTTGAGCTTCAATCCATATTGAACGTTGTAATCCTTGACCCTCTGCAGCAAGTACTTCAGGTCCTCCTCAGTTTCAGCAAGCAGGGTTGTGTCATCTGCATAGTGCAGATTGTTGATGAGCCTATAGTCAGTTAAAATTTGTTGTACCTTCTCTGGTGAGAAAAAAGAATGTAATAGAGTCTATTAAATGCAGAGCAGTAACTGTGAGTCTGTTGCAGGATTGAGCAGTGTTTTATTCTATTGTCCATAGGATCAATGTAAGTTGGTACCAACTGTATGGTACTTTAAAACAATAACAACAAAGTAGTGGGAATGTTTTCAATAAAAATATTGGGATTTTAAAGGTATTCTTGCCAATTCTATTTTTTTAAAAGACATTATCTGAATTGGTATTGTTTAATCAAAACTGAAAAAATATATTACATAGAGAACCTGACTTGAGGCTTTATCTTTTAACTATTAAACTCAACATTGGCAATTTAGTCTGAGCCTCAAAGCCTCATCCATCACAAGATTACAGTAAATAAAATTATAACCATTGGTTTTGTGGGGTTTTTCCTTTAGTGTTTAATATATCAATTTAATTTTCTTTTTCTGGAGATCTATAAAGACTTGTATGTCAGGTTTTATGCCTATATACAATTTGTCATTTTATTAAAACATAATTTAGCATCAATAGTCTTTAAAATATTTGTTCTATGAAAGTGGTTCATGCCTTGCCTTAAGTTTTAGAAACATTGATGTGATCAATAATAATGGGTAGTTTAAAAAAATGCAATAACTTTACCTTATAAAATAGTAAGAAGACGTTCTTAGTGAGGTAAATTTGCTCAAGCTACATCCATTGCTTTATTTGAAGATCTCCAAGCGAAACAACAAATGATGCTTAGACCCTCAAACCAGTTGCCTACTGACAACAAGATAAAATGAGAAGCTTAGCATGATGCTGCAAATAAAATTGAGTCAGAAACATAAGGATTAACTTCTTAGCATAAGAATCCAGTGCTTTTAAAGATTAACCCAAGAAGGTTAGTTTAATCAAATGTAATTTTGACACAAGTCATGATCATCTTATTGTTTAAGTGCTTTACCAAGCTTCATCAATGAGAGGAAAAGTTAGAAAGGATGAATGGAGCTAGGTGTTAAGGAGGAAATTATCATGAAACAATGAATGAATGGAAATCCAAAGTCTCTGTAAACTTTCATTAAAATTAATTTAAAAAAGAAAATTAGAATATAAATAGTAAATATGGATAATTAAATAAGTACTTTAGAAAATTTAAAGATATAAAAAGAAATATAACTGAAGAATAAATGGACATTTTTATAAGAAAAAAAGGAGGAAATTATCGCTTGTCTTTGTAATTTCAGATCATCCGTTTCTTTCGTTTCTTTCGGAGCTTGTGGACTCTGAAATTACACACTGTCACTCCAAGGGAATTGTATATTTGCATCAAATACATGACACATTGATGTTAAAAACCATTGAGTAGGAACTGATCCATAGTTGACCCTTGAGTGGGTTTCCAGAGGCAAATTGCACATATGACACCTTAGGTTTTCCTAAATCAAATGAGGCATATTAACCGAGACAGATTTGAAACTACAAGCAAGAGGCCAGGAGGTATTGACAAGAAGCTGAAAACAGTCTACACATTGCTCAAGGAAAACAATTGTTTTTAAATCATGCCCTTTAACTCACCTGTGATGTTACAAAGATTAAGGAGTCATGTTACAGCTGCTTTCATTTACAAAATGAATGGCTCTATTCAGACAACTGGGGGCAGTCACATTTCTTCCTTTCTATGTTTTTGATGAGATTTAGATGTGATTCATAGACTATATAAAATAAAGATTACCAATTTCAAAGGAAAAGATAAGATCTACTTAACTGCCACTGAACTGTAAGGATCAATTCAGTTACATTTCATTTCTATTCTGACAAAAGCTGTACATATAGCCCTTCTTCCTTTGACCCAGGCCTGTATAAAACTCTACAAATTATAGCACAATCTCAGAGACTGCTAATTCTGCCTAAGACCTCTGACGAATAGCCACAAGCTTGGGAATCCCTGTGACAACTTTACTTACTCATAACCTACTTGCTACAACTCTTAGGTTTTCCCACTACCCCCTTCAGAATGTCAGCTTTAAGCTTGGACATTCTCAACATTTTGACCTGGTGTTTCCTGTTACTCTCAGGCTCATTTACCCTAGAATGATTTACAACTCATTGAAAATGCTATATGTATAATTACATTTTAATTAAACGAAAAAGGAATACAAATGAAAAGACACATAGGGGCAGAAGTAGCAGAGTTTTAGTCACGGAGGTCTCATGTCTAGCAGTAAGTGATTTGATAAAGAAAATAAGTAATTCCCATAAAAGAGTGATGAGAGGGTTATTGTTGCTGTATATCATCAAGTCAGAACTGACCCATAGTTTATCCTTCAGAGGATTTTCAGAGGCGGTTAATTGCACAAGGGGAGATTATCTATGCTTCTCCTGTGGAACAACTGGTGGATTTGAACCATGTGCTTTCAGGACTGAGACACAGCTTCTTGCCTTAGGCCACAAGAGCTCCCCTGAAGAGAGGAATGCACTAGATTTACACATCATAGTAAAAAAATAATTCTCCCTGTGGATTTGATTTAATTTTCCTTAGCTTCAGCTTGAACTTGCATATGAGTAGTTGGTGGTCTGTTCCACAATCAGAACCTGGCTTGGGTTTCACAGCTGATATTTTCTCCAGTGATTCTTGCCATAGAAGTAATCGATCTGCTTCTTATGCATACCATTAGGAGAAATCCATGTGTATAGCCTGCATTTATGTTTCTTATACAATGCATTTGCAATTAATAAGTCGTTGATTGTGCAAATTTCTATCATTCTGTTCTCCAACTACTGAATCTTCTCTGTTCCTAACTTTTGCATCCCAGTCAGCCATTATTATTAATGCATCTTGACTGCATGTTCAATTGATCTCTGACTGCAAACATTTGTAGAAATCTACTTCCTCCTCTTTGGCTCCAGTTGTTGATGTATACATTTGAATGATGGTTGTATTCACTGGACTTCCTTGTATGGGTATGACTATTACCCTGTCACTCACAACATTGTATTTTAAGATTCGCTCTGCATTTCGTAAGCTGAAGGAACTGAAGAACAAATTCAGCCTTGAGTTGCGATACTTAAGGATGCTTTGGGTAGAATAGTAAATGGTTCAAGAAACATTAAAAGAAGATGAAAAGAGTATGCAGTCATTGTACCAAAAGGAATTGTACGACATAGAAGAATTTCATGAAATAAGGTATAAACAAGAGCCTGTGGTGATGAAGGAGGAAGTTCAACCTGCTTTGAAAGAATTGGCAAGAAATAAGGCAAACCAATTGACATGTTTCAATAGATGGTGTCCTAGATGTACTCATAAAGATGCACCAAGAAGTCTGGAGGACAACCACCTGGCCAACTGACTGGAAGGGATCTGTATTCGTTCCCATTCCAAAGAAAGTGACTCGACAGAGTATGGAAATTATTGAACAATATTATTGATATCACATGCAAGCAAGATTCTGCTGAAGATTATCCAAAAACACCTGTAACAGCATATCAACAGAGAACTGCCAGAGGGCAGGCTGGATTTAGAAGACACCATTGTACTAAGGATATTATAGCTAATGTTAGATGGATCTTAGCTGATAGCGGGG
This sequence comes from Elephantulus edwardii, assembly GCF_000299155.1. Classification (NCBI taxonomy): domain Eukaryota; kingdom Metazoa; phylum Chordata; class Mammalia; order Macroscelidea; family Macroscelididae; genus Elephantulus; species Elephantulus edwardii. The sequence continues at coordinate 4,423,105 of NW_006399797.1, read as the reverse complement.
AGTATCAGAGGAATGTCTATCTGTATTTCATTGACTATGAAAAGGCATTTGACTGTGTGGACCATGACAAGCTGTGGCTGACTGTAAGAAGAATGGGAATTCAAGAACACCTGATTGTGCTTATACAAAACCTTTTCTTGGACCAGGAGGCAGTCTTCAAAACAGAGCAAGGAAAACACTGCCTGGTTCAAAACTGGGAAGGTTGTATGCCAGGGATGTGTCCTATGTCCCTATCTTTTCAGTCTCTATGCACGATGGATTATCTGGGAGGAGAAATTTATGATATTTAGGAGATTATTTATGAGGAGAAATATGGCTTCAGGATTGGAGGAAGACTCATCAGCAATTTGTATTATGGAGATGACACAATTATGCTTGCTGAAACTGAGAAGAACCTGAAGCACTGGCTGTAGAAGGTCAAGGACTTCAGCCTTCAATATGGATTAAAGCTCAACATCAAGAAAACAAAGGTTCTCACCACTGGGCTTATTGGCAGCATCATGATAGATGCTGAAGAGATTGAGATTGTTAACAGCGTTAGTTTGCTTGGCTCCACAATCAACACTCTTGGTACCTGCAGCCAAAATATAAAAAGACCAATTGCATTGGGAAAGTCTACTGTCAGAGACCTTTCCATAGTACTGAAGAACAACCATGTCGGTCTGGAGACTAAGGTGCACCTGATCCAGGCCACAGTCTTTGAAATTACTTGCTATGCTTCAGAAAGCTGGACAATGACTAGAGATGATAGATGGAGGATTATTTTGAGCTGTACTGCTGGAGAAGGGCATTGAATATACTGTGGACTGCTAGGAGAACAAACAGGCTCATCCTAGAGAGGGTGAGACCATTCTGCTCCTTGGAGGCAAGGATTCTGAAGCTTCGTCTGTTATAATTTGGACATGTTGCAAGGCAGGACCAGTCCTTGAAGAGGGAAGTCATGCTTGGGAGGCTGGAGGGACAATGTAAGACAGGAAGACCCTCGATGAGATGGATTGATTTAGGGACTGGGGTAATGGAGGTATGTTTGTCAGGGGCAGTGAGACTGGAATAGGCTAGAGCAGGGTTTGGGGCTGTTGTACACACTGTTGCTATGAGTTGTTGGTGACTTGACGGCCCATAACAGCAACGTAATAGTCAATAATATTTGAAATTAGTCTCTAATAAAGAAGCTGTTGTTGTTGTGAACCACAAGTCAGAATCGACTCATAGTTGACCCTCATCCTGGTTTTCAGAGGCAATTAATTGCATGGGAGGAGACTGCCCATCCTTCTTCACCAGAGCATCTAGAGGATTCGAACTAACTTCCTTTGAGATTAGAGTGCTGATTTTTACCAATTGTCCTCCAGCTAATCATGCAAAAAAAGATCACTGAAACTGGACCCTTTTGGGGCTATGAATGTTAAAGAAAAGGAGGCAGCAAAGGTCTGTGACAAATATTTTTAGTTCCTCTCTCAAACTCACCAATTGAGTAATTAGCACCTTTTGTAATAAACTCAAAGCTCATAATCATCAGGTCTGAAATGACTCATAGCTGACCCTTCATTATATTTCTCTCCTGTAGAGCCACTTGAGAAATATTAGAAAAACTACTAAACTATAGTAACAAATTATTTTTCAGATAGAAGTGACTCATAGCTGACCTGCCAGCAGATTATCAGAGGCTTTAAGCTACACCAGAATAAATGATCCATTTTTCTCTTGTGGAGCAGCTGGTAGATTTGAACCACATGCCTTTGTGTTGACAGTACAGCTCCTAATCCACTAGGTCACACCTTAAGGAAATCAGAGAAGAAGAACAGCAGCATTCTTCCTTCTCTCAGACTGCTGTTGTGACTTATTTTCAAGTACAGTGGCAGTGATCCAAAACTCTCTAACTTATATTTTAGAAGGATCATTTTGTCTACTATCTCAATATTTAATTGTAAAGTACTCAGAGACTATTTTTAGAAGGCTGTGTAATGAAGCAAATTAAAAATATGATAGAGAGTCCACAGTAGTAATGATGGAGGAGGTAAGAAATGGTGAAATTACACACATTTACTTTTTTATTTTGCTCAAATCACAAAATCAAATCTAGAGTATCTAAAATGGAAATCTTAGCATATATTGTATTTTCTAATGTTATTATTAAATAATGTAGAGATAAGATGCCGTGGATAGGCTGTGAGGGGATGAAGGGGTGGGTTGATCATAGGGTTGTACAATTTGATGGGGGGAGTGAGGGAAATTGGAAGAATCTGATCTGAAAAACGATGTTTTAGAATTTTGTAAATAAACTAGTATAATGGGGAAAAACCTAGTATAATAAAAAAAGATGAGATGAATAAACTTAGGTTTATGTTGGAAATGGAAATGTATACTAATTACAAGTTTGTAGGTAAAGTCAAGGGCTACACACGTAATTTATAGGATAGCTGCACATAACAGCTGATAATCTCCCATCACATTTTTTCTTTTTATGTTTCCACGGCTTGTGTATTTGGTTCCCACCATCTATATCAACCATTCTCGAAGTCTCTGTCTGGTTAATACCTACTGATCCTTCAAGTTGTAATTAAAATGTCACTTACTCTCTAAAACCTCCCCAATCTAAATTAGATACTCCTCTCTGACCTTCTAAAGACTTGATACATGCACTCCTCTGAGCAATTACCATTTTGAATTACATTTTTTTAGTTTACATTTGATACATCCTAACAGAGGAAGTGGGCCCCTGACAGGGAATGAGAAGCAAGTTTCTCCACTTCTATTTTAGCTAAAGTTTGTTGTTGTTGTTGTTAGGAACTAATTAGTCAAATATGACTCATAGTCACCCAATATGTAGTATAAACTAAACATAGTTTTTCATATGATTGACTGCATTTGTTCATTGTTACCTTCTTTTAATGTATAGAGCTTATGCTTTTAGTTTTGTTATTATTTTTAGTAACTTGAAACTAAGCTCACTGCCTTCACGTTGATAACCTCTCAAAGGATCCTTATAGGACTGACTAGAACTGCTCCATAAGGTTTCAATGACTCTCACTCTTTAGAGGAACAGGCTGCCTGCCACATCTTTATCTCACAGAGCAGATGGTGAGCTTAATTGCTGTTCTAGTTAGCAGCCAGGTGTTTTATCCTCAGCGTCACCAGAGTCAGACCGTGAAAACTGCTCTCTCATTATTTTCTTTAGTTGTGAATATCTTAAAAAACAGGTAAATTTTTTCAGTGATAAGTTAGATAATTATTTGTCTACCAGGTTGATTACTGAGCTTACTTTGGTTTTCCGTAGGAGCACAACAACCACTAGAGTCTTACTTTCTAAAGATATAACTGCCAGGATGCATATTTTATATCTATTTATCAATTAGTAGGCCTTTTAGTAGCCAGGAAATTAAAAGACATATTATGATGGGAAATCTGCTGTTAGGGACCTCTCCAAAGTACTGAAGAGCAATGGTGTCTCTCTGGAGACTAAGGTGCATCTGATAAAGGCCATGGTTTTTGCTATCACTTGTTATGCATCAGAGACTTGCACAGTGACCAAGGAGGATAGAAGGAGAATTGATGCCTTTGAGCTGTGGTGCTGGAAAGGAGTATTGGACTGCTAGGGAAAGAAACAGATTCATCCTGGAAAGGTCACACCGGGCAGCTCCTTGGAGGCAAGGATTCTGAGGCTCCGTCTAACATACTTTGGACATGTTGTAAGGAGGGACTGGTCCTTGGAGAGGGACGTCATGCTTGGGAGGGAGGAGGGACAGCGCAGGAAGGAAAGGCCCTCTATGAGGTGGATTGATTCAGCGATTGGGGTAATCGGGATGGGTGTATCGGAGATGGTGCGATTGGCACAGGACAGAGCAGAGTTTAGGGCTGTTGTACACAGGTCGCTATGAGTCGCACAAGAACAACACGCCTTTCGGGCTCTTGTTCTGGTTTTCTGGGTGGGCATACCTGGCTCAGTGATGGAATTCTTGCTTCCCATGTGGAAAATCTGAGTTTGATTCTTGGTTAATGCACTTTATGTTTGTTGCAGTAGTGGCTCATATGTTGCTATAATACTGCATGAGCATAAAATAAGATCATAAGCACAGAATAGGTCATGGCAGCATTTTGTCTAATGGTGTAGTGGCAAGAAGCTGTGCTGCAATCCGGAAAGCATGCAGTTCAAACCCACCAGCTGCTTAGCAGGAGAAGGACAGGCAATTAACTGCCTTTGAAAACCCGTCAGAGGGTCACCTATGGGTTGGTTCCGCCTTGACAGTACACAACAACAACATGGGGTCTCCACCAGCTGAGATGGTAGAACTAAATGACTCCTAACAAAAACAGATTTATGAGGAGAGGAGCCTGTACTCAAAATTGATGCTCTTGGTAACTCTGTTCACAGTACGGCTAAAACTAAGTTGGCACAAAAGTAATTGAGATCGAAGATAGCCTTTATGATGCCTGAGATTGCAAGGAAACTATTTGAATTTTGCATATTTCCAAATGACCATAAAAAGGATAACTATTGGATTTAAAATTTTATTTCTTCTGTTGACAGGGCCTTTGGTGAAGATTTGTTTTAACAAACTATCATGTCTAGTTTTACTAAGTTTTTCCAAAAGTGGCATTGTTCCCAGACATTCAGAACACAATTGTCTGTAATATTAACACAAAACATTTTTCTTATTATGTTGGGGTACCCCTTCTTATTTTACAGAGTTTGTATAAGAGAGTTATTTGGGAAAGGCAGAATGTTTGTTTTTAATATAAAAAATATGGCATAATATGAAAGGCTATTTGATGACGAATTCTCTCATTTCTCATTCTCATGTTTATCTGTTGGAGACTCAGCATTTCTCAGACTCATTTTACAAAGATTTTCGTCTCATTACCAAGCACTGCTATATCATCATCTTGATACTGGACGACCAGATTGTATGACCATTGGGTGCTCAAGGACCGCAACACCCAAGCTGTCAAGCATGATTTCTCATTTCATTTCACAAGAAAAAGAGTGTCTAGTGAATGTCACATTGAATCCTTGGTCTTTACTGCATTAGAGTAAATGCTTTCTGTCTCTGTCTACACACTGGGTCTAAAAGGAAATTTCAGACAATTCCTACACACTGTTGTTGTTATGTGCCGTCAAGTCGCTTGTGACTCACAACGACCCTATATACAACAACCCTAAACTCAGCTCTGTCCTGTGCCAATCGCATTCTCTCTGATACACCCATCCCAATTACCTGAGTCACTGAATCAATCCACCTCATAGAGGGCCGTCCCCTCCTGCGCTTTACCTCCACCCTACCAAGCATGATGTCCCTCTCCAACGACCAGTCCCTCCTTACAACATGTCCAAAATATGTTAAACGGAGCCTCAGAATCCTTGCCTCCAAGGAGCCACCCATTGTGACCCTTTCCAGGATGAATCTGTTTGTTTTCCTAGCAGTCCATGGTACCCTCAATATTCTTCTCCAGCACCTCAGCTCAAAGGCATCAATTCTCCTTCTATCCTCCTTAGTCACTGTCCAAGTCTCTGATGCATAACAAGTGATAGCAAAGACCATGGCCTGTATCAGATGCGCCTTAATCTCCAGAGAGACACCATTGCTCTTCAGTACTTTGGAGAGATGCTTAACAGCAGACTTTCCTATCACAACACATCTTTTAATGTCCTGGCTATTGGTGCTGAGAGTTTTTAGTGTGGAGCCAAGCAAACTACAGCTGTGAACAATCTCAATCTCTATAACATCCATCCCAGTGCTGCCAATTGACCCAGTGGTAAGAATCTTGGCACCAAGTTGTGCCAAGAAATCTGGAGAACAACCACTTGGCCAACTGACTGGAAGAGATCTATGTTTGTTCCAATCCCAAAGAAGAATGACCCAACAGAGTGTGGAAACTATGAAACAGTATCATAAATTTCACATGCAAGCAAGATTCTACTGAAGATTATCCAAAACCGACTGGAACAGCATATTAGCAGAGAACTTCTAGAAGTCCAAGCTGGGTTTAGAAGGGTTCGTGGCACTAGGGATTTTGTAGCTAATGTTAGATGGATCTTGGCTGAAAGCAGGGAATACCAGAGGAATCTGTGCTTCATTGACTATGCAAAGGCATTTGACTATGTGGGTTATAACAAACTGTGGCTGACTCTCAGAAGAATGGGAATCCCAGAACACTTGATTGTGCTAATGAGAAACCTATACTTGGACTAAGAAGCAGTAGTCAGAACAGAGCAAGGAAACACTGCATGGTTCAAAATTGGGAAAAGCATATGCCAGGGGTGTGTCCTGTCTCCATACCTTTTCAACCTGTATGCAGAACAGATCATCCGGGAGGCTGGGCTCTATGAGGAGGAATGTGGGGTCAAGATTGGTGGAAGATCTACAACAATCTGCGTTATGTGGATGACACAACCCTGCTTGCTGAAAGTGAGGAGGACTTGAAGCGCCTGCTGCAGAGGGTCAAGTACTGTAGCCTCCAATATGGATTGAGGCTCAATATGAAGAAGACAAAGATTCTCACCACTGGGCCTACACACTAAAAAAAAAAATCAAGATAAAGATGAAAGAGAACAAATGTTAACAATGCAACAGCTTTACTTCTCTGGTTGAAAGTATGGACCTTTTGAGTATCTGAATTTCTTATTGTTGTTATGTGCAGTCAAGTTGACTATGACTCCTGGTGGACCTATGAACCATGAATCCTACTCAATCCTCTGTCATTCTCATCATCTTTGATATTCTTAAACCCATTTTTGTCGTCATGTCAATCCATGTTGTTGAGGGTCTCCCTTTCCTTCACTGACCCTCTATCTTTCCAAGCACCATATCCCTTTCCAAGGACAGACACCTCCAAACAACAAGCTTAAAATCTGAGAAATGATTCTATACCATATAATTTAGAATTTAAGTATCTTAAAAATAGTGCCAAACTAATCAAAGAAAAGCTTACTATTATAATCAACACAGAACTCAGAGGTAGGGGTCAAAATGGTTCCAAAAGTTCATTTTGTTAAATCACTCCATAATTTTTTACTTTATTTTATTATTTTTGTGTGCGTGTACCATCAAATCAGATCTGACTGGTACAGGAGGAGATTGTCCCTCCTTCTCCATCCGAGCATCTGGTGGAATCGAACCATGTGCCTCTGGGATTGTAGTTGCAGCTCCTTGCCACTAGGCCACCAGTTGTTGTTGTTGCTGTTATGTGCCGTCGAGTCACCTGCGACTCATAGCAACCCTATGTACAACAGCCCTAAACTCCGCTCTGTCCTGTGCCAATCACACTGTCTCTGACACTCCCATCCCAATTATCCCAGTCACTGAATCAATCCACCTCATAGAGGGCCTTCCTCTCCTGTGCTGTCCCTCCACCCTCCCAAGCATGATGTCCCTCTGTAAGGACCGGTCTCTCCTCACAACATGTCCAAAGTATGTTAGACGGAGCCTCAGAATCCTTGCCTCCAAGGAGCCATCGGTTTAACCCTTTCCAGGACAAATCTGTTTGTTTTCCTAGCAGTCCATGGTATTCTCAATACTCAATACTCTTCTCCAGCACCACAGCTCAAAGGCATCAATTCTCCTTCTATTCTCCTTGGTCATTGTCCAACTCTCTGATGCGTAACAGGTGATTGCGAAGACCATGGCCTGCATCAGATGCACCTTAATCTCCAAAGAGATACCATTGCTCTTCAGCACTTTGGAGAGGTCCCTAACAGCAGACTTTCCCATGGCAATGCGCCTTTTAATTTCCTGGCTGCTGGTGCCAAGACTGTTGACTATGGAGCCAAGCAAACTAAAGCTGTGTACAATCTCAATCTCTTCACCATGCATCAGAGCTCCCCTTAAATCACTCCATAATTTTTACAATATGCTATTCCTGCTCCTCCTGCAGATCCCAAACCTCCTGTTCACATTTCTGGGCTCTGCAGTTTGCTGGAAGGTCCTCAAGAACTTAGATCTGTTGACAATATCAGGCACAGTTAAGAAGCGGGCTCAGGTAAAAAGGCTATCCCAAGCTAACAGAGGAAAAGTCCCTAGAAACTGGTATGCAATTGTCATAGATTATGCATTCAGGGAAACTAAAGCTTGCAATTTCGGCCATGACTTATTCCAACCGTCACCCGTCACCAAATCTTTAATATAAATAAAAATTTATACCATTATACTACAGGTAAAACTATATAGCTTCAAATAAATTACAAGAGTGGACCCAGTTTGTATCATTTTACAATCCCACCAACAGAGTATGAGTTCCATCCTCTCCACATCCTCTTCAACACTTGTTGCCTGCTGCCCTGCTAAACTTTGACATTGCTACTGGGGTGAGATGCTATCTCATTCTGGTTTTAATTTGAATCTCCTGGACAGTCTGGCATTTCCTGAAAAAAAATGAAAATAGAAACTCTGTACGACCCAGCTATACCACTACTAGGAATATATCCTAAGGAACTTAGAACTGAGGCACAACGGGATCTGTACACCAATGTTCATAGCTGCGTTATTCACCATCACAAAAACATGAAAATAGCCCAAATGTCCAAACACAGTCAAATGGATTGAAAAATTGCGGTATATTCACACAACGGGATACTATTCAGCACTCAGGAGCAAGGATTTTAAAAAATAATACATAACTTGGGAAAGACTGGAGAGCATTATGCTGAGTATATGAAATCCTTCTCATGAGGACAAATATTGTATAAGACCCTTATTGTAAAAATAGAAGGATAACTAGTAAAAAATGTATGGAAACTCAAGAGGAGAAGGGGGAAATAAAGGAGTAAGATGGTTGTACAATTTGGTAGGTGGCTGAAATAATACCAGAAGAACACCTATTTATACTTGCTTGCTTATGCAAAGGCATTTAATTATGTGGACAAGTAATGACTGATGTTGAGAAGAATGGGAATCTCAGAGCACTTAATTGTGCTTATGCAAAACCTATACCTAGAACAGAAGACTGTTGTGTGAACAGTGCAAGAAAACACTGTTGTTGGTATATGCCATTGAATCACCTGAGACTCATAACAACCCTAGATACGACAGCGCTGAAGCCTGCCCCACAGTAAGCCAATCTATCGTCTCCAATATACCCGATCCCACTGCTCCAGTCATGGAGTCAGTCCATTTCACCCTGGCCTTTCCCTCCTGTCCTGTTCCTTCACAATTCCAATCACTATGTTCTTCTCCAAGGACTCCTTTCTATGTGCTTGAAAATATGTGAGAAGGAGCTTCTAAATCCTTTCCTCCAGAGAGCAGCCTGGTTTCACCCCACTCTTCTCTAGCACAACTCAAGGGCACCAATTCTTCTTCTGCCATCCTTAGTGATAGTCCAGCTCTCTGACACATAGCAAGTAATTGTGAAGACCATGGTCTATCTTAGGTGCACCTTATAAGCCTTCTAAACCTTAGTCTTGAGACTGACATCATTTCAGTTCAGTAATCTAGAGAAGTCTCTAAAAGCAGACTTTCCAAATTCAATTCATCTTTTGATTTTCCGACTGCTGGTGCCAAGTGTGTTGTAAACAATCTCAATCTCTTCTCCATCTATCGTGAAGCTGCCAATGATCCAATGGTGATAATTTTTGTTTTCTTGATGCTGAGCTTCAATACGTGTTGAAGACTGCAGTCCTTGACTTTCTGCAACATATGCCTCCTGTCCTCCTCAGTTTCAGGAAGCAAGGCTGTGTCATCTGCATAACTCAGGTTGTTGATGAGTCTTCTCCAATCCTGATGCTATATTTCATCTCATAAAGCCCAGCCTCCTGAATGATCTATTCAGCATATAAATTGAAAAGGTCTGAAGATAGGATGCTTTCTTGATATACACCTTTTCTCAGCCTGAACCATGCAGTGTCTTTTCTGACAATTGCTTCCTGGTCCAAGTATATATTTCACAAGAGCACAATTAAATGTTCAGGGATTCTATTCCCCTCATGGTTAGTCACAATTTGTTATGATTCACACAGTCAAATACCTTTGCATAGTCAATGAAACACGGAGAGACATTTCCCTGGGTACTATCTCTTTTACGCCAAGATCCATCTAACTTTGTCCCTAGTGCCATGGCCTCTTCTAAACCCAGCTTTCACATCTGGCAGTTTTCTGCTGATAATACTCTTCCAGTCATTTTTGGATAATTTTTTGGCAGTATCTTGTTTGTGTGTGATGTTAGTTATATTGTTTGATAATTTCCAAATTATGTTGAGTCACCTTTTTATTTGGAATGGGAATATAGATCTCCTCCAGTCAGTTGGCCAGGTAGTTGTCCTCCAGATTTCTTGGATGCTGGTACAAAGAGTGCTGATTGTGGATGTAAGTAAGATAGTTGTTGTTGTTATGTATCATTTAGTCGACTACAACTCTTTTTATTCTTTTTGTTTGATTGCGACTCTATGTATAATGGCTTTGAACCTTGTTCAATCCTGAACCAACCTCACTGTCTCTGACACACCTACCCCATTATCTCAGTTATTGTGCCAATCTGTCTCTTCTGGGGTCTTCCTCTCCTGTGCTATCCCTTAATACTTTCAAGCATGATATAATTCTTCAATGACTAGGTCCTTCTGGCTACATACCCGAAGTATGTGAGACAGAGTCCCAAAATCCTTGCCTCCAAGGAGAAGTATGGTTTCACCCTCTCCAAGACAGACCTGTTACTTCTCTTGGCAGTCAATGGTATATTCAATACTCTTCTACAGCAACACAACTCAAAGGTATCTATTCTTTTATCTGTTGTCCTTGGTCATTGTCCAGCTCTCCGACACATAACAAGTGAATGTGGATATAATGTCCTATTTCAGGTACATCTTAGTCTCTACATTGACATCCTTGTGCTTCAGTGCTCTGGAGAGGTCCCGGAAAGGAGATTTTCCTAATGAAATTTCTCTTTTGACTCCCTGACTGCTAGTGCCAAAAGTGTTGATTGTGAAACAGAGCAAGCTGAAATTGTTAACAATCTCAATCTCTTCTCCATCTATCATGATGCTGCCAATTGGCCCAGTGGTGAGAATCTTCATTTTCTTGATGTTGAACTTCAACCCATATTGCAGAACTACAGTCCTTGATGCTCTGCAGCAAATGCTTCAGGCCCTCCTCAGTTTTAGCAAGTAAGGTTGCCACCTGCATTACACAGGTTGAAATGAGTCTTCCTGCAATCCTGATGTCACATTCCTTCTATAAAGTCCAGTCAGTTTTCCAAATGATCTATTCTGCATACATATTAATAAAGGTGTGGAGTCAGGACACATTCCCTACACACTTGTTTTCTTATTTTGAACCATGCAGTTTTTCCTTTCTCTGTTCTGACAACTACCTCCTGGCCCAAATATTGGTTTCACATGAGCATGATCAGGTGTTCTGGGACTCACATTTTCTTCAAGGTGAGCCACAATTTGTTGTGATCTACACAGTCAAATACCTTGCATATTCAATGAAACACAGATATACATTCATCTGGTACTCTCTGCTTTCTGCCAAGATCCATTTGGCATTGGCAATAATGTCCCTATTGCCCTGACCTCTTCTACACTGAGCTTGTTTACCTGATAGTTTTCTGTTGATGTAATATTCCAGTTGCTTTTGCATAATCTTCAACAGGATTTTGCTTGCATGTGATATTAGTGCTATCATTAGATATTTTTTCACTCTATATTGGATAACTTCTTAAATGATTGCTAATTTCAATATTTTCTCCATCTATCAAGAGCACTGAGGAGCAACGATATCAGGCTGAAGACTAAGGTGCACCTGATACAGGCTATAGTCTTTGCAATTAGGTGCAATGCATCAGAGAGTTGGACAGTGAATAGGGATGACAGAAAGAGAATTAATGCCTTTGAGCTGTGGTGCTGGAGAAGTGTTGAATCTACCATGGACTGCTAGGAGAACAAAGAGGTTTGTCCTGGAGAGGGTGAAGCAGGGTTTCTCCTTGGAGTCAAGGATTCTGAAGCTTCCTCTGACATAATTTGGGCATGTTGCAAGGAGAGACTGGTCTTTGGAGAGGGACATCATGTTTGAGAGAGTGGAGGGACGGCACAGGAGAGGAAGACCCTCGATGAGATGGATCGATTCTGTGAGTGGAGTGGTGGGAATGAGTGTGTCTGAGACGGCAAGGTTGGCACAGGATAGAACCGCATTTAGGGCTCCTGTACATAGGGTCGCTATGACTCGATGGCACATAACAATAACAACAACAATCATGATATTGTCCAGTTTTGAGATTTTTCTTTGCTTGATGTTAAGATACAATTTATATCGATTCTGCAGCAAGCACAAGTCCTTTTCACTTTTAGCAAGCAAGGTTGTATCATCTACATTTTCCTCCAATCCTGATGCCACATTATTGTTCAAAAGTCCAGTTTCTCAAATTGTTTGCTGAACGTACAGACATAATAAGTATGGAGAAAGGATATAGGCCCAACTCACTTCTTTCTTGATTTTAACCATGCCATGTTCCCTTCTCCTGTTCAGACAACAGCTTCTTGATCTAGGTACAGGTTTTTATCAATATAAATAAGTAAATGTTCTTAATACTCTCAGAATAAAAATACTATGAGTGCATAGCTTCAGCTAATAGAAGTGTCTTTTTTTTAGTGTTGAAGACTTCAAGTCAATGTCAAGGTCTCAGTTCTAGAGATGGCTGTACCTACCTGCTCTGGAAAAAAACAAAAAAACCTTTTTCTCAGCTTTTCTACTGTTCTTGGCATTCCATGGAGATCTTCACATGGCAGATTTTTTCCCCTATTCCTGGTTTTTGGTTTCTGAGCCTCATAATACTCTTTAAGATCTCAAAAAAGATTGTCTTAAGACACAAGATACACTGATTATGGCCCATTTGCATAGCAAAAGATAATTACATTTTCAAATAGACTTATTTCCACAGATATTATAAAAAAAAATTCAAACCAATTGCCCTTGAGTTGATTCTAACTCATAGTGATCCCGTAGAACAGAGCAAACTCTCCCATATTATCCCCAAGGCTACAATCTCCATGAAACAAATTTTTCTCCAAAGCACAACTGCTGAGTTCAGATCTTTGGTTATCAATCAAGTGCTTAACTACTGTGCTACCAGGGTTGCTAATCCATGGCTAATATTCCAACATATTTGGAAGAGATTCAATTCAATATCTAAAACTCTCGCCCTAAGAAAAATAAGAAAATTGATAATTTTAAATTATAACAGTACTGCTTTTGTTGAGGATGGAAACCCAAATACCTGATAGACAGTATCTATTGTAATCTTGCTATTTCTATGTGTGGTCCTCTGACAAATTATTTCTGTTTCATCTGGGTACTTGTAATGGATGATGAATCTGAACTCATACAGGGCCTAATGATTCAAAACCTCAGGGCATTTATGTCATAGTAAGGTTTGAGAACCATTAAAACATGCAACAAATTCTTGGTCTATTAAGAAACAAACAAGAAAAAAGAAACCATCTCAACCCTGTATCATTAAAAATAACAACCAGTAACAATAAATGATGATTTTATTTAGCTTATGCAGTGTAGAAGAAATGGAGACCAATCAAATAAGGACAATTAGAGATTATTCAGAGTTCAATATAGCAAAGGAGTCAGCCACCGCCCTTACATTTGGCAGAAATTAGGCAATAAGCAAAGTTGGACAACTGGAGAGTTAAAAAAGGACAAGATTTCTTAAGTACTCTGGACATTGTTGGTAGCATAAGCTGTTGACAGGTTAATCAGAAAAGGGAGGGTTGATTTCATTTTTTTGTTGTTTTTTGTTTGTTTGTTTTGAAGAGTTTCTGGCTTTTTATGGTTGGTATTGAGTTTTATCAAGTGCACTTTTGCCTTTAGACTGACATAATTTTTCTTTAGCATTCTGGAGAAGGCCTTAACAATAGATTTTTCCAGTATAACTCATCTTCTGACTTTCTAACTGCTGGTACAAGGGTTACTGAGTGTGGACTCAAACAAGATGATATTCTTAACCACTTCAATCTTTTCTCCATCTGTCATGATGTTGCCTGTTGGCCTGGTGGTGAGGATTTTTGTTTTCTTAAGGTTGAGATACAAACCATATTAAAAGCTATAGTCCTTGAAGCAAATGCTTCAAGTCATTCTCAGTTTTTTTGAGCCAAGTTGTATTATCTGCATAGTGTGGATTGTTAGTTTTCCTCCAATCCTGAAAACACAGTCTTCTTCATAAAGTTCAGTCTCTTGAACGAAATCTTCAGCATATAGTTTGAAAAGGTATGGAGAAAGGATACATCCCTGACATACTCTTTTGTTGATTTGGAACCATGCAGTGCTACCTTGCTCTGCTTGGATTACAATACATGGTCTAGATATAGGATTCACCTGATTTAAACAAGTGCTATTGATCAGTGTTGACTTGGAAGAGGAATAACAAGCAAAACCAGAAAAACCTGGAAACCATTTCTGACAAAGCATTGACCATTCGAGGCCTCCTGCTGCAGAAACTGGATTGGAACTCTGATATTTGAATGTGATTCGGAATTTTGTTGTCATGTATTATCGCCTGAGATTTGAATGTGAGTCTGAGTTTTGTTGTTATTTATTTTCTACTAAAACTTTAATTGTGAGTCAGAGTTTTGTTGTCATGTCTTGTCTGTTCATGCCTCCATATATTTTATCTCTTGTAATTTATTTTTCATCTAACAAGAAATCTATTGTGGCCATCTCGGGCAGTTATGTCCATACAAGGAAAGTCATAAAGGAATCTGGCTGGTTCCGTTCTTGTTTACTAACATTTTTGCTATATGATTTTGGGTCTCGTGGAGGTAAAATGATTTTTGTGCCCTGGGCCTCACACTAGAATCTGGACAATGAACTTCAGGCAACAGTGAAGTAAGCACACTGTATAGAACTTAAGAAAATGATTTCACTTTTGTATTGTGTACAAAATTGGTACAGGCAAAATGTAATAGGATAGCAAGCAATAAATGTTGGAGAAGATGTGGAGATACTGGAACTCTCATTCACTGATTGGCAGAATTGTAAATGGTACAAGCACTCTGGAAGCCAGTTTGGTGTTTCCTCAAAAAGGTTAATTTTGAAATTCCATGTAACCCAGCTTTCCACTGCTAGGAATATACCCCAAGGAAAATAGATCTGAGACACAAACAGAGATTTGTACACCAATGTTCATAGCAGTATTATTCACAATAGCAAGAAAATGGAAACAGCCCACATGTCTATTAACAAATTTATGGATTGAGAAATTATAGTACATTCACATGATGGAATACTATGCAGCACTCAGGAGCAACAATTTTTTAAAAATACTATATAACATCGTAGAGGCTAGTGACCATTGTGCTGAATGAATTAACTCAATCTTATGAGGATAAATACTGTATAAGAATATTATTGTAAAAATAGAAGGATAACATTGGGAAAGTCAGTTGTCAGGAACATTTCCAGAATACTGAAGAGCAATGACATCAGACCGAAGACTAAGGTGCACCTGATCCAGGCCATAGTCTTCACAATTGCATGATATGTGTCAGAGAGCTGGACAGTGACCTAGGGATGATAGAAAGAGAATTGATGCCTTTGAGCTGTGATGCCAGAGAAGAGTGTTGAATATACCATGGACTGCTAGGAGAACAAACGCGTTTGTCCTGGAGAGGGTGAAGCCAGGTTTCTCCTTGGAGGCAAGGATTCTGAAGCTTCATCTGACATACTTTGGACATGTTGCAAAGAGGGACCAGTCCAAGCAGAGTGACATCATGTTTGGGAGGGTGGAGTGACAGTGCAGGAGAGGAAGACCCACAATGAGATGGACAGATTCAGTGATTGATTTCAAACAATGCAGTATTCCCTTGCTTTGTTTGGATCACAGGTCTAAGTTTCTCATGAAACACCATCAAATGTTCTGGGATTCCCATTCTTCTCAATATTATCCATAATTTGCTATGATCCACTTTTCATGGTTAATACAACACCAATAGAGAGAATTTAGTTATGTGATTATTCCCAGCTGCTTGAGAGTTGAGCTCTGCTGGCCTAGTTGTAAAGAGTTGGGGAATCAACACAAAGGCACATGGTTTGAATCCACCAGGTATTCCATGAAAGAAAGATGGACAGTTTCCTGTCTGGTGATTGACTGTCTCTGAATACCTGCTGAATGGTCAGCTCTTAGTTGATTCCAACTTGATCGTCCATAACAGCAGCAGAAAGCTTAAAATTTTAATATCCTGCATCACAAAGCAAGGTAGACTGTAAGAATTAGATATTTGAACAAAGAAAGATTGTTTCCCACATGCGTACATGCAACCTTTTTCAAAGAAACATTTATTGCTGTTGTTAGGTGTCATTGAGATGAATACAACTTACAATGATCCTATGAATAACAGATCTGAACCCTATACACTTCTGTGCCATCTTCACAGTCTTTTATATACTCTAGCTCCTTGTTAGTTACTATGTAAATCCATTTTGTTGAGGATCTATCTTTCTTTCTCTGGCCCTCTACTTTTCTCTGCATTTTACATCCTTAATCCATGTTGCTACAACAGATCTGTTAGATATTTTATTCTTTTTCTTAGCGTTCTGTAACAAAGTACCCCAAAATGAGTGGATTAAAGCAGCAGACTCTTATTAATTCATAGCTTTGAAGGCTAGAAGTCTAAAATGAAAATAAATTATAAAGAAGAGTCATAACCTCTCCGAGAATTCTTTGTGATGATTTGTTACAGCTTTCAGCATCTTTGGCATTTCTAGTCTTGTAGATGGTCTCATTAAACTTGGCTTCACAATTGCCTTTCTATAGTATCTGTTTCTTTTTTGAAAAAAGATGCCCTCTCATTGAATTAGGTACCGTCCTACTCCAGTAAGATTTCGTGTTAACTGATAACTTTTTCAAAAAGTCTATTTGCAAACAAAGTCATTGCAAACAACTGTTCACAGGTAGCAGGGCTTAGAACGCCATCATATCTTTTTTGGACACAATTCAATCCCTAAGTGGCATACACTGTAATGATCCTATTTTATATGTGAGGAAGCTGGGCCTAGTCAAGCAATTTGTTCAAAGTCACAAAACTAGAAAGTATCTGAGCTAAAATTTAAACTGAGTTAATCTAGTTCCAGCTCCTGTGTTCTTAATCAGTCTGTTATGGTGCCTTTCATTAGCTATGAAGGTATATAAATGAAGAATTCAATTTAATGGAGATAAATAGGGATACTTTGGTTAATTTATAGTAAGTCAGATATAGCTACTTTCAGGAAGCTGCAATTAACTGACAGCTGTAAAAGGAGAAGTTATAAGGTAAATGAAGAAGAGGAAGAATTCCAGGTAGATGGGGCAAAAAGACATGAAGGCCAAAAGAATAAAAGTATTAGGCATAAAAAAAAGATGCATAAGGGACAGCCCACGTAGTGTTACATATGCCACATAGACCGGGACCTGCCTGGCTCTAGACCACCATTAACCGAGACCAAGGAGGGACATAAGCAATGACCATGGTGTGGCTATAATGATGAGGGAAGAATGTGAAGTTAGTGTCTTATTGATTTTTGGATTTAACCTTCATTACACAGGGAAATCTCAGGAAGATATGGAGCAATACAGAAATGTATTTGGGCTTTTATAAAGCTGATCTATGGAGAATTGATTAAAGATGTGCAAGGATTTGTGTAATAGTTGTTACGTATCTGCTGCAGTGACCCAGATGAGACATAGTAACAGATTGATTGAGGGAACTAGCAGTAGAGATGAGTAAGGTGAATAACCTTGAGAAATATTAAGAAAGTTGCTAGGTGGTATTGTGGTAGGTCCGACTCATAGCAAGCCTGAGTACAACAGAACTAAACATCATCTATCCTCACAGTTTTTGTTATGTTTGAAAACATTATTGCAGTCACTTGAAAAATCCATCTATTTTAGGATTTTCCTGGATTTATCAGACTCTATTTACCAATCCTTTTCCAGGAACTGACCACTCTTGATAATATATCAAAATATGTGAGACATCTTGCCATCATTGCTTCTCAAGGGTACGGAGCCTACGAGCACCTCTGCCAAGACTGATGTGTTCTTCACCATCACTATAATTCACAGTAAGTCTTTGGGCTTTATTATTCACTGTCTAGCTTTCACATCAGTATGAGCAGATTAAAAATACATTCTTCAGAAGAAAATGGCATTTGTCCAATTCATCTTAGTCCTTGTTCTTTAACATTTGACTTTGTAGTCAATTTGGCCATTGTAATGTCCACTTTGATTTCTTTTGAATTTTTTTATTGGTTTTAGTATAATCATTTGTGTATATTGTGTTTTGTATATGTGCTTTGTATTTTATACAATCATTCCTATATGCTGTTTTATATTCATGTGCTTTGTGTTTTATACAATTATTTATATACATTGCAATTTTTTATAATTATCACTGATCTATACCTATTATTACCCTATCTTTTCAAGTCCCCACTGAACATTTTCATTCATTCACACCACCTCCACCCACCAACCTCTGCTATCTCATGATTGTTCCCCCTGTCCCTTTTTCACTCCCTCTTCTCCTCTTCCTCAATCCCTTTTTAACATTTACACTGATCTTGTTCAGTTATCCTCCTATTTTAACAATAGTGGTCTTATGCAGTACTTGTCCTTACACAACTGAGTTATTTCAGCATAATATTCTCTAGAGTTTCCTATGTTATATAGTAATTTACAACATCATTGTTCCTAGTGCTACATAGTATTCCATTGTGTTGATGAAGAATCTATGCTTTTGAATTGTAGTGCTGAAGAAGAGCCTTAAACAAATAGAAAACAAATAGGTCTGTCTTGAAGAGAGTGAAATCAAGTTTCCCCTTGGAAGCTAGGATTTTGAAGATCTATCTTACATACTCTGGGTATATGGCCAGAAAGAACCTGTCTATGGGGAAGGACATCATGCTTGGAAGGGTAGAGAGATAGCATAGGAGAGGGCTCAGAAGAGAGGAGGCTTCAGAGCTGTTGTACATATGGTTGCGATAAGTTGCAAGTGACTTGAGAGCACATAATACCAACAATAGGTCAAAATATTAGTTCAATCTCTCTTTCTCAGGTATTTAATGTTAAGCTCTCTACAATATTATATCAACTAGTGTATGTTCAAATTGCTACTTCTTTTTTTTCTATAATTACATTTTATTAATTTTCATAAACATTTACAGAGATTTTGGGTTTCCATTCATTTACCGCTGCACCATTCTCTCTACCCTCCTCCCAGTTTGTTCTTGTCCAAATGCCACAGTGCTTGTCAAAGCCAGTTCTTATTAATCTTCTTTGTCAGTTTGTCCTTTGCCATTCCCTATCACTCCTCCCTGAGAGAGACTTCACCCTGAGTCATAAGGAAAAGGGGATGGCGTATTCTCTTAGCTACTTCCTGCTGAAAAGGGATGCTGTGGGTTTCAGGGTGAAGATCTTCTCTCACTACTCTAAAGGGCCCCTTTGGCAGTAGGAAGCACATAGACTATTATGGAGACTGATTTTGAAATTTAGATGTACTCTTATTGATTGTGCTTGGCCATACATGTTCCTATCCTTG
This sequence comes from Elephantulus edwardii, assembly GCF_000299155.1. NCBI lineage: Eukaryota > Metazoa > Chordata > Mammalia > Macroscelidea > Macroscelididae > Elephantulus > Elephantulus edwardii. The sequence continues at coordinate 4,403,601 of NW_006399797.1, read as the reverse complement.
AAGATGTATCATGGGGGTGTTGCAACCTAGAAGACACAAATTTGACTAACAAGTTATAAGTACATGAGTCAAAAATTATGGAAAAGTAAAAGAAAAGATTCTTTCATTGTTCCACAACCCCCCCCCCCAGGTCCCCTCCACCATGCAGCCCTCGCTCTAGACTCCTGTGATGACAGAAACACCCAGTTATATATCTCTTTTAAACAGTTCCCTCCCTCCTCCGCCTCAGTGCAGCACACATCATTGAACCCATCTTACTCAGTCTCTCCCCAACCCCAAGGACAGTCCCATTCTACAACAGTGGCATCATGTAATATTTGTCCCTTTGTGACTGGGATATTTCACTCAGCATAATGTTCTCCAGAGTCAACCATTTTGAATAATATTGCATGAGTTCCTTGTTTTTTAATGCAGCATAGTATTCCATTGTGCGAATATACCACAGCTTCTCTAGCCATTCGTTTGTTGATGGGCACTTAGGTTGTTTCCAACTCCTTGCTATTGTGAACAAAGCTGCAATAAACATGAGTGTGCATATATCTGCTTGGATGTCAGCTATGGTCTCTTCAGGGTATATTCCCAGTATGGAAGCTCAGGTTCCCTATATCAAGAAGTTATACAGCCCTGTAGCTTACAAACAATTTAGGTGTTCCAAACTGTAGGATTTAGTTGTTGTTGTTGAGTGCCATTGAGTATAACCCATAGCAACCTTATGAACAACAGATAAACCTCATCCTAACTTTGCCATCCTCATGCCTTCTGACACACTAGAGCCCATTGCAGCAGTTACCAAGGTAATCCACCTGGTCAACGGTCTTCCTTCTTTTCTTCACGACCCTCCACCTTTCTTATAATCATGTCCCTTTCCAAGGAATAGCCCCTCCTAGCAACATGCCCAAAGTAAGTGAGGCAAAGCCTCATCATCCTTGCCTCCAAGGAGAAATCTGGCTTCACTCTTTCCAAGAGTACTTATTTGTTCTTTTGGCAGTCCATGTAATGTTCAGCACTCACCAAAACCACAGCTCAAAGGCGTTAAAACTTCTGTCATCCTTATTCATTGTCCAGATCTCAGATGCATAGCAAGTAATCCAGAAGAGTATGGCCTGAATCAAACACACCGTAGTCCTCAAACTGACATCATTATTCATCAGTAATTTGGAAAGGCCCCTAACTGCAGATTTTCCCAGTGCATTATGTCTTCCTGTTGAAGATCATTCAAAAATTGCTAGAATGTATACAGATAGGGAACTTCCAGAAATTCAAACAGTATTTAGAAGAAGTAATAGCAGCAAGCATATCATTGCTGATGTCAGATGGATCCTGGTTGAAAGTAGAGTAGAAAAATGTCTATTTGTGCTTTGTTGAGCATGCAAAAGCATTCGATTGCTCATGTGAAACCTAGACCAGGAGGCTGCTGTGTGAACAGACCAAGATTTAGAATTAGGAAGAGGAGTCCTGAGGGTTGTATTCTCTCCATACCTATTCAATTTGTATGTTGTTTTTGTTGTTATAACCTTCCAGTTGCCTGTGACTCATAGTGACCCTATAAACAACAGCTCTGAAGACTCCCTGTCCTGAGCCAGTCTCACTGACTCTGATATATATATTCCCCATTTTCTTAGCTACTGTATCAATCCATCTCATCCCAGGTCTTCATCTCCTGCACTTTCCCTTCACCCTTTGGAGCATGACGTCCTTCTCCAAGGACTGGTCCCTCCTCCCTATATGCCCAAATTATGTGCGACAGAGCTTCAAACTCCTAGCCTCCAAGGAGCAACTTGATTTCACCCTCTCTATGAGAGGACAGGAGGAAGACTCAATCTGTATGCTAAGCAAATTATTCTAGAAGCTAGACTCCATGAAGAGGAATGTGATATCAGGATTGAAGGGAGACTTATTTTGCATTATGAGATGATACAACCTGCATTATGCAGATCACACAATCTTGCTTGTTGAAAGTGAGGAGGAATGGAAGCCATTGTTGCAGAGGATCAGATAATACAGCCTTAAATATAGATTGCCTCTCAATGTCAAGGAGAAAAAGATTCCTACCACTGGACTGATAGGCAACATCATGATAGATGGAGAAAAGATTGAAATTGTCCACAACTTCATTTGACTTGTACCCACAATTAGCATCCTTGGTAGGATTAAGTAGTGGCCTGCTGTAAGAGAATAGCCTTTTACTCAAACACAAACTTGGCTTCATTTACAATTTAGCCTGTGATTGGCCCTAAAAATGAGGTTAATAAAATTTAGCCGAACTTTTTCTTTTAAAAAATGCATTCATGTATTACTCTAGAATTAAAAATGTAGAGTGTTTAGCAAACTCAGAGATTTTATGACAAAAGGGAAAAAATCAAAATGATTGTGGATGCTAGATGCAAGCACTTTGATCTAATATAGAATAGTGGGTGAGAGCCAAATTTAGAACAGAAGAAAAATTACTGATGCACATGTGTTCCGTAGGACATAATAGCTTTGGCAGATTCAGGAAAAATAATGCTGTTCCTACTACATTGTAGAACAGCTGTGGCTATTGATTAGGCCACTTCATGATATGTTTTTCTTAGCTTGTTAAGTTCTTTGTGCTTGTTTGCAATATGAAAATATTAAAGTTCTTTAATAGGCTGTGTTCAATAAATATGCACAAAAATCTTTCTTATTTTCTCATTTTTGCTTCTCCACTACCATCCTTTCCCAACTCCTACATTTTTTCTTTTCTTCCTCATTTTTATATCCCTTTACTCTTCTTTTGTCTTTATATCTTTTGTTCCTCATTTAAATATAGTGACTTGAACAATTTTGTTATCTTACAGTTTACTGGGTTAAACTCTAAGGATGAAAAGATAAAGATAAAAACATTATCTCACTGACATAAAATCAAATCAAGGTGGTGTTAGACTGCATTCTATTTGGAAGCATGAAGGTGAATCTATTTTCTTTGTTTTTCCAGCTTTTAATCCCCCCACCCCTTTTTTTGGGTGACTTTTCTGACCATCTGCAAAACCAGTGACATTGCATCTCTGTAACTATTCTTTATATTTATGTCTTCTCTGATTATAGCTGAGAAAGGACCTCTACATTTAAGAGCTTATGTGATTACATTGAATCTATCTAGATAATTCAGAATAATCTCTCCATTTTGTTATCCTTGGCCTACCAGTAAGAAGTTGCACTGTAATCTCAACAGGATACAGTTTAATTTCATCAACTGCTCTGCTGGAGAAGTATAGTCAGTCTCCTCTCTTGTGATTTACAGCCTCTTAAAAAACCCACTGGAGAGTCAGCATACAACAAAAAAAAAAATCAACCATCATTACATTTGTAAAATATTACTTATTCAAGTAATATATTCACAGGTTACAAGATTAGAGGATTGCTATATTTTTCATTTGTGTGGGGCTTCTGTTATTATTATAGTAGAAGCTGGTGATCATTATTTTGTATATAATAATTTTTGTGTCACTTGAATTTCTCTTTTAAAAATATAAGATTTAACATTCTATATTAAATTTATAAGATGGAAACCTAAATACCTATACTTTTATGAGCTTTCTAAATATTATTGACAATAGATTTTCCCGATGCTATACATCTCCTGGTCTCCTGACTTACAATAATTATATCCCTAGTGCCACAGCCTCTTCTAAACCTAGTTTAACCTTCTGGAAGTTCTCTGTCAGTGTGCTTTGTAATCATTTGGGGTTTGGAGGGATGATATTTATTACTTCCATGTGATATTAATGATATTCTTTGAGAAGTTTCACATTCAATTAGATCACTTTTCTTAGGAATGGAAACAAATAGGGATCATTTCTAGTCCATTGGTCAGGTAGCTGTGGTTTTCTAATTTTAATGGGCATAGAAATATTTAGAAAGCTCATAAAAGTATATGAATGGGACTTTATAAACATTAAATCTCTGCACTTTTCAAAAAGTTTTTCTAACAGTGTGAAAAGAAAGCTTACGGACTGACTGGAAACAAACATTTGGCAATAGCATCTCAGACAAGGGTCTCATAACAAATATTTACAGAATACTCCTGGTCCTCCACAAGAAAAAGACTAATAACACAATTACAAAATGGGCAAAAGACATGGAAAGACTTTTGGAAAGACTTTTCACAGAGAAAGATATCTGAATAGCCAACAGAAGGAATGCTCAAAATCACTGGCAATAAGAGAGATGTAAATCAAAACCACAGTGATATACTATCTCCCTCCTGGAGCAATGACAAAGTTTAATGGGACAAGAAGTAATAAATGTTGGAGAGGATTTGGTAAGATTGAAACTCTTATACATTGTTGAAGTTGTAAAATGGCATGTACAACCTGAAGGGCAGTTTGGTATTTCCTCAAAAAGGTGAACATTGAAATTCCATATTACCCAGCTATTATTCCACTACTTGGAATATACCCTGAGAAAATTAGAACTGAGGCCCAAATGGAGATTGTACACCAATGTTCATGGAAGTGTTATTCATCATTGCAAGGATATGGAAACAGCCCAAATGTCCAACCTTAATAATATGGATTGAGAAATTATGGTATATTCACATAATGGAATACTATGCAGCTCTCAGGAGCAATGATTTTGAGAAATACTACCTAACTTGGAAGTGGCTGAAGAGCTTTTTACTGAGTGAACTAATACAGTCTCATGTGGACAAGTGGTGCATAAGACCATTATTATAAAAATACAAGGATAACTAGTAAAATATGTGTGGGAACTCAAGGAGGGGAGTGCTGAGGATGGAGAAACCAGAGAGTTGCATAGTTTAGTTGGTGGCCAGCAGGGGGTGCAGCTGGGGAGGGGTAATGGGAAAAATCTGGGCAAAAAGGGTAATGATGGGCAAAGTCTAACAGTGATTAATTTTACAAGTCGTAGTGCATGAAAATAATTGTATGAAACACAATGCGGATGAAAAATAGTGTGAAATACAATTTATACAAACTTTGTAAATAAACCAATATAAAAAAAAAGGATGAACTGATGCAGTATCTGTGGCAAAGAACTCAAGTGTGTAAGAGGATGGCACAGGATAGGACAGATTCAGATCTATCGTTCACTTTTTGTAGTCAACATGATAGCACTAAACAACAACACCACAAGCAAAATGCACAAAAGGAAGAGATGCTGAAGTAAAAGATTTGAACAGAAGATTTCAAAGGGTAGTTTGAGAAGATAATATAAATATTATAATGAAATAGGCAAAGAACCGGAGTAAGAGAATAAGAAGGGAATATTTCACTCAGAACTTTTCAGGCTGAAAGAACTGACAACTTCAAGCCTTGAGTTGCAATACTGAGAGATGTTCTGGGCATGATATAGAATAAACAAGGAAACATGAAAAGGAGATAGACGCAATATAGTCACTGTACTAAACTGAATTGGTCAACACTGAGAAATTACAAGAACTACCACATGAACAAGAGTCAATGATAATAAGAGAAAATTTAAAGCTGTGTTTAAGTATTGGAAAAAATAAGATTTCAGGAATTGACAAAATACCAACTGACATATTTCAACTTAATAATGCAACCCTGTATTGGCTCATCAGTCTATTCCAGGAAATTCGGAGTACAGCTGACTGGACAATTGACTGAAAGCAACCCATATTTATTTACATTTCTAGGAAAGCCATCCAACAGAATTTGAAAAGTAGAAAACAATATTATTAATATCACATGCAAGCAAAATATCACTGAAAATCATAAAAAAATACTAGAATAGTACATTAACAAGGAACTACCAAAAGTTCATTCTGGGTTTGAAAAAGTTGTGGACCAGAGATATAATTACTCTCTGGCTAAAGACAGAGAGTAACAGGAGAATATTCATCTGTGTTTTATTGACTATGCAAGATTCATGTGGGCCAAAGACTGTGTATTGTAACAAACTATAGCAAGCACGGGGACACTAAATTGTGATCACATGAAATTTATACCTAGATCAAGAAGTTGTGGTATGAATGGAGCAAGGGAACCTTTTATGGTTTAAAATCAGAGAATGTGTGTGCCAGGAAAGTATCCTTTCACTATAGTTATTCAATTTGTATGTATTAAATTTGTAATTCATGAAGTTGGACTCTGTGATGAAGAATGTAGCATCAGGATAGGAAGAAGACTCATCAGCAACCCGTGTTGGAAATAAGGAAGACTTGAAACATTTGCTGCAGAAGATCAAATATCTTCAATATGACTTCACTATGTATTACATCTCAATAGTAAGAAGACAGAATCCACAGCAATGGGTAACATCATGATGGTAAAAGGATTGAAGCTGTCAGTAATTCCATCTTATTTGTATCAATAATCAATACCCTTGGTACCAGCAGTCAGGAGAGATCAGGAGACATATTTTATTGGGCAAATCTGTTATCAGGGCAAATCTGCTATCAGGGACCTTTCCAACACCCTGAAGAGCAATGTTATCAGTTAAAAGACTAAAGTGTTTCTAATTCAGGCTGTGGGTTTTTCCACTACTTTTTATGGATCTGAGAACTGGATAATGGAAGAAGAATAGGATGATAGAAGAATTTATGCCTTTGAGTTGTGGTATTAGAGTACTGAATGGACTGTCAAAAAGATATAAAAATACATCTTTTAAAAAGTGCAGCCAGTTTGCTGCTTGGAGTTAAGGATGGTGATGCTTTGTCTGTCATACATTGAGCAGTTGCTAGGAGAAACTATTCCTTGGAAGGGGATGTCACACTTCAGGAAAAACTACTCCTTGTAAGGAGATGCCACCCTTTGAAAGGTGGAGAATCAGCAAATAGAGGGAGATCTTAACAAGATAGATTGATGAAATGACTGCAGCAATTGGACCAGGTATATCAGAGTTGATGAGAATGGCACAGGATACAACAGGTTTTAGGTCTATTGTTATTAAGATTGATAAAAGTCATAGTTGACTTAAGGACACCTAAAAACAACAACAACAGCAATATGAACCTATCACATAATACCTTTTTAAAATTCATTTGTCTTTTGAGATTTAAAAAATAAACTACTATCCTTTCCCCTTCCATCCTTAAGTATCATTCTTCATCTTTGGCTAAGTCTGAATTTAATTTGACTTGGGGACTCTGAACAAGTTCTTCTTGAAGAATTTGGGTATCAGAATGCTAGGTGGCCAAGAAACTGTGTCCCAGTTATATCCAAACTCTTGAACATAATGGTAATATTTTAAAAAGGATTCTAAAATATTCCCAGCCTTTTAGCTAAGGACAAAAATGTGCTCTATTTAAATAAAATAGCACCTACCAGATGCCTTAGCAAAAATTTCAAGCACTCAGTATTGTTTTAAACATGCATAGCTCTACAGACATCGAGAGCTGCCATGCTCTTTAGCTACTTAATTCAAAACTCTAGAATTCACCTGGTAGACCATAGTGACAAGAAAATTAATCCACTAATGATAACTGAGCCATAGTATAGACTCAAACAACCTACTTAGATTGACACAGGAAACTTAAACAGATCATAAAAAAGATTCCCTCCTCCAAAAGTCCTGGCCCAGATGGCTTCCTGGCTTAGTTCAATGGAGCATTCAGAGATGAACTACCACCAATTCTACTTTAAAGATAGAGGAAGAAGGAACACTCCCAGAGTTATTCTATGAAGCAATCATAACCTTAATAACAAAACTAGGCAAATACATGATCAAAAAGAAAACTGTAGACCAATATCTCTCACGAACATAAATACAAAAATTTTTAACAAAATCCTGGCCAATAGACTGCAACAATATAAAAAAAATAGTTCACCATGATCAAGTGGGATTCATAACAGGTATGTAAGAATGGTTCAACATAAGAAAAACACATATAATTCATCACATTAACAGAGAAAAGAATAAAAATCACATGATCTTATCACTTGATTAAAAATGCTTCCTGATTAAAAGACTCAACAAAATAGGAATAGAAGGGAAATTCTTCAACATAGTGAAAAGTGTTTATGTAAAACCAAGAGCCAACATTATTCTAAACAGATTAAGGTATTCTGTTTGTGAACAGGACCAGACAAGGATGCCTACTGTCACAACTCCTATTCAACATTATATTGGGAGTAATTTCTAAGAGAGTAAGACAAAATAAGGAAACAAGAGGTATCCTAATTTGTAAAGAAATAGTGATACTATAACTATATGTAGACAATATGATGGTGTATAAAGAAAACTATAAAGATCCAACAAAAAAACTGTTAGACATAGACCTATTTAGTAGAGTGGTAGGACACAAGATCAATACACAAAAACAATTAGATTTCTCTGTTGCATCTATAGGGGAAGCATGGAGACTGGAACAAAAAAAGTAACATCATTTGTAATAGTCAACCACAAGAATTAAATACTTGGGAACAAATTTAAACTAGAGAAAAAAAAGAGTCTTATGAAGAAAACTACAAAACACTACTAAAAGATACAATAAGAAATCTAACTAAATAGGGGAAAATATTTCTTGTTAATGGATGTTGTCATTGTGTTGATATAATTAATATCACGTGCAAGCAAGATTCTGCTGAAGATTATCCAAAAATGATTGGAACAGCACATCAGCAGAGAACTATCATAAGTGTAGACTGGGTTTAGAAGGCATTGTGGTACTATGGATATTGTAGTTAATGTTAGATAGATCTTGACTGAAAGCAGTACCAGAGGAATGTCTGTGTTTCATTGACTATGCAAAGGTGTTTGACTGTGTGGACCACAACAAACTGTGGCTAACTCTGAGAAGAATGATAATCCCAGAACACTTGATTGTGCTAATGCGAAAACTATACTTGGACCAGGAAGTAGTCATCCAAACTGAGCAAGGGAACACTGCATGGTTCAAATTGGGAAGAGTGTATGCCAGGGATGTGTCCTATCTCCATACCTTTTCAATCTATATATAGAACAAATTACCTGGGATGCTGGACTCTATGAGGAGAAATGTGGCATTGGGATTGGAGGAAAATTTAGCAACAATCTGAGTTATGCAGATGACACACCCTGCTTGCTGAAATTGAGAAGGACCTGAACAAGTTGCTGCAGAAGATCAAGGACTGCAGCCTTCAATATGGATTGAAAATATGTAATAGTAGTAGCAAAGTTTAACAGGAAAGCAAGCAATAAATCCGGGAGAATGTGTGAAAAGATTGGAACTCTCATACACTGCTGGTAGGATTGTAAATGTATAGCCATTCTGGAAGGCAGCTTGACATTTCTTAAAAATAGCTGAACATAGATATCTCATATGACTCAGATATTGCATTGCTAGGAATATAAAATAAGGGAAATGGAACTACGACACGGACAGAGATGTGTACATCTATATTCAAAATGGTGTTACTCACAATAGCAGGAATATGGAGACAGCAAATGCCCATCAACAAATGAGATGATTGAGAAATTATACTACATTAACACAATTGAATTCTATGTAGCATCACTAAGGGACAATTTCATAAATACTATATAACATGAGAGTGTCTAGAGAGTATTATGCTGGGTGACATCACTCAGTCTCGTAAGGACAAATTTTGCATAATGTCATTATTACAAAATTAGAAGGATATTTGGATTGTTTACATGTTCTTGTGATGATGAATAAAGCTATGAACATTGGTGTGTAAGTCTCCATTTCTGCCTCTGTTCTCATTTTCTTAGGGTATATTCCAAGCAGTGGAATAGCTGGATCATATGGAATTTCTATATTCAGCTTTTTAAGGAAGCTCCAAACTGCCTTCCAGAATGGTTGTACCCAACAATGTATAAGAGTTCATATCTTGTCACATCCTCCCCAAAATTTATTATTTGCTGACCTGTTAAACGTTGCTACTGTTACTGGAGTGAGATGGTATCTCATTGTGGTTTTGATTTGCATCTTTCTTATTGCCGGTGATTTGGAGCATTTCTTCATATGTCTATTTGACTATTTAAATATCTTCCTCTGTGAAAATTCTTTCCAACCACAATCAAATAGTTTGAGAAATTATGGTACATTCATACAATGGAATACTATGCAGCACACAGAAGCAATCATTTTATTAATTATTACCTAACTTGCGAGGGACTGGAAAGCATTACGCTGAGTGAACTAACTCAGTCCCACAAGGACAAATATTGTATAAAATCAATGTTGAATGAGTTTGAGGACCCAAGGGGAGAGGTTGGAAGCAAAGTGATGAGAATGTGCGCTATCTGTTTGGAGGGGTTGTAGAATTTGATGGGTAGAGGGGTGAGGGAAATGGAAAGAATCTGGTGTGAAAAACAATGTTATCAAATTTTGTAAATAAACTAGTATAATAAAAAAAACCAAAACAAAAAATAGAAAAATAACCAAGCAAGATGTGTATAAATGTTCAAAAGGGGAAAGGGAGGAAATAAGTGAAGGAGGGGAATCGCTAGGATAGAAGAGGTTGGTGAGCAGATTGGGGTGTGTATGAAGGAGTGGTCAAGATTCAGTTGGGACTTCAAAGGACAGGGTAATAATAGGCATAGATCAATTGTTATTAATTATAGAAAATATAATGTTTATAATTGTGTAAGAAAAAATGTACATGAAGGAAACAATGTAGACAGCATAACGTACATGTGTGAAACACAATGTATATAGATGATTTTATGTAAGCCAAGAAAAATATGAGAAAAAATTTAAATTAAAAAAATCATTGAAAATTTATCTAGGCTTTGGTCGAAGCCATTCACCTGTAGGTTACTGTAGTTTCAAAAAGTTTTATAAAGTGTGATTAGAAAGTAAAATATTGTGTGCAAAACTTTTAACTAATTCCCAAGTTTATAATAAAATATCATGAATAACTCAAGAAAGTAATTGACATGCGTTGATAGCTGGGCACAATGGAGCATATTAAGAGGCAAACTTCTGTTGCAAATTCTAATGACTTTCAATAATAGGATATCCTAGTAATTTAATGGTATTTAATTATTATGTTATTCATTTAATACTTAATATTGTCATTGATATACAAACCAATTTTTTTTTTTAAAAAATACTGTCTGCTATTTTTAGGACAGCTACTTCTATTTTGGTGATTTTTTGACCTGGATTTTTTATAGATATCAAATCATGATTTCTATCTAGGCTTATTGTTGATGTTGGAGTGTGCAGTCAAGTCAGAACTGACAAATAGTTGATCCTCCAGCAGGTTTTCAGAGGCAGTTAATCATACAGCGGATTACCTATGCATCTTCTGCAAAGCAGCCAGTGGATTCAAACCACGTGGCTTTAGGACTGCAGCACAGTTTCTTACCACTAGGCCGCCAGAGCTCGGTATTTAGGCTAAAAAGGTAAAATTTAGTTATAACATTAAAAATTATAAAAACTACATACCATTTTGTTCAATAAAAAGAGGATAGTTAAGAAGAAAACTATGACACAGAGGAAGGATGGAACAAAGAACACTAGGAACAAATAAGGAAACAATTTTCCAAGGCTGATTTTATTGTTCAGGAGCTCTGGTATATAGTCTTTAGAATTTTGTATTATTAACCAAAAGACAGCTTTTAGGTGGTGGTCCAAATAGACCAATCATTCTTTGATTAAAATACAGCAATCTCATCATGGTAAGATTTACAGTGTTGAATACCCTGTGGAGACTTATTATGGGTAGGAACTGATTCAATGACAGAAGTTTGAAGTTTGTATTGAGTTTGGTCTTGTTGTTGTTATGTGCCACTGAGTCACCCTATGTACAGCAACCCTATGTACAGTAGCTCTGAACTCTGCTCTATCTTGAGCCAGTCTCACTGTCGCTGAACACACCTACTTTACTCCAGTCACTGTGTCAATCCATCTCATCCAAGGTCTTCCTCTCCTGCGCTGTCCCTCCACTCTTTCCAAGCTTGTTTTCCTTTTCCATCGACTGATCCCTCCTTGCCACATCCCCAAAGTATGTGAGATGGAGCTTCAAAATCCTTGCCTCCAAGGAGCATCTTGGTTTCACCCTCTCCAAAAGAAAACCATTTGTTCTCTTGGCTCTCCATGATATGTTCAATACTCTCCTCTAGCACCACAAATCAAAGGCATTAATTCTTCTGTCTACTTTAGTCTTGTCCAGCTCTCTGATGCATAGCAATAAATTGTGAAGACAATGGCCTGAATCAGGCATACCTTAGTCTACAGTCTGACATCATTGCTCTTCAGTATTTTTGAGAGGTCCTTGACTGCAGCTTTCCCCAGAGCAATTTGTCCTTTTATTTCTTGACTGCTGATGCCAAGAGTGTTGATTTTGGAACTAAGCAAGCTGAAATTTTTAAAAACCTCAATTGCTTCTCCATCTATCATGGTGTTGGCAATTGGCCCAGTGGCGAGAATCTGTCTTCTTGATGTTGAACTTGAATCCATATAGAAGACTGCAGTCCACTCACCCATTAAGTGCCATCTATTCAATATCAGCAGTCAAACCAGTCCAGGTGCTGACTGTGGGACAGACCACAAATTACTCATGTGCAAGATTAAATTGAAGCTCAAGAAAATGAAACAAGCCTATAAGAAATAAAATATGAAACCCAACAATAATACTAGATGGAGAAAAAATTGAAAATGTCAACTATTTCATCTTAATTGGATCCACAATCAATATTCTTGGTACCAGCAGTAAGGACACATATAACTTTGTGAAAATCTGTTGTTAAAGACTTCAAATTATTAAGGAGTAATGATGGCCGTTTGATGACTAAGGTGCACTTGATCCAGGCAATGGATTTTCCATCACTTGTTATGTCTATGAGAGATGGACAATGAGTAAGGAGGAGCAAAGAAAAATCAATGCCTCTGAGCTGTGGTGTTGGAGAAGAGTATTGAGTAAACAGATATCTCTTGGAGAAAGGCAAAAATTACAAAGCTTCATCTCACATACTTTGTTCATGTTGCTTGGAGGGGCTATCCCTTGGAGAGAGACATTATAATTGGAAAGGAAGAGTAAGCTAAAGAGAGGTGGATCCTGAAAGATATCAACAGACACAGTTACTATGCGATGGGCTCCAGTGTTTCAGAGATGACACAGGTTAGGAGAGGGTTCAGATATATTGTTCATAGGGTTGCTATGAGTTGTACTTGATTCTATGACACCTAACAACAACAGCAATTGGTTCCAACTCACAGCAACCTTAGACCAGTTTTCCCAGGCTAACTGTTACACAAAGGGAGGATACTGCTTCTCTTACTCCCTCACAGCTACTGGTGGATGTGAACTGCTGAAGGTGTAGCCTTAGGATTAGCAGACGCTTATCCTATGTGAGTTTACCAGAAAGTGCGTCTTCTAAAAGTCTTCCCTTCATTGAGATTTTTATGAGATATTTACTTACAGGCTTACATTCTGACCCCTTCTCAAGATTTCCTGTGAAAATGCAAATAGTTTTTGAAGCAGTATCACACTAAGTATCTAATAGGTTAAAATTGAGTGTATTTGGATACTTTCTACCAGGTTAGGAGAAGTTGAGTAAACAATTTTCATGGGAATGAGAGATCTACATGAAATGCAATGTAGGCATTACCAAAACCTATGTTAGAGTGCTACTGCTGAATGGCAGAAAGATTTTCTGAATATAGACCGGCATTTTAGTGGAAGATACTGCTCCTTGTTAAACATTTCTCCTTCCTTAAAGTAACAAATCTGTATCCCCAAATGTTAGTCAGTTATGACAGTTTCCAAGAAAAAAAAAAGATTAAATATTTCAGTTTCTCTTTTACTTTTCTAGAGAAATGTGGCTGTCTTTTGACTATCAGATGAAGTGATATATGCAATTTTTGGACATGTTTGTTTTTTTATCCTTTTTGCCATCTTGACTTCTTGTATCTCTACATGAAAGAGCTGGATTAGACACTTTTGACTCTAGGACAAAATCTTCTTGTTCAAGTATGAGACAGCAAGGAAACAAAGGGGACTTGATAACTATGGCCCCACCACACTAACTCTGAGTAACCTATTTCATGGAGTAAGGAGAATCTTTTTCGATTAAAGTAGTAGTATTTTAGAATTATCTGACATGTGTAGCTGGGATGAATATAAAAATAACAGACAGTCTAATACCTACTAATTCCTTTCATGACTGTTTTAGGAGCAAACACTTTACACAAGAAGAATAAATAGCAGGTGAAACTGAAGCAGTGGGCAAGCATACCAACTGAATGCACATGATTATTTCATTTGTCCAGTCTTCTTTTTCTCTTTTTTTTCTAGTCACTCATTATCCTGTTTTTCTTTGTTTTCTTTCATTCCACTGACTCTTCAAGGTGCTTCCTAAACCTGTGTGTGTATTTGCACTCATTTACTTTTCCAACATTTATTAAACATCTACTGGGTTTAACAGCACTGAGTAATAGAAAAGATATGCAAGGTTTACAATAAGACCTAAATATAGTTGCCTAAGCAACTCTGGCCTGTCATTAAGTGACTGAGCTAAGAGTAATTGTATAGTTTAAGAGATCCAGTGCCCTCATTTCACAGGTGAAATAACCAAGATTTAGAGATACCTCTAAGTTCCACATATAGCAAATGTCAGAACTGCTGCTTTGAAACTTAGGGCAGCCATCTTTGTGATTAGCATTTTCCCACTGTATTACTATTTCATTTTGAGTTCTTATCGGAAAGGAGGGATTTCTTTTACATTTGAGGTTACAAGTTGTTTTGAAATTTAATTAAAGGTAAGATACTGTATTTTAAACTTTCGCCTTTAGCTGAATGCATTTGAGAATACTACATAAGTTCTGACTCCACTAATTAAAGTTTGTCCCTCTTAATAGTGTGCAGGTGTGTGTGTGCTCTTGGTGACTTTGGAATCCTGGCTTTCAATTTGGTTTGCAAAGATATAGCAACACTTTTATTTCCTAAATAGTAATGACTATAATCGAATTTGTGCAATAGTATGGAAGGCATGACTAAGCCAACTTAAATTGTTTGCAATTGAGTTGCCAAATTAGTAACTAGCTCCAAATTGTCCTGACCCTAGAGGCTAGAGAATTGACAGCAATTGTTTAAAATGGTCAAAACACTATGGACTAATTGGGAGGTTTGAGTAGAGAAAAAGCAGAAGCTATTTTTCATATCCTATGGCTGTGATTTTCCTGTTCACCTTCCCCCTGCAGTGAAGTTTTAATGAATTGCTATAAAGGGTGAGGTGGTTTGAATCTCAGGGAAGATAAAAATCACTGGGCTCCAAGAAAAACAAAACAGATGGTATGCTTGAACAAAATCTTTACTGTCATATTTCAATTGTTCAAAAATACTTTCTGGAAAGCTGGTTTCTGTTTGGTAAAAAGTGCTTAGGCAGTTAAAGATGGAACTAAATGAGTTGGATAAAACAGGTTAGAATGCTTAAGGCATTTTGTTTTTATTACAACAGAAAGATTTTTTAAATTAACCATTTACAGTGGTTTTGACTTAGAACAAGATAACTATCTCCAGGAAAATGAACCTTTTAAGCCATTAGTAAATATGGATTGATTTTTATCCTGTTTTGCTATTTTAAGGGAGTTGTACTGCTAACCCAGAGGCTACCCTATTTGACATTTTGAATCCACCAGCAGCTCCCCTGGAGAAAGACAATCTTCCCCTGTGGGAGTTAGAGCCTTGGAAAAAGAACTGGAGAGTCAGCTAGGCCAACTCAACAACAATGAGTGAGTAACAGATTTTTATAGTGGCAAACTTTACTCTCAGTATTTAATGCAATTTATACTTTACTAAATGTCCATAAGTAGTTCCCAGATAACTATAATCATCTTTAGAATTTGTGTCTTGTTCTGTGCTAGAGTCTACAAAATAAAGGTGATAAGATAGACTCCCCATGAGTTTTTTTTTGTCCTTTTATATTTTCCTTTTCTTTCTGGTTTTTGATTGGGTTGCATCCGTTAGGCAAGAAATGGCTTCTAGTCTCACATCTTAGATAAAAACAAATACTTAACAAAACCAAATTGAAATAAACCAGTCAACCAACAAATATCTTATTTGACTTCACATTCTGCTTAAGTTATTATGATAAATGTAGTATGAGTGAATCAAATATTTTGTGTGCTTTCTGAAAATCCTGATGTTTATACTGGGAACATAAATCTAGTTCTGATTCCTGTATTAGGAATGTAAGTGATAGTTAACACTACACACTGGTGCATCTTTCCATTCATCCTTTCCCTGCCTTGGTGAAGTTTGGGCCCAGATGTTCCAGATGGCATAACTATAGGAAGGGAGGGAGGAGTCTCACTGAATACAGCGTCAGTCTGACAAACATTTATTCCATAAAGTCCTTGAGTTTGTTTGTAGGGCCAGTAAGCATTAATGATTCTCATGAATAGATCTATAATATTCCTCTGCCACTTTCCACAAACATCTGTGGTGTTTCTACAAATATTTTTTCATGTACTTTATCCATCTGGTGATTTTCTTGAAAAGATTACCAAAGACCTTGTAATGCAATGAGGTGGATGTATTTTGCATTTATCCTACTTGCCTTAGCAGCACTTCATGTTGTTGATTTCATTTGAAACTGATTCTTGTCTCCTAATATTCTTCCTACTCCTATGGTCCTTTCTCTTTACCATATTTTGTACCTTCTGCCCTTTTGTCCAGTATTTAACTGACAAAGTTATCAATGAAATACTGAAATATTCTTGTGACTTTCCTCTCTGCTCTTTTTCTATGTAGTTTTAGGCACAGTTTATGTGCAATCTCTGTATGCTTAGCTAACTTGGACCAATATTCTGAACCTTGCACATTTCATCCCTAAGAATAATTATTAATTTTTACTATGATTCCAAAAAGGCCTTTAAACTGACATATATGAAAATAAACCCTTAATATCCCTCATTTCTAAGAGTAAATTGCTATAAAATTCTGCAAAGACAATGTACTATGTCCTACTTTGATGAGTAGCTGCTGAGGTTTTAAAAGCTTGTTAGCAGCTATCTCAGGTGCGATAATAGTCTATCCCTGTCCTGGTGAAAAAAAATACAAAAGAGTCGAAGAAAGGAAAGATGTACTGAAACAATTAGTCCACAGGATTAATGGACTAAAAAACAAAGCCATCAACTAGCTGGAGCCTGGTTACCGTTGATATCCACTACAAAAGGGATCAGAGTAGAGGATCCCCAATAAAGGGAGAGGAAATACGGAACAAAACACAAAACCAAAAAAGTACAAGCTTAGTGGTTGAATAAAAACTGGAAGATCTCTTAAGCTTATGACCCTTAGTCACTCTTCCAACCTGGAACAAAATTCAGCCTTGTGGCTCAACTTTCAACTAAGCAATATAGGGCTATAATCTGACCAGTGGCACCAGGAAGGCACTCTCTTCTCAATATATATGGCCAAAAGGGAAGCATTTTCCAAATGCTAAAGCCCAGAAGGCAGGAAAAGGATAGGGTACAAGGATTAATGGAGATGCGAATTAGAGGGATGCAATGGAAAACATGTGATTACATTGTACTGTAATTAAGAAATAAAATGTGAATGAATGATTGAATGAAAAACCAATGCTTTGCAAACCTTACCTTAAATTACAATTATACACACACGTATAAACACACACAAACATTCATCCTGTGTTTCATCTTTCAAACTGTATAAATTCTTTATATTCTTTGCCACAAGCTTGCAAATGGCTCTTCTCAGTGAAGGAAAATTCCACTACCATTAACCAAGTTTCTCAAGTCAAATATCTCAGAGTTATTTTTGGCAAATATAAATTACCCTATACCCAGAGTTCATGATTGCCTGCTGAATTCAAATAAATATAAAATCTACTCCATTTGTCCTATCTCTGCTCACTTATAATGGTCTGTTACTATGGTGTCTTGACTGCTTTGCCTACTCTCAGTCTCATTTCAAAATTCATTTCCCATTAAACTGCTAGAATAATCTTTTAAAGAACTAGAATTTGATCTATTTGAAGAAAGGATGCAAATAGACATAGCTGAGACATATTATTTTAGAAAGATAATTTTAAATTTACCAATTTAAAAATCACGGGACCATATATAGAAAAATTATATCACCATAATTAGGACATTCCAGAAATGATGAGGATGACACAGGATAGGACAGGGTTTAGATCTGTTTTCCATAGGGTCTCTGTGAGTCATACTTGACTCTATGGCACTGTAACAACAAGAAAACAAAACTTACCAAGGATTTAGGCACAAAAATGTCTTTAAAGCCTCCCTAGTGTGTTATGATGTCAATGAACCAAAATTTAACCTACAGCAATCAAGATGATTACAATTTAGGGTGATTTTGTGTGCAAAGTTGAGTAACACCGCATATATGTTTTTAAAGCTGTGGTCTTATGAGAGCACATAGCCAGGTTTTTCTCTTTAAGTCACCTCTGCATGAGTTTAGATCACTAACCTTCTAGTTAAGCTCAAATGTTTGTAGCATTCAAAGACTGAATAGAAAGACAATATTAATTTTCTTATGAAGAACTAAAATGATACAGTGCCTGATTCAGTTAGCAAATTTCCAACTATAATATCACAATATTTGGCAATATGAAAGGATGATTGTATCTTATAATGACTCATTTTTTATTTTAAGATCCTAGGTACCATTTGAAATGAGTGATGATTATTACATTTTTTTTCCTTCCTCCCTTTCACCACATTTAAAACATCATGCATGTCCTATTCCATATTGTTGATTGCAAGGCACATAATGAATGATCATCTATTCATTTCAGATTGACCTTTCTTTCACCTATTCCAATAAAGAAATTATCTATCCATTCTTTTCTTACTGTATTCATCACCCCTCACCTTCACCCACCTCCATTAACTAAAAAATACATAGGCATTGTATCAAATTAATCACATCAATTAATGGTAATTATTGCCTATGATAAGAAAAAACAATGAGATTTTTATACTTTATCTAAAATAAAATATCTTTTAAAAATTAAATTAATACACTGTATTTCCTATTAAAACTTGAAATATTAGATATCTTCTAATACATAGAATTTATCTATATTGTATCCAATTGCAAAAAGCAATGTGCAGCATCTGCAATTAAAATCCATGGTGTGAAGCCAGCTTCATGTTACCACAATAATACTATTTGAAATACACACAAGAATAAGTGATAAAAGTTATTCAGTAAATTGTGCAACAGTCATGAGTACAAATTGTGTATGCTGATGTTGTTGTGTCCTGACTCAAAGCTGACCCTCTAACAGGTTTTCAGAGGCTGCAAATCACATGAGAGGAGTAGTTGCTGGATTCAAACCACCTGAGTTGGTACTGCATCACTTCACCCTTAAGTGTCCAGAGCTCCCCAATTAATTATATAAGGATATACTTGGCCAACTGACTGAAAGAAAACCCTATATGTTCCCATTCCCAAAACAGGTGATCCAACACAATGTGGAAAATTACACAATATCATTAACATCACATGGAAGCAAAATATTGCTGAAGATCATCCAAAATTGTTAAAACTGTTCATTGAGCGATAACTTCCAGAAGTTCAAATTGGGTTCAGAAAACACTGTGGCACCTGGGATATCATCACTGTTATGAGATGGATCTGGGCTGAAAGCAGAGACTACCAGAAGCATTTCTATCTGTAATTTATTGACTGTGCAAAATCATTTGACTGTATAAATCATAATCAATTATGACTAACATTGACAAGAATGGAAATTCCAGAACTCCTAATTATGATTATATTAAATCTATATCTGGATCAAGAAGCTGTTATCCACACAGAGTAAGAAAACACTGTTGTTGTTATGCACTGTTGAGTCACCCGTGACTTAAAGAAACCGTATATACAGCAGCTCTGAACAAAGCCCTGTACTGAGCCAGTCTCACTAATTTTGACTCACCAACCCTCATTGCACCAGTCATTATATCAATCCATACATCTCATCTGGGGTCTTTCCCTCTTGTGCTGTCCGTCCACCCTTCTGAGTAATTCTCCAAGGATCAGTTTCTCCTGGTCACATGCCCAAAGTAGGTGAGGTAGAGCTTCAAAAGGCTTCTTCCAAGGAGAAACTTGGTTTCACCCTCTCTATAACAGACTCATGTTTTTTGGCAGTCCATGGTGTGTTAAAGACTCTTCTGCAGCACCACAACTCAAAGGCATTGTTTCTTCTTCTGTCATCCATAGTCATTGTCCAGCTATCTGCCTAAATTAGGCATGCATTAGTCTTTAGACTGGCATAGTTTCTTTTGAGTACTATAAAAAGGTCCCTGACAGCAGATTTTTCCATTGAAACTCATCCTTGATTTTCCGACTGCTGGTGTTAAGATTGTTGGTTGTGGGGGAGCTCTGGTGGCCTAGTGGCAAGAAGCTGCACTGCAGTCCTAGAGTGCATGGTTTGAATCCATCAGATGCTCTGCTGGAGAAGGAACAACAATCTCCTCCTGTATCAGTCAGATCTGATTTGACGGTACATACACAAAAAATAATAATAAAAAAATTTGAAAAAAGATTGTTGGTTGTGGATCCAAGCAGGCTGTGATTGTTAACAACCTCAATCTCTTTTCTATCTCTATGGTGCTACCAATTAGCCCAGTGGTAAGAACCTTTGTCTTATTAATGTTGAGCTTCAATCTATATAGAAAACCACAGTCCGCGAACTTCTGTAGCAAGTGCTTTAGGTCCTCTTCAGTTTCAGCAAGCAATGTTGTATCATCTGCATAATGTAGGTTGTCTATGAGTCTTCCTCCAATCCTGATGCCACACTCCTCCTCATAAAGCCCTTCTTCCTGAATAATCTGTTCTGCATATAGATTGAAAAGGTATGGGGACAAGATGCCATCCTAACACACTGTTGTCCTGATTTTGAACCATGTGGTGTTTCCTTGTTCTGTTCTGAGGACGGCTTCCTGGCACAAGTATACGTTTTGCATAAGCTCAATCGAGTGTTCAATCGAGTGTTCTGGGATTACAATTTTCCTCAAAGTTAGCCACAGTCTGTTGTGATTCACACAGTCAAATGCCTTTGGATAGTCAATTAAACACACATATATATTCTTCTGGTACTTTTTGCTTTCTGCTAAGATCCATCTGACATTGGCAATGTCTCTAGTGTTACGACCTATACTAAATTCAGTTTGTATTTCATGTTGTTGTTGTTATGTGCCATCGAGTCATGTGTGACTCATAGCAACCCTATGCACAACAGCCCTAAACCCTGCTCTATCCTGTGCCAACCGCACTGCCTCTGACACACACATCCTGATTACCCCAGTCACTGAATCAATCCATCTCATAGAGTGTCTTCCCCTCCTGCGCTGTCCCTCCACCCTCCCAAGCATGATGTCCCTCTCCAAGGACCTGTCCCTCCTGGCAACATGTCCAAGGTATGTCAGACGAAGCCCCAGAATCCTTCCCTCCAAGGAATAGCTTGGTTTAATCCTCTCCAAGATGAATCTGTTTGTTTTCCTGGCAGTTCATGGTACATTCAGTACTCTTCTCCAGCACCACAGCTCAAAAGCATCCACTCTCGTTCTGTCCTCCCTAGTCACTGTCCAACTCTCTGATGCATAACAAGCGATTGCAAATACCATGGCCTGTATCAGGCACACCTTAGTCTCCAGAGAGACACCGTTGCTCCTGAGTACTTTAGAGAGGTCCCTAACAGCAGACTTTCCCATTGTGATACACTTTTTGATTTCCTGACTGCTGGTGCCAAGAGTGTTGACTGTGGAGCCAAGCAAACTGAAGCTGTGAACACTCTCAATCTCTTCGTCATCCATCCTGACGCTGCCAGTTGGTCCAGTGGTGAGAATCTTTGTCTTCTTGACATTGAGCCTCAGTCCATACTGAAGGCTGCAGTCCTTGACCCTTCGCA
Organism: Elephantulus edwardii; assembly: GCF_000299155.1. NCBI lineage: Eukaryota > Metazoa > Chordata > Mammalia > Macroscelidea > Macroscelididae > Elephantulus > Elephantulus edwardii. Next base: position 4,381,803 of record NW_006399797.1, on the reverse strand, counting down.
GCAAGTGCATGAGGTCCTCCTCAGTTTCAGCAAGCAGGGTTGTGTCATCTGCATAACTCAGATTGTTGATAGATCGTCCACCAATCCTATTGCCATGCTTCTCCTCATAGAGCCCAGCCTCTCAGGTAATCTGCTCTGCATACAGTTTGAAACGGTATGGAGATAGGACACATCCCTGACGTACACTCTTCCCAATTTTGAACCATGCTATGTTGCCCTGCTCTGTTCTGATGACTGTCTCTAGGCCCAAGGATAGGTTTCACATTAGCACGATTAAATGTTCTGGGATTCCCATTCTTCTCAGAGTCAGCCACAGTTTGTTATGATCCATGCAGTCAAATGCCTTTGCATAATCAATGAAACACAGACAGATATTCTTCTGGTATTCTCTGCTTTCAGCTAAGATCCATCTAACATCAGCTACAATATCCCTAGTACCACGATCCCTTCTACACCCAGCCTGGACTTCTGGCAGTTCTCTGCTGATGTTCTGTTCCAGTCGGTTTTGGACAATCTTCAGTAGGAAACAAAAGACATCCAGATTGGCAAAGAGATAGTTAAACTATCATTATAAGCAGATGGTATGATAATGTACACAGAAAACCCCAAAGATTCTATAAAACAGAAAAAAACTGTCAAAAGTAGTAGACAAATTTAGTAGCGTGGCAAGATACAAGATCAATATCCAAAAAATAAGTGTGATTCCTCTACAGTAACAAAGGGAATTCAGAGAAGGAAACCAAGAAAGCATTACCAGTTACAGTAGCCAACTACAAATTGAAGTACTTGCGGGTGAACCTAACTAGAGATGTAAAAAACCTATACAAGGAAATCTAAAGAATGTTTCTGCAAGACACAATAAAAATGCTAGAGAAATTGAAATGTGTACCCTGGTCATGGATAAGAAGACTCAATATTTTGAAAATGATGATCATACTCAAAGCAATCTACATGTTCAATGAAATCCCAAACCTGATACCAAATTAATTTTTCAAGGAGGTTGAGAGGGAAATTACCAAGTGTATTTGGAGAAATAGATCCCAAATAAGCAGAACACTTCTGAAAAAAAAATTAAATAGGAGGCATAATACTTTTTTACCTCAAAGCCTACTAAATAGTGGTAGTAACTGAAACAGCATGATACTGGTACAATTACAAGCATATAGACCAATGGAACAAAACTGAGAACCCAGAAGTAGACCCAGGTATCTATCATCAACAGATAATTGACAAGGCAATAAAATTTATCAAGTGGGGAAATGACAACCTCTTCAACATATGATGCTGGCAAACTGGACTGGTACCTAAAGAAAGCTGAAACAGTATCCACATCTTATACCCTACACAAAAATCAACTCATTATGGATCAGAGACCTGGGAGGAAAGCCCAAAAACATAAAGTTCATCACAGACAAACTGATAACAAGCCTAGACGGCCTAGTCTATGTTATTAAGAGACTTTCAAAGATAGCCAGAAACGCACGCTATACAGAGAATAAAACTGATGAATGGGACCTTCAAAAGATTAAAACTCTGTAATATTATTTGTTTTTGTAGTTTATAGAACCATCTCCGTTACTTATTTTTGTTTTGAAGGGCATCTAACACTTCTTTTGTATTTTATTAGATCTCTGAATCAAACAGATTTTCTAGTAATTAAAAAAGTCAACCGTTTGAACCTGCTACAAAAGAAAGGACTAGAAGTTTACTTTTCTAAAGATTACTTCCAAGAATATCCTGGCTTCCATTATACTCTGAAACACCTGTGGTTACCCTGAGGCAGTATTCGCTCAAAGGTAACAGGTTTTTCAGTCTCTTCTTATTATGAGTAAATGATGCAGGCTAAGTAGGGTTACATTTTAATAGTGGAGATATTAACTTTGCATAACACATATATTTCAGTGTAGTTTTTATTATGTGCCATTAAGTCATCTGCAGATTATAGTGGCCTTATGTAAACAACTCTGAACCCTACACTATACTGAGCCCATCTCACCTACTTTGACACACCTACCTCCATTACAAATAGACATTCCTCTGATATTCCCTTCTTTCAGCCAAGATCCATCTAACATCAGCTACAATATCCCTAGTACCATGACCCATTCTAAACCCAGCCTGGATTTCTGGCAGTTCTCTGTTGATGTGCTATTCCAGATGTTTTTGGACAATCTTTAGCAGAATCTTGCTTGCATATAATATTAATGATATTGTTTCATAATTTTTGCACTCTGTAAGATCACTTTTCTTTGGATTGAAACAAATGTAGATCTCTTCTAGTCAGTTGGCAAGGTGGTTGTCCTCTAGATTTTTGGCACAAATTGGTGAACTCATCTAGGGCAGCATCTGTTTACTGAAATATATCAGTTGGTATACTGTCAATTCCTGGGGCCTTATTGTTTTGCCAATTCTTTCAGAGCAGCTCGAATTCCCTCCTTTATCACCACAGGCTCTTGCTCATAAATTGTTTCATGAAATTCTTCTGGGTCCACCAATTCCTTTTGGTACAATGACTCTGTATATTCTTTCCATTTTCTAATACTTCCTGGATCATTTAATATTCTGCCAAAAGCATCCTTAAGTATTGCATCTCAAGGGCTTGAATTTGTTATTAATTTTCTTGGGCTCAAGAAATGCTGAGCAAATTTTGTCCCTTTGATATTCTTACTTTAGCTCTATTTGGCTAACTCTGAGAAGAATGGGAATCCTCGAACACTTAATTGTGCTTACACAAAATCTATACTTGGACAAGGAGGCAGTCATCAGAACAGAGCAAGGGAACACTGCATGGTTCAAAATTGGGAAGGGTGTATGCCAGGGAGGTGTCCTGTCTCCATACCTTTTCAATCTATTTGCAGAACAGATTATTCAGGAGGCTAAGCTCTATGAAGAGAAAAGTAGCATCAGTATTGGAGGAAGACTAGACTCAACAACAACCTGTGTTATGCAGATGACACAACCCTGGTTGCTGAAATTGAGGAGGACTTGAAGCACTTGCTGCAGAAGATCAAGGACTGCAGCCTTCAATATGGATTGAAGCTCAATATCAAGAAAACAAAGATTTTCACCACTGGGCCAACTGAAAGCATCATAATAGATAGTGAAGAGATTGAGATTGTAAATACCTTTAATTTGCTTGGCTTCACAATTAATGTTCTTGGCAACAGCAGCCAGGAAATTAAAAGATGAATTGCATTGTGAAAGTCTGCTGTCAGAGACCTCTCCAGAGTGCTAAAGAGCAATGATGTTAGTCTGTGGACCAAGGTACACCTGATATAGGCATGTATCACTTGCTATGCATCAGAGAGCTGGACAATGATTAGGGATGACAAAAGGATAATTGATGACAGGTTCATCATGGAGAGAGTTAAACAAGGCTACTCCTTGGAGGCAAGAATTTTGAAGCTTTGTCTGACATACTTTGCAATGAGCAACCTATTCTTACAGAGGAATGCCATGCTTGGTAGTGTGGAGGGACAGCACAGGAGAGGAAGACCCTCAATGAAATAGATTGATTCAGTGACTGGGGAAATGGGGGTAGATGTGTCATAGATAATGAAACTGGCACAAGAAAATCTATGGTTTAGAACTATTTTGCATAGGGTCAGTGCAGGAGTGGAAGACTGAATGAGATGGCAGGCAACTTGACAGCACATAAAAACAACAATCCCTGCTATACCAGTTACTTTGTCTATTTCAATCCATCTCATCGAAAGTCTTCCACTTCTGTACTGTTCTTCCACCCTTCTAAGCGTGATGTCCTTCTCCAAAGACTGGTTCCTCCTGGCCACTTGTCAAAAGTATGTGAGATGGAGCTTCAGAATTCTCGCCTCCAAGGAGAAAGTTGGTTTCACCCTCTCTGGCAGAACTATTTGTTCTCTTAGTGGTCCATGGTATGTTCAGTACTCTTCTCCACCTCCACAACTCAAATGCATCAATTCTTCTTCTGTCATCCTTAGTAATTGTCCAGCTCTCTGATGCATTGCAAGTAATTGCAAGGATGATGCCCTGGATGAGATACACTTTAGTCTCTACATTCACATCATTGCTCTTTAGGACTTTGGAGAAGTCACTGACAGGAGACTTCCTCAATGCAATTTGTCTTTTGATTTCTTGATTACTGGTGCCAAGAGTGTTGATTGTGGATCTGAGCAAGTTGAAATTGTTAACAACCTCAATTTTTTTTCCTCCATTTACCATGGATAATTGGCCCAGCGATGAAAATCTTTGTTTTCTTAATTTTGAGCCTCAATCTATGTTGGAGAGCAGAGTCCTTGACCTTCTGCAGCAGATACTTCCAGTCTAAGGTTTCAGCAAGTAGTTGTGTTATCTGCATAATGCAGATTGTTGACTGTGTAAAATACTTTGTTGATGAATCTTCCTCCAATCCTGATGCCACATTCCTCCTCATTAAGCCCAGACTACTGAATGATCGACATATTGTTGGAGAGATATAGAGACAAAATGTTTTTTGACTCACTTCTTTCCTGGTTTTTAGCATGCAATGTTTCTTTTCTTTGTTCTGAGAACTGTTTCCTGGTCCAAGTATAGGTTTTGCACAAGAACAATTAAGTAGAATCTCATTCTACTCAAAGTTAGAAGCAATTTGTTGTGATCGACACAGTCAACTGTCTTTGCCTTGTCAAGGAAGATATTCCCCTTGTATTCTTTGCTAAATTAGGCCAAGATCCAGCTGACCTCATTGATAATGTCTCTTAGTACCAGGTCCTCTTCCAAACCCAGCTTGTATTTCTGCTAGTTCTCTGTCTCCAGACTGTTTCAGTTGTTTTTGCGTAATATTCATAAAAATTTTGCTTGCATGAGATATTAGTGATGTTGTTCAATAAATTCCACACTATGTTGGGTTACCTTTTTTGGGAATGGGAATACATGTGGATCTTTTCCAGTCAGTTGCCCAGATACTTGTCCTCCAGATTTCTTAGCATAACCTAGTGAGCACATGCATGCAGGGTAGCATCTGCTGAAATATATCAATTGTATTTCATCAATTCCTGGGGCTCTGTTATTTGCCAATTTTTTTTCAGAACAGCTTGAATTTCCACCTTCATCACTATTGCCTTCTGATTTTTTTTGTTTTATGAAATTCATCTGTGTCAGCCAATTTATTTGTTTGGTTTTTTGTTTTTTTTTGTTTTTTTTTACAGTGACTATGTTCTCCTTTCATCTTCTTTTAATAATGCATCCTGGGTCATTCAATATTTTGCCCATAGCATCCTTATATATTTAACTTTAGGCTTGAATTCTTTCAGCTTAAGAAAGGCCTAGCGAGTTCAGCTTTTGATTTTCTAACTCTAGCTCTTTGCATATTTCATTATAATACTTTGCTTTGAATTCCTGAGCCATATTATACTAGCTTATTATTTACATGTAGAAACAAAATCATATGACATCTGCCTGCTTTAAACTTTCTAATACATTTTATGGTTCTTAAAATTAAGCACACAGTGCTTTACATAACCTAGAGTCTGCATCATTTGGATTTTTTTTTGCAATACTTACACATTAAACATTTGTCATCCTAAAGTTCTTTAAAATTTGCTGATATTGTTCTAGTATTTTTTATTTTAGGACCTTAGTATGTAGTGTTATTTTACTTATGGTTTATATTCACCATTTTTTCTACTAGACTCCAATTTTTTTTTATTTTACTTATAATATCACCTTCCGAAGAAAGCTCTGGTGGCCTAGTCCACAGAGGATTGATGCTAACCTTAAGGTGTTCCTCTTTGATTGTTCCAATCCACAAACAGCTCTATTAATGAACACGAGTTTTTTTTCCATAATCACTTGTTAATTAAACAGACTAACTGGAGGGGGGACAGGGAGGCACTTTATTGCAGATCTGGGAGAGCAGAGAGAATTCATTAAAAGCTACCTATCTGTCAAAGTGGTTATCACTTTTCATACATGGGTTAGATCTTAGTCTATTTAATATATAACTATCTCTAGTTCAAATTTACAGGGTTATTACAGTCAAAAGAATAGTTTAAATTCTTTTGAATTCAAGAAAGACAACTTAAGGTGCAGTTTACATATGGAAAAAATTTCAAAAGTTAAATAGTCTCACATTTAAGGAACAGTTTACATGCAATTTCTAATAATCAAATAAGGTGCAGTTTACAGTTTACAGCTGAGAAAAAGACAAATGCTAATTCAAGGAAGATGCATTTCCCCTCCTGGTGAATAGGTAGCTGAAGTTAATCTATATGACTGCAGAAAAGATAAAACAGGGTCTGAAGACAAAACAATAGTTAATTAGAGGGTTCAACATAGATGCCAGAAATGGTATTCGTCTTCTTTAGCGCTAAACCGTGTGTTATAAGTAATCCTGCACTTACTAGTGCTGCACTATTAGTGAGAAAGATGCGCCATTTTCTCCCATGTGATTTATAGCCTCTGAAAACCTAACTTCTGATTTTATTGTAATGAGTTTGAGTTTTGTAAGACAGAATGACACCATTTAGTGTGTATCATTCTGTGTAGCATTTCTCCTCTTTTTCTTGTACAAGATATTATAATTTTAAACTATTTTGCTGCATGGCTTAATTGTTTATTATGTATATGTATCTCTAGAGCATAAGCTTTCTGAGACAGGGACTGTCAGTGTCTTCACCTGTGTGTGCCTCAGTTTGGGGAAGTGTCTCTGCAGCTGGCATAAAGCCAGCAGTCAATACATAACTACTTGAGTAATAAACGAATACAAATGAATGAGTGATGAGCGAATGAAGGTAAGTTCAGATTTAGGAATTATTAGAGTGTGCTTGGAAATTATACATTTGCAAATGATTGATGACTTCTTATTTTCTTTTTACTGGTTTCTTGGTCACAATGAAAAGTATAACTTTCAGCTTCATTTTGCAAATGAATTTCATAAATGTAAATACTAGTGGGAAAGAGTTCATTAAATTAATTGTTAAACCTGTGAAAATTGTTTTCACTGGGTCAACAAATTCCCTGCCTTGGCACCCACAGAAAATCTATGCTGTGATCAAGGAGCGAAACTGACTGCTTAGAAAATTACAATGAGCCTGTCCATTTTAATTTTGCTTGAGTTAAAAGGAGGAAAAGTGTTAAATCAAAGTAAACAGAATGTTTACTCTGCTTTCAGTTTTAATAATTAAATGTATTATTCACAGTTAAGGAATCTAACTGATATATGCCTTCTTCCTCCAGTTTTCCATGTTTTCACTTAGTTTTCTTTTTCCCCATGTCATTTTATATCCCCCATCTATTTTAAGTAAACATATCTATGTTTACATAGATGTGCACATTTAATGAAAATAGATTTATATATGCACATTCAACCACCCTTTCCTCTCCCAGGTCCTCATTTTGTGTTTTTTGGATTGGATTTGGATTATCCTTCTTTACAATTTTTATTTGGGTCTGTGGTGGAACATTACTTTTCTGTTTATGTAGTATTAAATAATTACATTTTCTTAAAAATTCAATAGCTATTACCTTACAAAATATGTTCACTAAGTTTTGTGTGAGGACAGTTATAGCTGAAGCACTATGCTAGGTTCAGAGTGTATGCTGATGAATTTAAAAAAATAAAATCCTAGACAAATTCAAACTAGTATTATTACAATTTAAAGTCATGTATTTTCACATAAGAGTGATATAGAGTTTATAAATATTCCTTTAGGTGCTTGAAGAATAATCTATTTCCTGCCTCTGTTCAATTATGGGGCATATTGGAAAGACTCAGAGCTATTTGTACAGTGTCATGGGTCAATATTTTTATCTGTTTCATGCTGTTGGTAGATGCCCTTGAGTTAGTAGTTCTAATTTATAATGACTTCATCCAAAACAAAATGAAACATTGTCCATTTCTATGTCATCCTCAGAATCATATGTTTGAGCTCATTGCTAGAATTACTGTATCAATCCATCTTATTGATAGTCTTCACCTTTTTGCTGACTTTCCACCTATCATGATTCCCTTTTCCAGGGACTTGTTATTCTTGGTGACATGTCCAATGATTTCTCACCTTCCTCTGTTCCAAAGTGTGTTCTTGTTGTTTAAGACAAATTCGTTCATGCTTCTGGAACTTGGTTGTATGGTAAGTCTTCTTCACCCAAATCATAATTCAAATGCATCTCTTCTTTCTTCTTGCACTTGCAAGTATATTTGTTGTTGTTAGTGGTATGTGTTGCTGAGTCAACTGCAACACATAGTCACCCTATTATACCATATCTGAAACTTGACCTATTTTATGCCATCCTCATCATCGCTGATATACTTGAGCCCATTTTAACAGTTCCCTTGCCAGTGTCATTCCATCTTGTTGAGGATCTTCCTCTCCTACAATCATCCTCCATTCTTCCAAACTTGATGTTCTTCTCCAAGGACTGGCCCTTCCTAAACAACCTGCCTGAAGTATGTACGATGAAGTTTCACCATTCTTGCTTCCAAAGAGTATACCAGTTACACATTCTGTAATGTAATTCTATTTGTTTGATATTTTTAGAGTCCATGATGCATTCAATATTGATCCAATCCACAATTCAAAGGTATCTATTATTTTAAAGTCTTCCTTATTCATTGCCAAACTTTGATAAAGAACCAGAGTCACAAAATAAAAAGGAAAGACCTTGCTCACCATTTTTTTAAATGGAGAGAACTGAAGAATAAAGTTAAGTCCTCAATTTGAATTACTGAAGGATGTTATCTGCACAATCTTGAGTGATCTAGGAAGCATCGAAAGAAAGTTAAAAGAATAAAAAAGAATTTGCTGACATAGAACCATGTCAGGAGTAAATAGATGACAAGCATATTATGAGATGGAGAATACTATGACATAGGTCAGAGCAAGACTTATTTCTTCACTTAGTTCGTATAGTTTGGGTAGGACTGATTTTTGCCTCATGTAATAGATGTATGCCTAGGTTTGGCTAATGAGAAAAAAAGAAATTCAAAACCCATTTATGAGGTTAAAGTGAGGGTGGACAAAGATAGAGCAAACAATACCAATCCAAGCATTTTACTAGGCAAACTGGAAAATTAGTTATCTTTTTTACAAGTCTTTCCATATTGGTAGATTTTAAGGGTATGCTTTTTTTCAGGTCAGTAGGTGAACACACAAACTTAGAGAACTATTGTGAACAATTTTGTATTCAATCAGTCCAGGAAAAATGAGTTATTCTTTGATATGAGTTATCTTTAAATTTTTCACTCTTTCAAGCTGACATATTCTATTTTTAACTTAAACAAGTTTATTTTTTTTTAACAAACCTGCAACAAAACTATAATTGAAATGACTAGGGGTTATAGTAACAATGTATACTAACTTTGTAAGCAAACCAATTGAAAATAAAAATTACAAATTAAAAAAAAGAATATACTTAGTGACTAGTAAATTCATTCTGCACCATTGTCTTTAGAAGAATGTAGACAAATTGTGTGATTTTAGAGAAGATGTTACAAGGGAAACGCTGAGACCATAACTAAGGTTCTTTGCTGTTATTGTTAGGTATCATTGAGTAGGTCCCAATTCATACTGATCCTGTGTACAAAATAGTGAAACCCTGTCAGTTTCTGCTCCAGCCTTACAGTCTTTCCAGTGCTGCGCTTGTTGCTTCAGTGACTGTCAGTCCACCTTATTGAGGGTCTTCCTGTCCTTTTCTGACCTTCAGCTTTTCCAAACATGGTGTCATTTTCCAAATTTTGGCCATCCTGAAATCATGCTTAAAGCATGTGAGATGAAGTTCTGCCATCCTTCCCCCTAAAGCAAGAACCCTGGTTGCATTTTCCCCAGGACAGATTTGTTTGCACTTTTGGGAGTCCATATAGTAACCCAGCAACTCAGTTCAAAGACATCAATTATTCTGTAGTCTTCTTTATTTATTGTCAAAACTTCAGATGCATATTAACCAAATGAAAATGGTCAGGAGCACTTTAGTCTTTCAAGTAACATAAATAACATCCTTGCTCTTGAGCATTTTAGAGAGATCCTTGAAATGTCTTATCCAATGCAATATATAATTTGATTTCTTGACTGCTACTTCTATAGCTATTGTGAATCCAAGTGAAATGAAATCTTTGACAACTTCAACCTTTTCTCTGTTTATCGTGATGATGTTAATTGTTTCAGTGGTGAAAGATTTACTTCATATTTTAGAGTTACTCTTTGAAATTTTCTGTTCCACTGTCTGATTTCCTATTGTTCCTCTTGTTTTAGTTTCCCTATGTTTTAGAGTGAATTCCAGAGTATATTCTGGCATTCAACGTAATCTTTTCTCTTAATGACCCTATGTTTTCTTCAAGTATGATGTTTTGAATTAGTCTACTCTCTGCTAATTAGTGTTAAATGCATTAAATCTATTCTTCATATGATTTCTAAAGTAAAATGTGATGTACCCAAGTTCTGTCCTACAGGGTAAATAATTACACTGCCATTCAAAGCAGGAAGTTCAAATCTGCCAGTGATTGTTGTTGGCTTTAGGTGCCATCAAGTCAAGTACAACTCATAGCAACCCTATGAACAAAAGTTCTGAAACCAGTCCTGTCGTGAGCCATCCTTACACCTCTTGACACACAAGAATCCATTGCAGAAGTCACCGTGTCAATCCACCTGGTTGAGTGTCTTCCTCTCTTTCACCAACCCTCCACCCTACCCAACATTATGTCCCTCTCCAAGGAATAACATCTCCTAGCAATATGCCCGAAGTATGTGAGCCTTATCATTTATTCCACCAGTGATTATAGGGGAGAGAGTTGTGCAATCTCCTCCTGTGCAATTTATACCCTCTGAACGCTCCCCAGGAAGGTCAGTTGTGAATCCATTCTGACTTGAAAGCACATTAATTTTTTTTTTATTTTGTATTGGTTTACATACAAAATTCATATACATTAATCATAGGGTCACACAAGTTGATAGATGGATAGAGGTATTGCTAAGACAAATGGGAAATATCTGGTGTGAAGAACAATGAAATATTAATATTCGGACTCTTCTAGACTTGTTTTAATTTTCTTTAGCTTCAATTTGAACTTGCCTATGAGATTTTGTGGCCTAGTTGTAAGTAGCTGTGCTACAATCACAATGGCATGCAGTTGGAGGCCACCAGCTGTTCTGTGGGGAAAAGGATGGGCACTCTCTTGCTGTGAGGTGAACTGCCTCTGAAAACCTGCCACAAGGTCAGCTATGGGTTGGTACTGATTCTACGGTAAACAACAACAACGAGATGAACAGTTGAGAATCAGCTCCACATCTAGCCCCTAGTCTTGTTCTGACTGATGACATTGAGTTTTTTCCATCTTCTCTTTCCATATGTGTAGTCAATTTAATTCTGTGTATCTATCAGGCAAGGTCCTAGTATAAAATCACCGTAACACTTTTCAAAAAAGATATACAATGACTAAGCCGTTTTCTCATAAACAACTATATCATAAAATCACTGATCTCATTTCTATCCCCAAGACCATGATTTCTAACTATAAATTGTTCTTGTTTCTAGCTACTGTATTCATATTATTTTATTGTGGTTGTGTGCCATCAGTTGGAATTGACTGATTATTGAACAGAATATGACCTTGGACTAAGCTCAGTGATCCTATGAAGAAGCTCTCTTTTCCATTCTCATCATCTCATATACTGGAGCTATTGAGAACAAAATAGCAGGTTTTCAGAGGCAGTAAATCACACTGGAGGAAATTATCTATTATTCTCCCACAGAGCAGCTGCTGGAATTGAACCACAGGCTTTTGGGATTGTAATGCAGCTTCCTATCACTACCACTGGGCCACCAGAACACCCTATTTCTATTATAAGTTATTATTAATGCATTTTGATTGCATGTTCAAGAAATTTCAAATGAAAATTCCTAGAGATCTTCAATTTCTTTATCATCTTTAGCTTTAGTGGTTGGTGCAAAAATATGAAAATAGTAATACTCACAGGTATTTCTTAAAAGCGTTAGGATGTAATCATGTCATTCATTGATGTCAAGTACTTCAGTATATATATTTACATGTTCTTTTTGAGAAAGAGTGTGACATCATTCCTTTCAGTTTATTATTTCTGGCATAGTAAGTCATATGATTATCTAATTCAAAAGAATCAACACTAATCAGTTCACCTCACTAATGCCTAAGATATTAGTCTTTATGCATTCAATTTCATTTTAATGACTTTCTTTCTTAGATTTGTTCTTTGTACATTCCATGTTCCAATTATTTTCAAATGTTTTCAGTTTTTTATTCATACCTCTGCCAAAGAAGGTCCTTCTTTCACTGTAAGTTTTACTCAATCCATGTCTTTAAGGTGACTCTATTGTTAAATTTTTACTACCTTCTAACCTTACAATCTTATCTACTGTCTATAATAGATTACCACAACCATTGAAAACCGAGAAGGGGAAAAAAACCCAAACAAAAACCCAAAAATCAAACTCACTGCATAGAGCTCATTTTGACTCAAGGGAATCCTATATGAGACAGGAAAACAGCCTCAAAAGATGCCTAAGACTTTAAATCTCTAAGATATTAGATTCCCGCTTCCTTTTTTTTTGGTGAAGCTGCAAGTGGATTTGAACTGCTAGTCTTAAGTTTTAAACACTAATTTATCACAGCTCTCTTGAAAGACTTAGAGAATTTTTTAATAATTATTTCTCATTTCTGAAGAGGTTAGAATTTGGGGAGGAAAAGTCACCAAAAAAACAAACTTATTTTAATTAACCATTAGGAGGTAAAAATCAAAAGTCCAGGCTGGGTTTAGAAGGGGTCATGGTACTAGGGATATTGTAGCTAATGTTAGATGGATCTTAGCTGAAATCACGGAATATCAGAGGAATGTCTATCTGTGCTTCATTGATTATGCAAAGGCGTTTGACTGTGTGTATCATAACAAACTGTGGCTGACTCTGAGAAGAGTGGGAATACCAGAACACATGATTGTGCTAATGAGAAATCTATACTTGAACCAAGAGGCAGTCATTAGAACAGAGCAAGGAAACACTGCATGTTTCAAAATTGGGAAGGGTGTATGCCAGGGATGTGTCCTGGCTCCATACCTTTTCAACCTGTATACATAACAGATTATCCGGGAGGCTGAGCTCTATGAGGAGAAATGTGGGGTTAGGATTGGTGGAAGATCTATCAACAACCTGCGATATACAGATGACTCAATTTCAAGAAGACAAAGATTCTCACCACTGGGCCAATTGGCAGCATCACGATGGATGGTGAAGAGAATGAGATTGTTCATAGCTTTGTTTAGTTTGCTTGGCTCCACAGTCAACACTCTTGGCACCAGTAGCCAGGAAATTAAAAGACATATTGTCATGGGAAAGTCTGCTGTTAGGGACCTCTCCAAAGTACTGAAGAGCAATGGTGTCTCTCTGGAGACTAAGGTGCGTCTGATACAGGCCTTGGTCTTTATGATGACTTGTTATGCATCAGAGAGTTGGACAATGACTAAGGAGGACAGAAGGAGAATTGATGCTTTTGAGCTTTGGTGCTGGAGAAGAGTATTGAGAGTACCAGGGACTGCTAGGAAAACAAACAGATTCATCCTGGAAAGGGTTAAACCAGGTAGCTCCTTGGAGGCTAGGATTCTGAGGCTCCGTCTAACATACTTTGGACATGTTGTAAGGAGAGACCGGTCCTTGGAGAGGGACATCGTGCTTGGTAGGGTAGAGGGACAGCGCAGCAGGGGAAGGCCCTCTATGAGGTGAATTGATTCAGTGATGGGGGTAAGTGGGATGGATGTGTCGGAGACGGTGCTATTGGCTCAGGACTGAGCAGAGTTTAGGGCTGTTGTACCTAGGGTCGTTATGAGTTGCAAGTGACTCAACGGCACATAACAACAACAACAGTATAATATTTGCCTGACATGTGGTTGTTAATAAGAGACATTTAAACAGATGCATAATTATGTCTGTTGGGACAATTATAATCAAAGGAAGCAGACTTGTCCTGCATGCCTCAAATTGGACTGTCGGGACCAATGAGTTTGAATCACAGGAAAGAGAGTTCATATCTGGAACAGGAAGAATTTCCTAACCAAGTGTTCTGATTCTCAAATGGACTCTTAAAAATTAAATTTCTAATCACCACAGCTTCTCATTTCTATATTGGATAACCACTTGTTGGAAATGTTGACAAGAGATTTAAGCACAAAATGGTAGTGTGAGTATGAATCCCTGCACAATCTTGATGTGTGAGGATTTAATGGAAATGTTAAATCAGTTTGCTTTACCAGTTTTACGCAGTAATTGAAACATGCTTACCTTCTGAGAGACATTCAATTAATCATATTATTTATTATATATATTTAAAGGAACCTTCATATTGCAGTAGTTAAGTATTTGATTGCTAACCAAAATGTCAGCTGTAGATTTTTGCCTGGGGAGACAACCCAAATTTATCACACAGAGTAGCTTTTGCATTTGAACTGCTGGCCTTATAGATCATGTTGCAATTTGACATGCACTGTTGTTATTATGTGCCATCGAGTTGTCTGCAACTCATAGCACCCTTATGTACAACGGCTCTAAACCCTGCCTTGTCCTGCACTGTTCTCACTAATTCTGACACACTTATCCCTATTGCTCCAGTTACTGTGTCAATCCATCTCATCTCAAGTCTTTCTTTCCTGCGCTGATCCTCCACTATTCTGAGCATGATTTATTTCTCCAAGGACTGGTGCCTCCTGCCTAAGATGGAGCTTCAAAATCCTTGCCTTCAAGGAGAATCTTGGTTTTACCTTCTCCAAGACGGACCTGTTTGTTCTCTTGGTGGTCCAAGGTATGCTCAGTACTCTTCTCCAGCACCTCAGCTCAAAGGCATGAATTCTCCTTCTGCCATTCTTAGTCATTGTCCAGCTCTCCAATGCATAAAAATAATTGTGAAGGTGGGCCAGCATTAGGTGCACTTAATCCCTAGACTGACATCGTTACTTCTCAGAACTCTGGAGAAATCAGTAGACTATTTCTTCACACAAGATCAAGAAGATAGCGCTTAGCAAGTGTTTGCTAAAATGACTAAAGACCTTTCATGAAAATTCCAATAGGAATTCTAATTCTAAAAGCAAAGCATTTAGAAAACAATTTTATTACTGTAAGAAATTGCTGTCAGTTAAAACTTTGCAGTCACTAAGATTTTGTCAAAGTAAACTTTAAAATATATAGTAAAACTTGTGAGGGAAGGAACTCAACAAGACTGTCTTGTTTTCCTGTGTGTTCTGTCTTTGACAGGATGTAGACTTTCCTCTTTTCCATAATTCATGTTCATTTAAAAAAAATAATCACAGTTTGCATTCTCTAACAAATTTTGACCTTACATTGATTCTGGTTTTCACAGTTTTACTATAAAAATAGTGTTGTTGTTGATTGCCATTGAATAGAGCATGGCTCATAGTGACTCTATGAACAAAAAGGCCTAATGATTTTCCATAACTATCATTTCTCCAAGTTCATAGAGTTTCCAGAGAAATATAGTTTAAGACAAGTTGATGCCACTCCTGCTTCCAAACCTGTTTTACTACTGGGAGCTCCACCAAGCACTGTCTACTTTGGGAAACTGTTATGGGATTTGACACCCCAATGACACAGGGTTCATCATCACAGCAAACCCAGATTACCTCAGTACAGGAAATTGACAAAGAGTGATATACAAGGCTGAAAAATGTTACTCCAAAATATATTAACAATAGTCTCACTTAGCAGCGATTAAGTGCCATCAAGTCAAATATGATTCATAGTGACCCTATGAAAAAAAGACCTGAACTCTCTTCAATAATTAACATAATTTCTCTATGTTCATAGAGTTTCCAGAGGCATCTGGTTTAGGAAGTGGATATCACTTCTGCTTCCAAACCTGAATCAATTTGGAAGTTCCTCCAAACACTGTCCATGATGGATAACCATTATGGTATTTGACACAACTATGGCACAGTCTTCAGCATGACAGCAACTCCAAGTTACTTCAGTACAGCAAATAGACAAATGACTGCAATACCACTTAAAGAATGTTCATCTTACCTTTGCTACAGAATTTTAAAGATAAGCCCAAAATAAGCTGTTGATGATCATAAACCAAGTAGATCTCTGCCCTTGGATCCTTGCTGGCTAAATTAGGCCAACAAAAGTCCAGACAGTTGGCATCTGCTTGTGGATATATAACTTGTTTTTGTTGTTATGTGCCATTGAGTTGCCTGTGACTATGCTGTTCCAATCTGTCCTATGCTGTTCAAATCTCATTATCTCTGACACACCTACCTCCATTACGCCAGTCACTGAATCAATCCATCTCATCGAGGGTCTTCCTCTCCTGCACTATCCCTCCACCCTGCCAAGCATGACGTCTCTCTCCAAGGACTGGTGTTCCCCCTTACAACATGTCCAAATATTTGTCAGAGAAAGCCTCAGAATCCTTGCCACTAAGGAGAAGCCTGACTTCACCCTCTCCACAACAAACCTGATCATTTTCTTAGCAATCCATGGTGCATTCAATACTCCTCTCCAACACCACAGTTCAAAGGCATCAGTTCTCCTTCTATTATCCCTAGTAATTTTCCAACTCTCTGATGCATAGCAAGTGTTTGTGGATAAAACTAGTTTGTGTGTGTGTGGGTGGGGGGGGGGTATGGAAACAATGAGGCAACTCTGATTCCCAAGACAAGCAGCACTTATCCTGAGAAAGTACAGTCTCAGGCAAAGTTAAAGGTAAGAGAAAAAAACAATTTAAAACAAATAAACAAACAAAAAAACAACCTACAACAAAACCTCAATAGTGCTAAGTAAAAGTAAACTCATTTCAGTGAGAATGGTGTAAAAGAAAACTGCACTCAGTAAGCATGCTAAGAAGTATGAATTAACAAATTATGAAGGAATGCAAAAGCAATACCAAAGGACAAATGAATCTATAAGAAGTGCAACCAGACTGCTCCTTAGAGGCAAGAATAGAGAGACTGTCTCACATACTTTGATTACACTATCAGAAGGGGCCTGTCCTTAGAAGGAGGTATCATGCTTGGAATGGTAGATTGTCAGTGAAGGAGAAGAAGACCTTCAACAAGACGAATGGTCACAGTGACCATAATTTAAGGACAGAGATTGTGAGGATCTCATAGGGTTGAGCAGGGTTTGGATCTTTAGCTCATAGGACTACTATGAGTCAGATTGAATTTCATGGTCCTAACAACAACAACTTGAGGAGGGTGGAGGAAGGACTCACATGTATTAAATCCCTGTTCTTCAGTCATACTGGGCTAGGTGATTGCATATGTTGTTATGTTATGTTATGTTATGTTATGTTATGTTATGTTATGTTATGTTATAACCATATGAAGTAGTTTCTATTTCTCACAGAAGAAAAACACTCGGTCTGCTTTGGTAATTTGCTTACATGCACATATTAATTGGCTAGGAAGTCTGGATTAGTTTCTAGGTTTGTTTAGTTTTGATTTTATTTTTACATGTTATGCTCAGTTCTGAAACTCACAGCTCTTTATGGAGGTGATATATTTATAAATGGCTGTGGGGTGTGAAGCATTAGAGGTAGTGAGCACTCGGCACTCTGGAAAGCACAAGCTTCATATAAAGAGGCTTCCTCTATTTAACTCCAGGATGATGCACCACGTGGAGATGTGCCCTCAGTGTTGTCTGATCTTCAAACGCTACAAGACAATCTGAGAATTTGTGTTTTTATGTGAAATCTCTTAATTTGTAGAAGCTGCTAATTAATTTAGTGTTTCAGAAAGCTTTAGACAGATCAAACAAACCTCCCCTGAAGACTAAATCCAGCCTGCTGACTGTGAGGTGGTGACCTCCATGTTATACCATGCTGCTTGGGGCTCACTTGGCAGTTGGCACATCAAAACCCTTGTGACATAATGACGGGAGATTGTGTAAATGCATAAGCAGTCAGAGGCTCTAGTCACATGGAACCAAAACAGGTAATAAATGTGAAAATGTTAGAACCATAATGAAAGTTGACAGCCCTTTTATGCCATTGGTATATGGGACTGCCTCATACCAGCCCACAGGAGCCAAATATACAAGCATTTGCTAAGCCAGCATTAAATTGTTGGTAGTTTAAACTTGGCCATGGTAGAAGAATTTATATCAGAGAATCCTTCAAACACTAAAAATCAGAACTTTCTATTTCCACTCTAGAGTGGTTTACCCCTGCATCACCTCTATGTCTTATTAAATTTTTTATTATTTACCAAGTAAACATTAGTTTATTTATTAAGCCAAATACAATCTTACATTTATTTGCACCATTTTTGGGTAAGGGAGCTCTGATGGCCTAGTGGACTGAGGTATCAACTAAAAGGTTGTTCAAATCTGGCAGTTGCTCTATTGGAGAAAGATGGGTAGTCTCCTTTCACACAATCTTCTTTCCTCTGAAAACCTGCTGGAGGATCATCTATGAGACAATTCCAACTCAACAACGAGTGAGTGGAGATATTTTATTAATTCCTAATAACCTACCCATTAAGGGGAGGAAGATTCTCCACCAAATGGACGACACGGTGACTGCCACAATGGATTCTAATGTGTCAGGAAGTGTGAGGATGGCACAAGATAGGACAGGGTTTGGATCTGTTTTTCACTGGATTAGTATGGATAGTACTCAACTTGAAGGTACCTAACAATAATGCATTCATGTCTGAAGTACTAATTTCATAAACAAATTCAAAATGTGCTTAGATTAACTGAGTTTATTTTTACTTCTTGCAAATACTGTGGGGTGTATGTGTGTATTTGTTGTTGTTATGTGCCATCGAGTTGCTTGTGACTCATAGCAACCCCGTGTTCAACAGCCTTAAACCCTGCTCTGTCCTGTGCCAATCTCACTATCTCTGACACACTCACCCCGACTATCTCAGTCACTGAATCCCTACACCTCGTTGTCCCTCTACCCTCCCTCCCAAACATGACATCCCTCTCTAAGAATTGGTCCCTCCTTGCAACAGGTCCAAAGTATGTCAGATGAAGCCTCAGAATCCTTGTCTCCAAGAAGCAGCCTTGGTTTAACCCTTGCCTGGATGAACTTGTTCATTTTCTTAGAAGTCCATGGTACATTCAATACTCTTCTCCAATACCATAGCTTGAAGAAATCAATTCTTCTAACCTCCCTAGTCATTATTCAGCTTTCTGATGCATACCGTATGATTGCAAATATCATGGCCTGTATCAGGTGCACCTTAGTCTCCAGAGTGACACCATTGATCTTCAGTACTTTGGAGATGTCCCTAATTAAGTAGACTTAATTAAGTGGTCCTAAATAAGTAGACTTTCCCATTGCAATATGTTTTTAATTTCCTGGATGCTGGTGCAAAGAGTGTTGACTGTGGAGCCAAGTGAACTAAAGCTGTGAACAATCTCAATCTCTTTACCATCCATCCTAATGTTGCTAATTGGCCCAGTACATATATTGTTGTTAAGTAGAGCAAGACTCATAATGACTATGAATAAAAGGTCTGAAGCCTTTCTATAACTATGGTCATTTACCAAAGTTCATAGACTTTCCGGGGGCATGTTGTTTAGGAAGTGGATGCCAATCTTGCTTCCAAAATTGTTTTACAACTGGGAGCTCCACCAAACACTGTCCACCATGTGTAACCACTATGATACCTTACACCCCAGTGGCACAAGGTTCAGCACCACAGCAACTCCGAGTTACCTCAGTACAGCATATTGACAGAAGAAGGCTGTACCACTTAGAAGAATGTTCCTCCAAAATAATAACCAACTTTAATTGAGAATCTAATGAAAGTTTATAGAGAACTTGGATTTTCATTAATTCATTGTTGCACATTTTCCTTCTTGTCCCCCCAATTTGCCTTTCTTTTTGAAAAAAGGGGAAAAAATTTCTTTCATTGTTGTACAATTCCCCACCCCCACGCCAATTCACTTTACTATGTAGCTCTTATTCTGGAGTGTTATACAAATGATACCTAATCATATATTTCTTTTAAGCTGTTTTCCCCCTCATCTGTTTCCATGCATTGTACAGCATTTTCCCCCTCTTTTATTAGTTTTCTCCCAATTCCAACATCAGTTTTATTTTATGTGGTATTTGTCCTTTTGCGACTGAGATATTTCACTCAGCATAATGTCCTCCAGGGTCACCCATTTTTATAATATTTTATAAATTACTTGTTTTTTCAGTGGTGCATATTATTCCATTGTATGAATATACCTGAGCTTCTCTATCCATTCACTTGTTGATAGATATTTGAGTTGTTTCCTTTGCTATTGTGAACAATGAAGCAATAAACTTGGTTATGCATATATCTGCTTCGGTGGTAGTTCTGATTTTTTTAAGGTATATTCCCAGTAGTGGAACTACAACTGACTTTTAAATATGAAGAACCTCCCAAGGTTTTCTTGACTATAATCAAAAGGCTTAAACAAAATAAAACAAAACAAAACAAACCCAAAACAAACCCAAACAATATAGTATGTTGTTGTTGTTGTGTGCCATTGAGTTGTCTGCATAATATTATATATGATATGTTTTATATATACAACTCTCATGGATATTACTTATGCATATAATACAACCAGCACCACTATTCAGTTCTAGACTTTTCCATTGCCCTTGAAGTTGTCGAACATTTCATTTTCTTTGGATTCATACCCAATACTCATGGAAATACCAGTAAAAAATAAAAATATGGATTGCCTTGGTTAAATTTGCTGCAAATGACCTCTCATGTTTTGAAGACTAAAGTGTTCCTGACCTAATCTATGATCTTTTCAATCATCTGATACACATATAAATGTTAGACAATGAAGAATAAAACTGAAGATTAATGGATATATTTGAATTGCATTGTATTAATTGATGTATTTGAATATTCAAAAGAATATTGGATCCATCTTGGACTACCAAAAGAGAAAATCTGTTTTGAAAGAACTATATTTAGAATGTTCCTTGGAAGTGAAGGTGGCATACTTTGGGCATGTAATCAGGAGAAGAACATTCCTGGAGAAAGACATGATGCTTGGTAAAGTAGAGGGTCAGAGAAAGAGAAGAAACCCTTGAGAATATGAACTGGCAAAATGGCTGCAACAATGAGTTTAAGCATACAGCAATTACGGGTATAGTGCATGACCAGGCAGTGTTTTTTTCTATTATACATATTATGAATCAGAACTGATCCCATAGTCCCTAGCAAACAGTGTCCACAAACCAATGGTTTCCTCTTACGTTTACTCCAACCTCAGATACCCACTGATAAACGTTGGTCTCTATATATTTACCTATTCTAAATATTTCACATAAGTGGTATTATTCAATGTCAATTCTTATGCAACTTATTTAATTTGGCATAAACATTTTCAAGGTTCGTCCATGTTGTACCGTGTATATTTAATTCTCTTAATAACATAGTAATATTCTAGTGTAAGAGTATACCACATTTTGTTTATCCATTAGTCTGTTCATTAACATTTAGTTTGTTCCTGCCATCATACATAGTACTGTAATGAACATTGGTTTACATGTATTTCTTTGTGTCCCTGAATCCAATTCTCTGGGATTATACACCAAGGAGTAAAACTGCTTGGTCAAATGATAAATTCTAGGTTGAACATTTTGAGGAATCTCAAAATTATTTTGTACACAGTGGCCATAAAAAAAAACAAAGGCCACATGGGGATGGCCATATATGACATCTAACAACTTTAGAAAGGGGAATTGTCCTGTCAATAGCATCAATAACACCAAACCAATTCCCATGAGCTCAGACACCTCCCACGCTCCCATACTTCTTAGTGCTCATCTCAACACCAACCTTACATCTTTGCTGGCTTCAAAGTCCGATGTGATATAGCTCACAGACCACACAGAACCATATTAGGGTAGTCAGAAGGTTATTATCTAGGTTAGTTAGAGAATACAGTCAAGACAGCTTCCGAAATGTGTACGTAGGCACCTCAAGCCTTGCAGCTCCAGGCTATTTGTTCCCAAGTTCTCAATCCTTTCAGTATTGACTCTCCACCCAATTGTTCAACAAAGTACTCAATCCTGTCAATATTGGTTTTACCCATTCTCCCCCTGCCCCCATCTCACATCATGTCTCTAGCTGGGTCATGGCTGCTGTTGCTGCTGTCTCAAAGTGTGTTCTGCATTTTCTTCTTCACCAAGGTGGGGAAAGTCTCTTTCAAACTGTTCACTTTATTGATGAGATTAGCCATTTCCCTCATGGATTGTTGAGACTGGACAATTTCCGTGTGGAATGGTAGATAGCCAATCCCTTTGTGGATAAGCCAACATGCCCTATTCACATAGTCCTTCTACCCACATTCAAATAGTGTTAGAAAAGCCATATTGGAAGACAAACTCCATAGTGAACATGCCATTTTACAACCTCACAAGTAAGAACAAGGGGTTATCATTTCTCCACATACTTTCTGACATCTGTTACCCGTTTTTTTTTAAGAAAAAAATCTATTTTAGTTAGAATCAAGAGATAGTTTATTGTAATAGTTACTTGTATTTCCTTGCCAGAAAGAGATTTACTTATCTATTCTTGTTTTTTATTGTACAAACCTAAGGTGCATCTGATTCAAGCCATGGTACTTTTTTTTTTAAGCCATGGTACTTTTGATTGCCTCATATGCATGCTACTCTATTGGGGCAATGAAGGTTGGTGAGTCAGAGTCGGCCAGACTGGCTCAGAACCCAGCAGAGTTCAGATTTGTTGTACATAGGGTCACTATGAGTCACAAGTGACTTTATGGCACACAACGATAACACATATGAGTGTTAATGTTGAGCAAAGAATAATTAATGCTTTCAAATTATGATGTTGGTGAAGAATATTGGAGAAGAGTAGTCAATATCCCTTGGACTGACAAAAACCCAAACCAATCTGTCTTGGAAGATATTGCAGCAAGAGTGCTGTTTCGAAGTAATGGTGCTAAGATTTGTTTTACATACTTGGATACGGTATCAGGAGGGATGTCGTTAGTTACTGTTGATTCCACTACAATGTATTGGGACTCTATGAACTGCAGATCTGAACTTTCCCTATCATGCCATTCTTATGATCACTATACTCAAGCACATTAGTTGAGTCACTGTGTCAATCCATTATCTTAAAGGCAGTCATATCTTTCATTTACCATCTTCTTTTTCCAGAATGATGTCTTTTTCAGAGAACTAGTTCCTCCTGATAAAATATCCAAAGTATATGAGATGAAGTTTCACCATCCTTCTAACGAGTACCCTAGTTGTATATCCTCTAAGATAGATTTGTTTGTTCTTTTGGCATTCAAAAAAAATCCAAAAAAAAAGGGATATTGATTACTCGTCTCCAATGAGACAAAACTATCAATCCTTCTTCTTGTTAAGTGTCATTGAGTTGACTATAATTCATATGAACAATGGATCTGAACCCTGCCGTATCCTGTGCCATCTTGGCCATATCTGACATATTTAAGACCTCCCTCATTATAGTAGCTATGCCACTTTATTTCACTGAAGGTATTCCTCTCCCCTCCTTTGCCAATCCTTCACGTTTCCAAGTATGATGTTTTTTACAAAAGACTTGCCCCTTCTAACAACATGCCCAAAGTAGATGAGATGCAATTTTACTATCCTTGTCTCCAAAATGCACCCTTGCTGTGCTTTTTCCAAGACATTTCTTGTACTTTTAGCAGTCAATGGGATGTTCAACACTCTTCTCCAACACCACAGCTCAAATTCTTCTTCTGTTATTCTCATACATTGTCCAACTTTCAACTGCACAGCAGATAATTGAACAGATCATGATTTGGATCAGATGCACTTTAGTCTTCACATTGACATCATTGCTCTTCAGGACTTTGGAAAGATCCCAGACCTATTGAAAAGTCGAGTCTTCTTAAGTCTTCCTTATTCATTGTCAAAATGTCAGAAGCAAATGAAAATAACTTGGATTTCATCAGATGTGCCTTACTCTTTAGACTGACATCCTTGCTTTTTAACAGTTTAAAGAGGTCATCAAAAGCAGATTTTCACAATGCAACGTGTGTTTTGATTTCTTGATGCTGTTTCCATTGGTATTGGTTGTAGATCCAAGTAAAATGAAGCAATTTACAGATTGAATCTTTTCTCCATCTATCAATTTTCTCTAGTAATTGATAAATAGAACTCAAAAGTGGGAAACAAAGGAGTGGTGATAGAAAAATAAGGCCTCGATGACAAAAATGAGTCTTGACCTTGTATGAGAGTTTTTACAGTTATTTAGTGAAATAAAGAAAATAAATGACTTCAACACATAACTGTTAACTATATCCATAGATCTCACTTGATAGATTCGCGAATCATTGACCATTGTAAAAAACCGATGGAGAGGTTCACTTTAAGGAAGAACTAGTCCTTGGAGAAAGACATCATGATTGGAAAGTAGAGGGGCAAGGATAGAGTAGAAGACCCTTAATTACATGAATCTGCACAGTGACTGCAACATTGGGATTGCGAGCATGGTTCAAGATTATGCAGGGTGGCAATCTACTGTACACAGACAGCTATGAGTTAGAGCTGCCTAGACAGCACTTAACAACAATTGATGATTTTGAACACTTTTAAAGTGTTTTTTTTATTTAAAACAATAATTATTTATGTAAAGTACCACCTGTACAGTTCATTGACTACATTTTTTAAAAATTTTATACTGATTTATTTACAAAGTCTGAATTTTGTTTTTAACAAAAGATCTTTCCCGTTTCCTTTACCATCCCCCCACCCATCAGATGGTGCAACCCTATGATTAACACCTCACCCCTACAGTTTTGAACTCGGAAATTATTCTTACCCTTTTTTTCTGAATTGTTCCTCTTCCATTTGCATAAACTCACCATGTCCTACAGTTTATGTGCAAACTCTCAAATTAGTGTTGTCAGTTTGACTTCCATACAAATAGTTCTTAAAAGAGTATAATGCTCAAGGTAGGCCTTTAAACAACTATTGCTGGCCATTTATATTTTGTCTTTGGTGACAAGTCTTTTCAAGTCATTGCCTATTTTTGGATTGGGTTATTTCCCTTTTTGTTGTTTAGTTGTAGACGTTCTTTATATATTATGAATATTAAACCTGTAAAGATATATGTTACATACCATAGAGTCAGAACCAACCCATAGCTGACTCTCTGGCAGATTGTGAGAGGCAGTTTCTCTTATGGGAGAAGACTGAACATCCTTCTTCTGCAGAGCATCTGGTAGATTTGAACAGTGTGCCTTTGGGATTGCAGTCCAGCTTATTGCTACTAGGCCACCAGAGCTACTTTAAAAGATATGTAGTTGCCATATTATTTTCCACCAAACTTAAGGTTATCTCTTCACTTTGTTGATAAACTACTTTGACAAATAAAAGTTTAAGCTTTTAATAATATCCTGTTCATCTAGTCTTTTGCTGATTATGGTGTCATATCTAACAATCTGTTGTTAAATACTAAATATTTAAGTATTATTTCTGTACTTTCTTCTAGTAATTTCCTTTTTTGCTTTTAAAATATGTTTTAAAAAAGTCTTTTAAATGTGATTAAAAGAGTGAAAGTTGCAAAGTGTTGTTGTTGTTGTTGTTGTTTCCCACTGAGTCAGAACTGACCCATAGCTGACCCTCTAGTAGGTTTTCAGTGACAGTTAATCATAAAAGACCATATTGCCCATCTTTCTCCCATGAACATAGCAAAGTATGTTGTTATTTTTGTTATGTGTCATTGAGTTGTTCATGGCTCATAGTGACTTTATGTACAATAGCTGTGAACTCTCTCCTATCCTGAGCCAGTCTCACTGTCTCTGGTACACCTAATCCTATTGCCCCAGTTAACAAGTCAATCCATCTCATCCTGAGTCTTCCCCCTTCTACACTGTGTCTCCACCCTTCCAAGCATGATGTCCTTTTCCAAGGACTGGTTCCTCCTGGCCAAATGCCCAAAGTATGTGAGACAGAGCTTTAAAGTCCTAGCATGTAAAGAGAAACTTGATTTCACCTTCTCTAAGACAGAGCTGTTTGTTTTCCTGGTGATTTATGTATGATATGTTCAATACTCTCCTCCAGGACCATAACTCAAAGGCTTTAATTCTTCTATAATTTTTCTGTCATTGTCCAGCTCTTTGATGCATAGCAAGTAATTGCAAAGATCATGGCCTGGATCAGTCACACCTTAGTCTCTAGACTGACATCATTGCTTTTTAGCACTTTGGAGAAGTCCTTGACAGTAGACTTCCCAAATGCAATTTGCCTTTTTATTTCCTTAATGCTGGTGCCAAGAGTGTTGATTGTGGAGCCAAACAAGCCAATATTGTTAACAACCACAGTGTCTTCTCCATCCATTATGGTGCTGGCAATTGGCCCAGTGGTGAGAATCTTTGTCTTCTTGATGTTAACCTTCAATGACCTTCTGCAGCAAATGCTTCAGGTCCTCCTCAGTTTTTACGAGCAAGGCTGTACCATCTGCATAACCCAGGTTGTTGATGAATCTTCCTTCAATCCTGATGTCACATGTTCTCATGAAGCCCAGCCTCCTGCACGATCTGTTACATATATAGATTGAAAAGATATGGAGACAGGACACACTCTCTTCCTAATTTTGTACCATGCAGTGTTTCCTTGTTCTATTCTGATGACTGCTTCCTGGTCTAAGTATAGGTTTCTCATGAGCACAGTCAAGTGTTCTTGTATTCCTGTTCTTCTCAAGGTTAGCTACAGTTTGTTGTGATCTACACAGTCAAATGCCTTAGCATAGTCAATGAAGCACAGATGGACATTCCTCTGATACTTTTGGCTTTCAACCAATATCCCTCTGTCATTGGCGATAATTTCTCTAGTGCCATGACCCCTTCTTTTTAAACTAATTGTTATGCACTTTGTATTGTATAACATTAATTATAATGCACAATATTTTATCATCAATTCATTCCATAATATTTTTTCTTTCACTCACCTTAATCAGTATTTATCTGTTAATTTTCTACCCCACCTTCATTTTTTGGCTAATCATGCTAGAATGATTCTCTCTGTATGTAAACCATTCTCTAGATTTTTGTAGCCGTGATTTTGTTAAGTATTTGTCTATTTATGATCGACTTATTTGACTTAGTATAATACCGTAATGGTGTGTAGTGTTTCCTGAATTTATTATTTCTCTTCAATGTTGCATAGAAAGCATTGTGTTTATGTAGTTTCTCTATTCATTAATTAATCAGTGATTGCTTAGGTTGTTTCTGTCTTTTTGCTATTGTGAAAAATGTCATGATAAACTTGGGTGTGCAATAAAGATGAGTTTTCATATATTTGGTTGTGTCTAAGATCTTAGTTCCTTAGGGTATATTCTAGTAGTAGAATACCTAGATTGAATTGTATTTTTATTTCCAAATTTTTAAGGAAAAGCCAAAATTTTCCATAGTGATTAAAACATTTTACATTTCCACCAGCAATTTATGAGAGTTCCAATCTCACCACATTTGTGTTTTACTATTTTCTTGTGCTTTATTATTCTTGCTTGGATGAGATACTTAATGTTGTCCTGTATTACGGTGTCAATGCCTACATTCAGATGCCTAATAAATTTCAACTAAAAGCTTATTAAAATTTGAGGACACTCCTACTGAATATTGGTTTATTTTTAGAATAGTGTTCAGCAATATGTTCATTCATTTTGTTTTATGTCGTAATTTGAGGTAGGGATGTGTGAGTCCTCTTTGTTCTTTTTCAAGATTACTTAGCATTCTTTTCTAATCCATTGTGTTTTGGGATCAGCTCTTCCATTTCTGTAAAGAGTGCTGTTGGAATTTTAATTAAGATTGTATCTATAACTTGCTTTGATACCATTTATGGATTTAAATCGTCTAGTCCATGAACACAGAATACCCTTCATTTACATGGGTCTACTTAATTTTTGTTCAGTGATGATATATAATTCAGTGTATAAGTTTGTCACTTTCTGATTAAAATTCCATTTGTAATTTTCTTTATTAAGTCATAAAGCATCAGGATTACAACAATTAGCATTTGTTGTTGTTATGTGCCATCGAGTTGTTTGCGACTCATAGCGACCCTATGCACAACAGCCCTAAACCCT
>NW_006399797.1:4341485-4348123 GCF_000299155.1 Elephantulus edwardii | reverse complement strand
GACCGGTCCTTGGAGAGGGACATCATGCTTGGGAGTGTGGAGGGACAGCGCAGGAGAGGAAGGCCCTCTATGAGGTGGATTGATTCAGTGATTGGGATAATTGGGATGGGAGTGTCAGATACAGTGCGATTGGCACAGGACAGAGCGGAGTTTAGGGCTGTTGTACATAGGGTCGCTATAAGTTGCAGGCAACTCGACGGCACATAACAACAACAACATTAATGGAAATATCTTTTTCTCTTTATGCCTTTGAGCTACTTTCTACTGTCCTTACTTTCCCACATAAAGGATTTCTTTTAGCATTTCTTATAGGACTGAAGTAGTAAATATACACTGACTCAGCTTTTGTTTGCTGGCTATGTATTGATTTCACTTAAGGAAGACGAGGAGTGTGGTTACCTTGAACAATGCACATGAGAAATATAGGGAGCATTGTCAACTCTGGGGCAGGTAGTTTGGATCCACCAGCTGCTCTTCAGAAGAAAGATGAACAATCTCCTCTTGTGTGATTTATGAAGCCTCTGAAAATCCTCTGGAGGGTCCGCCATGAGTTGGTTCTGACTTGATAGCAAAGAGTTGCTGAGTTTCAGAGCCAGTGATCTAAAGACCTCCTAGTCTGTTCATTGCCTAAAGGTGCTGAGGAACTTCAGGACTTCTGGAGCTAGAATGGGAGGGGTGGACAGTAAGAGAAGTGCTTTTCCTCCAGTAGAATTGGTTGCTATCTCTATTAATTCCGTAACCTTTCTGACTTCTCTGTCTATCATGTTAGAGTAATAGGACTGAATACCGTGTTGTAGTTACTCAGACTGACGTTCTTAGAGCAGGATTGAAATCTTATCTATTTACACTGCAATTTTCCTGGGATTCCTTCAGCTTATTATTTGATTTCCATGTTGGTGAGTGAATCTAAAAAAATGATTTCTTGACTGAAATCTTATAAGAACTATAATGCAAACAATGTCCTAGGCAAAGACTTTAATACATAATTAGTTTTAAATAATAGTTAAGTCTTACAAAACACTTCTATTTGCTAAGGTATTGTTCTAAGAGTTTTATGAATATCAAAATCAATTTAACCTTTGCAAAAAATCTATGAGGAGATGTTTTAATATTATCAGCATTGTATAGATGAGGAAATTGAGTACAGATAAGGTCAAACAAACAGTAAGGGGAAAATTGGGAATTGAATCTTTCATTTCAGTGTTGATGTTCTGTATATGTTACTAAAAAAATATTGACCCTGAAATTAGTATTTTTAATCAAATGGCCTATATGCTCACTTGTCAACAAGACAGTATAAAAAATAATAAAGGTTAAGGAACTAGTAGAGTTCTTGGATCAAAGTAGGTGATAAATAAATGTAATTTCCTTCCTTTCTCCTCCTCAAAGCTACAGGCATTGCACAGAATCATTACCTGAACAGAATTGCTAAATTATATCTCCACAAACCAGACCTATCTTAATAAGAAATACAAATGCAGCAAATTGTCTAACATTTCCATAATAGAAAATATTCACATATTGAGAGACAATGGGAATATTGAATTAAGTTTCTGAGTTCTTAATAAAATATTTTACCATGAATGCTATATTTGGAAAAAATAACAGCTCTGAAACCTTAGAATAATTTTTCCTGGCCACTCCACTTCTATTCAAAACATATTACATGCATAGAAAAGCAAATTATCTAAATTTTCTCTGTGTATAATTTAGTGCAGTTGGCCATATGGTATCAGATATTATAAGTCCTCCTATATTTTTATGTTTTTCCTGAAACTGTTTTATGTCAGAAATTGAGATTATAGCACCTATTCAATTATTACAGGAATCCTGAGTTACCGTTGTTTTTATGTGTGCTGTAGAGATTTATTTATAAGCTTTCCATGTACATTGATGTAGATAAATCTTTAATTTGTAAAAATAACTGAATATAATATTATACTTGATATAAAACAAATTTATACTGGATATAAATTAATAATGTTGAAGATAATAATTGTACTTGCCATCTAATTATTTTTGACATATAGAAGTATAATTTTTTTGTTAATTTGTCAAATAGTCAAAGGTTTAGTTTTGTTTCTTAAAATTTGTGTCCCGTGGTGATAAAGTTGTGAGACTTTTTATTTTATTTAACATTATCTTTATAATCAAAGTCCCAGACATACTGTGTTGAATAGTGTGTTCCAAAATTAATTTCCACTGGACCCTTAAAATATGGACTTATTTGGAAGAAGAGTTTTTCAGATGTAATCATAGTTAAAGTTATTGAATTAGAATGAATGCTAAGTCCAGCATGACAGTGCTTTTATAAGAAGAAAGAACAAACAGAAATAGAGACACACATAAGAGGAAGATAACCTTATGACAATGAGCAGCAATTTTAGGAAAGCAGTTACAAACCAAGGAATGCCGAGAATTGATGGCAAGCCATAGTATCTGAGAAGAAATAAGGAACTTTCCTCATCTAGAGTCTTTGGATTAAGATCTGGTGACATTGTTCCTCATGAGTTGCTCAACTAAATCAAAGATGGAATTGTTTTTGTGTCTCAAATCTACCAGAAGCTCTGAGGAAGATAGATGGGCAACTTCTTTGAGATTAATGCCTCAGAAATCTGATGTAGGTAGGGTCAAAATAGTTTATTCTGACTCAACGGCAGCAAGAATTATTATTAATGTGAGTCAAAGTTTATAGAAACTTAGGTTTTCCAGTCATTCATTGTTGCACTTTTCTCCCTACCACCCACCTCCAATTCACTTTTCTCCATGAAAAAGAAAAGAAAAACTGTATTATTGTTATGCAGTCCCTCCCCCCAAGTCCACTGAACTGTGCAGGCTTCATTCTGGACTACTGTCATGACAGTAATACCTAATCAGAGATCTCTTTTAAACAGTTCTTTCCCTCATCTGTTGCAATGCGACATACATCATTCCTCCCCTTCTTCTCTCTCTTCCCTCAACCCCAATGTCAGTCCTGTTTTACAATAGTGGCTCCATGCAATATTTGTCCTTTTGTGACCGAGATATTTCACTTAGCATAATGTCCTCCAGGGTCATCTACTTTGTAACAATATTTCATAAGTTCCTTGCCTTTAAGAGAGCAGCAACATTTTTCTAATGATGCATAAACTTGTTGATACCTTGAGTTCAGACATTAAGACTGCAGAATTGTGAGGGAATATATTTTTGCTGTTTTAAGCCATCTGCTCTGTGGTGATTTTTTTATAGCAACTAATATAAATCTCATACACAAGACTTACCTATGTGCAGGAAGCTTTGGAGGTCTAGTAGGAAGATGTTACACTGCAATCCCAAAAGCACACGGTTGAAATCCACCAGCAGCTCTCTGTGTGAAGGATGGGCAATGTTCTGGGTGATTTACTGTCTCTGAAAATCCACTGGATTGTCAGCTATGGGTCAGGTCCAACTCAACGGCACACAACATAAACAATAACCACCAAAATAATCACCTAAATCTAGAGAAGCAAACAAACTGGTTTTGAATTGGTGTGGCAGTCATAACGCTTGTGACGACGGCTCCAGACCAGACAGTGTTGGGTTGGAGTAAACTAGACAATACCAAACAGTAAGAAGCCACATGCCAAAAAAAAAAAAAAAAAAGAAAAGTATGGATGCAATTAAAGATGAACAATTACAACTGAATATTATCAAAACAAAGCAATAAAATGTCTCTTCTCTTTAGTGGGCCTTGGGGAGATAAGATAGGTAACATAATTGAAAGTAGTGCAGGAATGAATTTATAAGTCCTGAGTGCTGTGAGAGAAGATATAAATCCAGAAGCTGTACAGACAAGGGAGTGATAATATCAGGTTTTGCTGGACATGTTGTTGCTGTTGCATTTGTTGTCAGGAACAATTTAGTGGAGTCCAGTTCATTGCAACCACACACAATCCATAAAAGATATTGAAATCCTGTCCTTTCTGCACGATTCTCACGATCTCCTCTGTGCTTAAGCGCATGGTTGCAGTCACTATATCAACCTATCTCCTTGAGTATCTCACTCTCCTTCCAGGACCCTTCACATTTCCACTAATTAATTATGTCCTTTTCCAAGGACTGCCCCTTCCTGATAATATTCCTGATATATGTGAGGTGCAGTCTCATTATCCTTTACCTTTGAGGAATACCCTGGTTGAACTTCCTCCAAAATAGATTTGTTTGTTCTTCTGGTAGTCCATGGGATATTCAGTATTCTTCTCCACTACCACAATCAAAAGCCTCAATTCTTCTTAAGTCTTCTTTATACTTTGTCCAATTTCCCATAGCTATGAAGCAATTGAAAAAATTGTGGTTTAAATCAGCTACATCTTGGTATTTAAATGGATATCCTTACACTTTAGAACTTTAGAGAAGTCTTTTATAGTAGATTTGGCCAGTGTAATATATCTTTTGATTTCTTGACTGATATTTCCATCAGCATTAATAATGGATCCAAGTAAAAGAAAATCTTTGACAACTTCGATTCCTCTCCGTTTTTCATGATACTGCTTTTTCATTTGTAAACTAAAGACTACTGAAAGTGACCCACTGGTATTTGAAATACCAAAGGCAAAGAGTCCAGCATTACATCAACCCACAAGCCACCACAATAAAGCTAAGTGGAAGATAAATGGTGGTGTATTAGATATAACAATAGTCAGAATACTGAAATGGATTTTAGGAAATCTGTAGAGGAACTGATATTTCAACTATATCTCAAGGGACATCAAGCTTGCATAAATCAAGGCACCTTAATAAAAATTGCCAATTAATGTTTACAGGGCAATGTTGAGCTAGACTGGCTGGAGAAGCACATTCTTTCTTTGAGAACATGACTTTATTGCACAGACCCAAATGCCTACTCAGATGCTAACTGAATGGTTAGAGGTTTAAGTTCATACACAAACATCTCAGAAGAAAAGGCCTAGCAATCCGTTCCCAACAATTAGCCTTTGAAAGCCCTATAGAGCAGAGCTCTACTCTGACACCCATTGGGTTGCTGTGAATTAGAATCAACTCAGTGGCAGCTGGTGTTTTAGGTTACAACTTGGTTAGATCGGTGAGTTCCTGAGGGTTACAAATCATTAAGCACTTGATTAGTAGCCAAAAGGCAGGTGTTTCTATTGTGGCAGAGCATGAAATTCTGAACCCAGCCAAAGCTTTATTGCACATGGCTAGGGCATCTGCCATTAAATCATTCTGACCTCAAGGAGAAGCAAAGGTTGGGTTTATACACAGAAATTGGGAATGGGGGATACACAGAGGCTGTTATGGTTGGCAGTTGATATTCCTTCACACTCAGGACTTGTTATTTTTCCTGACTTCTCATGGGCATCCAGGCCTAAGCCAGGTGCAGGATGTGTACAGGGAGTAGTAGTCAAACTGAGTCAGAATGTATTGGAATATAACGCTGAGCAAAACATCTTATTGCTCATATTATTGAGGCATACATTTATTAAAATGGCTGTGTGAACAAAATAGCTTCCCTAATGTTCTGGTGGCCTAGTGGCAAGAAGTTATGCTGCAATCTCAAAGGCCGAAGGTTTGAGGCCACCAGAGGCTCTGCAGGAGATGATTGGCCAATCTCCTTCCGTGTGATTAACTGACTCTGAAAACTTGTTGGAGGTTTTCAGTTGTAGGTTGGTTCCAACTTAATGGTATGCAACAACAACAATAATGCTAACATACAAAATGGTTTTTCTAGTGCTTAACATATAAGCTGCCACTGCATTTAAACCCACCCAGAGGCATCTTAGAAGACCTGACAGTTTGCTTTCAAAAGGGTACAATTTAATAATCCTTTGAAAATGTTGGCATACAGAATTGCCATGTATTGGAATATATTTTATCACAATCATTTTAAATTTTTGGCTTTGCTTTATAGTTTTCTGTTTGTTTGTTTTTATCATATTTCTTTACTGCTATGAAATGTTAGAACATTGTTCAAATATCTTCAAGAATATCATAAAGCTTTTCAACATTTTGTTTTGTTTTGTTTTTTAAGTCAAGGACAAAATTAATTCTGCACATTGGACAAGACCCCTAAAATTCTCTTTTATAAAGTGGAGCTATTATTTTGACACAGTTAATTTCACCTATTTTACTATATGCTTTTATGTATAGTAACAAACACATACCATCTCAATCAAGATAATATTTCTATCTCTCCAAAAACCTTTCTTTTCCTTCTTTGTATCCCAATCCACCTCATCCTCAGCTTTGGTAACCACTGTGTGTTGAATAGTGTTCAGCAAGATTTTTTTATTAGCAACAAAAATATATAAAAATATATTTCAAAATACACATAACAATGACAGAGTGTATTATGAATCAATGAATAATGAGTTGTTAGGCCAGTGTTGTACATAGGTTCACATGTTTGCTTGGCTCCACGGTCAACACTTGGCACCAGAAACTAGGAAATAAAAAAAACATATTGCGATGGGAAAGTCTGCTGTTAGGGACCTCTTTAACGTACTCAAGAGCAACGGTGTCTCTCTGGAGACTAAGGTGCGCCCGATACAGGCCATGGTCTTTGCAATCACTTGTTATGCATCAGAGAGTTGGTCAATGACTAGGGAGGATAGAAGGAGAATTGACGCCTTTGAGCTGTGGTGCTGGAGAAGAGTATTAAATGT
>NW_006399797.1:4308949-4341385 GCF_000299155.1 Elephantulus edwardii | reverse complement strand
GACATACGTTGGACATGTTGTAAGGAGAGACAGGTCCTTCGAGAGGGACATCATGCTTGGTAGGGTGGAGGGACAGCGCAGGAGGGGAAGACCCTCCATGAGGTCGATTGATTCAGTGACTGGGGTAATCGGAATGGGTGTGTCAGAGACAATGCGATTGGCACAGGAGCCAGATGGATCCTGATTGAAAGTAGAGAATACCAGAATGCTTGTTTGTGCTTTATTGACTATGCAAAGGTATTTGACCGTATGGATCATAACAAGTTATGGCTAACTTTAAAAATAATGGAAATCTCAGCAAGATTTTACTTGTGTGTGATACTAATTAAACTGTTTCATCAGTTTTGCATACTGTTGGACAATCTTTTCTTTTCCTTTCAATGAGAACAAACATGGATCTCTTGCAGACAGCTAGCCAGGTAGCTCATTTTCGAAATTTCCAGGCATAGGCTAGTGAGTTTCTGCTGAAACATCTCAGTTGATAATATTGTCAGTGTCTTCTTTTTTACCTTCCCCCTCATTGTTTTCTGGGAAGCCCTGACTTCTTTTAGGATCACTGGCTCTTTCATAATTGTATTCAACTTTTCTGCATTAAGCAGTGAATGTCAATACCATGGTCCATAAATCTCTGTTTTGATATTTATTCTCTCCATGTAGTTTGATGTAATATACTAATATCCTTTTCTATTTTCTTCCTCTAATTCTACTGCCAAATTATTTTCTTATAGTTGAACTTCTTGGATTATTTTCTCAGCATGCACATAGAATAGATACAGTGAAAGGATAGTACCATGACACACATTTTTCCTGATTTTAAACCATGGAGTATCCCTTTCTTCTATTAAAGTAAGGTTTCTTGGTCTATGTACAGATTTGAAATAAGTAAATTAAGAGTTCTGGGAATCCTGTTGTTCTCAATGTTCTCTGTAATTTATTATAATCCATGAAAATGCTTTTTCATAGAAAATAAATCTTAAGTAAACATTTTTCTGGAACTCTCTGCTTTTACCTAAAGTTCATCTGACATCAACAATGATACTTCTTGTGCTACAGCCTCTTTTGAACCAGCTTGAATTTCTGGCAACTTTACTTATTTAAAGTGAAGACTTGAAACACTTGATGACTATGAAATACTTTTGACTATGTTGAGGAAATTTCTTCCTAATCCAATTTTGCTGAGTGCCTTTATCAGGAAGAGGTGCTGGATTCTGTCAAATGCATTTTTGGCTTTAATTGCTAAGATCATATGGTTCTTGTTATTTGCTTTATTAATATGGTGAATTTCATTGATAATTTTTCTTATGTTGAACCATCCTTGCATACCTGTTATGAATCTTACTTGGTCATGGTGAATTCTTTTTTTTATGTGCTTTTGGATTCTATTGGCTAGAATTTTGTTAAGGATTTTTGTGCCTTTGTTCATGAGAGATAATGCTCTGTAGTTTAAATTTTTTTATAATATATTTGCTTGGCTTTGTTATTAGGGTTATGCTTGCTTCATAGAATGACTCTGGGACTATTCCTTCTTTCCTAGTTTTTTTGAAATAATTTGAGTACAATTGGTGATAGATCTTCTCTGAATATTTGGTAGAATTTAGCTGTGAAGACATCTGGTCCAGGACTTTTGTTATGAGGAACTCATTTTGTGACCTGTTCAATTTTTTCTTCTGTGATGGGTCTATTTAAGTGTTCTTCTTCTATCCATGCCAGTCTGCTTAGGGTATGAGTATAAGAAATTTGTCCATTTCCTCTAGGTTTTTGAAATTATCAGAATGTATCTTTTCCTAATATTCCCATATTATCAATAATTTGATCTGGTTTTATTGTGATGTCATCTCTTATCATTTCTTAATCAAGTTGTCTGTGTCATTTTTTGTTTGTCAATTATTTGTTATTTTTTTAAAATTTAGAAAAAAAAACAGCTCCTGATCTTGTTGATGATTTCAATTTTTTTTCTGCTTGTTCTTGTAATTTTTTTTCTTCAAAAAGCTGTAGGATTAAAGTGTTCTTTTTGATGAAGGTGTTTGATAGATCATTTATTTTTTCTTTTTTTTTTTTTAATGTGTGTTCCTATTTCTATGCCCCTTTGAGTACTGACTTAGCTGCATCCCAGAAGTTTTAGTATGTTGTATTTTCATTCTTTATTTCTTTTATAACCCAATGATGTTCTAGTAGAGTTATTTGGCTTCTACATGGGTAATTTTGTAAGATTCACCCTCCTGTGGTTAATTTCTAGTTTTATGGCATTATGGTCTGAGAAGATAATTTCTATTAATTGATTACTTTTTAATTTGTTGTGGCTTGCTTTATGTCATAATTTATGATCTATTCTGGAGTATATACAATGTGTACTTGAGAAAAAGGTGAATTGAGTTTTACTTGGGTGTAACACTCTATACACATCCACAAGGTCAAGTTGGCTGATTGTGTTGTTTAGATCTTTTGCATCTTTGTTAAGTTTCTTTTGCGTTGACTTATTCTTTAGTGATAGTGGTATGTTAAAGTATTCTACTACTATTGTGATGCTATATCTTTCTTTCTTCAATTGTTATCCATTGTTTTATTTATTTTTCAGGTCTATCATTTGATGCATAAATGTTGACCAAGGTTATGTTTTCTTGATCTATTGTGCCTTTAATCAGTATGTAATGCCATTACTTATCTTCTATGGTGGTTTTCATTCTGCAGTCTACTTTATCAGAGATTAGTATTGCCACTCTGCTTTTATGAATTTACCATTTGCTTGGTATACTTTTTTTCAGCCTTTGATTTTGAGTCTGTATTTCTCTTTATTTTTTTACGTCTCTTTGATTGTATAATCAATATGGCAACCTACTGATGGGCTTTGTTTTTTTATCAATTCTGCTACTATTTTTCTCTTAATTAGTACATTTAGTCCAATCACATTAAGTGTGACTACTGTCAGGCCAGGTTTTACTGCTGCTGTATTGCTATGTTTATTTTTCTTTTGTTTCTGTTACTATGATCCATTCACTTTCCTTTGGCATATCTGTGAATAACACTGCACTTATTTTTTTTTTTTTTGTAGTTTTGTTCTTGTTTTTACAAATTCCTTACGTTCCTTCTTTTCTGCAAAGAATCTATTTTATCCACTATAGCTGATGGAGAGCTTTGCTGCATATATGATCCTTGGCTGGTAATTGTTTTCTCTAAACTTTCTGTATATGCCATACAGTCTTCTAGCTCACATGGTTTCTGCTGAGAAATCAGAACTTAGTCTAATTGTTTTCTCGTTATAGATGGCTCTTTGTTTTTCTCACTCAGCTTTTAGTATCCTATTCTTATTATTTTATTTTAGAATTTGACTACTATATGTCTTGATGTTTTTCTTTTTTGGGTCTAGCCAATTTGGCTTTCACTATACTTCTTAGCTGTGGATATCCCTGTTCTTCAAAATACCTGGGAAGTTTTCTTCTAGTATTTCTTCAACAATTTTCTCAGTGACTTCCCCGTACCTCCCATGTTCTGGAATTTTAATCATACATATGTTCCTTTTGATGTCATCCCACATGATTCTAATGTTTTCTTCATTGTTTTTACATTTCATCTCTGATTTTTCTTGTTTTATGTTTCTAGGAGGCTCTTGTCTTCAAGTTCACTTTGTTTCATCTCTTCACTTCTACTTATTGTTGTTGTTGTTCCATTCGTGGATTAGACACTTCTGCCATTTTGGTCTTAATAATCTGAATTGCATTTTCATGCTTTTCTATTATTTCCAGTGCTGTGTTGTCTGTACCCTCTCTTTTGTTGTGATATTTTTTAGATTTCTTGTATCTCTTTATCTATTCTATTAATTCTTTTTTTCCATGTTTTGCAATTTCTGTCATAAATTTTCATGTTGTTCCCCATCGATGTATTTCTTCTGGATCACTGGCTCTGGGCGATTTGTTTTCATAATGGTCCCCATTGTTTCTTTCATTGTTTATGTCTTCTATAGCTGTTTAGATAAGTTTTAATCAGCATATTTCTTCTGGTTTTCTCTACCTGGGGTCTTCATTGGGTCTGCTTTTTTAGGAGAAGGGTTGTTTTGCTTGTTTTTTCCATGATGACTTGGGTAGATTGCTTCTTTCTTGACTTTATGTGAGTCTTTTCTTTGTAGATGTTATGCTTTTATAATTAGATAACGTCCCAGGGTAAGGCAATGTTTTATGAAGGAAATATATATTGTTGCTCCCTTCTTTTCTTCCTGAATTGGGATGACTGTTGCCCTCCAGAAACCTTTGCTCCACCTGACCTCTTCTGCTTAAGAAATCCTATGTGATGTAGTTAGATAGCACTAGTCAAGGGCAAAGTATCTCTCTACCCTATGAGATGGTTCAGCTGTAGGTTCTTGACTTTATTCTTGTACTAGTCACAGGTGCTGTCTTGACAGGATTTTGCATATTGGTGATTACTCTCTCACTTGGGAAAGGAAACAAGCCAATATATTGGGCTGGAGGCGGATGGAAGGCAGTGGTGAATATTCTCCCAACCAAGGGAGAGGGTTGATCTATCTCTGCAGGACCCTGGCCATCCCAGGAGTTGACGGGGATAGGAGGGGGCGGGTGCATATAAATCACTCTCTTACCTGTGGGGGGAAAAGGGTTCTTAGTTTCTTTCTTGTCTTAATGTTATACTGGTTTACATACAAAGTTCATGAAATTTGTATGTGTTGTTTTTCCACACCAGATTTCCCCACTTTCCTTTCCTAGCACTCCCTCTACCCATTGAATTTAGTGATCCTGTGATTAAACTCCTCCTTCCCTCCTTGGATCCTTCTACTCATTCTACAATAATGGGTGTATACAGTATTTGTCCTTATGAGATTGAATTAGTTCACTTAGCAAAATGCTCTCCAGTCCCTTCTATGTTAGCATTTGGGCTTTTTCCATGTTCTTGATATGGGTAATAATGCTGCTATGAACGTTGTTGTACAAATATCTGTTTGTGTCTTTCTTCTCATTTCTTAGAATATATTCCAAGCAGTAGAATAGCTGGGTCATATGGAATTTCTATGTTTAGCTTTTTTGAGGAAATGCCAGCATCCTTCCAGAGTGGTTGTACCATTTTACAGTTCCACCAACAATGTTTAAGAGTTTCTATCTCACCACATCCTCTCCAACATTTATTACTTGCTGCCCTGCTAAACTTTGCCACTACTACTGAGGTAAGATGGTATCTCATTGTGGTTTTGATTTGCATCTCTCTTATTGCCAGTGATTTAGAGCATTTCTTTGTGTGTCTATTGGCCATCCGAATGTCCTTCTCTGTGAAAAGTCTTTGAGTGTCTTTAGACCATTTTGTAATTGGGTTATCAGTATTCTTCTTCTGGAGGCCCTGTAGGATTCTGTAAACTTTCATCATGAGACCCTTGTCTGAGATAGCATTGCCAAATATTTGTTCCAAGTCAATAAGCTTTCTTTTTAGATTTTTAAATTTTCTTAAATATAAATGATACTAGAATTCTAATCACATAGAGTGACAGAGCACAATTATTTTTCTGCTCTTAAAATTTTATTCCTAATGTAAAAATGGGATGTCTAGAGTATCATCTGAAAGATTGATTCAGTCAATAAAATAAATTGGGTATAGTATATGTACTAGTCATTCTTGGATGCAGTGAGACGTAAAAGGATGCAAACTATATCCATCTTCCTCAAGGAAGTCATTATATAGTTTGGGGGCAAGGTGTAAAGGAGGTAAGTAAGTAAATGATAACTGTATTGTGTGTATTTTGATGTGTATTTTGAACAAAGGATCATGAGAAAATGGGGGAGGGAGTGACTAATTTTTACCATAATCAGTTGAAATATCTTCACAGGAATAGAAGTTTGAGCTTTGGAATAAGTGTTCCTGAAGGAAGGGGAGAAGCTTTAAAGAATGCATGAGAGAAGAAAAGGGATTATTCACTTTTTGGAGGTTATAATTCAGCCTGGGTCAAACAGAGATACAATATAGCACACAGCTTCTGTGTGCGCATGTATATGCATGCATTCCTGTTGTACTAACTCTAGAGAAGGGATAAAGAGAAAGTTGTAATCATGTCATGCTGCCTGTGATAACTGCTGGCAGCTGAAAGGTAGAGTTAAATGAGATCTAAGCTCATCGTTAGAAGTGGGTTTTGGATTGGGCACTGCTGTTACATGTCTCTAATCATAAAAGCAATTTATTTGTCTCATATTGGAATGTGATGCTGTCAGTAGTGTTATTTCCTTCATTGAACTTAAGATTGACTTTATACTGCTCAGTTACAAGCACCATAAACTCTCTTGTGACCTTGTGCTCTAGTCACATCCCAAACTGTTTGGCTGCAGTCTGAATGTTATTGACAATACATAATGCATTGCTAAGTCACTAAAAATATGCCACAAGGCTCCAAAGAAGTGTATTACATTGCTCAATAGATGACCTTTCATTGCTCAGATTCCATTAGAAGACTTCAGCAGCTGTACTCTTTTCTTATGCCCAGAGGGAAAGTGGTTCTGAGAATACATGGAGAATCATATAGGTCTTTATGAGAAAGCAAATGCATAAGAAGAGTTTCTTCTGTGGACCCTCAATGATATACAAAGATGCTATACCATACGTGATGCTGACCTGCTCATTCAGTCAGTCATTTATTTTTTTTTTTCAATTTCTCTTAAATGTTCACTAGACACTTTGCTTAGCACTAAGGGATAAAACCCAAATAAACGACAATGTCTACCCTAAGAGAAAAGAAATATACCCTAAGAGAAAAGATACAAACCTCAAAAGAAAAATAATACATGATACAGTGAGATATAAAGAAACTGCACAAAATGTTCCTGTGGAATAGAAGTGAGAGAAGTGTTTTTGTTGTTAGAGGTCATCAAGTCAGTTCTGACTCACAGCATTTCCATGTAAAACAGAGCAAAACAATTCTCACTGCTGTGCCATTCTAAAAAATCGCTAAATTTGAGTGCACTGTTGCATCTACTGTGTCAATCTTTATTGCTGAGAGTCTGCTTACTTTTCAGAGACTCTCCACTTTATCAAGCATCCCCTACCTGATAATGAGCCAGTATATATGGGATAAACCTCGGTATCCTTCCTATACTTCTTTCAAGACATATTTGTTAATCCTTCTGAGTGTAAAATATTAAATATTTTAGCCAAAATCATATATTAAAAACACCAACTATGCTTTAATCCATTATCAAACTAAACACAAAATTCTGAGGAAAGCTTACTCTTAATGGATGGAGCTACAACAAAAGGAAAATTAAAAGAGAAATTGAGTTCAAGAGTGGAATCAAAAGGGGGAAGAGACTCAGTTTAGTAAAGAGGTGTGAGATTTACAAGTATATACTATGATTCTTGACTTCCAGTAATTTCCATCTTAGAGAGTCTCTTTTGTAATTGGTAGCTTGAGTACAAATTTTTCAATATAGTTTATTCTATAAAAATAACCATGGAATTTCTCTCTTATAACCTAGTAAAAACATAAGTGAAAGAAAACCTGGGTTAAAGAGGTTTGTTTATGGGGAAAAAAGGAGCTTACCAGCTCATCTAAGGGTTAAAAAAAAACCCCATAGTTTTTAAAAACTTCAGATGTGATTTTGGGCTAGGTTCCCTTAGAAGTAGACCTAAAAGAAATGAGTGCTACTTGGCACACAGTTTTCTGGAAGTATCAGTCATGGAATGAGGCACAATATAGGCAAAAGGAGATGGTCATATAGGATACATTACCAAAGATGTTACCATTGTGGAGAATCTCGACCTGTAAACACACCTGGGAAAACAGCGTAGACTAGACTAGTTTTAGAAGTTACACTATCTAAAAGATGAAGAATCTGAGATCTTTATTCCCAATCCCTACCTGCCATTAGTTGAGAGATGCCATTGGTTGAGAGATACTTCTTGATATATT
This sequence comes from Elephantulus edwardii, assembly GCF_000299155.1. NCBI lineage: Eukaryota > Metazoa > Chordata > Mammalia > Macroscelidea > Macroscelididae > Elephantulus > Elephantulus edwardii. The sequence goes on along the minus strand of NW_006399797.1, from coordinate 4,333,494 downwards.
AGCTCTCTGGCAGTTTTGCCTGCCACAGTGCAGGCTGACCATGCTTTTATGGGCAGAGAGAGAGAGCTCCTGGAAGAATTAGAGTTACATGCTCCTTGGAAGCTATAAATAGGAACGTTAGATGCAAAAGGGAGATGAGATGAGCAGCACTGACAGTCTCAGGTCTGGTCCACGATTACTCTGCTTTTCTTTCTTTCATTGCCATCTCAAAGTTGATCTGACTCGGAGATGAAAATTTCCAGAGGGTTTCTGGAGACTGTAAGTTGCATGGGAAGAGACTGCCCACATTTCTCTCAGGGGCTGGTGGTGAATTCAGACCACCAGAGAGGCACCGCCTTGGGATTAGATGTGCAATTCCCTACGGACTATGCCCTCAGAGCTCAAATCCTCTCTTTTACTAAGTTAACATGTGCTCTGTTTTGTCACTGAATCTTCAAATTGGCAACTGCCTACTATTCCTGAAAAAAAAAGTGTCAGGAGGTTAGTGAGACTAGTCAAAGTTACTTCATTAGAAATATATTACAAGGTGCTCACAGGTTATTTCATGGAACATTGGAGTAATTATTTGACTGCTAAATGAAAGATGAATGTGTCAAACCCATCAGCCACCCACCAGGAGAAAAGATCTTGTAATCTATTCCTGAATAGGTTAAAATTTAAAAAACCCCTATAGGGTATTTCAGTCTATTATATAGAGGCATTATAAATGAGAATTGCTAGGATAACACACAACAACAACAATGACTGTCTCCAAATTAAAAATGTCTGTCAAACAAGGAATCAAGGAGTCTTTTTTTTATAGTGGTAAGAAGTAGGGAAGATGAGGTAAAAAGTGTAAAATCTTGTTATCTATTTTGTGGAAGATACAGTCTGAAATACTTCCAGAACACTTCCCCAAAAGACATCACTGATAATTCAAGTCCCTTAATTTCTATAGCTAAATCTATCTTTTCCTTTACATATGTCCTATTGTAAGGGAATAGGCTTTCCTTTCACTTATGAAGTCACTTAGTGAGTTCTGGTAGACAAGTCGTAAGAAGTGCTGCAATACCAAAGGCACAAGATTTGAATTCACCAAATATCCTCTGGGGAAAGGATAAACAATCACTTTTTGTGCAATTTGCTGTCTCTGAAAACCACACTAAAGTGTCAGCTATGAGTCAGTTCTGACTTCAAGACACACACAACAACAACAACAGAGTGGTCTTGAAGATCCAGGGCCCTCATACGAAGCCACGCTGTTCTCTAAGCTGAAAAAGCCTCTGCTTTCCTCCTGGAATTTTGGAGCATTAAGACTGGCCTTATTTCTGGCTAGAGCTGTTGTTGTTGTTATGTGCCATCAAGTCACTTGTGACGCATAACAGCCCTATATACAACAGCTCTGAACCCTACTTTATCCTGAACCAACCTCATTCTTTCTGAAACACCTATGACCTTTATCCTAGACACTGAATTAATCCATCTCATCCAGGGTCTTCCTTTCTTGCTCTGTCTGTGCACCTTTCCAAGCATACTGGTCCCTCCTTGCAACATACCCTCATTATGTCATTTGAAGCTTCAAAATCTTGCCTTCAAGGACCAGCCTGATTTCACCCTCACCAGGGTAAGCCTGTTTATCCGTCTAGCAGTCTATAGTATATTCAATACTCTTCCATCATCACAACTCAAAGACATCAGTTCTTCTATCATCCCTAGTCATTGTCCAGCCCTCTGATGCATAATAATAGTGAAAACCATGGCCTGAATCAGGTGCACCTTAGTCTCTAGGCTGATATAATTGTTTTTAAGTACTCTTAAGAGATCCCTGACAGCCTGGGGCTATACTGCAATAAATAACCTCTCACCATCTTAAGCAACATCTTGATAGATGGTGAAATTATTGAAATTATCAATAATTTTATTTTATTTGGATCTAAAAAACAATGTTCTTTGTGCTAGCAATCAAGAAATCAAAAGACATACCACACTGGGGGGGAAATTGTAGATCCCTACAAAGTGTTAGTGAATAAGGATGCCAGTTAGAAGGCTAAAGTACACTTGATCTAAGCTTTGATTGTTTCTGTTAGCTGCTATGCATCTGAAAGTTATACAATGACTAAGGATGATAGAAGAAGAATTGATGCCTTTGAGTTGTGGTGTTGGAGAAGAGTCCTGAATATCCCATCGACTGCCAAAGGAGCAAACAAATCTGTCTTGGAGAAAGTTCAACCAGGGTGCTCCTTGGAAGTAAGGGTGGAAAAGCTTCTTCTCACATGTTTTGGTATTGTTAGGAGGGACCTGTCCTTGCAGAAGAACATCATGCTTGGAAAGGCAGGGTGGTCAACATAGGAGAGAAAGACCCTCAACAAAATGGTTTACCACGATGACAGAAATAATGGGCTCATGTATCTTGGAGATGGTTCAGATACCAGAACATTGGTCCAGGTCTGTAGCTGTTGTTCATAGGATCACTACGAGTTATAGTTGTTTGGATGGCACATAACAACAAACCTGCTATATTGTCCTCATGGAATTGCCAGCTTCCACCTTTGGTCATATTAACCTAGGGACAATTTCAAGTTACTAGTTCATACCTATCATCCTGGTAGCAAGGAGCTGCATTGCAATCTCAAAGGCACAGGGTTCAAGGTCACCAGCTGCTCCTGTGTGATTAACTGCCACTGAAAACCCACAGAAGGCTTCTGAAAACCCTCCAGAGGGTCAGCGATGGGTACGTTCTGACTGTACGGTACACAACAACAGTCAATACCTAGACAATTAGTGAATCAGCCAAGAAACGCTCAGGAGAGGTCTCTGTCGGTGGTAAACCCAAGGATCAACAACCTCCATGTAGAGAGGTTTGACCCACGCAGATGGGGAATCAGTGAATTCCAGGAGGGGATGTCTGGCAATGCACATCTACTGGGGGAATCTAGGGTTTGTGTGGGCTCCTGTGTAAGCAGAGGGATGTTCCAAAAATGACACAATACATACACCAATTGTGAGAAACTATGCACCTTTATAAGTGTGAGAGATGCTAGGAGAGCAGTAACAGCAGTAGAATTACAACTACTGTGGTTAGTTCATCTGGCCACCAATATTTACCTAGGAGAGCACATCTATAAAAATGGTGAAATGAACTACAGTCATAAAGGGAGAGCAGCAACAGCCCATGTGCTCATGACTAGCTATGTTCTCACTGGTCATCTCCATGAACAGGGTAAATAGCTAAGTGAGCAGAAATGAGTGTGGAAGACGCAGTGGCTCAGAGAAGAAGAACAAGTGCAAACTAGTGGGGAGCAAGAATGAGGAGGTCAAACCACTCATCCTTTCGCTGCCATTGTTCTCACCCTTCTGTGAGCTGGAGCTCTGACTGGGGCCCAGCTTCATTGCCTTAGATCTGCCCTCTTGACCAGGTCATGTGAGTAGTAAAAGAGAACAGGGGAGACAGAGGAAGTATCGAGAGGTAGTGACCTGACTGGACAAACTTCAATGCCTTTATGGAGTGCAGGGAAACTACCTGCTCATCTATTTATTTACTTCCACCTCTCTACTATGCTTTTGCTCAGAGAGTAACACCTAGTAGGTGCCTGTGGTCAAAGTCAGGAAAAAAAAGTTTAAATCCCATTATGATGGGGTCAGACAGTGAATACTTTGCTGCAGAAATGACAGTAGGATCTTACACTTGTCACCATCCTTCAGCAATGCCCACACTCAGCTTCCAGTTGAGATCAACTGACCTAGGCAAAGCTGAGAGAGCTAAATGAAAGGGAGTACAAGCCAAAGGAAGAGCGAAGGAGAACTGGAAACCCTGCTAGGTGGCAGTGCAGTGATGCCCCTGAAAGTAATCTGAGAACAGGAATCTGGGGTGATGGACAACCTTGAAAGAAGCTGAAGCTAGAGCAGTAAGCACAAGTGGCGGACTAGCTTTAGTCAATCATGATGCATCCTTATCTTTGGAAGCACTGAGTAACTTCAAGGCTTGTAAATTGATATTCTAGGGTGAATTACCTGTGAGGCTATTCCAATTGCAGGTGAAAGAAGTCTCCAGTATAACATCCTTACTATGAGTTCTTAGTAGACACCTTGGCACATATCATGATGTGTTAAGCCTGAATGATGCATCATTTAGCATTTCTCTAACCCCATATACTCTGGACCAGTTTATCTTCATTTGGTAGGAGTAACAGTGAAGGGCTGTTTTACACAGCCACATCATCTCCTGGAGACCTAACTGTTGCAGACCAAGGATAAAGTATATTAATAAGTCTTAATAATGAGACAGAACAAGAATGTAGCTGAAAACAGGTAAAGCAGGAGTGTAAAAGTTCTGGAACCACTGAAGGGAACTGAAGCGCTAGTCCTCAGCTTCCCTGTGTCTTTATTGAAAATGGCCAGGGAGCAAATCACCTAGAGAATTCAATGCAAATGAAGCTAAGCTCTTTGTATTGAAAACCTGCTTGACTCACGAGGGAGGGGTTAGCAAATACAATGCAAGAATCCTATACATGCTTAAGGGTTGCCATCCTACTACTACACCTGTAAACATTTAAGGATTGCCTTAGTGCTTCAGGGTGACTTCCCGCTTGTATCAGCCTCCCTCATAACCTGAAGTAGCATTCAGTTTATTACAAATATTTAGTGTAAAATTTGGCTTCCATACCTGACTGTTGTCTATCTCCTCTGTTATCCATTGGCTTCATTGCACTGATAACATAATGTTAAGTACTAAAGTTGTTTCTGTGTTGCAGAATTGTACGATTATAATTATTCACTTACACGGAAGAGGATCAGCTGTGAATTCCTTAAATTGCAGGGGATGGGAATGTTAGTTAAATACCTATGGATCATGTAACTGAGGATCATATACCAGAGTCGGGAGCCCAAGTGGTCTTCTAATCCTGATATAATGATCCTACTAGCTCCGGATGTGTATCTGGTTGTTGTTAGAGCAAAGCAGCAAAGCCTTTAGAACAACCCAGGGCCTGGTGTCAGGAAGTAGAATTATCTCTTGGTGCTTAATGTTCTAGTTACCTTTCTAGAGTGGATTGATTATTTTGCTCTTCTGAAGGCAAAAACACTGGCAGACTTAACCTGAGAAGCTGCCATCTTGCTGCAGAGTAATTCAACAGTCATGCTTGACCTGTATTGACTGCAGTATATTGGGATTGAAAGGGGGTCTCCTTTTCTGCCAAACAGAAAAACAGCTAACTTTACTCACGACCCATCTGATGACTTTCCTGAGACAGTACAAATAGTAAACTAGCCAGGGTAATGCCTAAGAGAGGCACTGCTCTTACCACCCAAATAGAAGTCTCAAGTGTGATCTTAATAGTTTTACCTTTCTTAGAACCTCCTGAACTTCTGTACAACCGATTATAGGTGTATCATACTCTGCATTTTTTTCTCCCGGTTTTCAACAGTTTCCGAGAATGAGCTCATGTCTCCTCACCCTAATACATTACAAAATCAGCTACTGGTTCTGTGGACAACATCCCTTCTCAAGTGCTAAAGATCTGCCTTAGAATGTGGAGTCATTGGCCAGAACTGATTGAGCAGTTCTAGGAGACATATGGTGGCCTCTGTGTCTGAGTACAGGATGGCAGGAATTGATACCTTTGAGTTGTGGTACAAGAGAAGAGCATATTGAATATACCATAGATGCTAGGAGAACAAACAGGTTTGTCCTAAAGAGGTTAAAAGCAGGCTGCTCCTTGGAGGCAAGGACTCTGAAGCTCCATCTGACATAGTCTTGGCATGTTTCAAGGAGAAAAAAAATCCTTGGAGAGGGATAGCATGCTTGGAAGAGTGGAGGGACAGTGCAAGAGAAGAAAACCATCGATGAGATGGATTATCTCAGTGATTGTAAAAAAGGGGATAGGTGTGTCAGAGACAATGTGATATAACAGCGATTGGCTCAAGATAGAGCAGGATTCAGAACTGTTGTATATAGGGCTGCTATGAGTCACAAGCAACTCAATGACATATAATAACAACAACAACAGATACACACACATGTGTATATGCATGTACGTGTCTCAAAACTAGTTTTGCTTTGTTTGAAATGAGAATGTATAGACCGTTTTACATAAATAAAATATTTCATCAGAAATGATAATGGAAGATACTTAGCAAAATCAACAAAAACCCACTACAACTTTGCTTAATAATCCTTTAATATTTATGGACACCAGCTTTAGTGATGCAGTAATTTCAGCATGGCTGCTAATCAAAAGATCAGAGATTTGACCCTAACAGTTATTCCAGAAGAGAAATAATCCAAAGATTAATATACCTAGAAACACCATGAGGAAATTCTATTCTTTGTAGCATTACCAGGGACTGGAAGCAACTCTCCCTATAGCAGTGAGCATTTATTCTGATAAGGATACCCCTAAGTAAAGTTATCAGTCTGATTCTTACATCTTGTTGATAAACAACATTTTTGTTCTATAATACTTTTTTAGCTTCTGTATTGCAACCAATTATGTCACTTATTTTAGCATAGAACTTTTTTTTTTACCAGTAAAAATGTTTTCTATTACCATTGAATTGTAGCATACCTTCTTTGTAAGGTGATGAGGTGATCAGATGAACTAGTCAAAATAACAATCCCACAGCTTGGAATATTTGGGGAGAATTGAAAGGGAATTAACATTTATCAAGCACCTGCTCTTTCTCAGGCTTTATGCCAGGAACTTTTCATATATCACATCTTTAATCTTCAGAACTCACATATGAGTAGGATGTGATGACAGTCATTTGCAGATGAGAAAACAGACATTCATGAGGACTGAGTAATCTTCCAAAACTCCTTCAACTAGTGCAATGCAGAGTTGGGAGTCTGATTTCAACTCTGCAGATTTCACTAGACAAGTTGTAACATGGAGCTTAGCAGTGGTCTGACATGGGTCATAAACAACAAATATACTAGATATGTGGATAACATTTCTTTTGAGTGTCTTTAGGGGAAACTGTAAGGTGATCACATTCATAGAAATGATCTTGAAAGCTTCTAAAGTAAGGAGAAGCACTTTTTAAGTTATTTCCTTTTTAGCTAGCTTTAAGAATGTGTACGTAGTGCCCTCTAGTCCTACGTTAGGAAAAGCTCAGTGTTTCCTTATAAAAAGAGAAGTTAAAAACTTTTTCTCCCATAAAACTCTGTCAATAAAGAAATTCTTTCCTTCCCCAAATAAACTCTTAGCACGTGCACACATTCATGCACCTTGAAGCATGTAATACTTCTTCTCTGATAACAACACCTGAATCATTATTTGCATCACTGACCTCCATGCCACTTTGAAAGATAATGTGGAAGGATATCAGCATATTTGAACAGTTGTGCTGCATCTCATATTTTTCAGGGCACACTTGGTGAAAAAATTATTAGCTCTCATAGTTGAGTGCCCTTTGAGTTGTTTACTTATTTACTATTTTAAAGTATTTATTATTTTCTCACTTTTATCATTTTTGAACAAGAAAATGCACTGAGCTGCAGTTTATCAGAAAAACTGATTCTCAGACTGGTTCTATACAACTGGTGATAGTAAGTAATTGGTGATGACAAACTCACCAGAAAAATAATGAAAGTATTGAGCATTTATTAAGTAACCATAATGTGTTTTAGAAGCTAGGATGACAAGTCTTCATCTTAAATACTGTGAGAATATTGTTAGCAGGGGCCATTCCTCAGAGAAAGATGGCAGGATTAGGAGATTCATCAGCAATCTGTGATATGAAGATACAATTATCTGCAAGCAATAGTATGCTATATGTACAGTTCAGGTTGTTGAAGGCCCTTCTTCCAATTCTGACTCCAAATTCTTGTTTAGTCCAGCTTCTTGTATGACTTGATCAGCAGACAATTGAAGTAGATATAATGAAAGGAGATTATACATCTCTGACATATATTTCCTCAATTTAAAACCGTGTAGTTTCTCATGTTGAATGCCTGCTTCTTGGTCTATTTACCTTTCCTACGAACAAAATTAAGTGTTCTGCAATTCTCATTCTTCAATATGTTTGTTGTTGTTAGGTGCTGTCAAATAGAGTATGGCTCATAGCAACCTTATAAACAGTGAATCTGAATCCCATCATATCTTGTGCTATCTTGAGTTTCTGACATACAACAGCCCATTGCAGCAGTCACAGTGTCAGTCCACCTGGTCAAAGGTCTTCCTTTCCTTCACTGACTCCACCCTTCTAAGCATCACGTCCGTCTTCAAAGAATAACTCCTCCTAGCAACATGCCTGAAGTAGGTGAGGTGAAGCCACTTCATCTTTACCTTCAATAAAGTTTTTTCACTATGTTATTCACATTTTATTAAGATCAATATAGTTAAATGCCTTTATATAGTCAATAAAGCACAAGTAAACATCATTCTAGTATCTTCTGCTCTTGACCAAGATCCATCTATAAAATTATGATAATAAAAGAAAAGATTAAAGTTGTCAGTAAAATTACTTTTAAAATCCACAATCTAAATACATGGAAGCAGTAGCCAAGAAATATTAATTTGCAAGGAAAATATTGCAAGTAGCAAATCTACTGCCAAGAGTCTCTTAAAGTGTTAAAGAAAAAGTTTGCCACTTTAAAGATCACAATTGCTTGACCCAGGCCATGGTATTTTAATTGCCTCATGTGTGTGAGAATTTAGACAAGGAAGAAGGACAACCGAAGAAGAGTCAGTGCCTTGGAATTGTGATATTAACAAAACTCTTGAGTGTACCACAGACTGCCAAGAGAACAAAGAACGAAAGATGTGCTGAAAGCAGCATAGTCAGTCTTTAAAGGAGAGGATGGTAGAGACTATCACCCATATGTTGGGCTCGTAATCAGGAGAGGCCTGATGTCTTTGCTCCATCATGCTTGGTAAAGCAGAGGGTCAGTAAAGAAGAAGAAATATTCAACAAGCCATATTTTACACAGTATTGGAAGCCGGAATGGCATCAAATCCCTAAACAATGTGTCTCTGGAAAATCTATGAATGTTGAGAAGTGACAATAGTTATAGAAAGGCTTCAGGTCTTTTGTTCATAGGGTTCATAGTCATGCTGACTCGACAACAATCAACGACAACATCGGCAACAATGCACTTAAGCAAAATAGAGATTCTAAGGATGGCACAGGAATGGGAGAGCCTTCATTCTGTGGCACATAGGGTCAGTATAAGTTAGAGTTGGTTGAACAACACCTAATAGCAACAATAACAACAAATCTTTACACAGAAAATGGCCTCATTGTTCTACTGTGGAGAGGATGATGAATTTGAACTGCCGGCCTTCCAGTTGACAACTATAAGGCATTATACCATCGGGGCTCCTTAGATGATAGGTAGGTAGGTGGGTAGATGGATAGATAGATAGATAGATAGATAGATAGATAGATAGATAAACAGACAGTTATATAGATAGAGGAATTAACTCTAGATTTCTGAAGATTATTAAAAAATGGGTGGAACAGTACATGAACAGTGAACTGACAAAAATTCAAGCTGGATTCAAAAGGGGCCACGGTGCAAGGGATATTATTATTGTTGTCTGATAAATTTTGGCTAAACACAGAGAATATCAGAAAGATGTTTACTTGTGTTTAATTTATTATGTAAAACATACAGCTAACATTGAGAAGAATGTGAATCCCAGAATACTTAATTGTGCTTATGCAAAACGCATGCCTAGACAAAGAGGTAGTTGTCCAAGCAGAAAAAGGGAACACTGCATAGGTTAAAAAAACAAACCCCCAAACCCAAAAAACAAAAAATGTATGTGTCAGGGTTGTATCTTTTCTTTATACATATTCAGTCTGTATGTTGAGCAAGTTATCTGAAAAGCTGAATTATGTGAGAAAGAATATGGTATCAGGATTAGAGGATGGCTCATCAAGAACCTGCTTTGTGTTGATGGCACCACTTTGCTTGCAGAAAATGAAGAGGACTTTAAGTACTTACTATAGAAAAATCAAAGACTACAGCCTTCAATGTAGACCACATCTCAACGTCAAGAAAACAATCCTCACCATTGGACCAAAAGGCAACATCATGATAGTTGGAAAACAGATTGAAGTGGTCAATGATCCATCTTATCCGAATTCACAGTCAACTTTCATGGAAATAGCATTAAATAAATCAACATAAATGTTGCGTTGGATACATCTATGACAAGGACTTATTTAAAATACTAAAAAGGATGCCATTTAAAGACTAACTTGTGCCTAGCTCAAACCATAGAATTTTCATTTTTCTTTAGGTGCCTGAAAGTTGGACAATGAATAAGGAAAGCCAGAGAAAAATCACTGCCTTTGAATTGTCATGTTGGTGAAGTGTATTGGATACATAACGTATTTCCAAAAGGACAAACAAATCTATACTGAAGAAGTCCAACTGGAGTGCACCTTAGAGGCAAGGATGTTGAAACTTCATCTCACATACTTGGGGCATATATTTAGGGGTACCAGGACTTGGAAAGAGACATCATGCTGGGAAAGGTAGAGGGTCCTTAAAAGATAGGAAGACCCTTCATAAGATGTATTGACACAGTGACAGCCACAGAGGATTTGAGCATGGCAGAGAGTGTAATGGTGGCACAGAATAGGGAAAAGGTCCAGTCCATTATTTATAAGGTCACTTTGAGTCATAGTCAACTCAGTTACACCAAACAGAAGCAACAACAATAAGGATAATTTATCCTTATGTAAGATCTAGTTTTTATAAAGAAGTTTATCTTTTGCTTTTCAAAGAGAGAAAGAAACTGGGGAGAGGGGGGTAAAGAAAAAAGTGCAACAATGAATGAATGAAAATCCAAAATCTCTGTAAATGTTCATTTAAATGAATAAAAAAAAAAAGATCCAGTTTTAATAACAAGCATTGAAGATGGAAATCCAGAATACACAAACTGGTGAAATCTGAGAGTTAAGAAGTAAACTTAGAGTAAATCTCTCTTCTGCTATTTATTAGTCTTAAACAATTTCTTTTCTTTTTCTTAGGAGTGTTTTCTTGTTTTTAAAAGAAGGAAATGAGTTCCAATCTCAGATACTTAAAAACGAGATGCTATAATGTAGGCCTGTACATGGACTTTAGCAAGGAACCAGATAAAGAGGACTCTTAAGTAAATGTTAAGATGCTAATAATCTATGGCTCAAACTTCTCTTTGACTAATCTTGGGCAATAGGCAAGTAAAAACAAAAAGTGAAAAGTGACTGTAGTTCTAGGCACTGGCAGGCCTTTAGGGTAGAGAGGTGAGAGTGGCTGAGGTCAAGAGGAAACTGGGAAAGCATCCAGCATATTCTATGCCTGGACAGAGTTTGGAAGGATTTACTGGAATTAGTTTCCTAAAGAGGAAACACATTCTAAGGCACAAAGCTATGAAATGATATGTCTTCTTCAAAGAATTATGAGTATGGAATATGAGTAGAATAGCAAACAGTTCTTATTTGGTTTTGGTGGAGGGTCAAGATAGGTGGTGGGACTGTAGAAATATATTATAGAGTCTGCATAGTGTAACCTTGTGGCCCAAAATTGCATTTCGTGCTATTGGGAAAGATGAGGACTGTATGAGGACCTTGAGCAATGAGATGACGGTAGCCCAATTATTAGATATGGGTTGGTAAATGAGGTGAGCCTGCAGAAGGTGACATAAAATGCCTTGCTATCCTATCAGCCATAAACCTGTAATGAATTAGAAAATATTTACTGTTGAACCTTAAACTCCTGTATATATTTCACACACTTTCCTTGGTGATGAAAATATACCCATCTGTAGAGCCAATTGCCTCAGCATCCTTATAATCAAGCCTTGATGTGCAGAGCCAGAATCTAGTGAGTGCTTCTCCATCCCTTTAATAAGGAAGGTGTGACCAGGGCTGTCTGCAGAAAGTAGCAGCCTACCTGCTTCAGATATTAGTGAACACTGCTGCATGTAATGGTGGTGTCGGGTTGTACAATGAGTGTTAAGAATGAAGCAGAAGATCTGGAGCAGAGTTGCCACTCCACATTCTTTCTGAATGAAGACTCTTATTTCACTCAAAGACTTTTAGTGATAACTTAAGGGAATCTATAAAAAAATCCAGAAGGGTTCCTTTCTCCTTTGTAAAAAGAGTTAATAGCCAAAATGTCACCACAATGTAGGTTTTACTACAGAAAGAAGACAGGTGGACTTTATTTTAAGCAATAAAAGTGGAAAAAGAGTCTCAATTTTAGCACAGCTGGAATGAACCACATAGGAAGCAATGATTTACAGGAAACTTCTTGAATCAAATCTTCCAAGCTTTTCTTAAAAGAAACCATTCATTAATTCTTTTGTCTTTCTAACTTAAGGCAACATTTAGCTGCTAAACAAAGACAGTAGATATGGCAAAAATATTGGGGTCTTAAAAGCTTTATGAGTCATGAGTGATAGTTTTTGTCCCCTCTCCCATTTTCTGTAGTCCCTCTTTTTCCATTATACCTCTGAAATTATGTCTCAACTCAAAATCAGGACTTTTTGTAACACTTTTACCTCATCTCACTTATTCACATCACATCTTACATAAACCTTAGAAGAAAGTTCCATTTTGCGATTGTCTGCAGGCTTTTAGAATTTAATCTGAAAAGTGCTGATTACTAGTTCTTTGATTTCTCTCTGGGGCCCTAAAAAGACCTAAATATAGAGAGATGTTTGGAGTTACTTTTTTTTTAAACTTTGAAAGTATACTCAAATTTGAAAGTACACTCAAGTTTTAAGGTTGCTGTTGTTATTTGCTATTGATTCACTTGCATTGATTCACTATGAGTTAGTGACCCTATGTACAATAGCTCTGAAGCCTGCTCTATTCTGTGCCATCCTGTCTCTGACACACCTACCCCCATTACTCCAGGCACTCACTGATCAGTCTGTCTCTTTGAGAGTCTTCCTTTCTTGTGCTATCCCTCCACCCTCCGTGGCATGATGTCCTTCTCCAAGGACTGGTCCCTCCTTGTAACATCCTCAAAATAAGTCAAACGAAGCTTCATCCAGAATCCTTAACTCCAAAGAGCAGCCTGGTTTCACCCTCTTCAGGATTAACCTGTTTGTTCTCCTAGAAGTCCATGATATGTACAATACTCTTCTCCAGCACTATAGTTCAGAGACATCAATTCTCCATCTATCATCCCTAGTTGTTGTCCAGTTTTATGAAGCATAGCATGTAAATGTGAAGACTATAGCCTGGATCAGGTACACTGTAGTCTCTAGACTGACATTGTTGCACTTTAGTTCTGTGTAGAGGTCTCTGACAGCAGATTTCCACAGTGCAATTAATCTTTTCATTTCCTGCCTACTGGTACCAAGAGTGTTGATTGTGGAGCCAAGCAAACTGAAGCTGTTAACAATCTCAGTGTCTTCACCATCTATCATGATGTTGCCAATAGGCCCTGTGGTGAGACTCTTTGTTTTCTTGATGTTGAGCTTCAATCTATGTTGAAAGCTGTGGTACTTTATCTTCTGCAGCAAGCACTTCAGGTCCTCTCTAGTTTCAGCAAGCTGGGTTGTGTCATTTGCAAAAAGCAGGAGTATTCCTCTAATCCTGCCACATTCCTCATAAAGCCCAGCCTCTCAGATGACCTGTTCTGCTTATTGATTGAAAAGGTAGTGATTTGTAAATTTGGAATTACTTATCCTAAATTCTAAGAAAACTCTAGTTTATTTTGGCCCCAAATGATTGTGATATTGAGGATATAACTTTCTCATTTCAGCAAGATAATTTTAAGCCAAAGCTATTTTAAATGAAGGGGGTTAAACATATTCATTTTTTTATTTATATACTGTTTTTGATTCATGCAGCATAGTCACATATTCTTCCTTCCATCTCTGTTCTCCTATATGGTGTCTAGCTTCCCCCAAATCATAACTGGAATGAGATTATTATATTGAGTGATCTCTTTTTATGAGGTTTCCTTGTCAGCAGCTTCAGTGCAAGCCAAGCGTGCAGAGTTGTGATTTAGCACCACTCAACATTGAGAGTTTTAATGTATTCACACATCTTGAAGAGGAAGGCGATTCAATGAGTGGAAAATAATCTGCAAATGAGAATGGTCTGTTCACTGGTTAACCACTGCTGGTGTAGAAAGTTGGCTGCAGAGGGAGAAGAACTGAGCTTGTTTAGTGAAATGAGCAGCTTTTGGAATTCAGGTAATATGTCATTGCACTTGCTGTTGCTTTTGAATACGCCACATAGTGCCTGGTCTTGTGTGACATTTGGCTCGTTGTCCTTAATTGTGAACAGAACTGAGCAGAGGTAATTTTAAGTGAGTAGCTAATGAAAAAACAACGGGCTTTCTTGTCAGTAAATTTGAGAAAGCAGAGAAGGTAGTAACAGGAAATGATGAGTTAGGATAGAAAAATGTGTATCCTAACACTTAGTTGGAACTCTGGCCACATAGTGAGTAGGTAACTGTGCAGCCAACCTAAAAGTGGATCGTTCAAATCCACTAGCTGATACTTAGAAAAGGGGTAGCAATATTCTCCTATGCAGTTTGAGCCTCAGAAAGGTCAACTATGAATCAGTTCTGACTTGATGGCAATGAGAATGAAATGAAACATTTAAATATTAAATTTTTGTTTGTTTGTTGTTTACCTGACAACTCAACCACTGTGTTAAGTGAATTATTATCATTTTTAATTCAGGATTGGACATTCAGTTTTGGGTTTATCTCAATGGCGGTGCTATTTTGCAGGACTCAGACTTCAACACCAGTGATGGTTAGCTTTGTGCATTTAGTCTAAGATAACAACCATTGTTTCCAGTGGAAGTTAGACCTCTGTAAGGAATCTGAGTCATTTATTGCAATGTAGTGTGGGTCAGAACTCCAATTCTTTTTCTATATCTTTCATACAATGTCTCTTTGTAGATCATAACCTCAGCTTTTTCACAACTGTCACAACTTTCTCATAACATTTCTCAAAACTTTATCAGAGTCACAGGTGCTAGAGTATGTATATTTCAGGGTCCTTCTCTCAACCCACTGGGTTAGAATCACTGGAGAATGGAGCTTAGGGATCTGCAATGTTGAAAGCACCCTAGTGGGTTTTTTCCATTCACTTAGGCCTCAAACCAGATATAAAAAGAAGGAAAAGTGTGTGGGGATGGGGTGGGGAGGAAAAAGAGTACACATTTGCTCTTATCACTTTGTCATGTACTTTTAGCTAAAGCACATCTTTAAAACTCAGCTGTTATATTATTGTATATGTAAAAGTGTGATTTAAAGAGACAATTAAGTTTTTAAGGTCAAGAAGCCAGGAAATGCCATACGTTAGGTGCAAATCTGTGTTTGTCTAGTTTAGTTTCAAAGCCTGCGCTCTTTCCTTTGTGGCACATGGATCTCTGCAGACTCAAGGATGAGCTATGTCCCTGGCAGTTTCCCGGGCTACCTGCCATCTAGCTGTATGCAATGAAGATAAATAGACACTCAGTTTGGCATTGCCTGCTTTGAAGTCACAGCATTTCTTTTAGGGGCATTGCCAAGTGTCTTTTCGAGTGCTTTCATAGATAGTTCAAACTAAAAACGAACTCAGGATGATTCTACCATAGTGATTCATACATACCGTGCTCTGCCAATCCATCCGTGTGATTGCTTAGTGCCATTACAGCAAATAGCGCAACACTACATTGACCTATTGACTTCCGATGTGTTTCAGTTCATAAGCTTTGATTCTTCAGCTTCAGGTCTCAGGTGACTAAGTCCTGTGATGGCCAGCATTACTCTCAAAGTTCATTCTGGTTTACAGACTCAGACATTGTCTTTTGACAAAATGGTTTATATTTTTACAGTTCACTCACACATCATTTATAGCTGATTAAATGTGACTTTTGAGGTCTGACTTCCATAATATTGGATATAAACATCTTGGTCAGCATAAAATCCTCTTTTATTAAGAAAAATATGGAAACTGGACTTGAATGATACTCTTTTGACTTGTGAGTGTGCTGTGAAACATTGTTGATCTGATTATTTATTAGCAAGAAGATGGAGAAATATTGCTGAGTTGTAAATTGGATCAAGCTTATCAACTAGATAATGTTGCAGGTTTAGAACTGAACTTACCAGCCCTGTCAAATCACTTCTTCCTTTTCTGTGTTCTCTCCTTGATGATAATAACATATCCCTGGCCACTGGAGGAAGAACAGATGGAACACAAAGGACTTAGTAAAAAAAAAAAATAATAAAATAAAAAATAAACAAAGAAAAATACCAAAACTAAGAATTCTAAGAGTTGCTTAAATCCACTCTCTCCAAATTTTCAGTTTTAGATTGTGCCTTCAGACTTTTCTTCTTATAATTTTAACATAGCCTTTTTATTAGCATTACTTTGGCCTTGTCAAAGTCAATCTATTGTATATATTTCTAGAATGCAAGCTTGTCTTTTTGATTCTTGCTTTAATCCTTTTGCGATTTCCACTTACACAGTACTATCCACTCTGCCTCCTGCTACTCCCTTTGTTTTTTGTTTTTACCTGCTTTTATAGTCTCTCTTCTGGTCAGCATGAGCTCTGACCTCATTTCTGCCCTTTTGTCATACTACAGCCATTGTGATGATCTGAAATCTGATCATGTCATCCTTATTTAAAGCATACAAAGGACCTTGAGATAAATGCAAGCTCCTTAGCATGTCCTCCGGGTCTAGTACAGTCGGCCTCCTGTTTCTGTCTCCACCTCATCTCAGGCTTTATACTCTTTGCCCTCTCACAGCCCTGATCCTTGACTTCTCTCACCACATAGTCTTTGCATATGGTGCTGTATTTGTCCAAATTATTTTTTCTTTCTCCGTTCTAATAATCAAGTTAATTATTATTCTTCATTCTTACTAACTTACTGAGAGTTCTGCTCACTGGATGATAAGCACAAGCCAAGAGCAGACTTCTGCTTGGCTATTGAAGCTGCTTAGTGATCTCAGTGGTGGCAGTTTGAGTTCTGTGACAGTAGTCATGTAAGTTCTGGACCACATAAAATATCTTGCTTTTGAGCTATAGTATTGCTTTTGGACTTGGCTAAAACATTGCTACTGAATGCCATCTTTAGATCTGACTATGGGAGTTGTGCCCCCAAATGGTGCTTCGCTGGCAGTTTGATTCCACTAGCAGCTCTAAAGAAACAAACAAGCAAACAAACAAACAAAAACAACACACAAATGGGCAATCTTTTATCATGCAATTTACAGCCTTCACAATCTACTTGAGGGTCAGATATTAGTCTATTTTCACTCAATGGGAACAAATATTTAGATCCAGGAGGTGTTCAAACAAAGTGAGAGATTTTCTTCTTGGAAAAAAGCTAAATATAACCAATATAAACATAGTCAGTATGTTTATGTTAAGGTTAGTGTTAACATAACCTTATATAAACATAAACATAACCTTGTACAAGCATAAATATGTCAAGATGTGATTTAAAATGCTACAGTTATATACTTGTACATATTATTATTATTATTATGCAATATAGTGAACGTATCTGAATATATTGAAATATTTGTGCATTAGTGAATAAACTCAAACACATACATATAAACATACTCTCAGTGTTTCAATAAAATTAAAGATTGTATATGAAGCAGTCATATAAAAAACATGCTATTTCTTCTCCAATTTATCTTCTTCTTTTATCTTCTATTTCTTTTGTGCTGAGTACTGTGACAAATTATTCCTAAACAGTGTCTCGTATAAAACCCCTCTGATTATCTCCGCTTTACAAGTGAGATTGAGCAGACAGAGGGTTAAATTATTTACGAAGTTCAGGCAGCTGTTAAGTGCGAGCCTGAATACAGACTCAAGTAATTTAACTGAGCAGCCATGCCCATAACCACTGGGATCTTGCTCTTCCCAGTGTGGTCCCTGGATCAGCAGTAGTCATGTCACCTGGGACCTCGTCACAACGCAGAATGGCAGTCATATCCTTGACCACCTGAAACGAAACTTGAAATTTAACAAGATTCTGCAGTAATTCATACTCCCTTTAAAGGCTGAGAAGCGCTGCACTATGTTTTATTATCTCCTAAATTTAAAAGGAGATAAACTTTCAATTTTCACTTTCATCTCTGAAGGAGAGCATCATCCAGCTTTTATGGTCACATGTTTGTTTCTTTTCATTCATTGTTATAAAGGGTAAAAAAACCCGAGGTCTATTACATTATCTTTGGACAATCTGAAAGCTCACATCAATTTAAACATCTGATTGCTTATGATCTAATGGGTCTGAATTAACATTTAATATGATAATATAGTACTTCATAAGAGGTAACTAAGATATGTTAGGGAGTTAGAATTTAGGGAAATCAATGACTATAAATTGTTTTTCAATTAGTGTGCTTGATATAAAACAAGATTAAGCTGGAAGAATTTTTATTCTTACCGAAGTAATATTTTACTGGAGGAAAAAAGATTATTTGACACTTTGTTTGGCATATACCAGGTTTCTTGGAGCGTTAGCTTTAAACAGTGACTAGAGGGCATTTCACAGAGAGGAGGTAAGTAGAGAACCAAAAATTATTTCATATGAGAAGAACATGGTAGCATTAGAGTCTCACAGAAAAACCATAATAGTATTTTGTAGCAAGGAAATGACTGGTAATCTGACAGTATGTAGGTAATTGTTAAGAGAATGAATATTATTTTTAAATTGGAGTGCTTTCTAGAGAAAAATTAATGTCAACTTTGTTTATCTCTTTTACAGTCTAAGTTGTGTCATTCAGGGCGCTCATTGTGTGCCATTGAGCAGGAAAGTATCCATAGCTGACCCTCCGATGGGATTTTAGAAGCTGAAAACGGCCTGAAGAGAGTTCCCATCCTTCTCCTGGAGTGGATTTGAACTGTGTGCCTTTAGGATTACAAAACAAGTTCTTTTCCAATAGGCTACCAGCACACTTATGTCTGCACTTTCCCTCCACCCTTCTAAGCATGATGTCCTTCTCCAAGGACTGGTCTCTTTTGGCAAAATGCCCAGAATATATGAGACAGTGCTTCAAAATCCTTGATTCCAAGGAATAACTTGTTTTCACCCTCTCCAGGGTAAATCTGTTTGTTCTCTTGGCCGTCCAAAGTATATTCAATACTTATCACAGCACCTCAAAGACATCAATTCTCTGTCATCTTTAGTCACTGTCCAGCTCTATGATGCATATCAAGTGATTGCAAAGACCACGGCCTGAATCAGGCACACCCTAGCCTCTACACTATCACTGTTGCCCTTTTAGCACTTTAAATAAGTCCCTTACAGAAGATTTTCCTAAGGCAATTTGTCATTTGATTTCTTAACTTCTGGTGCCAAGAATGCTGAGGGTAGAACCAAGAAAGCTAAAATTATTAACAATCTCAATCTTTTCTTTTTCAATCATGGTGCTGCCAGTTGGCTCAGGGGTGACAATCTTTGTTTTCTTGATATTGAAATATAATCCATATTGAAGACTATAGACCTTGACCTTCTCCAGCAAATGTTCCAGGTCCTCTTCAGTTTCAACGAAGAAGGTTGTGTCATCTGCATATCAGTCTCCTGATTAATCTCTTCCATCTATAGATCTAAAAGGTGTGGAGAAAGGACGCATTCCTGATTCACTCCTTTCTTGATTTTGAACCATGCAGTATTTCCTTGCTCTGTCCTGACTACCTCTTCCCGGCCTAAGTCTAGATTTTACATGAGCGCAATCAAGTAATGTTCAGGGATTCCCTCTCTTCTCAATGTTAACTGCAATTTGTTGTGATCCACACAGTCAAAGTCCTTTGCATAGTCAAATAAATACAAGTAGGCACTCCTCTGGTACACTCTGCTTTCAGCCAAGATCCATCTGTTATTGGCAATAATATACCTAGTGTCACCACCTCTTCTAAACCCAGCTTGTATTTCTGGTAGTTCTCTGTTGATTTATTGTTACAGTTGTTGGATAATCTTCAGCTGGATTTTGCTTGTGTGTAATATTAGTGATATTATTTGGTAATTTCCACATTCTGTTGGATCACCTTTTTTTTTCTTTTTTCTCCCTCTCTCTCTCTCTCTTTTTTTTTTTAGAATGGAAATAAACACAGATAACTTCCAGTCAATTGGCCAGGTAGTCGTCTTGGCACAATCTGAGCACTTCATTATCTTCAATTACTTTGTTGCACTACAGATTCAAAGGTGGTGCCTCTGTGGTGGTTTGACTCCATTAACAGCTCTATGGAAGAAAGATGAGTAATTTTCTTCCATGCAATTTACAGCCTCTCACATTCTCACTGGAGAGTCAGCAATTAATCAGCTGAATGAAAATGAGAAATTGCTTTAGTTTATATATGTATGTATGTGTTCTTATGCAATTATCTCATTAATAATGTTAATTTATTTGGATGCCTGCTGGGGGGTCAGCTACAGGTTGGTTCTGACATAATAGTACATAACAACAACAACCTACTTGGTTTAGGGAGCTCTGGTGACTTAGTGGTAAGGAGATATATTCCTAACCCAGTGGCACATGGTTTGAATGCATCAGTTTCTCTGTGGGAGAAAGATGGCCACTGTCCTCCTGTCTGACTAACTGCTTCTGATAATGCACTGGAGGATAAGCTATGGATTGATTATAATTCAATGGTATATAACAACAACATTGCATTTGTTTTAGAGAGCTCTAGTAGCATAGTGGTAAGAAATTGCACTGCCAACCCAAAAACTCATGGTTCAAATCCACCAGGTGCTCTGTAATAAAGATAGTAAATCTTCTCTCATGTGATTTACTGTCTCTGGAAACCCCCGTAAGGGTTAGCTATGAGTTCTAACTTGATAGTACATGATCTAGGAAAGTTGAACAGCATGTTTTAGAAGAAACATTGAGTTTTGGTTTTGCCTTGCACTGTTATGTCCCCTTGGGCTATTTATATAACTATTTTCTACACCTTAAAATGAGGAAAAAATGACTCTCTAGTAAGAATTAAATAAGAACACAAAGTTCTTGACATGATATCTGTTGTATTCTTTTTGTTGTTGTTTTGTTGTATCCTTTAGTATTCTTGTTATTTTTGGGTGCCATTGAATCTATTACAATTCATACTGACCATATGAACAACAGATTGAAGCTGTATTCTGCACTATCCTCTCAATCTCTTGTTGATGATTCTTTCTTTAGTCTTGATACCACATTCTTCATAATTTGTTATTCAGCATATAGATTGAGTAGGTATGGATAAAATATACAACTTCTATGCACTCTGTGGTGTTAGCCTAAAAGTTGACTTTTTTTTTTAGTCACTATTGTTAGCCACCTCTGATATCCAGCTACCTTAACTGCAGACACATGATCTTGCAAATCACTATAGGCTTACACATCATCAATAGCTGTGGAACTAGGATAAGATAAAGAGTGCTTTCCACACTAGGCAGAAAGACTTCAAGTGAGAAAGATCTGTGGCAGCAAGACTTTAGGAGGGCAAGACTTGAGTGAGATTGAAGCAAGACCCTGGTAATGAGACCATGGTGATGGTGGTGAAAAGATTGTGGCATTGCCATGGAGAAACTGTGGCAAGGTGAGACTTGAGGTTTCTTGCATTTTTGCCAGCCACAATTAAAGGTGCTACTATTCTTGCTGGATTCTTGAAGGAGAAACTGTCTTATAACTCCTCTGAGGTAAACTTTGCTGGATGAATTTCACTTCTAAACTGAACCTAGAGCCTGGACTAAGAGAGGAATTGTGCTTTGGAGCATATGCTAAAATCTGGACTTATATTGGATGGTATTCTTTGCCTTTCCCACTCTCTAATTAACATCCCTTATAAACTCCATTCTCAGTACCACAACCACGAGTCCGTGAGTCAGCAAGAATAAAATAATGTCTTGCTGTTCATATGGCTCAAGAGACACCACAGGGTTGGGCTACAGGCTTTTTATTTGCTTTCTGCTCTGGGGTGGTGAGCGCCTATGTTGTTCTTACTGTTTCTGGATTTTCCAGAAAGACACAGATTGCTACTTTTATGTCCCGTTTTCTCCTGTTTGGACACACACATTTTCTGATCTTAAACTATGCAGTGTTCCCCTGTTTTGTGTTACAACTGCTTCTTGGTCTGTATAAAGGTTACTCAAAAGCACTACTAAGTGTTTTGTGATACTCTTTTCAATGTTAATCATAATCTCTTATTATCTACACAGTCTAACGTCTTTGCAAAATCAAGGAAACACAAACATTTTTCCAGCATCCTCTGATTTCAGCCAAGATCCATGTGATATCAGCAATGATATCCTTTGTTCCACAACCTTCTCTGAATCCATCTTGAGTTTCTGTCCCAGTCATTTTTTAGTAATCTTGAGCAATATTTTACTTGCAAATGATATTAATATTGTTTGATACTGTCTTTATTGTATTGAATCATCTTTATTTATTGACTGAGCACAGATATAAATATCTTCTAGTCAGTTGGCCTGTAGTTGTCTTTCATATTTGTTGGCAGATATTGATGAGAATGTCCAGGGTTGTATCTATTTCTTCAACCACCTCAACAGATATTACATCAACTCCTTTGGCTGTATTTTTTGCCAATGCCTTCAGTGCAGCTTGGATTTCTTCCCTCAGTATTATTGGATCTTGATCATATATCGATAAATTCTTTTTTGGTCCAGTAGCTGTGTATTCCTTCTATCTTCTTTTAAGGCTTCCTGTATCATTCAAGATTTTACCCAGAGAATCCTTTAATATTGCAACTTGAAGATATACTTTGTTCTTTAGTCTTGACAGTTTGAGAAATGCTGGGTGTAGTTCTTCCCTATAGTATTCATAGTGTTACAAATGTTCTCATGTTCTTTCCTTTAGCATTTATAAGTATTCATAGTTTTGAAAACATAAATTTACCGTAAGACTTTGTCTTTTGATAGCTATAATTAGAATTTTTCTTCCTTTACACACACACACACACACACACACACACACACACACACACACTTCAAAATTGGCCTATTTTGTGCTTGTTGCTGTTGGTTGATAATTGAGTTGATTTTGACCCATGGTAACTTCAGCATATTAAGTAACGTTTTTCCGTAAGGCTTTCAAAGTTTTGAACTTTTGTAAACATCTGCCAATCTTTTTATTGAGTGCCTGAGCCCTAAACACTACCTAACACCCAAGAGCTCCTTGAAATTATGGTACATCCATGGCTTATGTAACTGACAACATTAGATGTGGTAAAGCTCTCCATACATAAAAACCTCTATTCTCTAGTCACTCTCTCTGAGGGATAGGCTCAAAGAAATGTGTGGGTTCTCTGGTGGATAGAACAATACTTTCACTTGAATCTTGACTAACATATCAAGAAAGTATAGTATTAGTGAAGCAATTAACAGATAATTCTAGATATAGAGATAAAAGCTTTCTTTCGTATGTTTTCTAGGTTGGATAAAATTCATAATAGATTTGGAAAAAACAGCTTCTTCTGATTAGAAAATCAATGTAAGAAATGGAGCGAGGAAAGATCAGATGATTTCCATAAAAGAGTCTTTTGATCCTACATTCATTCAGTCACAGTACTCACATGCACAGGTCTAGTTTCCATTGTCTTTGCCAGCTTCTCAAAGTACATGGTCTTATTGTTACAAAACCAAGATTCATACCTCTTCTGGAAACTGAGATTTTTTTTTTTAAAAACTGGACAATAATAGGTCTAGTCTTCCTAAAATATATGAAGCAGAACTTTGTGAATTTAGAAATTAATAAGAAAAAATCACTTTTATATGCAATTTCAATACTCTTTTACTATTCCTTTCCTTAAAAACAGAATTATATCATTTTGGTATCTGTATGCCCTATCTGTAACACTTTCCATACCATCTCAAATGCAAAGACAACCATAGAGTTCTCCTTCTGATGTAGCTCAAATTATATGATTCAATATCTGCCAAGATCCTTACTGTTAGACTGATAATACCTTTGTGTGAATGAGTTTTGAAAGTGTTGTTACCTTAGGCAGGTTTTGAAAAGTCTTTTATCTTCAGTTGTGATATAAAATGTCTTGTTCCTTTTAAAGTATACAAGAATCTCCCCCCAAGAATTTAGAGTAGGGTATTCTAATATGTTATGGCTAACATTGAGAAGAATGGGAATCCCAAAGCACTTAATCATGCTCATGCAAAACCTATACCTGGATCAGGAGTCTATTGTGCAAACAAAGCAAGCAAATACTACATAGTTTAATATTAGAGAAGGGAGCATGTCAGGGTTGTATTGTCTCTCCATACCTATTTAATCTCTATACTGAACAAATTGTTAAAGAAGCCAAATTCTGGGATGAGGAAAGAGGTGTCATGATTATATGAAGACTCATCAATAACTTGCATTATGCAGCTGACACAATTATGCTTGCTGAAAGTGAGGAAGACTTGATGCAATTGTTGCAGAAGATCAAAGAATATAGTCTCTAATATGAATTCATAACCCTTCCCATCTGCCAAGTCCCTTCAGAAAATATCTTCCATTGTCCAACCCATGATCTGACAGCTTGTATCTTAAGCTTTCTTGGCTTCTGTGATTCCAGACACGTCGACTGCTGACATTTTTTCCTTTTGACCAGTGTCTCTTAAGTTTAGTTGTACTGTCTCCAAGGGAAGGTGATGT
>NW_006399797.1:4304273-4305784 GCF_000299155.1 Elephantulus edwardii | reverse complement strand
GGTTGGTGCAGGATAGATCAGGGTTTAGGGGTGTTGTGCATAGGGTCGCTATGAGTCGCAAACGACTTGACGGCACATAACAACTACAACAACAATGTGAATTCTACCTCAATGTCAAGAAAACAAAGATCCTTATTCCTGGACCAATAGGCAACAACATTAGAAATAAAGAAAACATTGAAACTGTCAACAAATTCCTCCTACTTGGATCCACAATAACATAGTAACGGTACATGCAGGCAGGAAAGTAGGAGACATATTTCTTTGAGAAAGTCTGCAGTTAGGGACCTCTTTTAGTTATTGAGGAGTAATGATGTCAATTTGAGGAGTAAAGTGAATCTGATTCAGGTCATGCTTTTTCCAGTCACTTGCTATATATCTGAGATCTGGACAATGATTAAGGATGACAGAAGAAGAACTGATACCTTTGATAGGTGATGTTGGAGTGCTGAACATTCCATGAAATGCCAAAAGAATAAACAAATATATTTGGATAGGGTATAGCCTGGGTGATCTTTGGAAGCAAAGATGATGAGTCTTCATTTTACATACTTCAGGCATGTTGCTAGGAAAGGCTATCCCTCAAACTAAGAAAGGTAGGGGACCAGGAAATGGAAGGAAGACCCTTAACCAGGGCGATTGACATGGTGATTGTGACAATGGGTTCTAATATGTAAGGAAGTGTGATGATGGAACAGTATAGGACAAGGTTCAAATCTGTTGTTCATAGGGTTGCTGTGGGTCATACTCAATCTGGAGGCACCTAACAACAACATGAATTTTTCTTCCTCCACCCAGATAGATTCTCCTCCTTTTAGAGACCTGTACTGAGCTTGCCTGTGTTGGCTATTACTCTAAGCCCTATAGACTCAATGGAAATCTGTCTGTCTCTGTTTTTCTCTATCTTTTTGTTTGTTTGTTGTATTTTACCCCATTTTTATTAATTTTAATAAACATTTACAGGGATTTTGGATTTCCATTCACTCATTGTCTCTTGAGCTCTGGTGACTTAGTGACAAGAAGCTGTGCTGCAATCCTGAGGGCATGGAAAGCTCAAGGCCACCAGCTGCTCCACAGGAGAAGGATAGGCAGTCTTCTCCTTTGTGATTCACTGCCTCTGAAAACCCACTGGAGGGTCAGCTATGCATCAGCCCTGACTTGATGATACACAACAACACCAACATTAACACCAATAACCACAACAACATCTTATCTCTTTCCTTTCTCCCTCATCCTTCCTGTTAGTTATCCTTTCACTCATAATTGTTCAAAATGAAATTTGTATCTAACTTTAACATACTAGGGAGATGAACTGCCAGCCTGGAGACTATGCTCTCTGATAGTAGAAGATGCGCATTTCCTCCTGAGCAGTTTAAAGCTTCAAAAAATCCGCTGTTAGGTTAGCTATAGGTTAGCTCTGACTGGATGGCCATGAATTGGGTATTCTTTCATTTGTTTGCTTTTTCAGTTTAACAGTTGTACCTGTAATCATTTTAGATAAAATTTAATTT
>NW_006399797.1:4296739-4304028 GCF_000299155.1 Elephantulus edwardii | reverse complement strand
ACTTCTGAAATAGCAGGCCTCTGAAAACCCTATGTACAACAGAACATTTAGATAACAGAAATGGCAAAGGAGGTTGAGTTTTCAAGTACTGGGATAATTGGGATGGGAGTGTCAGAGACAGTACGATTGGCATAGGACAGAGCGGAGTTTAGGGCTGTTGTACATAGGGTCGCTATGAGTCGCAGGCGACTCGATGGCATATAACAACAACAACAACATGTCATTTTAGCTGAGGGCATTGAAACATCAAGTCTAACATACTTACTAGACAAATGGGATACAATGATGAAAAGATAAATTTAGCTGGATTCTTGCCTAAATAAAGAATTAAACAAGGGAAACAGACAAATCAGCAAGAATTTTCAATTATGGCATAATTATTTCTTTGCTAGGAAAGCACGTGCAAAGAAAAGAAATATAAACAAACCAACATCTATCTAAGATTTCAGAGAGGCTGAGCAACACTGCCACGAGTAAGTAATGTTTAAACTCAAACTTGGGATCAATAGGTTTTAACTAGCAGGAGAAAAAGAGCAGACCAGGGTCAAAGTCAATGGCTGCATTACTTTGTACAAACTGAAGGATGTTCAATATGATTGCTGTATGAATTTCAAGGAGGGAATAATTAGTAATGGTCTCAAGAACTGGATTTTATACTGAGAAAGAATGACTTGATTTTAACCACAGACTCTTCTTCCCTGTACAAACATTTAGCTGCTAAGTGAAAGATTTAAGATTTAAGTCCATCCAAAAGCACCTTGGAAGAAAAACCTAGTAATCTACTTCAGGAAGATGATGTAATTACATTTGTCTTTTACAGGGTTTACTCTAATAACATGAGGAAGAAAGGAAGAAGAAACAAAAATGTGGACAAAAAGAGTTAGGAATTGAGCTGGGAAAGGATAGTGGCTGAACTTGATTAACATTAATTGAAGTGCAGAGACTTTAAGAGATACTTTTACAGCAGAAGCACAAACTGGAGTCCTGATATCAGGAATACAGGATAATGCAGTAGTTCAGAGTATCTGCTTTATGGTCATGTTCTTTGTAATCTAAATCCACACATTTTCCCTCTGCCCTAACTGTTGTGTGTTTTAATGTTGCCATGTGTAAAAGGGTTGTGGAAGAACTACCTGAATTAACACATACATTTTGTTGTTGTGTTTCAATGAGTCAGAACTGACCTTCTAGTAGGTTTGTCTGAGGCCATAAATTGCCCATCAAGGAACGTCTGGTGGGTTCCAAGTGCATTCCTTGGTGTTGACAAGCACCCACTGAGCCACCTGGTACGTACTCACAGTCATTAAGTCACTTCTGGC
This sequence comes from Elephantulus edwardii, assembly GCF_000299155.1. Lineage (NCBI taxonomy): Eukaryota > Metazoa > Chordata > Mammalia > Macroscelidea > Macroscelididae > Elephantulus > Elephantulus edwardii. The sequence continues at coordinate 4,302,709 of NW_006399797.1, read as the reverse complement.
TCATAGTGACCCTCTCTCAAACTATAAATCCTTAAGAGAGGAGACTATCTGGTAGATTTAAATGGTTTGATTTTTCAGATAGCAGCCTGCTATGGACTTTGTGCTTAGGTCCTTAGTATATATTAGCTGTCACTCTGTGTTCCACAATGCAGCCTTTAACTTGGAAAAGCCCATCTATTTACCAAGCTTGTATTCTGTTCCTATTTGGTCCCAGTGGTTCATTCACTCTTTGGGCTTCAGTTTTCTCATCTGTGAAATGATTGCCTTGGAGAAGTTGTCTGGGTTGCTTCCAGCTCAAATTTGGTTGGACAAATGTTCATTAGCACTGGGACTACCATCCTGATTAAGTCGCAGTTAGGGGAAAAGTGACTCATTTCACTAACGAGGCCTCTGTGTGTCATTTGTCAATATTTTTCTGTTGTGGGAAGCAGGGAGCAAGAGCATAATTGATTCCACGACTCTGAGCGACTTCCCTTTAAACTGCAGAGCAGGATTTACTCTAGAGTATTTAACCACTTAGCAAGAATGTGGCACATGGATAACAAAGTGTACCTGCGCTAACAGAAGGTTATGGCTACCTTCTGAGATGGCATTAGGGCACTGTTAAATAAAGTGGTTCTTGAGAAGGTCCCTGAGTCAGGGCCAGAGCCTTTGGGGAGAGCAGGAGACTCCATGAAGGCCACCTGCTGTGGGGGTCATTAACATATGGCAGACAGGTTCTTCTAAGTGTTAAAGATGTTAAAGGTGGACTTCCTGTTGAGTTGAATAAAGCCAGTATATTAAAAGGGGGGGCAGGGGAAGCCTGTCTTGGAGGAAGTGTAACCATTTTGTTCCTTAGAAGTAAACCTAATGAAACTTCCTTTCACACATTCTGAGTGTGTTTTAGGTAGGAGCCAGTCCTTAAAAAAGACATCATCCTGGAAAAGCTGAAGGTCAAAGAAAGAGAGGAAAGCTCTTAAGATAAATTGACAAAATGACTGTAACAGTTGTTGTTGTTGTTGTTGTTATGTGCCATCGAGTCGTTTGCGACTCATAGAGACCCTATGTACAACAGCCCTAAACCCTGCTCTATCCTGTGCCAATCATACTTCCTCTGACACACCTATCCCGATTACCCCAGTCACCCCATCTCATAGAAGGTCTTCCCCTCTTGCGCCATCCTTCCACCCTCCCAAGCATGATGTCCCTCTCCAAGGACCTGTCCCTCCTTACAACATGCCCAAGGTATGTCAGACGAAGCCCCAGAATCCTTGCCTCCAAGGAGTTGCTTGGTTTAATCCTCTCCAGGATGAATCTGTTTGTTTTCTTGGCAGTCCATGGTACATTCAATACTCTTCTTTTTTTATTATTATTAAATTTTATTAGTTTTAATGAACATTTACAGAGATTTTGGGTTTTCATTCATTCATTGTTGCACTGTTTTCTCCACCCTCCTCCCCAGTCCGTTCTTCTTCCCCCCCCACCATGTCTGTTTTAATTGTCCAATTGCCACAGTGCTTGTCAAAGCCAGTTCTGATTAATCTCCTTTGTCAGTGTGTCCCTTAGCATTACTTTGTGCCACATTTTAATGTTCCACGTATATAATTCTCTTGTAGCCTTGACACCATGTCTTCAAGGTCATGGTGTCTTTCCTAGTACTCAGATGAGTAAACTGAAATTTAGTAAATTTTTAAATTACCAAGACTCATAAACAATCTGTGTTAAGCAGATGATACAACCATGCTTGCTGAAAGTGAGGAGGAGTTAAAGCACTTATTACAGAAGATCAAAGACTATAGCTACAGTATAGATTGCTTCTCAACATAAAGAATGTAAAAATCCTCACCACTGGACTCATAAGCAACATCACGATAAATGGGAAAGTAATTGAAGTTGTCAATGATTTCATCTTCCTGGGATCTACAATCAACACTCTTGATACTAGCAACCAGCAGATCGGAAGACCTATTGAAATGGCAAAGTCTATTGTCAGGGAGCCCTCCAAATTTTTGAAGAGCAATGACGTCCGTTAGAAGACTGACAATCAAAGTGTGCTTGATTCAATCTGTGGTCGTTTCAATCACTTGCTATGTATTTGAAAGCTAGAGAATGAGTAAAGATGACAGAAGAATTGATGCCTTTAAGCTGTATTGTTGGAGAAAAATACTGAATAGCTTATGGATTGTCAAAAGAACATATATGTCTTGGAGGAAGTGCACCCAGAGAGCTCCTTTGAGGCAAGGGGTGACAAAGCTTCATCATACATAGTTTAGACAAATTGTTAAGAGAGGCTGTTCCTCAGATAGCACATCATTCTTGGAAAAGCTGAGGGTCAGCAGAAGAGAGGCAGACACTCAAATGAGGTGGATTGAGAGAGGGACTGCAGTAAAGGACTCAAGTATGTCAAAGATGATGAGGACGGCACAGGACATGACACGGTCCATAATTGTTGTTCATAGGATCACTATTAGTCACATTCAACTCAACAGCACTTAACAACAACAACTAACTCATGTAGCTAAGATGTACGTGTAAACTTACTAATTTGCCTTCATCACACTCAGGTTTTCTACTATTCTATGTTGTTGTGTGCTGTACAGACAGAACCGACTCATAGCTGACCCTCTGGAGGATTTTCAGAGAAAGTTAATCACCAGGGAGGAGATTGTCCATCCTTCTCCAGTGGAGCTGCTGGTGACTTCTAACTGCATGTCTTCAGGATTGCAGTGAAGCTTCTTGCCACTAGGCCACCAGAGCTCCCTACTATTCTGTAAATAGTTCAAATTATGTGTTATTTTAAATAACTATGTTTAACTGACAAAGCAACATCAAAGTATTCTGAAGGAAAAAAAAAAGCCAATGAAAACAAATCACTTTTCCCCAATAATTTAACTATTGAAAATATTTCCAGACAATTATTTCTAGTCACATCCACTTTTCCCACCTACATTTACAAACTTTATTTTTAAAAAGAATGGTTGTGGGGAGAGAAATAATGTGGTGAATAAAGTAGAATACAAATGCCAGTACAAGCTTTTTACTTATTATTTATAGTCATGATAGCTACAACTTACCATCTAGTTCAGAGCATGCCTGCCCAAACTTACATACCAATGTACAATTAATGAATAATTAATAGATTAATTATTAATATATTAAGGGGGAAAAGGTATCTGTGAGGAAAACATTACCATTGCTGAGATGTGAAATTTGGGCTTCTCTTTTTCTCTCTTGCCACTTTTCCAACTCCCCATGTAGGGGGTTTGTGTGGGTGTGTGTGTGTGTGTGTGTGTGTGAGAGAGATAGACAGACAGACAGACAGAAAGAAAAAAATAAAAGATAAGCAAAGGTAGAGAAGATAGATTCCTGTAAAAAAATATTTTTTTTCTTCCATGACTGACCTGCTACTGACCAGTTAGTTTGAAAAACTGCTTCTTGGTCTATATACAGGTTCACCAGGAGAACAATTAAGAATTTTTGAATTTTTATTCTGCACTGTTTAATATGACACACATATTTCAATTCCTTTGCATAGTCAAAAAACCCCAACAAAACAAACCTCACAAGCAAACATCTTTCTGATATTCTCTACTTTCAGACAAGATCCCTCTAGTGTCATCATTGAGGTAAATGGGAATCCTAGAACACCTAATTGTACTCATACAAAATATAACTATATCTATATGCCAAGGATATATCTTATCTCCATATCTTTTTAATCTATATGCCGCACAGACTATCCAGGAGTAGAGGCTCTATGAGGAGAAATGTGAGTCCAGGACTGAAGGATGACTCATCAACAATCTGTGTTACGCAGATGACACAACCCTGGTTGCTGAAAATGAGGAGGACCTGAAGCACTTGGTGCAGAAGATCAAGGACAGCAACCTTCAATATGGATTGAAGCTCAATACCAAGAAAACAAAGATTCTCACCAATGGGCCTATTGGCAACATCATGATGGATGAGGAAGAGATTGAGATTGTAAACAGCTTTAGTTTGCTTGGCTCCACAATGAATACTCTCAGCACCAGCAACCAGGAAATTAAAAGATGTTTGCATTGGGAAAGTTTGCTATCAGAGGCCTCTCCAAAGTACTAAAGAGTAATGATGCCAGTCTGGAGACGAAGGTACACACACCTGATACATACAGGCCATGGTCTTTGCAATCATTTGCTATGCATCAGAGAGCTGGACAATGACTAGGCATGATAAAAGGAGAATTGATGCCTTTGTGCTGCGTTGTTGGAAAAGAGTGTTGAATACACCATGGACTGCTAAGAGAACAAACATATTTGCCCTGGAGAGGGTGAAAACAGGTTGTTCCTTGGAGGAAAGGATTCTGAAGCTTCATCTGACATGTTGTAAGGAGGGACCAGTCCTTGGAGAGGACATCATACTTGGGAGGGACGGCACACAGGAGGAAGACCCTTGATGGAGATGGATCAACTTAGTAAATGGGGTAATAGGGGTGGGTGTGTCAGAGACAATAAGATTGGCACAGGATAGAACCAAGTAGATAGATAGATATACAGTTATAGATATATATATGTACATATAAGTGTATATATATGTATATGTGTATATATATATGTGTATACACACATATGTATCTATATGTAAGCATATATATGTGTGCATATGTATGCATGTGTATGTATGATTATACACAAATACACACTCACACATATGGTAAGAAAGTGTTGTTTAATAGAAGAAGAGAACACTGTATGGTTTAAAATCAGGAAACATGTACATTAAAATTTTATTCTTTCTCCATGCCTATTCTATCTTTATGCTGAGCAAATCGTTTGAGAAGCTGAATTGTATGTGAAGAGGCATTAAGCTTGGAGGAAGACTCATCTACATTATACAGATGACATTATGGAAAATGAAGATAACTTGAAACACTACAGAAGATTAAAGACTACAGCCCTCTATATGGGTTATATCTCAATTCCAAGGAAACAAAATCTCCATCACTGGAAACAATAGATAACATTATGATAGATGAAGAAAAGACTGAAGAAAAGACTGAAAGAAAAGACCGAAGTTGTTAATGAATTAATTTTATTTATATTTACAATTAATAGTGATTGCAGTGTTGTTAGGTGTCATCTAGTTGAGTATGTCTCATAGCGACCCTATGAATAGCAGATCTGAAGCTTGTACCAACCTCATAATCTCTTACACATTTAAGAACATTTTTGCAGTAACTGTGTGAATCCACTTGTTTTAGGTGTTTCCTTTCCTTTGCCATTTGTCCACTTTCCAAGCATGATGTCTCTTTTCAAGGCATAGCCTCTCCCAGTTCACGCCCAAAGTATGAGAATTGAAGCTTTATCATCCTTATCTCCAAGTAGTACTCTGTCTGCACCTTCTCCAAGACACAGCTATCTTCTCCAAAACCACAGTTAAACACGCCAACACATGGCAATTACAGCCAAGAAGTCAAAAGACATGTTGTTGCCTTTGGGGAAATCTGCTGTCATAGGCAATGTGCTCAAGAGCAAGGATGCCAGTTTAAAGACTAAGGTACTCTTGATCTAAAGCATCGTCTTCTCAATTACTTGATATGCTACTGAAAGTTGGACAATGAAGAAGGATGACAGAAGAAGAATTGCTACCTGTGTGTTGTGTGTTAGACATCTAAGAGTACCGGATATATCATGAACTGCCAAAAGAACAGACAAGTCTATTTTAGAAGAAGTACAGTGTTCCTTTGAGACAAAGATGGAGAACCTTTGTCTCACATGGGCGTGTTGCCAGGAGGGACTGATTCTTGGAAAAAGACATCATGTTGAAAAAGGTGGAGGTCCAGAAAAGAGATAAAAGTCTTTAACATGAGTATTTGACACAGTGAGTGTAACAGTGGGCTAGGGCATATCAGAGATGAGGATGGTGCAGAATAGCCCAAGGTTCTGATCTCTCGTTCATAGTGTTGCTACAAGATAGTTGAGTTGATGGCACCTACCAATAGCAGCCAAATAT
>NW_006399797.1:4276302-4296618 GCF_000299155.1 Elephantulus edwardii | reverse complement strand
TGTATTTTAAAAATTATATTAATTTACTGCTTTGTTTCTATGCTTGTATTCATATTTTACTTGAAGTACCTAAAATTGTAGATACTGATTTTTATATTTTGCCTAAGAAAGGATCACCCTTCACTGTATCAGCAAGGATACTGTTTTTACTGACTGGTACCAGTTTCTCTAATGACTCTTCATTGGAGATTATCCAACCTATGGTGAACCCATCTTACAAAATGGCCCCTGCATAGCACTTGCATGAAATGTGTCTACAAAAAAATAGGTTCTTACAAAAGTTCCCTGCAGGCTGCACCTGAAATTCTGATTGAGATAAAATATGTTTGCACTCTAAAATCCTTTGACTCTTGTAATCTGACCACAAAGTACAAGAAGGAAAACTCGTCCTAGCATGTGGACCACTGTAGGCTTTAAAAACTTGTCAAAAACCCCTGCTGCTAGCCAATCAGGAGAGGTAATTGAAGTAGTTATTTAGAAGTGATTTTTTAGATGTGTTAGTGAAAATGTTGTACTTTCCTTTAAAGGCTTCACTTTTACTGATGACATTGAATAACCCCATAGTCCAGGAATTACTCAAAAAAACATGGTAAAAGACTATAAGGCTAGACACTTATTCTCTACTGATTTTTATTACAGATAGTGCGGTTGACAACTTAAAACACAAACAAAATAAAGCAAAAAAAATGGCAAAACAATCTTAGATCCCAAATAACTTAATGTTGTTATGTGCCGTTGAGTTGCTTGCAACTCATAGAAACTCTATGTACAATATTCTTAAATCCTGCTCTATCCTGTGCCAATCTTATGGTCTTTGACACGTCTACCCCCATTACTCCAGTCATTGAATCAATGCATCTCACTGAGGGTCTTCCTCTCCTGTGCTGTCCCTCCACCCTCCCAAGCACCCTCTCCACTGACTGGTCCCTCCTTGCAACTGAGATGTCTTTCAGAGGGTACAGCCAGAGTGCTCTTAGGCGGCAAGAATGATGAGCTTCACCTCACATATTTTAGGCTTGTTACTAGGAGGGACTATTCCTTGGAGAGGAACATGATGTTGGGTAGGGTGGATGGTCAGTGAAGGAGAAGACCCTCAACCAGGTGGATTGACACAATGACAGCGGCAATGGTCTCTTGTGTGTCAGAAAGTGTGAGGATGGCTCAGGATAGAGCAGGGTTTAAATCTTTTGTTTGTAGGGTTGTTATGAGTCGTCTTGACTTGAAGGCACCTAAACAACAACAAAATCCACTGGACAGTCAGTTGTGGTTTGATTCCAACTTGAAAGGAAAAATAAACAGAGAATAATAAACTTTTATTGACATCATATAATATTTAGCTATTTTCCATATTATCTCTGATCTTTCAGCAATGAAAATATGGTATTATTAGATGTCATCAAGGTGACTAGGGGTTAATAGTGACTTATCCTACCTCATTTTCACAGTCACTGCCATGCTGAAGACCATTATTGCAGTCACTGTGTCAATGCATCTCATTGAGGATATTCCTCTGTTTCCCTGACTTTCTATTAGTCCAAACAGTGAAATTTTATGTTTTGGTTGCTCTTTCAAAACAGTAGTGAAATGTGTGTGTTGAGATGTTGCTGTTATTATTAGGTGCTGTCAAGTCAAGCACCACATCTAAAAACCTTAAAAACAACAGATCTAGACCTGTCCTACCCTGTGCCATCCCCATCCTTTCCGACATACTTGAGACCATTGCTGAGGTTTCTGCGTCAATCCATCTGATTGAGATCATCCTCTTTTTTTTTTTTTTTTGGCTGAACCTCCACCTTTCCAAGCATGATGTTCCTCTTCGATTAATAGCCTCTCTTTGTATCAGGACCATCTCTAAGAATGTTCTACTGAAGAGATGGTCAAAGATGAGATGAATTGATACAGTAACTGGGGAAATGGAAGTAGGTGTTTTGGGGTCAGGACAGGGCAGGCTTCAGAGCTGTTGTACACAGGATCGCTAAGAGTCTCGGATGACTTGATAGCACATAACTAAAAACAATATGACCAAAAAAAAACCCCAACAAAAAAAACCAAACCAATATGACCAAATTTCTTGGCGTATACTAGTGAGCACATCCAGAGCTACAACTGTCATTTCAAACAAGTCTATTGGTATTCCACTAATTGCTGGGATCCTAGGTTTTGCCAATTCTTCAGCGGAATTTGAACTTCTTCCATTGTACCATTAGCTCTTGAACTATATGATACTTGCTGAAATGCTTCAGTGCCAGTCAATTTTTTTTGAACAGCGATTCTGGGTATTCTTAAGTATTGCCACTTGAGGCTTGAATTTGTTTTTAAGTTCACTCAACTTGAAAAATATGAAGAACTGCTACCCTTGTATTTACCAATTCTAGGTCTATGCACTTTCCATTATAGTAGTTTACTTTGTCTTCCTGAGTTGCCTTTTGAAATCTTCTGTTCAGCTCTTTCACTTCAGCATTGCTTGTTTTAGCTTCTTGGCACTCTAGTGTCATTTTCAGGGTCCCTTCTGACAATTTTTCTTTTTCTTTTTTTCCTCTCTCCTGTCTTTGTAGTGACCTTTTGCTTTTTCATCAATGATATCCATGATGTTATCTTACAACTCATCTGATCTTAGATCTTTGTTATTCAATAGTTCAAACCTATTGTTAAAAAGATTTTTAAATTTATGTAGGATAGACTCAAGATCATATTTTGGTTCTTGTGAATTTGTTTTCATTTTCTTCAGCATCAATTTGAACTTGCACATGAATAATTGATAGTATAGTCCTCAGTCAGTAGCTGACTTTGTTCTGAAAGTTGATATCAAGCTTCTCTGTGGAAGCAATTTCTTCCACAGATATAGTCTGATCCTATGAAGTGAATCAGGTGAGGTCCATGGGTAAAGTCACCATTTGTGTTTTTCAAGACAAGTGTTTGCCACAAAAAAGTCACTAAGTGTACAAAAAAATTGAGTGTTGGGATGGAGTATGTATAAATCTGAAGATTGTTGTTCATTGCTGATGTAATAAATTATGACATAATTTAACAAAAAAGAAACACCAAACTTATTACTGTAGAGTTGGAACTTACTCATAGCTGATCTTGCATTTTGTTTTCAAAGACTGTAAATCACAACAATAAAATGCCCATTTTTCTTTTGGGGAGTGACTTATGGATTCCAACTGAGGGCAGAGACATAAATGAAACTTACTGGACCAATATAAAATTGTCTGCAGTTACATTCCTTCTAGATTTTTGTATGATACTTCTTCCAGTTTTTGGAGGCAGCCTCCATTCTTAGCCCTTTTCCATCTTTAGAGCCAATAATTTAACATCACCAATTTTCTCTCAGACTTCAACAGTTCAGTCTCTTTCTTTTTTGTCAAAAGTATTAGGTGTTTACATTGAACCAACCTGGATAATCTAGCATAAGCTCCTCATTTCAAGGTATTTAATTTAATCATACATGCAAAATATCTTTTACCATGTAAAGTAGCATATTCACAGATTACAGGAAATAGGGTGTGAACATCTATGCTGGGACTGCAATTTTGCTCTCCACAGTCTGTTTAATGACACATCACTTGTGATATGAGCTCCCCTTCTTCAGGAAATTGCTTTTCTCACTTAAGTCATATGGACACCAAGAGAGCTGTTATGTGCTTGCATAAACTTATTCCTCTGATTAGAATTAACTGATAGATAATATTTTAGATACTCAGTCTAAGCTGAACCAATGCTTTAGAGTCTATAAAGTTCATCAGTTCTCTCACTGTTGAAGCAATAACCTTTTTTTTTTAAAAAAAAGGTTATTTTATTATGGTTTGCTTACAAAGATTGTATATATTGTATTTCACCCTACTCTTCATTCACTTTGTGTTTCATGAAACAGATTTTTGAAGCATTCACTTTTAAACCTTCTATATTCTTGAAATGGCCTAGTGGCAAGAAGCAGGGCTGCAATCCTGAAGGCATGAGGTTTGAGGCCACCAGCTGCTCCACAGGAGAAGGATGAACAATCTCCTCCTGTGCAATTAACTGTCATTGAAATTCCACTGGAGAGTCAGCCATGGATAGGTTCTGACTCTATGGTACGCGACAATTATATATGTATATGAATGAATCTCTCTCCCCGCCCCGCCCCGCATCTATCCATTCATTATAATGTACTATTTATATTTCATTTTATTGGACTTAAAACTCTTATTCATTGCTATAGAGTTGGAACTGAATCATAGCTGACTCTCCAGTGTATTTTCAGAGGATATAAATTCCATGGGATGAGATTGCTTATGTTTTTCTCACAAACCAGTTTGCAAATTTTAACTACCTGCCTTTGAGTTGGTAGTCGACGTTTGAACACAATTGTAGGACAATAACTAAGAAATCTTGTGATGGTTGTCTAAAATCATATTCACGATTTTCTCTCACCAACAATAAAATAAAAGGGATTTGTTCTTCCTAAAATTATAAATTTATGACTTTAAAATCTTTAATTATATTTTCTTTGTACACATATAAGGTAACATATTTAATGTAAAATTTGCTTTATCTGATTTTTCCATTTGTGAGTGAACTTTGAGGTTGCAATACACCTTTAGTGCATCAATGAGCTTCATGTTTTCTAAGATCTAATCATGAATATACCTCATGCCTTCTTCCTCCAGAACCTCTTCATGAGTACACTAATTTTCCTACTGAAATATTACTGTAACTCAAAAACTTTATACCTCCTTTCATAGCAAAAGAAACAGAATTGCTTTATCTCAAGTGAAAAGAGACGATTTCTATTTTTCAGAAATTATTGGAAAAATATGTTACATATTTAATTTTCCCCTCAAACTAATTATAGCCTAGATGCTCAGTATTGTACACAGACTTTATTAAATCCAGCTAAACAGAGCAGAAATCATAAGGTCCCAAGTTTTCCATAAATGCTTATTAGTTCCATAAATTAATATATTAGTTGATAACAGATTTTTAATGAATATGACTCTCACACTATTTCGAACATGCTATGAGGAGGATCCTATCCCTGGAGGACATCACACTTGGCAAAAGAGAAGATCATCAAGAAAGGGATGGATTGGCACAGTTATTGCAACAATGAGTTCAAACATACCCATGGTTTTTCGGATGGTAAAGAACTAGACAGTATTTTTTTTTTTTTTTGCTTACAATCTTTATTGAAGTTATACAAAAAGAATCCCTCAAAAGTGAAAAAATACATTATATACAAAAAGCTTTCCCTCAGGAAGACATCTCTGAACACCCTTTATCATGCAGTGCTTTCAACTGTAGCTCCAGCCTCCACTGTCTCCTCCACAGCTGCTCGACTTTCAGCCTGATTCTCAGCCTCCTCCATGTTTTCTGAAACTTCATTTCCACCAGGGACTGCTTCTCCACTGCCTCCATTCATCTCTGGTTCTTGTTTGGCTTTCTTTGCATCATCTTCCTCTTGTTTCCTCTTCTTCCTGACCAAGTGGGAAATATCAAGAACTAGACAGTACTTTATGCTGAACTGGAACCAACTGGATGATAGAGACATAACAACAATAATACTCTTTGTTTATAGAAGCATTAAAGTTAGCTATTATTGATAAAATTTATTTGATGGATTTTTTTTCATACTTTGAATAATGCTTTTCAAGCATATAATAAATTGTCTTTCCACAGATAATCATTTGATAATTTTCCAGAGAGGGGAAGTAATAAGAAAAGAAAAATACTAGTTGAGCACATATTATGAGGTAGCATTCTGATAAAAGATGGGAACACAAGGATGAATTGCAATTTATAATTTATTATGGAGAGATTGGCATTATTGTGTTGTACTTATGTGCTGTCGAGTTGCCTGTGACTCACAATGACTCTAGATACAGCAGCTCTGAAGCCTGCCCTGTCCTGAATCCATGTCACTAATTTCGACACACCAACCTCCAATGCCCCAGTCACTGTATGAATCCATCTCATCTGAGATCTTTCTCTTCTGCACTGTCCCTCCACCATTCCTAGCATGATGTCCTTCTCCAAGGACCAGTTCCTCCTGGCCACGTGGCCCAAAATATGTGAGATGGAGTATCAAAATCCTAGTCTCCAAGCAGAAAATGAGTGTCACCCTCTCCAAGACAGACCTATTTGTTTTCTTGGAAGTCCATGGTATGTTCAAGACTCTTCTCCAGCACCACAGATCAAAGGTACCAAATTTTTCTTCAGTCATCCTTTGTCATTGTTCAACTCTGTAGTATAACATGTAATTGTGAAGATCATGGCTTGATTAGGTGCACCTAGTCTCTAGACTGATATAATTGTTTCAGCACTCTGGAGAGGTCTCTATAAAATTTGTCTTTTGATATCTTGACTGTTGGTTAAGAGTTATAAACAACATAAACAAATATAAAGTATATTTCAAAAGAAAAAAACTACAATTAAGTGTCTTTGTCTTACTTTATATGGGTGTTCTATTAAAATACATGTTATTAATCATCATTACATTCTGTTTCATTGCAACCCCATATGTGCAAAGTATAACAGTTCCATTGGGTTTTGATGATTGTGATCTTTTGCAAGCATATTGTTATGTAAAAATTGCCTTCCAACTTCTGTGAGTACAGATATGAACCACAAATCTTTAAGCTAGTGATTGAACTCTTAATTATTTTCACTACTCAAGAATTCTGTACACATGCACAGCTGTGTGTGAATCACTGTATATGTTGTACTTATACACAATCTGATTTAATCCTCCTAGTATGTGGAACTCTGATGGCTCTGTGGAAAGGAATTTGACTGCCAGTCCAAATACACATAGTTCAAATCCATCAGTGGCTCTGTGGGAGAAAGGTGAGAAATCTCCTCCAGTGTGATTTACCGCCTGTGACAACCTGCAGGAGAGTCAGCTGTGAGTTGTTTCCTATTCAAAAAGTACACAATAATAACAATAAATATCATCATGGGAACTTTAGTAGGATAGTACATAAGGAGTTGTAGTGCTAGCTCAAAGGCCAACACTCTCTAAAGGTTTGAAACTGGAGTGACTTTGAGGGAGAAAAGTGGATGATCTCTTCCCCTGTAACTTACAATCTTAGAAATCCAATGGAGAGTCAGCTCTAAGTCTGTTTCAACTCGAAGGCAGTGAATAAATGAGTAGCATTACAAAGAAATCCTGGTATTATAATGGGTTTCATGTTGGATTGCCAATCTAAAAATTAGTTCTTTAAAGCCACAGCCTCGTTTAAATGATTTATTAAATGATTTAATTAATTAAATAATTAGTTATTTAAATCCTCACCGAAGATGAGGCTATATGCTCCAGTAAAGATTTATGGCCTCAGAAATCTGATAGAGGCTTGCCTGTGAGTTAAAATTGTGTTGATGGCATTAAGTGGTAATATCATTGGAAAGCACGCCTTGTGGAGCAATGGCTAACCATTAGGCTATACTACTTTTTGCTTAGAAGCTCAAACATGATGCCTTTGTTGGCTCTACTGAAGAAAGATCTAGAAATCTCTTTTGGTAATGATTACTGTCTAGAAATCATTACAGACCATTCCATTCTGTCACATGATGTTGCAATGAGCAGAAATCTACTCCATAGAACGGAAAACCAACAAAGTATTGTTGTTTTGTGTGCCATTGTTTTAACTATGACACATGGTGATCCTGTGAGCGACAGATGTGACCCTTGCTCTGTCCTTGTTGTCCTCTGATATGCTCCAGGTCCTAGTTGCAATCACTGTATCAATTCATATTATTAAGGAACTTCCTCTCTTTCTCTGACCCTCTGCCTTTCCTAGCAAGATGTCTTTCTCCAAGGACTAGCCCTTCCTGACAACATACCCAAAGTATGTGAGATCAAGTTTCACCACCTTGCCTCTAAACAGCAACCTGGCTGCACTTTCTCCAAGATAAAGTGTGTTTTGGAAGTTCAGGGATATTCAGTACTTTTTGCCAGCAGTTCACTTCAAAGAAATTAATTTCTCTTCTGATATCCTTATTTGATGTCCAACTTTCAGCTGCAAAGGAAGCAATTGAAAATACTATGGCTAGATTCAATACACCTTGATCTTTAAGCTGACATCATTTTTATTTAAAATGATCATTGTTACTGTTGTGTACTGTAAAGTTGAAACTGACCCATAGCTGACCCTCGAGTGAATTTTCACAGGCAGTATATTGCATGGGAGGAGATTACATCTTTCTCCAGCAGAGCAGCTGGTAGTTTTGAATTATGTGACTTACTGTTAGCAGTGCAGCTCCTTACCACTAGTCCATCAGACCTCCCTAAAAAATGTCATTAGAAGGTGGATATTATTTTCTTTCTATTCTGTTCAGTAGGGGAACTTCTTAGTCTCAACTACATTTTCCTACTCCATGACTTCTGTAGGCCCTACTTAGCATTAGATTGTTTGCAAAGATGTAGAACATATACACAGAATACAAGGCAGGGTAGCAGACTCCATTTTTCTTTCATATGAGAGCTTGCTGAAGACTAGCTATAAAGATGATAAGGACCATGTGGGGACAGCCATATCTGGCCTTCACCAACTTCATAAAGGAGAACTGTCCCTATCCACAGCATCAATAACACAAACCCAATTCCCGTGAGGTTACACATGTTCTCCAAGCCCCCATACCTACTTTCACTCATCTCAACACCAATCTTACTGCTTTACTGAGTCCAAAATCTGGTATGATAGCTCACAGACCACACAGAACCATATTAGAAAATTCAAAATGTTATAATCCAGATTAATAACACAAACCAGTCAAGATAACTCCCTAAATGTGCACACCGACACCTCAGCTATGAGCCTCATGTCTCCAGGCCATTGTTCCCAAGTACTCAGTCATACTAATACAGGCTGTACTCCCCAACCACTAATTGCCCAACAAAATTCTCAGTCCTGAAAATATTGGCTATCATCTCCCTACTCCTCCATTCCCAACCCTACCCTACCCCTACACATCCCCTTGCCCATACATACATCTTTCTCATCTCATCTCAGGTCTCCATTTTGAATATGGCTGTTCTGTTCCTAGTAGTGAGGTTTCTTCACTGGTGGTAGCAGGAGGTCGTTTTCCTCTTCACTGATGGGGAAAGATCTGTCTGTCTCTCTTTGGCTTTCTCAATTCTGTGGTGAGACCAGTCAATCACCCTGCAGATTGCTGAGACTGGCCAATCCTCTTGTGGAATTGTAGATAGTAAATCCCCTTGTAGGTAGGTTAACATATCCTATTCATGTATTCCTGGATCCTCAATGCAATAATTACTTCAGCATATAACAAACAGTTAATCCTTAGGCTAGGAAAAATAATTCTGAATAACAGACATTAGACATTCAGACCAGCAGACATCACAAGTGTAAAGGAGAACAGATTCCTCTTAGAATAGTGCAAGATAGACTTGAGTTAGAAGCATTTTTATCTATGTGACCACAGGACCCAATATGTTTTGAAAGAACTATATAATCATACATTCTAAACCTCTTGCAAGGGAGATAATAGCCACAAGCACCTTTGCACTCAAGAAACACTGAGCTTTTGCCTTTGCTATCAAATATTCAGAGCACATGCATAATTCCTCCCTGTGTAGTGCAATTTAACACACAGGAGTCACTTGGCTGCAGTTAATCAGTGGCCACCAAATTCTTCCCTAGAAGAGAAAGGCGCTTTGTAAGTTCTACCCACAGATACAAGGTGATTGAGTAGCCCAAGGTTGTACAGCTGGGAGGTAGCAAGCAGTGACAAACGAAAATAAGAATCCAGGTCTAAACCTGAAAGTCAATCTCCTTCCAGTTTTACAGTGCCCTTCCAGTCAAGAAGGACTTTTCTGGAAGAGACAGAAATGGATGAAAGCAGAACAGAGAGAGTAGCACCAGCAATGAAAAAGCCCAGGGACAATTTCTCCTCTAACACAGGAGGGAAGGGGGAGGAGAGTAATGAAGAGAGATTAATTTTTAAATAATTAAGAATTGACAATGTTATTTTGAAGATTTATGGGTTTTAGAGTGACAGGCATCAAAGCATCCTGGGATAAGTTTTACTGAAGGGTATAATCTCTCAACATAATTCATTTATTTCTAATTAACTTTAGTGAAAGTTAGTTTCTCCAACAGAGTAGTAAGTGGCACTAACTTAAAATTAAAAGTTTCAAACTTGATTACATAAACAAAAGTTTGGCACTTGCAATTTTATAGTTTTCTTTCCAATCAAAACGACTACCATAATCCTTTCACATTACCAACTGTAAATATTTAGTAATAAACTACCTCACAATAGATATTCTTTAGAAGCTTTTTTGTCATTAACAAGGCAATTGGACAAAATACATTACTTAAATAAAATCAGTTCACTTGGTACAGAGCCAAGGAGAAAGGATATATAACTAATTGTTGGTAAGATTCTGTAGTTATTTTGGAGTCGGTTCATTTAGGAAGTAAGACCCTTATTTTGTTCATTTTAGTACTTTTCAGGTCACTGAAATGGAACATACTACATGACTACAATTACATTTGTTAGTTAATTGCCCTAAATGCTCTCTCCTCCTCCCATATCTTATCTTAGAAGTTTCAATTGAGGATGTTAAGCCTATGGATTGAGGTTCAATATCAGGAAAACAAAAACTCTCACCGCTAGGCCAATTGGCAGCATCAGGATGGATGGTGAAGAGATTGAGATTGTTAACAGCTTTAGTTTGCTTGGTCCCACAATCAACACTCTTGGCATCAGCAGTTAGGAAATTAAAGGACACATTGCAATGGGAAAGTATGTTGTTAAGGACCTTTCCAGAGTACTGAAGAGCAATGGTGTCACTCTGGAGACTAAGGTGTACCTGATACAGGCCATGGTCTTTGCAATCACTTGCTATGCATCAGAGAGCTGAATAATGACTAGGGAGGATAGGAGAATTGATGTCTTTGAGCTGTGGTGTTGAATATACCATGTACTGCTAAGAAAACAAACAGGTTCATCCTGAAGATGGTTAAACCAGCCTGCTCCTTGGAGGCAAGGATGCTGAAACTTCATTTGACATACTTTGGACATGTTGCAAGGAGGGACTAGTCTTTGGAGAAGGACGTCATACCTGGGAGGGTGGAGGGACAGCACAGAAGAAGCACAGAGGGAAAGACCCTCTATGAGGTGGATTGATTCAGTGACTGGGGTAATGGGAGTAGGTGTGTCAGAGACAATAAGATTGGCACAGGACAGAGCAGGCTTTAGTGCTGTTGTACATAGTGTCACTATGAGTCACAGGCAACTTGACGGCACACAGCAACAAAAATAGTTTAAGGGGAAACAGAGTTGTTTAAAAATGAATAAAGGTATTTAAAGATGGTTTGGTTAAAAATAAAATGGTAACTGTAAAAAGAACAAGGGCCATGTGGGGAGTGCCATATTGGACCTTTATCAACTTCACAAGGGGAAACTATTTCTGCCCACAGCGTCAATAACACAAAAACAATTCCCGTGATGTCAGATATGTCTCTTATAATCCCATACCTCCATCTACTCATTTCAACACAAATTTTTTTTTTTGCTTGGCTGGGTCCAAAATCAGATTTGCTAGCTCATAGACCACATAGAACCGTTATGGAAGAGTTACAAGGTTATGATTCAGACTAATAATAAAATACATTTGAGGTATCTCCCAAAACATGCACCTCAACCTCAAGCCTCATGGCTGTAATTGCCCAACAAGGTTCTCAATCATGTCAATATTGGCTTCCCTCACACCAAAGTCCTATCTCATATCCACTTCTCCAGCTCAGCCATTGGTGCTGCTGCATCTCAAGCAGACTGGGAAACATCTCTCTTCACTGGATAGGCAAAGAATCACTTCTGGTGCAGTAAGAATTCCTCCTGGTTGGGGCGGGAGGTGGAGGGGAGAGAATAAAGTCTATTTTCTGCAGCTAGAGCTGTTCAATTTATTGACAAAACTAGCTAATCCTCTTGTGGAATCATAGATAGCCAATCTGTCTGTGGATAGGTCAACATGTCTCACTTTCACGGTCCCCCTCCTCCAACATAGTCAGTCATCTAAACCAGAAAAACCATATTGAGAGACAAACTGCACAGTAGCAGTTTTAAAATGGAATTTTTACTCTGTAAATATGCAAACAAACAATGTAAGAGTTTTCTTTCCATGAGTTTTCCCCAGACATTCTAATCTTGTTATAAAATAACTTTCAGAATATATTAAGTCATGTCATTGTTGAAACATGAATTCTGTGCACACTTAAATTTATCAACAAATTATGAAAATATATATCCTTTGTTATTTGTAGAAGAAATTGGTCAGGTAATATTTAAAAACTATTTCTTAAAAAATGATTCTTTTAAATAAAGAAATATAAATTCCTATTTCATAACACGGAGGTAAACCAAATAAAAATATAAAAAGGAGCTGTTGCCTTAATCTATAGACCTCATCTTTCTTAAATAAGCATGTTAGATTCCTATCTTTTATTATATTTCACCTAGACCATAGTCTGCAATTGCTTGCTGTGTATCAGAGAGATAGACAATGACTAGGGATGATAAAGAAGAATTTATGCCTTTTAGCTGTGGTGTTGGAGAAAATATTGAATATATCATGAACTGCTAAAAGAACAAACAAGTTTGTCCTAGAGAGAGTGAAATCAGGTGGCTCTTTGGAGCAAGGATTCTGAAGCTTCATCTAACATATTTTGGACATGTTACAATGAAGGACCAGTCATTGGAAAGGGATGTCATGCTTTGGAAAGGTGGAGGGACAGCACAGGAGAGAATGCCCATCCATGAGACAGATTGATTCCGTGACTAGGGTAATGGGAATAGTTGTGTCAGAGACAATAAGATTGTCACAGGATACAATAGGGTTTAGGGCTCTTGGACATAGGGTCACTATGAGTTGCAGGTGGTTCAATGGTACATAAAAACAACATGACGGAAATAGGAGACTAAGATATGCCTGAACCAGGCTATGGTCTTCACCATTACTTGCCCTGCCTATTTGCTATGCATCAGAAAGCTGAACAAGGACTACAGATGACATAAGAAGCATTGATATCTGAGTTGTTGTGCTGGAGAAGATTCTTGACCATGGAATGCCAAGAAAACAAACAGGTTTGTCTTGGAGAGGATGAAACCAAGTTTTTTCTTAGAAGCTAAGATTTTGAAGCTTTTGTCACACATACTTTGGGCACATGACCAGGAGGGACTGGTCCTTGGAGAAGGATATCATGCTCAGAAGAGCTGAGGTATAGTGCAGGAGAGGAAGCCCCCAGATAGGATGGATTGATACAGTAACTGGAATAATGACTGTAGGTGTCCTGGTTTCAGTGAGGTTGGCTCAAAACAGGGCAGGCTTCAAAGCTATTGTATATAGGGTTGCTATGAGTTGAAGCAACTCAATGACATATAACAACAACAACATTAAAAGATGTATCCCTGTTCTCTGGCAGCTGCACTGCAATCCCAAAGTCACACAGTTCAAAACCACCAGCAGCTTTGCAGGAGAAGAATGGGCTATCTCCTATGCAATATACTGCTTCTGAAAACTCATTGGAGTGTTAGCTATAGGACAGTTCCAATACAGCAGCACATAACAACAACAGCAACAATATAGAAAACACAATTACATTTCATTTCCATAGCATTTTTAATTGAATCTTGATAATTTTGTGCAATTCAACAAGGATATGTGGATTGATTCTAGATTAAATACATGAATACTGTTACTGTTAGGGGATATCTAGTTGGTTATACAGCTCATAGAAACCATAGCAGCTCTATTCCTATTGTTGTTAGGTGCCATTGAGTCGAGTATAACCCATAGAAATCCTATGAATAACAGATTTGAACCTTGTCCTATCCTGTGACATCCTCACATTAACACATTAGAGCCTATTGTGACAGACACCATGTCAATCCACCTGGTCTAGGGTTTTTCTCTCCTTCCCCAACCCTCTCCCTTTCTGAGGGTCACGTCCCTCAAAGTATGTGAGGCAAAGCCTCATCATCTTTGCCTCCAAAGAGTACTCTGGTTGCACCCTCTCTAAGACAAATTTGTTTGTACTTTTGGCAGTCCATGGGATGTTCAGCACTCTTCTTCAACACCACAGTTCCAGCTCTCAGATACATAGCAAGTGATCAGAAAATTCATGGCCTGAATCACAAATCTTAGTCCTCAAACTGATGTTATTACTCCTCAATAATTTGGAGACATTTGCAACAGCTGAATTTCCCAGTGCAATACATCTCCTGATTCAGTCCTGATCTAGCCTGTGCCATCCTCAAATTACTGTTTGAGCCCATTTGTGCAACCACTGTGTCAATCCATCTTATTGAGGCTCTTCCTCTTTTCTCTATCAATTTTACTGGAAGCAATCATAAATCGGTGAGAGAGTTCTGGTGATCTAGTGGCAAGAAGCTGTTCTGCAATCCCAAAGGCACACGGTTTGATGCCACCAGGGGCTCTGAGGGAGAATCTGATGGGCAATCTCCTGTGTGATTAACTGCTTCAGAAAACATGCTGATGGGTCATCAATGAGTCCAATCCAACTCAACAGTACACAACTATGCCTAATATAAAATTGTCAGGATTCAACTATTGGTCCACATAACACCTCTTGTGATAACTTCGAGGTTTTGTTCTATCTTTAGTTTCCTTTATTTTTCCCTTTTATTTTTTCCACCTCAATCCCACATCACCTCCCCCATTTTTCTACTATGATTAATTCTCTACAAAATCTGGATAGTTAGACTCTTGTTTCTCTGTGTCATAGAAGAAGAATAAGAAGCAACAGATCATTCCAATCCTTACAATCTCTGACTGTGATGGGGAAGTTTTGATGATTCACATTTTTATTCTCAGAAAAAAATAGCTATAAAACCAACAAAATGTTCGCTTGCTACTTTTAGTGGTCTCTTTATGCTACAATTTTACTAATTATAAAGTAAGTCAAGTTAGTTGTCTCTTAAGCCTCACTCTCAAAAGGAAGTGAAAAAGAAAAACTCTGCCTTGCCGTGTTATGTTGACTTACTCTATTTCTTATCTAGAAAACAACTGCTGCTTTTGAATCCTCACAGATTCTGTGACCCATAATTTCAGAAAGGCACAGTCAGACTTGTCTATCACTATGTTATCTGGGCCACAGCTGGAAAGATTTAAAGGTCTTTGGGTGTCTGTGGGTATCTAAGGGTAGAGATTAGGATTAAAATAGGAGTCTTTCACTATGAAAGACTCGTTCTTATTTATGACATGAAGTTATCAATGTAGTCAGGTAACTTTATATGGTAGTTCTCAAGAGCTAGTCATGGTGAATACTGCATGGCTTTATATCAACTTTCAGAAGACATGAACTCTGGTGGCCTCGTGGCAAGAAGCTGCACTGCAGTTCCTAAGACATGCCGTTTGAAGCCGTGAGCTGCTCCAAGGGAGAAGGATGGGCAATCTCCTCCTGTGAGATTAACTCTTTCTGAAAACCCTCAGGAGAGTCAGCTATGGGTTGATTCTGACTCTACTGTACACAACATCAGAAGACATGAGGTGTCATGTATGCCATACTATTTTGTTTGAAACAATTAGAATCTAGTTTAGATTCAAGAGTAAGGTACATAGACTATGTCCCTCAATGAAGAGAGTATTAGAGAAATTATGACCATATCTTAAAACCAATACACTAATTTCTAATGGTGCATTTATTTCTTTTGGCTTTTAAGAATTGGTTTGTATACAAAAATTAATAAATATTATGTTTTGCTCATGTACACTGTGTTTTATAAAATCTTTCATTTCTTTCATATAATCACAAATATACATTATAATTTATATAGTGAATTACTATTGATTTATGCCTATAATCCTGTATTTTCAAGATCCATTGAATCTTTTCTATTCCCTCACCGCCTCATCCATCCACTTAACTCTGCTCTTCTAGTGATTTTCGCCTTCCTTCTTTCCCTTTTCCCCCTTCCCCTTTTGAATATTTATACTTATCTTACTCCATTATCCTTCTATTTTGATAACAGTCTTATATAGTATCTTTTCTGTTCAAACCAATCTATCTCATTCTAAAACCCAAGGAAAGCATACATGCAAGGCTAGAAATACTCCACTACACTATTGTATTCAGTATTGTATCCAGCATTGTATTCCTCCTGCTATCTAATATTCAACTAACATCCAATATTTTCTTCTGATTATATCTCTTCCTATGCTGATTCAATGTTAAAAGGAGACTATTAGTTGATACCATAGTATAAAGAGAAATTCTGTCTAGGGAGTTGATTGTCCTTTTAGTTCAGTCATGAAACCACTCTATCTTTTCAACATTATTATAATATATAAAACTATACACGATTGGCAGCATCAGGATGGATGGTGAAGAGATTGAGATTGTTAACAGCTTTAATTTTTTGGCTCCACAATCAGCACTCTTGGCACCAGCAGCAAGGAAGTTAAAAGATGAATTGCGCTGGAAAGGTGCTGTCAGAAACCTCTCCAAAGTACTGAAGAGCAATGATGTCAGTCTGGAGACTAAGGTATTCCTGATATAGGCCATATCTTTGCAATCACTTGCTATACATCAGAAAGCTAGACAATGACTAGGGATGATAGAAGGAGAATTGATACCTTTAAGCTGTGGTGCTGGAGAAGAATATTGAATATAACATAAACAGGAGGGAGAACAAACAGGTTAATCCTAGAGAGGGTGAGACCAGGCTGCTCCTTGGAGGCAAGGATCCTGAAGCTTCATCTGACATACTCTGGGAATGTTGAAAGGAGGGACAAGTCTTTGGAGAGAGATGTCATGCTTGGGAGGGTGGAAGGACAGCACATGAGAGGAAGATCCTTGATGGATTGATTCAGTGATTGGGTAATGGGGAGTACACATGTCAGAGACAATAAGCTTGGCACAAGATACAGCAGGTTTTAGGACAGTTGTATATAGAGCCACTATGAGTCTCAGGCTACTAGATGGCACATAAAATAACACCACCACCACCACCACATAAGTTTCTATGCAAAGGCATTTGACTGTGTGGATCACAAGAAACTGTGTCTAACTCTTAGAATAATGGGAATCCCATAACACTTGATTGTGCTTAAACAAAACCTATACTTGGACAAGTCATCAGAACAGAGCAAGAAAATATTGTATGGTTCAAAATTATGAAGCGTGTATGTCAGGAATGTGTCTTGTCTCCATCCCTTTTCAATCTATATACAGAACAAATCATCCAGGTGGTTGGGCTCTATGAGGAGGAATGTGGCATCAGGATTGGAGGAAGATTTGTCAACAACTTGCATTATGCAGATGACAAAACCCTGCTTACTGAAACCAAGGAGGAATTGAAGTGCTTGCTGCAGAAGGTCAAGCACTGTAGCTTTAAATATGGATTGAAGCTCAACATCAAGAAAATAAAGATTTTCACCACTGGGCTGATTAGCAGGATCATGACAAATGGTGAAAAGATTAAAATTGTTAACAGCTTTAGTTTGCTTGGCTCCACAACACTTTTGGTACCAGCAGCCAGGAATTTAAAAGATAAATTGCACTGGGAAAGTCTGCTG
Source organism: Elephantulus edwardii (assembly GCF_000299155.1). NCBI lineage: Eukaryota > Metazoa > Chordata > Mammalia > Macroscelidea > Macroscelididae > Elephantulus > Elephantulus edwardii. Next base: position 4,279,076 of record NW_006399797.1, on the reverse strand, counting down.
TAAGGGACCACTCCAGAGTACTGAAGAGGAACAATATCAGTCTGGAGAATAAGGTGTGCTTGATCCATGGCGTGGGATGACAAAGGAGAACTGATGTCTTCTAGCTGTGGTGCTGGAGAAGAGTATTGAACTCTTGGACTGCTAGGAGAACAAACAAGCGACCCAATGGCACACAATGACAACAACAACAATTCATAGGTATTGTAAAAAAGAATTTTTTTTTAATCTTTACTATCATGGCATCTTTTAGTTTAGAGGCTCATGTGCAAAGCAGTTGGATTCTGGAAGGTGGATTATCTTGGTTTTTTGAGGGTCAGGTAGGGATTGTCTGGTTGGTTATTTATTTAGGGTTTTGTTTTGTTGTTTGTTTGTTTGTTTTCTGTTCACAGTCAGGTATGATATGATTGAATTATCTGGGTTTAGCTAACAATGAGCCATGGCTGGAAACCTCTTGTCTAGCTAGAGTCAGCCAGGACCTGGTGGGCAGACCTAGTGTTAATTGTGTTTCAGATGAACATTTTTCTAGGTGGTACAGCACTGGTCTGTCAATTTGTTGTAGTGAAATAATTTGGGGCTGCTGTGATGATGAATGCTGTGCCACTGGTGTGTCAAATGCCATAATGGTTACCTACAATGGACAGTGTTTATTGAAGCTCCCAGATTAAGACAGGCTTGGAAGCAGGAGTGACTCCACTTCCTAAACAACATACCCTGGAAACTCTATGAATGTAAAGAAACAATGATAGTCATAGAACAGAGTTCAGGTCTTTTGTTCATAGGGTTGCTATGAGTCGTGCTCGATTCGAAGGCATTTAACAACAACAACTTCAGGACACGGTAGTTAATGTGATTGGTTGCTGTCAGTAGTTGGAATGTTCTAACTGCTCAGCATGAACATTCTAGGGAAAAAAGCTACAGCCTTAGAAATTTTTATGATGAAATTATACCCTAGTCTAGGTTCACTATGAATTGTAATCCACTAGAGGGTTCTAGTTCATAGTTCAGACCCTTGGCTGCCCCCATTGCAGCCTGTGGACCTCTTCCCTGTGCCTCTGGATCCTGGTGGGGCTTATCATGCCTACATGGTTGCGACTCAGCTCAGATGAGCAGAATGCATTGGCTGTTTTCACCACAGCCTGTTGGCAAGAAAGGTGATCCAACAGAATGTGGGAATTGTTCAATAATATCATTAATATCACATGCAAGCAAAATGCTGCTGAAGATTTTCACAAATGGCTAGAAGAGTACCTAGATAGGGAACTACCAGAAGTTCAAGTAGGACTTAGAAGAGGCTGTGGCACAAGGGATATCGTGGCTGATGTCAGATGGATCCTGGCTGAAAGTAAGGAATAGTAGAAAATGTGAAATCATGCTTTATTGACTATAAAAAGTCATATGACTGTGTGGCTCATAATACATTATGGCTAACATTGAGAAGAATGGGAATTCAAGAACACTTAATTGTGCTCATGTGAAACTTAGACAAAGCTGCTTTTGTGTGAACAGAGCAAGGGAAGACTGCATGGTTCAAATCAGGAATGGAGTGTGTCCTGCTTGTATCCTTTCTCCATACCATTCTGTATGCTAAGCATGTTATTGAGAAGCCAGATTTTATAAGGAAGAATGCAGCATCTGTGTCAGAAGACTCCATTTTTTAAAGTATCATGTCCTTCTTTAAGAAATAGCTTCTCCTAACAATAAAACCAAAATATGTGAGAAAAATCTTTGTCATTTTTGCTTCTAAGGAGCACTCTGGCTGAACTTATTCCAAGACATATCTGTTTGTTATTTTTGTGGTCCACGGAACTTCAGTACTCTTCTCCAACACCACAGTACGAAGGCATCGATTCATGCTTATTCATTGTCCAGCTTTCAGCAGCATAGATAGTAACTGAAAAGACTATGGTCTGAATCAAGCACATGTTAGTTCTTAAGCTAACATTATTGCTCCTAAGTAATTTGAAAGGTCCCTGTCTGCAGACTTCCCAGCATTTTATGTCTCCTGATCTGTTGGTACCAAGTGTGTTGATTGTGAATCCATGTAAGCTGAAGCAATTGACAGTCTCAATCTTTTCTCCATCTGTCGCAATGTCGCCTATCAGTCCAGTAGTGAGAATTTTTTTAGTTTTTTGTTTTTTTCTTTCTTTGTTTATGTTGAGATGTAATCCATATTGAAGGCTATGTTCAAATTCTACAGCAAGTGTTCAAATCCTCCTTATTTTCAGCAAGCAAGGTTGTGTCATTTGCATACTTAAGGTTATTGAACCCACGTTCTTCTTCATAGCATGAAGATTCTGAAGAAATTTCCTCAGCATACAGATTAAACAGGTATGAGAAAGGATACAACCCTGACACACACCTTTCCTAATTTTACACCATATCATGTTTCTTTCCTCTGTTTGTACAACAACAGCCTGTTGGTCTATGTATAGGTTTCACATGAGGACAATGAAGTGTTTTGGGATTCCCATCCAACATAGTCTTGAGTGAAATTGCCTTTCACAAAGCAGTGATCTCTCAGAATCTAGATGATTACAGCTGTAAAATTGTGGGTGAAAGGTCAATTTATTTTTCTTTTAAGGTTTGTTGTTGTTGTTATGTGCCGTCGAGTCACCTGTGACTCATAGCGACCCTATGTACAACAGCCCTAAACTCCACTCTGTCCTGTGCCAATCTCACTGTCTCTGACACTCCCATCCCGATTATCCCAGTCACTGAATCAATCCACCTCATAGAAGGCCTTCCTCTCCTGCGCTGTCCCTCCACCCTCCCAA
>NW_006399797.1:4237872-4275577 GCF_000299155.1 Elephantulus edwardii | reverse complement strand
TGCATCCCTGGCGTACGCCCTTCCCAATTTTGAACCATACAGTGTTCCCTTGCTCTGTTTATTTAGGCCTACTGCTGCATAACTTGTGAACAGGACAGGCAGGGCCTGGTGGCTTACTGTTGTCTCTGTTGTTATGTGCTGTTGTTTGAGTTGACCACAACTCACAGTGACCCTGTGCAGAAGAGCTCTGAACCCTACTCTATCCTGAGCTATATCACTGTCTCTGACACACATCATTTCCTCAGTTACAATTCATCTCATATGGAGCCTTCCCCTCCTGTGTAGCTTCTCCACTTTTCCAGGCATAATATCCTTCACCAAAGACTGGTCCCTCCTTGCCTAAAAAGTCCAAAGTGTGTGAGACAGAGTCTCAAAATCCTTGTCTTTAAGGAACAGCTTGGTTTCACCCTCTCTAGGACAGACATGTTTGTTTTCTTGGGAGTCCATGGTATATTCAATACTCTTCTCCAGTCCCACAACTCAAAAGTATCAATTGTTCTTCTGTCATCTTTGGTCATTATCCAGCTCTCTGATGCATAGCAAGTAATTGTGAAGCCCATGGCCTGAATCAGGTGCACCTTAGTCTCTAGACTGATATTGTTGTTGTATAGTACTCTGGAGAGGTCGCTGACAGTATATTTTCCTAATGCAATTAGTCTTTTTATTTTCTAACTGCTGGTTTCTAGAGTCTTGATTCTGGAACCGAGCAAGCTGAAATTGTTAACAATCCAAATCTTTTCTTACTCTATCATGATGCTGCCAATTTACCCAGTGGTGAGCATCATCATTTTCTTGATGCTGAATTTCCATGCTATTTTAAACTACAGTCCTTGAACTTCTACAGCAAATGCTTCAGGCCCTATATGTTTGAGCAAGTAAGGTTGTATCATCTGCATAATGCAGGTTGTTGATGAGTCTTCCTCCTATCCTGATGCCACATTCTTCATCCACTGTCTTGAATGATCTTTTCTGCATGCAGATTGAAAACATATGGAGACAGGACACATCCCTGATGCACTGCATTTATGATTTTGAATCATGCCGTTTTTGCACTGCCAACATAAAGTGACTTGGTTGGAATCCACCACCTGCCCTGCAGGAGAAAGATGGACAGTTTTATGTGATTTACTGCCTCTGAAATCTAGCTCCAGGGTCAATTATGAGTCAGTTCCTACTCAAAAGTAAATACCACCACCAACATAAAGCCATTTCTCTTACATTATTTAGAATACTTACAAGGGTTATCAAGGATAAAGGAAGAGGCTTCAAGGCTGACTGGCTGCCAGGAGGAGCAGTGTCGTGAGGCCCTAAGTCATCGGATGATGGTGTATGTGAGGAGCACTGGATGAATCCTTCCTCGGGTGCCATTTAAGACTAAGAATGGAAAGTTGAGTTCCAGGTGGTTTTCTTTAAGGGTCATCCCCTATGGTCTGACATTCATTGTAAGGGCAGCTGAGAGCTCCAATAACCCTGCAAGCCCAGGCTCCCTTCTCTGTCCAAGACACCAATGTTACCCTTTCTGGAGAACAGCAAACCTGAAGCCTGGCCAAGTAGGTAGGATCTCGAAACTAAGGGAAGGTTTAAGACATCTCCACAGAGCCTTGTGGACAACACCAAGTAGTGATTTCTCACAGTCTCAGTGATTACAGCTGTGGAGTGGTGGGTGGAAGGACAATTTATGTTCCTTTTAAGACATATTATTCCTTACAGTTAAGCTTAACTGCTGGCACAACATGTGACCAAGATAGACATAGCTGAGTGAAGAGTAGTTGCTAGATGCCTGCCAAGTATGACTCATAGCCTCCGGTGAATGGCAGATCTAAACCTTGTCCTGTCCTTCACTATCCACGTCTTCTCCGACATACTTGAGCCCATTTTTGTAGTCATTGTGTCAATCCATCTTGCTGAGGATCTTTCTCTCTTTCAATGACAGTCCACCTTTCCCAGAATGATGTCCTTCAAGGAATATCCTCTCCCAACAACATGACCAAAGTATGTGAGATGAAGCTTTGCTATCCTTGACTCCAAGGAATATTCTGACTACACATTTTTATGTGAAACCTATACTTGAACCAAGAAGCAGTCTTCAGAATAGAGCAAGGAAACTGCATGGTTCAAAGTCAGGAAACGAGTGTGTCAGAGATGCATCCTGTTTCCATACACTTTCAATCTGAATGCAGAAGAGAGCATTCAAGACACTGGACTTTATGAGAAGGAATGTGGCATCAGGATTGGAGGAAGACTCATCAACAACCTGCATTATGTAATGACACCACTGTGCTTGCTGAAACTGAAGAGTGCCTGAAGCATTTGCTGCAGAATTTCAGGGACTATATCCTTCAAAATGGATCAAACCTCAACATCAAGAAAGCAAAGATTCCTACTACTGGGCTTATTGGCAGCACCGTGATAGTAAAGATACTATGTTTGTTAACAATTTCAACTTGCTTGGTTCCATAATCAACACTCTTAGCACCAGCACTCATGAAATCCAAAGAAAGTAAAGCGGTAATATTTTTTCATTTTCCTTTTACCTAATTTTTGTCAAGTCAAAACTGATTCTTAGCTGATTCTTTCCTGGATTTTCAGAGGTTGCACATTGCCCAGAATGAAAATGCCTATTATTTTCTGCAGAGCAGCTGTTTGATTTGAACCTCTTGCCTTTGGGTTGGCAGCGTAACACCTTACTCACAGTGCTGCAAGAACTCCCTATAGAAACAAAATACTAGCTTGTGAATTTGGATATAATGTGGATTTAATGGGTAAAGTTTACAGATCATAGTTTAACTTTATAGATAAAGGTTATATTTGGAGTTTCATTTAGTAGCAGTAAGAGATAATTTAATTAAAACACAAAAGATAAATGTAGTGAGCCATTGAGTATCACCAATACATTAAGTGACTTTTTCCAACTAAACTCTTGGGAGATGTGTTCTGACTATAGGATATAATGTTTAACACCAGGATTCAGCTGGGGGGGCGTCTGGGATACAAGGCTCACATAGTTATTGAGAAATATTAAATAATTATTTCTATTTTAGGCATAATTCAGGCCAAGCTAAATTTACTATGCAGCTATGTTGTTCCTCATCATAGTTACTGATTCCTAGTAATGTTGTTGTTGTTGTTAGGTGCCATCAAGTTAAATATGACTCATAGCAACCCTATGAACAAAAGATCTGAACTGTGTTCTATATTGTGCCATCGTCACCTTCCTGACATACAAAAGCCCATTGAGGCAGTCACCAAGTTAATTTATCAGCTTGAAGGTCTTTATCTTCTTCGCCAACCCTCCAGTCTTCTAGGATCATGCTTCTCTCTAAGAAATAATCCCTCCTAGCAACATGATCAAAGTATATGAGGTGAAGCCTCATAATTCTTGCCTCCAAAGAGCACTCCAGCTGCACCCTCTCCAAGACATTTTAATTTATTCTTTTGGCCATTCAAAACAGGGCCATGGAATATTTAATGCTCTTCTCCAACACCACAGCTCAAAGGCATTAATTTTTCTTCTATCCTTATTCATCATCCAGCTTTCAGATGCATAGCAAGTGATCAGAAAAACTATGGCCTGAATCAGACACAACTTAGTCTCTAAACTGGCATTATTCTCAATAATTTGGAGAGATCCCTAACTGCAGAGTTTCCCAGTGCAATACATCTCCTTATTTCCTGACAGCTGGCACCAACAGTGGATCCAAGCAAGATGAATAATTGTGTATCCAAACAAGATGAAGTTATTGATAATTTCAATCTTTTCTCCATCCATCATGATGTTGCCTGTTGATCCAGTGATAAGAATCTTTATTCTTGACACTGAGATGCATTCCATTTCAAACATTTCATTCCTTGATTTTCTGTAACAAGTACTTCAAGTCCTCCTCACTTTCAGAAAGCAAGGTTTTGTCATCTGCATAACATAGGATATTAATGAGTCTCCCTCAAATCCTGATGCCACATTCCTCAGTAGTACTTAGCCATATTCAGTATCTTCTTTATATGTTGTTGTTGTTATGTGCCATCGAGTCACTTGCGACTCATAGTGACCCTAAGTACAACAGCCCTAAACACTGCTCTGCAGTGCCAATCACACTGTCTGACACTCTCATCCCTATTACCCCAGTCACTGAATCAATCCGCCTCATAGAGGGCCTTCCCCTCCTGTGTTGTCCCTCCACCCTCCCAAGCATGATGTCCTTCTTCAAGGACCGGTATCTCCTTACAACATGTCCAAAGTATGTTGGACAGAGCCTCAGAATCATTGCCTCCAAAGAGCCACCAAGTTTAACTCTTTCCAGGATGAATCTGTTTGTTTTCCTAGCACTCCATGGTACCCTCAATACTCTTCTCCAGCACCACAGCTCAAAGGCATCAATTCTCCTTCTATCCTCCTTGGTCATCGTCTAACTCTCTGATGCATAACAAGTGATTGCAAAGACCATGGCCTATATCAGACTCACCTTAGTCTCCAGAGAGACACCATTGCTCTTCAGTACTTTGGAGAGGTCCCTAACAGCAGACTTTCCCATGGCAAGGCGCCTTTTAATTTCCTGGCTACTGGTGCCAAGACTGTTGACTGTGGAGTCAAGCAAACTAAAGTTGTGAACAATCTCAGTCTCTTCACCATCCATCCTGATGCTGCTGAGAGTTTAAAATTATGCAAGTATAATACTATTAGTTTCTAGTATCTTGGAGATAATTGGCAAGAATTATATATATATATATACACACACACACGTATGGAAATTAGGGGAAAACATAGAAAACAGTTTTTTAACTTCAAGTCAAAACTCTTGTATTCCTTTTAAAACTCATAGTCTTTGTTAGATATTATCATGCCTACTTCAATCTAAATATTTCAAGTTGTCTCAAGCTAAATAAATCTAAACTTTGTCTGCTCCTGAGGCTTCTGCACAATTTTGCTTGAACTCACTCACTGTTACAGCTACTGTGTTAATCTTACTTAGGGTTGTCTTCTCCTTTGCTAATGCTCTAGTTTTATGAAAATTATGTCCTCTTCTGTGTTCTGATAATATGTTCAAAATATATGATATTAAGTCCACTTATTTCCATCCTTGCTCATATGGAACACTTTGGCTTCACCGCTTCCAAGTGAGATATGGTCAATATTTGTCACCAGTATCAGAGATATTATTAAATTCTTCCATTATATAATTTCAAAGAGGATGTATAGCACTAACTGAGGGTCTTGTTGTCTTTACAGTATTCTGTTTCTGATTAGGAATAAGGTAGCTTTCAATTGTGTGTTCTCTATTATAAAAATGTAGAATACATGCCTGTATTCTTTATACTATTATCAATATTTTGAAATTACCAGTATCAGAATAATAATGTACATTTGTGTTTTATTGACTATACAGGGGCATTTGACTGTGTGGATCATAACAAAATACAGCTAACATTGAGAAGAATGGGAATTTCAAAACAGTTAATTGTGCTCATAAGAAATCTATGCCTAGACTAAAAAATGTAGTCTTAAGTGAGCAAGGGAACACTTCTTGATTTACAATCAGGAAGAGTATACACAAGGGATGCATCTGTTCTCCCTACCTATTCGGTCTGAATGATGAATAAATAATTTGTGAAGTTAGACTTCACAAAAGAGGAATGTGGTATCAAAATCAGAGGAAGATTATCCACAACCTTTGTTATGCAGATGTCACAGCCTTGCTTGCTAATAGGGAGGAGGACTTGACACACTGCAGAAGATAAAAACGCCAGCCTTTAACCTGGATTAGATATCAACATCAAGAAGACAAAAATCCTCACCACTGGGTTAATGGGCAACATTAGGATAGATGGAGAAAGGGTTGAAGTTGTTTCTCAGACTTTGGACATGTTACTTGGAGAAGCTATTGCTTAGAGAAATTATCATGCTTGGAAAGGTGAAGGTTAATGAAAGAAAAGAAGACCCTCAATGAGATGTATAGACACAGTGACTGCAGCCCACACTGGGGCTCAAGTGTGTCAGAGACGATGAGGATGGCTTGGATAGGACACAGTTTGATCTGTTGTTCACAGAATCACTGTGAGTTGTACTTGATTCGATGGCACCTAAAAACAATAAACCATTATTTTAAAAAATCTATGAAATGTAACTAAATAGAGAGCAGTAAACTAATCATGTATATTTTTCTTTTGTGCTGTTTATCATTGTTAGGTAAGGCTAGTCCTTAGAAAGAAGTATCACACTTGAAAGGGTGGAGGGTCAGTGAAAGAGAGGAAGACTCTCAATGAGCGTGACTGTAACAGTGGCCTTCAGTATATCAGAGATGATGAGGCGTGCACAGGACAAGGTTCAGAGTCATTGTTCATAAGGTCATTATGAGTCATAATCAGCTCCACAACACATATGGACAGCAAAATTTGATTCAAACTACATCTGTCTTGGGTGAATTAAATATATAGCAAACTGGATAGATTGTATAATTGGTTATTCAATCTGTACTTGGTCAGGATCCGCTTACAAGGGTACCACATGTAGATGAAGGCAGATGATTAGTAGAGTGGCTGGTTTTTTATTCAGATCAAGCTACTAAGATGGGGTAAAGTTGTCTATTGGCCAAATTAAAAAAAAAAATCCAAACCCCAAAGTGCTCCAAAAAGGCTTAGAAATGGAATGATTTTACTAGTATCTCCTCCACTTCCAAAATATGTGCCTTATAGAAAGATTCATACTCTATAATATAAGCTCATAAGGACAATAATATTAGGCTTTAAATATTTCTCTTTCCACTTTTTGTACCATGTCTTAGTGAAAAATAAACAGCAAAAAGTATCCCATTTAGGGTAAAACAAATCTTTTTTGAAATTGAAGCAATTTGCAATGGTTTGTGAAAGAAAGCTAAGTGTGGATTCCTTTGTTTTTCACAGTGCTAGGATATACTTTGCTGATGTTGGAGTATATGGTATCTTAGGTACGTAAGTTGTAGGTGAACGAGAAAGCACCTGGTAATAGAGAAGAAAAGCGAAATATTTAGTAAGAAAATAAAACTCTTATCTAAAATTTAAAGTATGTTATAATTTGATATGTTACAAAGATTAAAATAAAGGTAAACTTGTATAAAGATATTTTTTAGAGACTAATATTATGGTTTTTACATACTTGCTTGAAAGAATCATATATTTAAATTATTTGTCATGTTAATAGTATAGACATTGAAACAGGCATGCTTAAGATATGTTTCTCTACTTCTCAGTGATAATTTTGTGCTCAAGTTAATTGTGAATTTTAGCTGAAGTGTAAAATTATGTTAATCCCAACTCTTCGGCATTGTTCCTATTTGAGATCAATTTCATTTAAGAAATTAAAAAAACTAATCTTTTTAACAAATAATATTTTTGTGTGAGTATATCTGACTAGTAATGGTAGCAATGTTCATAGCAAAAAGAAACAAGATTTGAAAAGAGTAATATGACTATATAAATCAGATACAAGAAAGGATGTTTATTAAGCAGCCACCTAGGGGACCTAGAACAAGGATATTTGATGAATTGTCACCATCTTTTTTTATAACTTTAATCAATACTCTATTAACTACTGCTACCTTTCATATATTAAATTTAAGTCAATCAACTTTATTTTGCATTTCATTTTCACCTTCACTAGGCAGAAAACAATGCCATTTGCGCTTTTATTAGATAAAGAGTGGCTTTTATTTTTTTGTGGGCTTTTTTTTGTTACGTTCAGTCTACATAAAATCTTTATTAATCAAAGAATTCATTTCATGTTGTAAAAACTCATCAAGGTAATAAATGGAATAATTGAGCCTTTTCAATTTTCTGTTTCAATTCATCAAAATGGGCCAAAGAGCCCAGAGCACTGTGCTCTGCATTTTTCATTTGCGTCGAGTAATAACCTCTACAGAAGATCTTTAGAGTCTGTCTTTCTATTAACATTCTTTATAATTTCAATCTTTATCAGACAAAGATGGTGAATAAGCAGTGTGTGACACAGCTCCGCATCCTTCAAGTCGGCAACAAGGGCACGTATCTGTCTTTCAACGTTGGATTTGAATTAAGAAAAGAAAATAATGAAGAATCAGTGTTCTGAGTTTCTGATACCTTCTAATGGATATTGTTGCTGATCTAAGATTATTCATATTCATTTTTCCATCTAATGATGTATCTTAACCTTTTCCATTCTTGGGTAAATCAAAGGCTAATGTATAGTCAGAAACATGGAGACACGTTTTTGATAGGACTGATATATTTACACCAGAGTTGCTGTTAGGTGATTTCATTTTACACACACACACACACACACACACACACACACACACACACACACGACAAAACTTATTTAAGTACTTATAGCTCTTTTCACACCAAGAAAGATATTTTGTGTGTTTTCTATATTATGATCTCAAATTTGAGAACATATTGGGACATTCTGAAGCAAGTTAAGTTTAAGAGAGAAACTTAATTTGGTATTTAGTAAGATCTTCCTCAGCCAAAGGTGGGTGACTTTTAATCCACGGCCCAGGCCTGTCTTTCATTGTTTTTGTTCAGACATTCCTCTAGGTCGTATAGCCCTGGTGTACAAGTTGTTGTACAGCGGTCACTTGTGGTTGCTATGAGGCTGAACACAGTTGTACTGATGTGTCAATTGTGTTAATGGTTGGTTACCCAAGGCCGACAGAGAGTGGGGTGGAGCTCCCCGATTAAAACAAGTTTGGAAGGAGGAGTGGCATCCACTTCCGTAATAGTCTTGTCTCCGGAAACCCTATGAACCCGGAAAGAGGATGAAAGGCACCCAAGTGTCGAGGACTCTCCTTCATAGGGTTGCTATGAGTCGCCTGCAACTCGAAGGCACTTAACAACAATAACAACAGGATATTCCTCATTGCTCTTGAGTTGGAACTGACTGACACGCAACCATCTCGCAGGTTTAAAGAGCCTCTAAATCAAAGGAGCATGTTGTTAGGTGAGACTAGTCCTTGAAAAAGCATATTATGCTTGGGAAGGTGGAGGATCAGTGGAAAATGGAAAAGGCCTCAGCAGTATCGACACAGTAACTGCAGCAATGGGCTCAGAGTATATTAGATTTGATTAGGACAGTGAAGGATAGTATAGAGTTCAAATCCACTGTTCACATGGCTACTATTACTTGTCCTTGATTTGATGATGTCTAACAACAACAGCAACGAAGCTGGAAGGTAGGATATTGCTCACCTTCACCTGGAGAACAGATGGTGGACTTGAATTGCCTATTTTTGGGTTGGCAGTGAAAGTTCTTACCTACGTAGGCCCACAGAGTAAGAGGAGAGTAAGAGAAATTAATTTTGTTTGATCATGCAAATTTTTAGCTCAGATGAACTGGGCTAGCTGTTGATAATTCTAGCAATTAAACATGCAAAGACATTTGACTATGTGGGCCACAACAAACTGTGGCTAACTCTGAGAAGAATGTGAATCCCAAAACACTTGATTGTGCTTATGCGGAATCTATGCTTGGAGATCAAGGGAATATTGCATGTTTCAAAATTGCCAGGGATGTGTCCTATCTCCATACCTTTTTGATCTATATGCAGAACAGATTAACTGGGAGGCGGGGCTGTATGAGGAGAAATGTGGCATCAGGATTGGAGGAAGACTCATCAACAATCTGCTTTATGCAGATGACACAACCCTATTTGCTGAAAATGTGGAGCACCTGAAACTCTTCCTGCAAAAGGTCAAGGACTGCAGCCTTCAATATGGATTGAAGCTCAATATCAATAAAACAAAGATTCTCACCACTGGGCCGTTTGGCAGCATCATGATGGATGGTGAAGAAATTGAGATTGTATACAACTTTAGTTTGCTTAGGTTCACAATCAACATTTTTGGTACCAGCAGCCAGGAAATTAATAGACGTATTGCGTTGGAAAAGTCTGCTGTCACAGACCTCTCCAAAGTACTGAAGAACAATGATGTCAGTCTGGAGACTAAGGTGAGCCTGATACAGGCCATGGTCTTTACAATCACTTACTTTGCATCAGAAAGCTGGACAATGACTAGGGAGGTTAGAAGGAGAATTTATGCCTTTGAGCTATGATGTTGGAGAAGATTATTGAATATACCATGGACTGCTAAGAAAACGAACAGATTCATCCCAGAGAGACTTAAACCAGTCTACTCTTTGGAGACAAGGATTCTAAAGCTTCATCTAACATACTTTGGACACGTTGCAAGGCGGGGGGGCAGTCCTTGGAGAGGTACATCATGCTTGGAAGGATGGAAGAAAAGTGCTAGAGAAGAAGACCCTCGAAGAGATGGATTAATTTAGTGACTGGGATAAGGGGAGTAGGTGTGTCAGAGACAATAAGCTTGGCACAGGATAGAGCAGGGTTTAGGGCTGATGGACATAGGGTCACTAGGAGTAGCAGGAGACTCAAGAGGACATAAAAATAACAACAACAATAACAACAACTACCAACATACAAAAGTAGTCCCTGTGTGGTTTGATCTGTTAAATGCTTGACCACTAAAGTTTGGTAGTTAAAAACCCATCTGAACATATACTCTCACAATCTTCATGGAAAAGTTCTATTGTACACACATAGGGTTTCTAGTAGTCAAAATCTAGTAAAAATTTTAGTAATAACTTTATAGAAAGGATGGAATATAAGCAGGAGAAAAAGAGTTTATTCATTAACGTTACTTTCATGCTTAAATGAATCACTGTATTCCTTAGGTTGTGGTAGTGCTAAACACATTTCAATAAGTTATGCCAAAGAAGTGATGGATGTGACTTTGACAGTGTTTAGAAGAGGTTATACTTAGCTGACTAAGTTTGCAATGCTCTGTTTTCAGATATTATTGTCAACTTTGAAGTACAGATTTGAAAGCACAATACAAAAATGTCTATGCATTTCAAGGGGTTACGTTGTATCCATGGCACCAAAGAGGACATGCTTTCATCAGAGACATGGATTTTAAACCAATGATGCTAATTAAAGAGATAAGAATGACAAAGTGTGCATAGATAATTATAATTTTATTTAATTAAGAAATAGAAGAGCTGAATGAGTTAAAGTTTATTCATCAGCACTAAGGATTCCATGTTTTACAAAGGAAATCCACATATTCCTAATACAATATTTTAATTTCTTTTCCCCACAACGAGGTGTGGAACCATAAAGTTTTCTAAAATAACTAATAGCATCCCTTATAACAAATTCATGTCCACAAGTAATTTTTTTTCTCAATATATGACATACAAAGAAAATGGATGCTCCAAATACTGCACTTTCCACTTTCTCCCACTACCTTTCTCCCTTTTGCTGAGTTTTTCAAAATCATTTCCAAAGATAATGTTTTTTTCTGTCATCGGCTAGAAGCACTAGACCCTTTTTATCCCTTTTTGCAACAATTTTCATGGAAGATGGCAAAAAATAGTCTATGATATATAGCACCTTGCAAATAGACAACCTTACGTATGTTTACAAGTTGAAACACAAAGTGAAAAAGACAGCACTTAGTGGTTGATGCTGAACACTAGCACTACTGGGAATTTCTCTGCAGAGAGCCAGTTGCTGGCTAAGCAGAAAGGGAGCATTGTACTGATACAGAACTGAGGCTTTATTTCTGCTTTGTTGCTGAGGATTATTTCAACAGGGTGAGATTGTCCATAAGTACTATTTAAAAATGCCAACATTTGTTAGGAAAAAGAAGTTTATAGAAGTAAATGCCTGATTATAATTACTTAATCTTCCTGACCCCATACCTACTAACTGCTTTTTGTTGTGATTGTTGTTATGTGCTATTGAGCCACTGGAAACTCGTAGCAGCCGTATGTAGAACAGCTCTGAACTCTATCTTAAGCCAACCTTATTGTCTCTGACACACTTAGCCCCATTACCTCAGCCGAGTCATTTCATCTCATCTAGGGTCTTCTTCTCTTGTGCTGTCCCTCCATCCTCCAAGCATGATGCCACTCTCCAGGGATGGGTTGTTCCTTGCAACATACCCAAAATATGTCAGATGAAGCTCCCAAATCCTTACGTCCAAGGATCAGCCTGGATTCAATCTCTCTAGGATGAACCTGTTTGTTCACCTAGCGGTCAAACATATACTCAATATCCTTCTCCAACACCACAATTCAAAGGCATCAGTTCCTCTTCTGTAATCTTTAGTCATTGTTTAGTTTTCTGATGTCTAGCAAGTAATTACAAAGACCGTGGCCTGGATCAGACATACCTTAGTCTCTAGATTGGCATCATTGTTATTTTGTTAATTATTTAAACTTCTGTTCAAAGATAGTGAATTGAATGCTCCAGAGTCACTGTACCAAAAAGAATTGACTGACACAGAAAAATTTCAAGAAACAACATACAATCAAGAGGCAATGATGACAGATTAAGTTCAAGCTGCTTTGAAGACTTGGCAAAAAAATAAAGTACCAGGAATTGATGGAATATCAGTTGACATATTTCAACAGACAGATGTACTCACCAGGTTGTGTCAAGAAATCTGGAGGACAGTTACCTAGTCAACTGATAAGAAGAGATCAATATTTACTCCCATTCCAAAAAAAAGTGACCTGACAGAGTTTGGAAATTATCAAACAATATCATAAATATCACACACTAGCAAAATCTGAAGATTATCCAGAAATGACTGGAGCAGTATACTGACAGAGAACTACCAGAAATACAAGCTGGGTTTGGAAGAGGTAATGGCACAGGAGACATTATTGCCAAAGTCAAATGGATATTGGCAGAAAGCAAAAAGTACCAGGGGAATGTCTATCTGTGTTTCAGTGACTACGCAAAAGCTTTTGACTGTTTAGATCACAACAAATTATGGTTAACCTTGAGGAAAATGGGAATCTCAGAACACTTGAGTTTGCTTATGTGAAAACCATACTTGGCCCAGAAAACAATCTTCAGAATAGAGCAAGGAAAATCAGGAAAGGAGTGCATCAAGGATACATCCTGTCTCCATCCTTTTTCAATCTATATGCTGAACAGAGCACTCAGGAAGCAGGGCTATAAGAGGTGGAAAGTGGCATCAGGATTGGAGAAAGACTCATCAACAACCTACATTATGGAGATGACATAATTTCGCTTGCTGAAACTGAGGAGGACCTAAAGGGCTTACTGCAGAAGGTCAAGGGCTATAGTCATTAATATAGATTGAAGCTCAACATCAAGAAGTCAAAGATTCTCACCTCTGGGCCAATTGGCAGCACCATCATAGACTATAGATATATTGTTATTGTTAGCAATAACAGCTTCCTCAACTCCACAATCAATACTCTTGACACCAGTAGTCAGGACATAAAAAGATAATTTGCATTGGGAATATCTGCTTTCAGGGACTTCTTCAGAGTACTGAAAAGCAATAATGTCAGACTTGAGACTAAGGTGCACCTAATCTAGGTCATGGTCTTCACAATTACTTACTCTGGATCAGAGAGCTGGAAAATAACTAAGGATGACAAAGGAATCAACACCTTTGAATTGTTGTGCTGGAGAAAAGTCCAAACATACCATGGACTGCCAAGAAAACAAATAAGTCTGTCTTGGAGAGAATGAAATCAAGTTTGTCCTTGGAGGCAAGGATTTTGAAGCTCTATTTCGCATACTTTGCACTGGAAAGACCAGTCCTTGAAGAAAGGTGAAGGGATAGTGCAGGAGAGGAAGACTACATATGAGATGGATTGATACAGTAACTAGGGCAATGGGGGTTATGTGTCAGATTGGTGAGACTTGCTCAGGACAGAACAGATTTAGAGCTGCTGTGCATAAGGTCTCTATAGTTTGCTGGTGACTCGATGGCACATAACAACAACAGATACCTCTTTCAGCCAAGATTTATCTAACCTTGAGTGTGATGTCCCTAGTGCCACAGCATCTTTAAAATCCCACTTGTATTTCTGGCAGTTCTCTGTTAATGTACTGTTCCAGAGGTTTTTTTGTAATCCTCAGAAGGATTATTCTTAGGTTGTGTGTGATATTAGTGATATTGTTCTGTAATTTCCACATTAATTCAGATCTTCTTTTTTTTTTAGAAATGGGAACAAATGTGGATCCCTTCAAGCCAGTTGATCATGTAGTTGCCCTCCGGATTTCTTGGCACGCCCTGGTAAGCATGTCCAGGACTACAAGTTTTTGTTTAAATACGTCAATTGGTATTCCATCTGTTCTTAGGATCTTACTATTTTGACTAACTTCTTCAGAGAAGCTTGAACTTCCTCCTCCATCACCATTACCTCTTGATCATATGTTAATTCATGAAATTCTCTTGTGTCAGACAATTCTTTCTCATATAGTTGCTCTCTTAATCTTCTTTGGATGCTTCCTAGATCATTCAATATTCTGCCCTTAGCATTCTTAAATATTCCACTTGGGTTGTGAATTTGTTCTTTGGTTCCTTTAGCTTAATAAATGCTAAGTTAGTTCATCTCTTTTTATTTTCCAACTTCAGCTTTTTGTACATTTCATTATAATGCTTTGCCTTTCTGAGCTATCTTTTGAAATCTTCTGTTCAGCTCCTTACATTCCTGATTTCTTCCCTTTATTTTGGCTTCTTGGTGCTTTAGTGCAATATTCAGAGTGTCTCTTAACATCCACCTCAGGCATTTCTTCCTCCTCTGTCTTTGTAATGACCTTTTGAATTCTTTATGGATAATAATCTTGGTATTTCTCCTATGGTTCATCTAGTCTTCTCTTACAAATGTTCAAGGCCTCAAACCTATTCCTTAGATTTTTTTAAAATTTTATTTTAATAATTTTAATGAACATTTACAGAGATTTTGGATTTCCATTCATTCATTGTTGCACTTTTCTCCCTGCCAAGCCCTCCCCCGACCCAGTTTGCTTCTCTCTTTGAAAAAGTAAAATAAAAATTCTTCCTTTGTTATACAATGATGGTTTTTATAGAAGATCAAATTTTAGTTGCATATGAGTAGTTGGTGGTCCATTCCATAATCAGTTCCTAGCCTAGTTTTCATAGCTGATATTGAGCTTTTCTAATGATTCTTTCCACAGAAATAATCAATCTGATTCCTGTGTAGACTATCAGATGAGGCCAATATATACAGCTGCCATTTGTTTTGTTATAAAATGTATTTGCAATGAATAATTCATTTATTGCACTAAATTCCATCATTCCATTTCCAGCTTTGTTTCTTTCACTAAGTCCATGTTTCCTAGTTACTGATCCTTCTTTCCTGTTCCCAACATTTGCATTCCAGGCACCTATCAATATTAATGCATCTTGGTTGCATGTTCAATTGATTTCTAACTTCATAATAAAAATCTTCTCTTCCCTCTCTTTGGCTCTGATTGCTCATGCATGCATATTAATAATATTGATATTAACAGATCTTCATTGTAGGTGGGTGGATATTATCCTTTTGCTAACAACATTGTATTTCAAGATACATCACAGCCAATGTGCGATAGATCTTGGCTAAAAGATGAGAGTACCAGAAGAATGTGTTTTATTGACTATGCAAAGGCATTGAATTGTATGAATCACAACAAATAGTGACTAACTGAGAAGAATGGGAATCTCAGAATATCTGATTGTGCTTATGTGAAAATTATACTGGGATGAGGAAGCAGTTGTCAGAACAGAGAAGAGAAACACTGCATGGTTCAAAATCAAGAAAGAAGTGCATCAAGGATACATCTTGCCTCCGTACCTTTTCTATATGTGGAACAGATAATTCGGGGGCCTGGACTTTTTGAGGAGGAACAGGGCATCAAGATTAGATGAAGACTCTTCAACAACCTGTGTTATGCAGCTGACACAACCTTACTTGCTGAAACTGAGGAGGACCTGTAGCAGTTGCTGCAGAAGACCAAGGACTGCAGTATTCAATATGGATTAACACTCAGCATGAAGGAAACAGTCTTATCACTGTGCAAATTGGCAGTACCCTGATAAATGAAGAAGAGATTGAGCCTGTTAACAATTTCAGCTTGCTCATTTCCACAATCAACACTCTTGGTACCAGCAGCTAGAAAGCCAAACGATTAACTGCATTAGGAAAATCTGTTGTTAGGAACCTCTGCAGAATGCTAAAGAGCAACAATATTTGTCTAGGGACTAAGGTGTGCCTGATCTAGGCCATGCTGTACTCAGTTACTTGGCATGCATCAGAGAGTTGGACAATGAATATGAATGCCAGGAGAATTGATAACTTTGAGTTGTGGTGCTGGATAAAAATATTGAACATATTATGGGCTGCCAAGAAAACATATCTGATCAAAACAGATTTGTTCTAGGAAAGGTGAAACCAGGCTGCTCCTTGGAGGCAAGAATTTTGAAGTTCCAACTCATACTTTGGACGTGTGTCCAGGAGGGGCCAGTCCTGAAGAAGGGTATCATACTTATAAGGATGAAGGCACAGTGTAACAGAGGGAAGACCCTGGATGAGATAGATTGGCACAGTAACAGGATAATGAAGGTAGGTGTGTCAATGGCAATGAGATGAGGGCAGGGTTCAGTGACACTGTGCATAAGGTCACTATGAGTCACAGTTGACTCAATGGCACATAAGAACAATAAGAACAACAGTATACCTCTTAGTGGAAAGAAGCTGCATTATAATCCCAAAGGCACATCTTTCAACTTTACCTTTTGCTCTACAGGAGATGGACAATATCATCATCATGCTATTTATTACATCTGAAAACCCACTAAAGGTCATTTATGAGTTGGTTCCTACTTGACTGCAACAGTAACAATATATACCTCTAGTTCCTTGAAATGATTTATCAAACTCTGCTGTGGAGTCAGAACCAATACATAGCTGACCTTCCAGTGTATTTTCTGACATTGAGAATTTTAAGGGAAGAAATTACTTATTGGAATAAGCAGAGAAATATGGCCTTAGGGCTAACAGTGCAACTTCCTATGGGCTATACCACATCAAGATGTAAAACAACATCTCTTAAAAGTAATAGAAACTAGAAATTTGAAGTCAATGATTACTGATTTACCAGATCAAGAGATTTATATTTGAAGCCAGTGGTAGGGATAGCTGAGAAAGAAACTACCTCAATTAAGAAAATGCATAACAACTTAACTCATTGTGCTCAAGTTAAAACAGATTCCTAACTTAATCCTACTGAAGTTTTGTTGTAAATTCCAAGGGAGTTCCCCATTTTTATCCCATGGAACAATTGGTGGATTTGAACTGCCTCCCTTTGGGTAGCAGCATAACTTCTTACCTAATAGGCCATGTCATTAATGAGATTGTTTTTGTTCGGTGACACTGAGTGAAATATGAATCATAGCAACCTTATGAACAACAGACCTGAACTCTGTCCTATCCTACACAAACTTCAGAATCTCTGGAACACTTGAAGCTATTGCTATGGTCACTGTCTCTAACCATCTCATTGAAGGTCTTCCTCTCTTTAGCTAACTTTCCATGTTTCCAAGCACGATGTCTTTATCTAAGGAATAGCTTCTCCTAGCAACATGTTCAATGTAAGAGAGATGAATCTTTGCCATACTTGCCTCTCAGGAGCACTCTGAGTGTGCATTTTCCAAAACTGTCCATGGGGATATTCAATACTGAGGGTAAGCTAAAAGCTGGAAATTAAGAAGAGATATGACTCCCTAATATCCCCTCAAATTTTACTCATTCTTCTGTAGTCCTTAAGGAGTTATATTGCTAACCAAAATGAACTTCTTTGACTGTTTAAATTTAAGGGGAGCTCTGGTGGCCTAGTGGCAAGGAGCTGCAACTACACTCCCAGAGGCGCACGGTTTGAATCCACCAGATGCTCTGCCGGGGAAGGAGGGACAATCTCCTCCTGTACCAGTCAGATCTGATTTGACGGTACACACACACACACACATACACACACACAAATTTAACACCACTTTGTGAGAGAAAGATAGGGAATCTCCATCAATATAGGTTAGTAGCCTCAAACCCCCCTGTAGATCCAGCTTTAAGTCAGTTCTAACTTTTTGCCAGTGACTTGGAGATTTTAAATTTTTTCCAGATTGAACATTAGAGCTTTTCCATGAGAAACATAATGTGGATACCATATCAAAGTCTAAGTAAAATTTTTACATTGAAGTAAATCTTCATCTTCCATACTACTTGGAAGATGGATGTATGCACTTTAGGTAGGAGAATGAGCCAGCCCAATATATATATAAGAAGATCTCTTTTTGTTGTTGTTTTATATTTGCCATTTTGTTTTTTTTATTTTACTTTTTTATTGATATTTTAATGAAAGTTTATAGAGAACTTTGACTCCCATTGATTCATGTTGTATATTTTCCTTCCTGCCCACCACCCAAGATTACTTTTCTCTTTGAATAAAGAAAAATATTTCATTGTTGTACAATTTCCACCCCCACCCCCCAGTTCACTTTACTATGCAGCTCTCATTCTGGACTGTTGTCATGCAAATAATACCTAATCATATAGTCCCTTTAACCAGTTCTTTCCCTCATCTGTTTCAATGCAGTGTATATTACTTATCTCCTCTTTTCTTAGTTTCCCTCCAATCCCGATGTTAGTTCTGTTTTATAACAGTGGCATTATGCAATATGTGTATTTTTGTGACCACACAGCATTATGTCCTCCACGGTCATTCATTTTGTATAATATTTCATGAGTTCCTGTTCAGTGCTGCATAGTATTTCACTGTGTGAGTATACCACAGCTTTTCTATCCATTTTTTTTTTTGTTGATGGGCACTTGGATTCTTTTCATCTCTTTGCTATTGTAAACAGTGCAGTAATAACTATTGGTATACTGCCGTTCTGATTCGTTTAGGGTGTGTTCCCAGTAATGGAATTGTTGGGTCAAACAGTATTTCTATTTCCAACATTTTACGAAAGCTCCATCCTGCTTTCCAGAAAGTTTGCACCATTTTATACTTCCATCATCAGTGAATAAGGGTTCCAGTTTCTCCACAACCTCGTCAGCATCTGTTGTTTGCTGCTCTGTTGATTTTTGCTATTGTTGCTGGAATGAGTTGATATCTCATAGGTGTTGGAATATAAGAAGATCTTAAGAGACAAAGTTCCCTACTTGGATGAGTCTACTGCATTTGCGCCAGAACCAACTCCTTGCTGATCTTCAGTGTGTTTTCAAAGATTGTAAATTGCTTTCAAGGAGCTCGCTTTGCTTTTCTCCTTCAGAGCTACTGGAAATTAAAACTAATAGTATTGCCACCTTTTTGATAACAACATAACTTCCTATTATGTTTAAAACTAACAAAAATATGATAATTTTTCTCTTAGCATAGCATGTACAGAGCTTATGTTAAACTAACAATTGTTTTAAGCATGTTACATATATTGTGTAATGTTTGGGACAAACTTTTGATTGATTATTTATTAGATAAGAAAATCTGGACACTGAAAGATTAACTAACATTAACTAACATTAATTAAGATTAATTAACTAACAAAACTAATAAGTCATAGAGCCAGGAGTTGCATTTTAGCACTTTATGCAACATTTAATAATCTTTGAAAGAGAGAAAATTCTCAGAGACATAAGAAGTGAGCCTTGGATAAAACTGAAGGTTCTTTTAAAAAATGGGGCAGAGAGAAAATGATACAAAATATAAAAACAGAAAATATAAAAATACTAAAGACTCAGTCTAGTATATCAAGTACTAGGTTAACAGTACTGGAAAGAGAAAATAACAAGCAGAGAATTAAAATTAATGAAATAATAATTATTACATTTTATTTATTGAAAAGAAAAAGGCAAAAGTCCAATCATAAAATGGGCACAAAATATGAACACTTCATCAAAGAAGAAGATAAAGATGGTCAAAAAATATCTAAAGAAATGTTCAAAATCCCTTGCTTGTTATCAGAGATACAAATCAAGAGAACAAAGAGATATAATCTCACTCTAGCAACAAAATTGAAGTTCAACAGGGCAGCAAACAACAAATACTGTTGAAGATGTGGAGAGATTGAAACTCTCACTCACTGCTTGTGGGAATGTAAAGTGATACAATCGCTATGGAAGATGGTCTGGTGCTCTCTCAAAATGTTGGAAAAGAAATACCATTTGATACAGCTATCCACTACTGGGAATATACCCTAAAGAAACCAGAGCCTATAACACAAATAGATGTATATCCACTCATGTTTAAAGCTGTATTATTCACAATAATAATAATAGGGAACAAATAGGAACAGCCTAGGTGTGCATCAATAATTGAATGAACAGAGAAACATAGATAAATTCACACAATGGAATATTATGTAGAAGCAATGAAAAACAATGAACTTATAAAATGCTACACAAAATGGGTGAGTCTGGAAGATATTGTGCTGAGTGGAATATCTCAGTCATAAGAGGACAAATACTGCATAACACTGCTGTTATGAAATAAGATTGACACAGCAGAGGGGGTAAGAACGGGAAAAGAGTGGATAGACAGGGAGCACTGCATAGAAACAGATGAAAAACAAGATTGTCTGGATGGAATGAATGCTTAGGCACTATATATATCTGACAATTAACAATCTAGAACAAGAATTGCATTACAAGGTAAATTAGGAAAGCAGAAAAGGAAGAGGAAGGAAAATGTGCATCAATGAATGAGTGAAAACTCAACTGTTCTACAAACTTTGGTTAAAATCCCAAGAAAAAACTATAATTCAAGAAAAAATACAACATAGTAACATCAATTCTAAGATTTTAAGTTTTCAACTAAGTATTCAATGAATTGAGCAAGTAAGTTGTTGTTGTTGTGAGGTGTTGTCATGTTGGGTAAAACTCATAGTGACCCTATGAACAGAGGATCTGAATCCTGTCCTATCCTGAGCCATCTTCACATTTCCTGACATGCTAGAGCCCATTGTGGCAGTCACTATGCCAACCCACTGTGTTGAGGGTCTACCTCTTCCTCACCAACCCTCCCTCCTTGCAAGCATCATGTCCTTTCCAAGGAATAGCCCTTCCTAGCAAGATGCCCAAAGTATGTGAGGTGAAGCCTCATCATACTTGCTTCCAAAAAGCACTCCAGTGGCACCCTCTCAAGTTGTTTTTATTTGTTATTTTGGCAGTGCATGGGATGTCCAGTGCTCATCTCCAACACTACAACTCAAAGGCATCAATTCTGCTTGTGTCATTCCTATTATTCATTTTCCATTGTCCAGCTTTCAGATGCATAGCAAGTGATCAGAAATACCATGGCTTGAATAAAACACACATTAGTTCTCAAACTGGCAACATTAGTCCTTAATAATTTGGAGAGATCCCTAATTGTAAACATTCCCAATGCAATATATCTCCTGATTTTCTGACTGCGGGTACCAAGGGTGTGAATTGTGGACTCAAGTAAGATGAAGTTGTTGACAGTTTTCAATCTCTTCCCCATTCATTATGATGTTACTAGTCCAGTGCTAAGAATCTTTGTTTTCTTCACGTTGAGATGCAATTCATATTGAAGGCTAAATTCCTTGATCCTCTGTGACAAATGCTTCAAATCCTCCTCATTTTCAGAAAGTAAGGTTGAGAGAGCATAGAAGTACATAAACGTTCTACTCTGTAAAATTTAAGAAAAGGCAAAAAAAGTTACAAAATTTAAAAATAGGCTAAAAATTAAAATAATGTTAGACTCTTGTCAAACTGGCTCAGGCTTGCTGTTTTATGCTGTCAAGTTGCCTGTGATTTGATTCATAGTGACCCCATGTACAACAGATCTGAAGATTTCCCTGACCTAAGCCAGTCTCACTTACTCTGACCCACCTATATTTCCTTTGCCCATTTACTGTATCAATCCATCTCATCTGGTTCTTCTTCTCCTGTGCTGTCTTTTCCATCTCTCCAAGTATTATGTCTTTCTCTAAGGACCGGTCCCTCTTGGCCATGTGCCTAAAGTATGTGATATGGAGCTTCAAAATCTTAGCTTCTCAGGAGAAACTTGGTTTCACCTTCTACAAGACGGATTTGTTTTTTGGCAGTTCACATATGTTCAAGACTCTTCTCCAGCACCACAATTTGAAGGCATAGATTTTTCTTCTGTCATACTTAGTCATTGTTCAGCTCTCTGATGGATATCAAATAATTGCAAAAACCATGTCCTGGATCAGAAGCAACTTTGTCACTTGTGTACCTATGACTTGGAAGTAATTAATAGTGAACTTTTAGAGAGTTTTCAGAGGCTGTAATTGGGGAGATTTCCCATCTTTCTTTTTTGAAGCAGCTAGAAGATTAGAACTGTCTGCCTTTGAGTTGGAATCGCAACTCCTTATTCACTAGGTCACCAGAGCTTGCTAGTGACCATGTATACAACAGAACAAAACACTGATAGATCATCAAAATCTCTGCCATGTTTAAGTCTACTACTGCAGTGCAAACATGATTAAATCAGATTTTAGTCATTTTTACTGAGATTATTTCTCATCTAGAATTTGTATTTGCAACCAGAAAGATATATGGTATGCAGAATATAGGAAGTTCTTCGCATGGAAGGTGGGATATTCTGATGATTTGTAGAAAGTTGTGCTGCTAATTCACAGGTGGTGCCTCTCTTGAAATTCAAATCTACAGGCTGCTTCAAGAGGAAAGATGAACAACCACTTCCTGTGTAGTTTACAGCTTTAGATAACTGACAGGAACCTTAACTATGCATCCATGTCAATGAATTTGAGTTTTGAGTTCAACATGGAAGAGAAAGAAAATATCCAAGATTTTATTGAAAGAAATTCCCAAAATACTATGTATCATCAGAGTTAAAACAAGTCAAATGGTTTAGGCAGAGGTATTTTTAAGAAAATGAAATTAAGAAAAACATTAACCTTTTTTTCCAGTGCATTAAGAAGAGATTTGTACCTCCAGAGAAGATATATAAGATTAAATTCATGAGAGGTCCATAAACAAAATCCTGTTCAGAAAAGCAAAAATAATCATAGGGAACATAGTTCAGCTATGATTTTCATATATCTAATAGAGTAAAAATAATAGGATTTTATCCAACCCAAACCGTGCTATAATCAAGTGGAGAGGCTAATGGTGTCTAATACTGTGTAATAGTAGAAATGAAAAAGTATGAGCTAATTATTTAAAAGCAAGGAGATCGATATGAAAATACTTAGCTAAAACTGGATTCCCTCATGACAGGTTATAGAACAGAAAGAATACTGTGGGTTTTAAATTTTACTATATAATCTTTTGAACTAATTAAATGTCCATATGCATAAATATTATGAAAATAAAGTAAAATCAATTAAAAATTCCTTTCCTGTTGTATACACAGAGATTTAGTTCAGAACAGTAAGAAGTATCTCAGTTTATGTTAAAATCTCTGATGGCTTAGTTTTTAAATGTAAGGCTAGTTGTTTAAACCTACCAGCTACTCTATGTGGCAAAGATGATGCAGTCCTTCTGCAAAGATTACAGTCTTGGAAATTACACAAGGGCGTTATACTCTGTCCAGTAGGGTTGCTATGTTGTGTCTGAACTGACTAGATAGCATCAGGGAGACATCTACATATACACACTTGTACAAATATACATATATATGTATATATACTCATATACACACGAATATATACATACATATATAATCTAATACATATAATCTCTAATATCTATAATCTGATATGGATTATTTAATATATAGATATATAGCTATAGATTATATATATAAATATTATATATAAAAGCTCTGGTAGCCTAGTGGCAAGAAGCTTCTCTGCAATTCCAAAGGCAGTTGTTCCATGGGAGAGGGATGGACAATCTCCTCCCTTGTGATTAACTGCCTCTGAAAACCCTCAGAGGGTCAGCTATGAGGCAGTTCCAACCCTACCTTACACAACAACAATGTAGATATACTTAGGCATATCTGCAATTCAGTGCCTTGGGTTTATTTCTATTAAAATTGAATTTATTAATTTCTTACAATTTAGAGACAAAGTTACTCTCTGAATTTCAGGCTGTTCCCAGGGCTTCAAGTAATTGCAACATCACACACATCTGGAGTCTGATGTAACTTGACCCAAGGAGCTTGGATAGCTAGAGGCAGTAAATCCTAATGGGAAGAGATTATTCACCTTTGTTCCATGGAGAGGCTGGAGGATTTGAACCACATGCTTCTGGGTTGGCAGCACAACTCCTTGCTAACTAGGGCAAGAGTTAATGCTTTGTGCTATTAATCAAATAGCTGTGAATCTCAGGGCATTTGAATCTACAACTTGCACCTCTGGATAAAAATGGTCAGTCTCCTCCTATTAGGATTAAAGCCACAGAATCCACTCAATACCAGTAAATATATGGCTTGTTTTGATTTTTTTTTTTCTTTATCTTGATATTTTAGGTTATAGAATCCTGTGACAATTTTCTTTGGCATTTGATGCTTTAGTAATTTTTCACTTGTTCTGGCTGCCAACTTTTTGTGTCTTTATTTTGTCTTTTTGGTTTTTTTGTAATTAAATGAACAGAGAAAAATGTGGTATTTTAGATTGCAGATGACAGTTTGGGTAAAATTCCAGAAATTTTTTCCCCCCACAAGCAGAAGAAATCTTAGTTTCTTTTTTAGTCCTCTAATAAGCTTTTCCTGTCTCTCCAATTTTAAAATGTAACAGGAATTAGTGTGAACTAAAATTTGAATATTTTCTCCAAAAACAAAAACTTGTCATAATTTTTCTTATGACAGTGTTGACAATGGCAAAAGATTTATTAAATTATTAGAGATGAATCTTGAAAAGAACAAAGCAACTGCTTCTTTAGAAATGTTACAATCAGAGTATTACTAATATAATGTTAAGAAAAAAGCTAAATGATTCATAATCCCAGCTTCTTAACATAATTTTTCATTTTGGAAACCCATTTCCAGGTGTGGTGTTTTTTTTTTTCTTTTTTAATTGTGATTTTAATGAAAGTTTACAGAAAGAGGTTGGGGTTTCATTCATTCATTGATGCACATTTTCCTCCCTTCTGCTTCCTTCCCTCCCACAGTTCACTTCATAATGTATTTCTTGTTCCAGATAGTTAATTGTCCTACATGTAATACCTAACCCAACATTCCTTTCAGATAGTCTTTTCCTTAATATATTCCAGTGCAGTGTTCATTATCTACCCACACTTTTCATGTTCTTACCCACCTCCATCCCTGTCAATCCTATTTTATGACAGTGAACTTACGTAGTAGTTGTATTTTTGTGATTGAAATATTTCACTCAGTATAATGTCTTCTAGACTTACCTGTGTAGTACTGTATTTTACAAGTTCATTATTTTTCAGTGTGCAATATTGTATTATGCTAATGTATCACATTATTTCTATCCACTTGTTTGTTGGTGAGTACTTGGGTTGCTTGCATTACTTTGCTATTGTGAAAAATGCAACAGTAACATGGGTGTGCATGTGTCTGCTTATCCCATGGCTGTGGTTTGTTTATAGTATATTTTCAGGAGTGGCATTGGTGTTGTTAGGTCAACTGTTGTTGTTAGGTGCTGTATGACTAATAGACACCTTATGAACAACCGATCTAAACCCTATGGAAGACAGATCTGAATCTTGTCCTGTCCTGTGCCATCCTCACAAACTCTGACACACTTGAGCCCATTGCTACAGTGATTGTGTGTTAATCCATCTGGTTGAATCTTCCTCTTTCACCATCCCTCCATCTTTCCAATCATAATCTCGCTCTCGTAGGAATAGCCTAGCTTAGCAACATGGCCAAAGTATGTGAGATAAAGTATTGTGAATAATGCAGCAATAAACAGGTGCATACATCTGTTTGCATTATGACTCTGATTTTTTTAGATTTTATTTCCAGTAGTGGGATAGCTGAGTCAAATGGCACTCCTGTTTCCAACTTTTTGAGACACACCAGATTACCTTTTATAGTGGTTGTACCATTTTACATCCCCACCAGCAGTGAATGAGAATTCCAGTTATTCCATATACTGGCCAGCATCTGTTTTTTTACTGCCCTGTTGAACTTGGCTATTGTTGCCGAGGTGAAATGCTATCTCATAATTGTTTTGAATTGCATCTCTCTGATAGCTAGGGATTTTGTACATTTTCTTGTGTTTGTTGGCAGTCTTAATGTCTTCTTTGGTGAAGTGTCTATTCACATCTTGTGCCCATCTTGCTATTGGATTGTTTGATTCCTTTTTTTTGTTGTTGATGTGTTGTAGTAGCCTGTAAATTTTAGATATGAGTCTATTTTTCAGATATATCATAGCCAAATATTTTCCTCAATCTGTGGATTTCTTTTTGACTCTGTTGGAGAAATTGTTTAGTGTATGTAGGGATTTCTTTTTTAGAAGATGCCATTCATTTGCTTGATCTTCTCCTAGTTTTAGGATTTTCATTATTCTTGACCATCTGTTCATGCTGTAGATTAGGGCTTCTAGAGTTGTTCCTAGTTTTTTTCCTTGATAAAAATCATAGAGGTTTTTCGTTTTATTCTTAGGCTGCTGATCTACTTTTAATTGAATTTTTTGTATGCTGTGAAGTATGTGTCTTGCTTGAGTTTTCTGCAAATTGTTTTACAGTTTTGCCAGCACCATTTGTTAAAAAGCCTGTCGTTGCCCAATGTAAGTGATCTTGTCCTTGTCAAATATAAGTTGACCATAGATAAATGAGTTGATTTCTGGGTTCTCAATTCTATTTGATCTATGTGTCTGTCACTGTACCAGTACCATGCTGTCTTTATTAATATCACTGGTAATGATATTTAAGGCCAAGAAGTGTAACACTTTCTGTTTTGTTCCATTTTTCACTAATGCTTTGCTTATTCAAGATCTTTTTACATTCTAGACAAAATTGGTCATTGTTTATTCTGTCTTGTTGAAGAATGGAATTGCTATCTGTATTAGAGTTTCATTGAACTTTTAGATTGCTTTTGGAAACCCACTGCCAGATTTTATGAACTGTAAGTCTGGTGGCATGCAGGTTAAGAAGTTGGGCTGCCAACACAAAGGTTGTTGTTATATGCTACCGAGTTGCCTGTGACTCATAACGACCCTATGTACAACAGCCCTAAACCCTGCTCTATCCTGTGTCAACCACACTGCCTCTGACACACCCATCCCGATTACCCCAGTCACTGAATAAATCCACCTCATAGAGGGCCTTCCCCTCCTGTGCTGTCCCTCCACCCTCCCAAGCATGATATCTCTCTCCAGGGACCTGTCCCTTCTTACAACATGTCCAAAATATGTTAGATGAGCTTCAGAAATCTTGCCTCCAAGGAGCAGCCTGGTTTCACCCTCTCTAAGATGAAATTGTTCTCTTAGCAGTCCACGGTATACTCAATAACTCTTCTCCAGCACCATAGCTCAAAAGCATCAATTCTCCTCCTATCATCCCTAGTCATTGTCCACCTCTCTGATGCATAGCAAGTAACGGCAAAGACCATGGCCTGGATCAGGTGCTCCTTAGTCTCCACGCTCGCAATACAATTCGTCTTTTAATTTCCTGGTTGCTAGTACCAAGAGTGTTGATTGTGGACCCAAGCAAACTAAAGTTTTTAACAATCTCAATCTCTACACCAACTATCATGATGTTACCAATAGGTCCAGTGGTGAGAATCTTTGTTTTCTTGATGTTGAGCTTCAGTCAATATTGAAAAGTGCAGTTCTTGACATTCTACAACAAGTGCTTCAGGTCCTTCTCAGTTTCGGCAATCAGAGTTGTGTCATCTTCATAACATAGGTTATTGATGAGTCTTTCTCCAATCCTGATCCCACATTTCTTCTTATAGAGTGCAGCCTTATGGATAATCTGATCCGTATATAGGCTGAAAACGTATGGAGATTGTATCTGCAAATCTTTTTAACCCAAAAGGAGGTGATTCAAATCTACCACCTGTTTTACTGAACAATATTCTGTGTGATTTACAGCCTCTGAAAACTCACTAAAGAATAAACTATGAATCAATTCTAACCTAATGGTACATAACAGTAACAGCAGTAACATGTGTGTGATAATAGTAACAGTTTAATTTTTTCTAACTTTTATCTTAAATTTGTGCCACATTTTTTATGTTTCTGCAAAATTTTCAACATTAATTTTAATAATTATATATAATAATTCTTTTAGAGTCTGCTATGAGTTACATTAACAAAATGCATGTGTGCATTTGTGTCTCTCTCTTTTTTAAAATTTTATTTTATTATTTTTCTGTTAGATCTGACTGGTACAGGAGTAGATTGTCCCTCCTTCTCGAGCAGAGCATCTGGTGGATTTGAACCACAGACCTCTGGGATTTCAGTTCTCTCTATTGTTTTTTATAATGCTATAGTGAGTTTATTTCTACCTGTAAGTCTTTCTTCAGTTGAGTTATCCTTATGATGAATTAAAAAAAGTAGTAGTCTGAGTGAAATAAGAATATTTTTATATTTATTATCTGTTGTTATATTACTTGCTTAATGGTTTGTCTCAACTAAAAATGCAATAATCATTGTATATCTACTTATCATCAATATACGTAGCTTTGAGTGGTAACACGCTCCTCCCTATAACTTAGTAGGGTTAACATGTTATTTTAATTGATTTAAAATGCATGTCTAAGTTAGCAGTGAAGGTGAAATATTTTCACCCTTACACTAATTATATTTCCTTGCTTGCTAATGATCTATTCATAATTCTTGCCTACATATCTCTTGAGGGTTTTGATATTTTTCATACACATCAGGTGCAGTGCATAATATAACCATTAACTCTTTGTTATACATAAATAGTTATATTTCTCAGACTGTTATTTTCTTTCTTTTTAAAAGATAATTAACTCAGGGGTTTGGGGCTGTAGTTGTAAAGAAGCCTTTGTATTTTGTTTTAACATGCCAACTGTGAGAGTTAGAATTAGTCGTAGGATGTGAGAAATAACTTGGTGTATTTGGCTTCCAATTCTGTAATTTTGCATTGGTATTTTTGCACTTTAATAACTATTTTTGGTGTCTAATAAGCAAGAGTATTGAATGTACCCTGGACTGCCAAGAAAACAAACAGATTCATCCTAGAGAGGGTTAACCCAGGCTGCTCCTTGGAGGCAAGGTTCTGGGGCTTCATCTGACATACTTTGAACATGTTGTAAGGAGGGAGAGGTCCTTGGAGAGGGACATCATGCTCGGTAGGGTGGAGGAACAGCGCAGGAGGGGAAGACCCTCTATGAGGTGGATTGATTCAGTGACTGGGGTAATCAGGATGGGTGTGTCAGAGGCAGTGAGATTGGCACAGGATAGAGCAAGGTTTAGGGCTGTTGTACATAGGGTCACTATGAGTCACAAGCGACTCAACAGCACGTAACAACAACAATAAGTAAGATACAAGAAACTAGATGCTTAATCAATATATAATATGATGGCAACCTATTGCTATTGTTAAGTACAATCAAGTCTACTGTGATTCACAATGACCATGGGAAGAGTGCATCTGAACCTCGCTCATCCTATCTTGTGCCATTCTCACCATCTCTGACACACTTAAGCTCACTGTTAAAGTCTCTGTGTCAATTCTTCTGGTTGTGGGCCTTCCTCTTTTACACTGACCCTACAACCTTTCCAAGCAAGTTGTCCTTCTCCAAGAAATGACACTTCCTAATAACATGTCCAAAGCAAATGAGACTGAGTTTACCACTCTTGCCTTTAGGAGTACTCTGGTTTCACTTGAGACAGAAATATTTGTTCTTTTGGCAGTCAGTGGAATATATTTCATTCTTTTCTCCAACATCACAACTCAAAGGCATTGATTCTTCTTTTGCCATTGTTCAAATTTCAGATGTGTAGCAAGCAATTAAGAGGACCATGCTTGAACAGGTACACTTTAATCTTTATAGTGACATCATTGCTTTTTAGCACTCTGGAGAGGTCCTTAAAAAAGATTTTCCCTATAGAACTCATCTTTTGAGTTTTCACTGCTGGTATCAAGTAAGTTGATTGTGAGTCTAAGTAAGATGAAATAATTGACTACTTCCATCTTTATCCATCTATCCTAATGATGCCTATTGGTCCAGTGGTGAGGATATTTGGTATCTGGGACTTTCCAGGCCTGCACCTGCCTCACCAAAGTAGCCATATCTGACTTCTGCTGCATAATATCTGTATGTTTGCTTGTCCTTAGAGTTTGCTCTTAGGAATAAAAGATTTCTTTTCCAGTTTCTTTTACTGGAAGAATGAATTGCATGTTGCTGCTTTTTGTTGCTTAAATATGTTTACATGTGCTTGTTTATCTTCTGCTCTTATTTCTACAGTTCTTTTCTGTCAGTTGTTGTACTAAAATTGAGCTCTCAGGTGTTCTGTTGTCCTAATGATAAGAAGCTGTGCTACCAGCCCCAACGACATAGAATCCAGTGACTGCTTCATGGGACAAAGGTTGACAGTCTCCAACTGTATTATACACTGTCTCTGAAAACCAAGTGGAGGGTCACGTGTGAGTCAGTTCCAACTTGGTGGTACACAAAAACAACAAGAAGAAGTAGAACTGGCCATCCATTTCTGAAACAACAGTTTGTCTGAAAAACCCTATGAACAACAGAGGAATACTTTTAGATATAGTACTGAAGGTACAGCTCTCAGATTAAAAGACACTAAAACATGAAGAGGAAAAGCTATGCACATTCATTAATAATTGGAACATGGACTGTATGAAGTATACATTTAGAAAATTTGACATTGTCAAAATGAGAGAACTCATAAAGACTAATATTCTAGAAATTAGCAAGGTAAGATGGACTGAACACTTTTTATCAGACAGTCATATGATCCACCATTCTGAGAAGGAAAAATTGATGGCAACCAGGCTTATCATAAATGAGGACATGAACCCTACTAGTATATTG
The DNA here is from genome assembly GCF_000299155.1 of Elephantulus edwardii. Taxonomy (NCBI): domain Eukaryota; kingdom Metazoa; phylum Chordata; class Mammalia; order Macroscelidea; family Macroscelididae; genus Elephantulus; species Elephantulus edwardii. The sequence continues at coordinate 4,244,825 of NW_006399797.1, read as the reverse complement.
CTGAAAGAAAAAAAAAGAGCATTACTAGAACTGTTTTGGCTATTATTGGTTCATTATTATCTAGTGGGTTTTAAAAATTTATTTATTTATTTTCTTTTTATTATTTGTGTGTGTGTGTGTGTACCGTCAAATCATATTTGACTGGTACAGGAGGAAATGGTTCCTCCTTCTCCAGCAAAGCATCTGGTGGATTTGAACCTCACGCCTCTGGGATTGCAGTACAGCTTCTTGCCACTAGGCCACCAGAGCACACCCATTATTATCTAGTTTCTGAAAAGACAACCTTATAATATACATCAATTGATCCAAATGTATTTAGGCATGAACAAAAACTTTCAAAACTACGGTTAGTATAAATATTTGCTGAACCTAATCATCGTGGTTGTTGTTATGTGCAGTCATGTAACGATAACTCAGTAAGGCTATGAAAAACAAATCTGAACTGTGCCCTATCCTGAAACAATTGCCACAGTAACTATGTCAATCCATCTTACCCAGGATCTTCCTCTCTTTCACTGACTTTCCACCTTTACAAGTCTGATGTCCTTCTCCAAGTATTGGCCCCTCCTAGCAACATGCTGAAAGTATGTGAAATGGAGTTTTAAAATCCTTACTTCCATGTGCACCTTGGTTTCACTTTTACCAAGACAGACCTGTTTGTTTTCTTTGTAGTCCATGGAATATTCAATACTCTTTTCCAGGACAACAATTCAAAAACATCAGTTCTTCTTCTGTCACCTTTAGTCTTCGACCAGCACAGCAAGCTATTAAGAAGACCATGGATTGGATCAGGTGCACCCTACTCATTACAATGACATTGTCGGTCTTTGCACTCTGGAGAAGTCCTTGTCAACAGACTCTTCTAATGCAACTTGCCTTTTGATTTCCTAAAGTGTTTTGATTTCCAAGGATGTTGATTGTGGATCCGAGCAAGATGAAATAGTTAACGACTTCATTTTTTTCTTCATCTATTATGATACAATTGGTAGCATCAGGATAGATGGCGAAGAGACTGAGATTGTTCACAGCTTCAGTTTGCTCGGCTCCACGGTCAACACTCTTGGCACCAGTAGCCAGGAAATAAAAAAAATGTATTGCAATGGGAAAGTCTGTGGTTAGGGACCTCTCTAAAGTACTCAAGAGCAAAGGTGTCTCTCTGGAGACTAAGGTGCGCCTGATACAGGCCATGGTTTTTGCAATCACTTGTTATGCATCAGAGAGTTGGACAATGACTAGGGAGTAGAAGGAGAATTGACACCTTTGAGCTGTGGTCCTGGAGAAGAGTACTGAATATACCATGGACTGCCAAGAAAACAAATAGATTCATCCTAGAAAGGGTTAAACCAGGCTGCTCCTTGGAGGCAAGGCTTCTGGGGCTTCACCTGACATACTTCGGACATGTTGTAAGGAGAGACACGTCTTTTGAGAGGGACATCATGCTGGGCAGAGTGGAGGGACAGCGCAGGAGGGGAAGACCCTCTTAGAGGTGGATTGATTCAGTGACTGGGGTAATCGGGATGGATGTGTCAGAGGCAGTGAGATTGGCACAGGATAGAGCAGGGTTTAGGGCTGTTGTACATAGGGTCACTATGAGTTGCAAGCGACTCGACAGCACATAACAACAACAACAACAACATTATGATACTTCCAACTGATCCAGTTTTGATAATCTTTGTTTTCTTGATGTTGTATACTAATCCATACTGAAGGCTACAGTCCTTGAACTTCTGCAGCAAACTCTTCAAATCCTCCTCAGTTTCAATGAGCAAGGTTGTGTCATCTGCATAATAAAGGTTGTTGATGGGTCTTCCTCCAATCCTGATGCCAAATTCTTCTTCATTAAGTCCAACCTCTAGAATGATCCATTCAGCATATAGATTGAAAATATATGGAGAGAAGATACACCCTGACACACTCCTTTCTTGATTTTTGAATCATACAGTATTTTCTTGCTCTGTTCCTACATAACAATTTCTTAGTCTAGGTACAGGTTTCACAAGAGCACAATCAAGTGCTCTGGAATTCCCATTTTTCTCAATGTTCCCCATGATATGTTGTGATACATACAGCCAAATGCTTTTGCATAGTTGATAAAACACAAATAGATATCCTTTTGGTATACTCCTCTTTCAGCCAGGATTCATCTGACATCAGCAATGATGTCTCTAGTGCAATAGCTTCTTCTAAACCCAGCTTGTGTTTCTGTCAGTTCTTGGTCAATGTATTGCTCTAGAAGATGTTAGATATTGTTCAGCAATATTTTCCTTGCAAATGGCATTAATACTATTGTTTGATAATATACTTATTATGTTGGATCACCTTTTTCGGGAATGGGAATAAATATGGATCTCTTCCAGTCAATTGGCCAGGTAGATGTTCTCTGGATTTGTTTTTACAACCTGGTAAACACTTCCAGCGTTGCCTTTGCTGGTTTCAATGTGTCCATTGGTATTCTGTAAGTTCCTGGGACCTTATTTATTTATTTTTTAGTTGTCAATTCCCTCATAGCAGGTTGAACTTCTTTCTTTATTACCATTGGGTCTTGATCATATGCTGTTTCCTGAAATGATTCTCTATCAGCTAATTCTTTTTGATGCAGTGACTCAATGTATTCCTTCCATGTCTTTTGATGTGTCCTGGATCATTCAAATTTGCCTGCAGCATCTTTCAAACTAGAGACCTGAATTTATTCTTCAGTTCCTTCATCTTGAGAAAAGCTGAGCAAATTCTGCCATTTTGTATTTTCTGATTCCAGCTCTTTGCATATTTCCTTATAATACTTTACTTTGACCTCTGGTGGCCTATTGGCAAGAAGCTGCACTGCAATTCCAGAGGTGAGCAGTTCAAATACACCAGCTGCTTTGCTGGAGAAGGAGGAAAAATTTCCAGGGTAGTGAAGAGCAATGGTGTCACACTGGAGACTAAGGTGTGTCCAATACAGGCTATGGTCTTTGCAATCACTTGTTATGCATCAGAGAGTTGGACAATGACTAAGGAGGATAGAAGGAGAATTGATGCCTTTGAGCTGTGGTGCTGGAGAAGAGTATTGAATGTACCCTGGACTGACAAGAAAACAAACAGATTCATCCTAGAGAGAGTTAAACCAGGCTGCTCCTTGGAGGCAAGGATTCTGAGGCTTCGTGTGACATACTTTGGACATTTTGTAAGGAGGGAGAGGTCCTTGGAGAGGGACATCATGCTTGGGAGGGTGGAGGGACAGCGCAGGAGGGGAAGACCCTCTATGAGGTGGATTGATTCAGTGATTGGGGTAATTGGGATGGGTGTGTCAGAGACAGTGCAATTGGCACAGGATAGAGCAGGGTTTAGGGCTGTTGTACATAGGGTCGCTATGAGTCGCAAGCGACTCGACGGCACATAACAATGGCAACTACTTTTTTCTTCACAAGCTTCCTTGTTATTATGAGATGGCTAATGGGAAAGGCAAAAATTAGGATTTGACTCCTATTAACAAAATTGCTTGAAGAAATATATCCAACCTGAGATGACATGGTATATTGAAATGGAGTATCTCTAACCAAAGTCCTTAAGAAAGGAAGATTCATGTGAAACCAGGAAAAAACAAAATTGTATTCTCATAAGGGAGATGAAAAGATATGATCAGCTTTATAATTATTATATACTGACTGAAAGCAAAGAAAATTGAAAAGTTATTTTTTTTTGTGTTATTGATTATACAAGGTGTTTAACTGTGAGAATTATAATACATTATTAATAACATTGGGAAAAATATGAATTCCAGAACTTTTAATTATGCATAAATAAGTGGCATCCACTTCCATAATAGCTTGCCTCTGGAAACCCTATGAACCTGGAGAAAGGATGATAGACATATAAGTGTTGTGAATGTTTGTTCATAGGGTTGCTATGAGTCACCTATAAACTCAATGACACTTAACAACAACAACAACAACTAAAAAAATTTATATAGACCAAAAAAATCTGTTGCTTGAAAACTTCAAGAGAATTCTATAGGGTTTTAAAATCAGGAAAGATATTTGTCAGGGTTGTATCCTTTCTCAGCAATAACCAACCAAAACTCCTCAACACAGAATCAATAGCTAACATCAAAATAAATAGAGAAAAAGACCAATTTTGTCAAATAATGTTTTCCTTTGACCCACAGCTAACATCTATGGCAGCAGCAGTCAAGAAATCAAAAGATGTTATATTGCAAGATGCTGCCATGGGCCTCTTTAAAATGCTGGAGAGCAGGGAAGTGAATTTAAAAACTATGGTGGGTCTGACTCAAACCATAATATTTTAAATAGCATTATGCATCTTTTGGTTTTGTAGTAAATGAGTAATACTGAAAAATAGACACCTTTGAATTGTGGTGTGTGTGAAGGGTATTATAGCTTACAGATTGCCAAAATAACAAATTTACTGTGGAAATGCAACTAGGGTGTTTCTGAGTGGTAAGGATAGTGAAACTACACCTCACATAATTTGACATATTGTCAGGAGAGGCCAGGACTTGGAAAAAGACATCATGCTGGTAAAGGCAGAGGGTCAATGAAAGAATATGTAAAAAGTGCAAGGGTAGCATAGGGACAACCATATCTCCTGACCTCTACTATCTCCACAAAGGAGAACTGGACTCATCATTGTCATTCACAACACAAAACTCATTCCCATGACGTCAGACATATTTCCCTCGCTTCTAAAACTCTTTCTACTTATCTTAACAGGAATCTTACTGCTTTGCTGGGTCCAAAATTCAAAGTGATAGCTCACAGGTCACACAGAATCATATTAGGGAAGTCAAAAGGCTATAATTCAGCTTAGTAACAGAATACAGTCAGGGAAGCTTCTGAAATGAGCTCACAAACACCTCTGTCTTGAACCTTGTGACTTTAGGCAAGTGTTGCAAAACTCTGTCCTGTCAGCTATGGCTTCCACACACCTAGTTCTCCAATAAACTGGGGCAAAGACTCGTATCTCTAGTTCCCTGTTTAGCAGTCTCAAGATCAGCCTTATCTCGTGTTGGATTTCTGGTTCTCTGCTGTCTCTGTTGTTGCTCTTCCAACAGGTCTGGCTGGTATAAAAGTTTCTATTTATGAAGGGTTTGCTGCATTCTCTGCTTCTTCTTGACTGGTGATAAGACTCTAAAAATCTGCCACTGAATCTGCTGTATTTAGTAGTGAGAGTAACCAATCTCCTTGTGCCTTGGCAAGACTAGCCTAGCTCCTTGTGGATAGGTTAACACACCCTTTTCACTTATTCCTGCCAATCAACATGACAAAATCAAAGTCAATGGCTAGGGAAGTCATTTTAAACAAAAAAACCTTTAACACCACAGAGAGAGAGATTCCCTACAAGATGAATAGACACAATGACTACAACAATGGGTTTGATCATGAAGGTGGTGAAGGATAGGTCAAAATTCAGATCTGTTGTTCATAGGGTCTCTATAAGTTAACTTGATGATACCTAATACTGTCTTATATTTAGATCTTTCATGGAATTAAAAGATTTCCTGAGCTTTCCATTCTACAATATCCAATTTTGCTATTTTTATTCAGTATTACAATTCAACACTTGAATATTTCCTTCAGTTATTTCACCTTGAGAAATACATGGATTTTTTGTTTGCTTGTTTTTAGTCTATATGCGGACCACATCATTCAAGAGGCTGGACTTTATGAGGAGGAATGTGGCATCAGGATTGGAGGAAGACACATTAAAAAATCATAGGTAGTAGGCAGATGACACAACCTTACTTGCTGGAAGGCCAAGGACTGCAGTCTTCAGTATGGATTGAAGATCAACATCAAGTAAAGAAAAATTCTTACCACTGTGCCAATTGCTGGGTGAAAAAGAGATTGAGATTGTTAATATTTTTAGCATGGTAGTTTCAACAGTCAAAACTCATGGCACAAGCAGTCAAGAGCTTAAAAGATAAATTGCAAAAAAATTTGCTGTCAGGGACCTTTCCAGAGTGCTAAGGAGAAACTATGTCAGTTTAGAAACAAAGGCACATATTATTCAGGACATGTTGTTGTTATTGTGCAAGACAGAGTTGGAACTGACCCACATCTGACACTCTGGTGAGTTTTCAGAGGCAGTTAATAGTACAAAAGGAGATTGTCCATCTTCTCCTGCAGAGCAGCTGGTGGCCTCAAACTATATACCTTCAGGATTTCAGTGCAGCTTCTTGCCACTAGACCATCAGAGCTTTCTTGCAGGCCAAAGACTTTGTAATTTCTTGCCATGCACTAAAGATCTGGACAATGACTAATGTTAGAAGAAGAATTGGTGGCTTTGAGTTGTGGTGCTGGATTATAGTATTGAACATACCATAAACTGTGAGGAAAAAAAGAATAGCCGTGTCCTAGAGAGGGTGAAAACAAGATTCTCTGTGGAGCTAAGAATTTGGAAAGTCTGACTCATATACTGTTGGCAAGTTACCAGGAGGGACCAGTCCTTGGAGAAGGACATCACATTTGGAATGGTGAATGGATAGCACAGGAGAAGACGACCCTGGATGAGATGGTAACCAGGGTAATGGTACATCAGGGACATTTAGATTGGCTCAGGTAGGGTAGATATTTATACTATCAGAAGTTTGATAATTGTTGTTTATGCCTCAGTAAACATCTGTGTCAACTGCTGCATATTATGACAACAACAACAACAACAATTTGAATTTTTCACATATTTTATTATTATTCTTTCCTTAGTCTTGAGCTGCCCATTGAAATCTGCTTTGCTCTTTCCCATTCTTATTTCTTCAATTCACTTTAGTTCTGGTGGCGAAATCCCTCATAAGTTGTGCAGCTAAGGCACTGAGTAAGTGAATTCCACGTTCAGGAGTGAATTTGTTTCCTGTCTCAAGATTGATGTTAACCATAATTAGATTGACCATATATTATTTTGGAGAAACAGGATATTTATATATTCATATGCACACATATATGTATATTTAAAAATAT
>NW_006399797.1:4235134-4237772 GCF_000299155.1 Elephantulus edwardii | reverse complement strand
TTACAGATTACATGATTATATATAAATTAATGTGTATATATCATAGTTTACTGATAATTTAAAAAATAACGGTAACATCATAGTATACTTTTGCAATAATAAATATAAAATGCATGTGGAACATTTGGTGAAATTTATTTTTATATATTCAATGAGCTTTATTATATTTATTAGATGCCACAAAATCTGCATTGACTCAGAAAGATTATGTGTACAACAGAATTAAACCTTGCCTAGTCCTTTGCCATCCACACAATCACTGTTACATTTAAGCTATTATACTATTGTTATCGAGCAGTAAGTATCATTGATAAACATGCAGGCGAGATTATGCTGAAGATTATCCAAAAACTACTAGAACAGCACAGCAACAGAGAACTACCTGAAGTGCAGGCTAGATTTAGAAGAGGTCGTGGCACTGGGGATATTACAGCTAATGTCAAATAGATGTTGGCTGAAAGCAGAAAGTACCAGAGGAATGTCTATCCTTGTTTCTTTGACTAGGCAAAGGCATTTGACTGTGTGAATCACGACAAACTGTATCTGACTCTGAGAAGAATGGGAATTCCAGAACACTTAATTGTGTTTATGCAAACCTATACTTGAACTAGGAGGCAATTGTCAGAACAGAGCAAGGAAACACTGCATGGTTCAAAATTGGGAAGGCTGTATGTCAGGGATGTGCCATATCTCCATATCTTTTCAATCTATAATCAGAATAGATCATCTGGGAAGCTGGGCTCAATGAAGAGAAGTATGACATCAAGATTGTAGGTAGACTCATCAACAATCTGCGTTATGCAGATGACACAACCCAACTTGCTAAAACTTAGGGTGACCTGAATCACTAGTTGCAGAAGGTTAGGATACAGCCTTCAATATGGGTTGAAGCTCAACATCAAGAAAACAATAGTCTCATCACTGGGCCAATTGGCAACATCATAATAGATGGTGAAGAGATGAGATTATTAACAACGTAGTTTGCTTGGCTCCACAATCAACACTCTCAGTACCAGCAGCCAGGAAATTAAAAGAAAAATTGCACTGGGAAAGTCTACAGTCAGAGACCTCCCCAAAGTACTGAAGAGCAATGATATCAGTCTTGAGAATAAAGTATGCCTGATACAGGCAATTGTCTTTGCAATTACGTGCTATGCATCATAGAGCTGGACAATGATTAGGGATGACAGAAGGAGAGTTGATGCCTGTGATGCTGGAGAAGCCTATTGAATATACCATGGACTGCTAGGAGGACAAAGAAGTTCGTAGTGGATAGGATGAAGCTAGGCTGTTCCTTGGAGGCAAGGATTCTGAAGCTACATCTGACATACTTTGGACACGTTGCAAGGTGGAATCAGTCCTTGGAGAGGGACATCATGCTTGGGAGGGTGCAGGGACAGCGCATGAGAGGAAGACCCTTGATGAAATCAATTGTTTCAGTCACTAGAGTAATGGGGATAAGAGTGTCTGGGACAATATGATTGGCAAGAGAGAGCAGGGTTTAGGGCTGTTGTACATAGGATCACTATGTATGCGTTGCAGGCAATTTGATGACACACAACAAAAACAATAACAGCATGCCATTGCTACAGTGACTCTGTCATTCCATCCCTTTTATGGTCTTACATTATTTTTAAAGTCACACTCTACTAAGTATAATAACTTTTCCAGAACCTGATCTTTATAACTTGTCCAAAGTATGCTGATGATGATAACATTGAGAAGGGGAAATACAGAACATTTATTTGTGCTCATTTGAATCATATAACTAGATAAAGAGGCTGTTGTGTGAACGTAGGAAGGGAACATTGTTGTGGTTGTTGTGTGCTATCGAGTCACTTGTGACTCAGTGCGACCTTATGTACAATAGCTCTGAATCCTGCTCTATCCTGAGTCACCTTTATTGTCTCTGACATACATACCCCCATTATCCTAGTCATTGAGTCAGTCTATCTCATTGAGGTTTTTCCTTTCTTGCATAGTCCCTCCCCACTCTGCAAAACTTAATGTTTGTCTCCAAGAACTGGTTCCTCCTTGCAACATTCCAAAGTATGTCAGACAAAGCATCAGAATTCTTGCTCCAAGGAGCAACCTGGTTTCACCCTCTCCAGGAAGAATTTATTTGTTCTCCCAGAAGTCCATGGTATATTCAATACTCTTCTCCAGTATCACAACTCAAAGGCATCAATGATTCTTCTATCATCCCTCATAATTGTCTTGATTTCTGATGCATAGCAAGTAATTGCAAAGAACATTGCCTGTGTCAGACATGCCTTAGTCTTCAGATTGACATAGTTGCTTTTCAGTACTTTGGAGAGGTCCTTAATAGCAGCCTTTTTCATTATGATTAGTCTTTGGATTTCCTGCCTGTTAGTACCAAGAGTATTGATTAAGAAGCCAAGCAAACTGAAGCTGTTAACAATATCAGTCTCTTCACCATCTGTCATGATGCTTCCAATCTGTCCAGTGGTGAGAATCTTTGTTGTATTTTTGTTGAGTTTCAATCCATATTGAAGGCTACAGTCTTTGACCTTCTGCAGCAAATACTTCAGGTCTTCCTCAGTTTCAGCAAATAAGATTTTGCCATCTGCATAATGTAGGTTGTTGATGAGTATTCCTTCAATTCTGATGCCATATA
>NW_006399797.1:4230661-4234151 GCF_000299155.1 Elephantulus edwardii | reverse complement strand
GTGAGAAGAGTTGGGACCTCAGAAGGCTTTTAGGATCAAATAGCAGGCTCTTGCGTCCAGGAGAAAACGAATATACTTACCAGTACTGTTAATGCTCATCCACAGCTCTTCTGGGAGGATCTAAATTGTGGAAGTATCCCCCTTTTTTCCACCTGGGAGCTGGGGCCTGTCAGTCCTGTTAGCCATGAGGACCTTGTGGGTCACCTTTGGCCAAGTGTCCTTCCGATCCACATTAAGGCTTAAAAATTTTAAAAAATTAAAAAAAATTTAAATGTAGACATTAGGGTGTATTATCTCTTAATGTCTGTCTAATTTGTATGCTGAGCACATTTTTTTTTCTTTTTAAGAAGCTAAATCCATGAAGAAGAATGTGGCATTAGGAGCAGAAGATTTATTTACTACTTGCATTATGCTGATGACACAACCTTGCTTGCTGTCAGTGAGAAGGACCTGAAATATTTATTGCAGAAGATCAAAGACTACAACCTTCAATATGGATTATATCTCAACATCAAGGAAACAAAAATTCCCAACATTGGACTGACAATTAGCATCATGATAGATGCAGAAAGAATTGAAACGGAATGATTTAATCTTATTTGGATCCACAATCAATAGATTTGGATCTACTTCAGCCATTAGGAAAACAAGAGATATATCTGAGAGCTTGACAATGAATAACGATGTCAGAGGAACAATTGATATCTTTGTATTGTGGTGCTGGAGAAGAATACTAAATTTATCATAGACTACCAAAAGAAACATATATGTCTTGAAGAGAGTGTAACCAAGGGACAAAGATGACAAAGCTTCACGTCCGATACTTTAGGCATGTTATTGGGAGGGCCACATAAATGCAGGTTATGTACATAAATTTCACCTGAGGGTATGCATAGGAATTAGATTGATTACATGTGCAGAAAGAACTGCTTGAGAAGCTCAATATCAGCTGTGGAAACCAGGCCAGGGGCTGATTGTGGAACAGACCACCAACTCATATGCAAGTTCAAGCTGAAACTGAGGAAAATTAAACCAAATCTACGGGAACTAAAATATGACTTTGAGTCTATTCGACCAGAATTTCAGAACCATCTCAGGAGCAAGTTTGAGGCCTTGAACACTAATGAGTGAAGACCAGAGAGTTGTGGGAGGATATCAAGGGTATCATCCAGTAAGAGTGCAAACGGTCATTGCAAAGACAGAAGAGGAAGAAAAGACCAAAATGGATGTCAGAAGAAACTCTGAATATTGCACTGGGGCACAGAGAAGCCAAAGCAGAAGGAAGAAGTCAAGATAATAAAGAGTTGAACAGAAGATTTCAAAAGGCAGCACGGGGTGACAAAGTAAAATATTACAATGAAATGTGCAAGGAGCTGGAGTCAGAAAATCAAAAGGGCCGAACTCGCTCAGCATTTCTTAAGCTCAAGTTAGTGAAGAACAAATTAAAACCTCGAGTTCCTACAAACAATGATGCTTTAGGAAGAATATTAAATGATCTAAGAAGTATTAAAAGGATATGGAAAGAATATACTGAGTCACTGTATCCGAAGGAATTGGCAGACACAGAAGTTCATGAAACTACATATGAGCAAGAGCCTATGATGATGAAGGAGGAAGTTCAGGCTGCTTTGAAGGAAATAGCAAAAAATAAGGCCCCAGGAATAGATAGTATACCAATTGACATATTTCAGCTAACAGATGCTGCCCTGGACATGCTCACCAAGTTGTGCCAAGATATCTGGAGAACACTTGGAGAACAACTGACTGGAAGAGATCTATATTTGTTCCCATTCCGAAGAAAGGTGACCCAACATAGTGTGGAAACTACAGAACAATATAATTGATTTCACATGCAAGCAAGATTCTACTGAAGACTATTCAAAACCAACTGGAACAGCACATCAGCAGACAACTGTTGAAAGTCCATTCTGGGTTTAGAAGGGGTCGTGGTACTAGGGATATTGTAACTGATGTTAGATGGACCGTAGCTGAAAGCAGGGAATACCAGACAAATTTCTATCTGTGTTTCAATGACCATGCAAAGGCATTTGACTGTGTGGATCATACAAACTGTGGCTGACTCTGAGAAAAATGGGTATCCCAGAACATTTGATAGTGCTAATGTGAAACCTGTACTTGGACCAAGAGGCAGTCATTAGACCAGAGCAAGGAAACACTGTATGGTTCAAAATTGGTAAGGGCGTACACCCGGGATGTGTCCTGTCTCCATACGTTTTCAACCTCTATGCAGAAGAGATTATATGGGAAGTTGGGCTCTATGAGGAGAAATGTGTTGTCAGGATTGGTGGAATACCTATCAACAATATACACTATGAAGATGACACAACTCTGCTTGCTAAAACTGAAGAGGACCTGAAGCGCTTGCTATAGCGGGTCAAGAACTACAATCTTCAATATGGATTGAGGCTTAATGTCAAGAAAACAAAGATTCTCACCACTGAACCAATTGGGAGCATCACGATGGATGGTGAAGAGATTGAGATTGTTCACAACTTTAGTTTGCTTGGCTCCACAATCAACACTCTTCGCACCCACAGCCAGGAAATGAAAAGATGTGTTGTGATGGGAAAGTCTGCTGCTAGGGACCTCTCCAAAGTACTAAAGAGCAATGGTGTCTCTCTGGAAACTAAGGTGTGTCTGATACAGGCCATGGTTTTTGCAATCACTTGTTATGCGTCATAGAGTTGGATAATGATTAGGGAGGATAGAAGGAGAATTGATGCCTTTGAGCTGTGGTGCTGGAGAAGAGTATTGAATGTACCATGGACTGCCAAGAAAGCAAACAGGTTCATCCTGGAGAGGGTTACCCAGGTGGCTCCTTGGAGGTAAGGATTCTGAGGCTTAGTCTGACATTGGACATGCTGTAAGGAGGCACCAGTCCTTGGAGAGAGATATCATGCTTGGGAGGGTGGAGGGACAGCACAGGGGAGGAAGGCCCTCTATGAGGTGGATTAATTCAATGACTGGGTTAATTGGGATGGGTGTGTTGGAGACAGTGCGATTAGCACAGGATTGAGGAGGGTTTAGGTCTGTTGTACATAGGGTCACTATGAGCCGCAAGCAACTCGACGGCACATAACAACAATAACAACAACAACAACAACAACATATCTTGGAGAGAGACAATCAGGCTTGGAATGATTGAGGTCAATGAAAGAGAGGAAGATCCCCAACCTAATGGATTACACAGTAGCTGCTACAATGGGCTTGAGTGTATCTACCAGTGTCTACATGGAAGGAAAAGCGCAATCTCCTCTCACGGGACTTACAGCCTTGGGAATCTGCTGGAGTGTGTAGGGGAACGCCGCTGCCAGCCGGGGGAACGCACGCCGCCGCCCGCCAGGCCGGGGGAACGCCGCCGCCAGACCGGGAATGCTGCCGCCAGACCAGGGAACGCCGCGAGAGGGACCCGGAAGAGACCCGGGGAGAGCAGCAGCCAGCCACCTGCCGTGGAACTCCAGAGGAGCAA
>NW_006399797.1:4221988-4229081 GCF_000299155.1 Elephantulus edwardii | reverse complement strand
GAAAAAAAAAAAAAAAAGATGAGGATGAAACAAGACCAGACATGGTTCAAATACAGCGTTGCTATGAGTCATTCTCATCTCAATGTTGCCTAACAACAATGTAACATATTATTTGTTTTCTTATTGAACATTGATTATATATTCAAATAAAATACAAATCATTGAAAACTCCATATTTTTCTCTATTGCAAAGGTTATTGTTGCAATTTTCAGGATTTTTGTTTTCTGTTGGTTGAGGTGTAATACTCATACAACAATTTTGATTTTCTCAACAAAAACTTTAATAGTTCTTACTGATATTTTTATTCCCAAAACAGTAAAAATTATTTCAATGCAAGTTTTGGAGTAGCTAGTTCATTCTGTTGTTCTATTTCCTTCCTACCACTTTCCCCTCCCTTTTTTAATAGAAAAGTAGTTCTATGATGCATATTGTTTATAACTTTATACAAAATGTTATCTATTTTTCTCGTTCTCCCACTTTTTTTGTGCTTTGCCTTTATATTTAATTAACATTAAATGAAAGTTTCACCAAGAAAAGTTTAAATGTGCAATGATCAGATCTTTCAATTCTCTTTGAGCCATCTCATAGTCAAATAAGTAAGATCACTGGGAGAATGTGTTTCCAACGGTGAGTTTTTATGGACATTTCTTGATCTCGAATATGGGAAGAACCTTTTCAGTTATTGACTGAGCAAACTAAACAAAGCAGTTAATTTCTTTCTTTTTCTGGTAGCATCTTATTTTTTATTTTCATGTGTAGCCTAGTTTTTAGTGAATGGCTTCCCTTGATCTTAAAGGATCACAGTTAAGATAATTAACTTACATTCTCCTTGGTTTATAAGTCTTTTCTTTGGTATGTACTTTTTCTTCTCTTGGTGAATATTTTGAATTGAACATGAAAATTAATTCACTGATATATAAACCCTAAGAAATAAAAAACCTTTAAACAATTGGATAGAGATAGAAGGCAATACCTTACCTCTTTTACCATCCTCGTAGTCCATCAAAGAAAACTTGAATTGATTGAAGAGTTTGGAGCTTTGAGATGACAATAAAAGAAATGTCTTTTATTATTCTCTGTTTATAGCTTATCTGGCAGATTAATCAATCAACTGTGGCTCTTCAAAGAGAGGAATGGTTGGCAAAGAATCAGTCTAACCAATAGAAACAAGTATAGTGCATAAATGTGACGTTTGGAAGACATTTAGAAACAGTCTGTCATATCACACCCACACTTTGTTTTCATACCATCTTTTCCTGTTCCACAGTTCATATTTCCTGCTTTGCTTATTTTTGTCTTTTGAGATAATTTCTCATTGGTTTGTGTGTTATTTCATTTTACAAGTATGCTTCATCTAACCTTATACTTTAGCAGTTGAAATAGGCTATGATGTGATTTGGATGTTGTGAGAACATCTGGTGTTCCTACAATGGCCACATCACAAACTATTTGAAGTGACCTCATTTATGCGGAGCTGTGGACCTGGCTTTCATGGCTGCTACTGTCTGAGCCTAAGCTTTTCAGATTGTGTCTCTCTCTGCGGCAACAACACTCCACTCTCAGCTTTTAAGAGGAGTTGAAAGAATTTTTATTCCTGATCTTGTGCCCCTAATGCTCTATCACATTTGGCTATTGCAGCAGTAGGGGCTGAAACCTGAACTCAGAGGGGAGATCTTCAGTCTCATGAGCTAAGGATTCTTCTACTCTCAGACTCTTACTTCTGTTCATACAATGAGGATAGGTTCCAAGATGTGCATAACTTGACAAAGATTAAAGAACTAGGGAATGATCAGGAGTCCTTGGGTCCTTGTCCAGAAGCCTCTGACCATTGGGGAGACCTCCTGGAGCCCACAATCCTAAGCTTTACCTTTTTAATAATCAATATGACAGCCCTTCTTTATTGTTATGTTATATACAATTAAGATGAAAATAACTCACAGCTGACCCCCCAGCACAGTAGGATTTCAGAAGCTGTAAATCAGAGACAGGTTGCCAATTTTCTATCACTGAGCACCTGTTAGATTAAAATATTTGCCTTTGAGTTTGCAGCACAATTATTTACCACTAGGCCACCAGAGATGTCACAAATAAATACATTTATTTGTTTTTATTGTATTATCTGCTGTCAAGTCTGAACCAACTTGTAGGTGACCAGCCAATAAGATTTCAAAGGCAGTAGATTACAAAGGAGGAGATTGTCCATCTTTCTCTGTTGGAGCAGCTGGTGGATTTGAAGAGCATACCTTTGGGGTGCCAGCACAACTCTTTACTACTAAGCCACCAGAGCTCTCTCATATAATATATGCATACACTGTTATGGGTATCTAGTAAATCAGTAGATAGGTTGTATGGAGGAAACTGTCTGTCAAGGACCTCCTCAAGGCACTGAGGAGCAGCAATGCCGGTTTAAAGACGGGGTGCACCTGATTCAAGCCATGGTTTGTTTTATTATTATTATTATTATTAATTATTATTATTATTGTCATTGTTGTTATTTCCTATGCACCTGAAACTTGGACAATGAGTAACAATGATAGAAGAACATTGAGTTGTGATATTTTGAAGAGTATTGAATATTCTAAGAACTGGCAGTAGAACAAATAAATATGTCTTGGAAAAAGTGCGGGCAAAGTGCCGCTCAGAGACGAGGATAATGAAACTTTATCTCACGTATTTTGGACAGGTTATTAGGAGGGACTACTCATTATAAAAAGGCATCATGCTTGGAATGGTGGAGAATTAGATAAAAATATGAAGACTTTCAACAAGGTAGGCACAGTGAAAGTAGTTATGGCTTCAAGTATATCAAGTATGATGAGGATGGCATGAGATAGGAAAAGGTTCAGGTTCATTGTTCAGAGCCACTTTCAGTCACAGATAACTCAATGGCAACTAACAATAAATGCATATATATATATGTGTTTTTATACATATGTTGTGGTTGTTAGGTGCTATCAAGTCAAGTATGTCTCAGAGTGACTACGATTAACAGATCTGAATCTTATTCTACCCTGTGCTGTCCTCATAATCCCTGATTACTTCAGTCACTGTGTCAGTCCACCTGGTTGAGCATCCTCCTCTCCACTCTCCCTCTCCACCTTTACAAGCATGATGTCTCTCTACAAGGAATAACTTCTCATAGCAACATACCCACAGTTTATGAGATCAAGTTTTATCATCTTTGCCTCTAAGAAACATGTCCAAAATGGATCTCAGATGATAGTCTGAAAATGACACTAGAACACTGAGAAGCAAAAACAAAGGAGGGAAAATACTGCAGTAGAAGAGATAAACAGAGATCTCAAAGAGCAGCTTGAGAAGACAAAGCAAAATATTATAACCAAATGTATGAAGAACTAGAATTAGGAAATAAAAAATGAATAATTCACTTGGAATTTTTCAGTATGACAGGAATGGAAAACAAATTCACACTTCTAATTATAACACTGAATATTGTCATAGACATTATCTTGAAAAATAAGGAATCATCAAAAGAAGATAGAAAGATTACACAGAGTCAGTTTACCGAAATGAAGTGGCTGGTAGGGAGCTGTTTTAGAGAGTAACATGTGATGAAAATCCAATAATAATGAAGAAGGAAATTCAAGCTACACTGAAGACACCAGCAAAAATAGAAGGCCCCAGGATTTGATGGAATACCTACTGACTCGTTTCAGTAAAGAGATACAGTCCTGGACGTGCTTGCTCGTCAGCCTGTGTCAAGAAATCTGGGAGACAGATACCTGGCCAACTGACTGCAAGAGATCCATATTTGTTTTCATTCTCAAATTGTAATCTACCACAAAGTGAAAATAATAAAAATATCGTTGCAATATCACATGCAAGCAAAATCTTTCTGAAAATTATTTTTAAAACAGCTGGAAGTCTCATAAAACAGCTAGAGTTTCATAACAAAAGTTTACAGAATACTCCTGGACCTCCACAAGAAAAAGTGATAACTCAGTTACAAAATGGGCAAAAGACGTGGACAGAATCTTCACAGAGGAAGATATTAGACACATGAAAAAATGTTCAAAATCACTAGCCAGAAGAGAGGTGCAAATAAAAACAACAATGAAGTGCCATCTCACACCAGTAACAGTGGTAAAGTTTAACAGGGCATCAGGTAATAAATGTTGGGGAGGATGTAGTGAGATAGAAAATCTTATACATTGTTGGTGGAATAGTAAAATGGTACAACCATTCTTCAAGGCAGTTTGGCACTTTCTCAAAAAGCAGAAAAATTCCATATGACCCAGCTATGCTACTGCTTGGAATATACCCTGAGAAAATGAGAACTGAGGCACAGAGACTTGTACCTCAATGTTCATAGCAACATTATTAACCATTGCAAGAACAGATGTCCAACTACAATTGAATGGATTGAGAAATTATGGTACATTCACACAATGGTATATTACAAACACATAGGAACAAAGATTTTGTAAATTATTACCTAACTTGGAAGGGACTGGTGGAAAGTATTATGCTAAGTGAATTAACTCATTCCTATAAGGACACATATTGTATATAATATTGTATTACAATACAATATTATTGTAGAATGAGAATGAGGATACAAATGGCGGGGGAGGGTGGAAGCAGAGGAATAAGGATGTGCAGGGGATGGGAGAATTAATCCTGGAGTGACTTGATGAGGGGTGAGGGAATTAGAAGAATTTGGTCTGGAAAACAGTGTATTCAAATTTTGTAAGTAAACTAGTAAAATAAAAAAATAAACAAAACAAAACAGCTAAAATAGTACATTAACTGAGAACTGTCAAACATTTAAACCAGATTTACAAAAACATGTGACACCATAGTTATCATTGCTAATGTTAGCTGAATCTTGCCTGAAATCAAAGAATTCCAGAAAGATGTCTATTTGTGTTTTATTGACAATATAATGATATTTGACTGCATGTATCACAACACATTAGTCCAATATCGAGAAGAACAGGAATTCCAGAACACGTTATCATTCTCATGTAAAACCTTACCTTGACCAAGAACCTATTGTCCAAACAGAGCAATGGTTTAAAATCAAGAAATGTATTTGTAAATACTATATCCTTTTTTTCATACTTCATCAATGTTGTGTTATGCACCATTAAGTTGCCTGCAGCTCATAGTGACCCGAACCCTGCCCTATCCTGAGTCAACCTCATTGGCTACAATACACATAATCTCATTGCCCCAGTTACCATGTCAATCCATCTAATCTGTACTATTCCTTTCCTGTGCTGTTCCTCCACCCTTCCAAGCATGATGTCCTTCTCCGAGGACTGGTCCCTCCTGGTTACATGCTGAACATATGTGTGGAAGAACTTCAAAATCCTTTGTTTCTAGGCAGGCCATAGTAGGTCCAATACTGTCTCCAGCACCACAATTCAAAGTCATCATTCTTCTTCTGTCATCCTTAGTCATTGTCCAGCTCACTGTTGCATAACAAGTAATTGTGAAGACCTTGTATAAGGAACACCTTAATCTCTAGACTGACATCATTGTTCTTTAGCAGACTTACCCAAGGCAATTTGTCTTTTGATATCTTGACTGCTGGTGCCAAGGGTGTTTATTGTAGAGCTGAGCAAACTGTAACTTTTAACAATCTCAATCTCTTCTCCACCAATCATGATTCTGTCAATTGTCCCAGTGGTGAGAATCTTTATCTTCTTGATGTTAAGAATCAATCCATATTGAAGACTACAGTCCTTGACCTTCTACAGCAAGTGCCTCATGTCCTACTTAGTTTCAGAAAGCAAGGTTGGGTCATCCCTGTGGTGTAGATTGTTGATGAGTCGTCCTCCAATTCTGATGCCAGACTCCTCCCTGTAAAGTGCAGCCTCCCAAATGATCTGTTCTGCATATGGACTGAAAAGGTATGGAGACAGGACTCCTCCCTGATGCACTCCTCTCCTTATTTTGAACCATGCAGTGTTTCCTTGCTCTGTTCTTATGACTGCCTCCTGATCCAAACATAGGTTTCACATGAGCACTATTAGCCACAATTTGTTGTGATCTACACAATCAAATGCCTTTTCACAGTTTTTGGCCAAGATCCATCTGATATTGGTGATAATGTCTCTAATGCCACAGATTACTAACATCAGCAATGCTATCTCACACCTTCTTGTGAGCTTAGTTTGGAATTTTGGCAATTTCTCATTGATGTACTACTGCAACTGGCTGGGTTTTAGAATTATTATTATTATTTTTTTATATTTTTTGACAGGTTTTGGATTTCCATTCATTCATTGCCGCAATTTTCTCCCTTCCCACCCTTCCCCACCAGCTCGTTTCCCCCTCCGAAGAGAGAAAAAAAAAAAAAAAAAGAAAAAAAAATTCCTTCATTAGTATTTTTAACTTAAAATTTTGTTTGTGTTTAGTATTAACCACACTGTTTCAGGATTTCCACATTTTGTTGGATTGTTTTTGTTGTTGTTGTTTGTTTTTTTTAATGGACAGTTAGTTGGTCAGAGAAGCAGTTGTTTTCCAAATACATTGTTACAGGCAAGTGAATACTTGTATTTCCAATGGTGCATTTATTTCTTGAAACACCTTCATGAGTACTTCATCAATTTCTGCAGTCTTGATTTTTGTCATTGACTTCAGTGTACTTCCTATTTCTTTCTTTAATACCATTGCTTCTTGGTCATATGCTGCCTTCTAAAGGGGTTGAATACCCATCAATCTATTCTTTAGTTACTTTGTGTATCCGTTCCACTTTATTTTGATACTTTCTAGGTCATTCAGTATTTTGTCTATAGAGTCTCTCAATACTCAAACTTGATGTTTGGATTTTTCTCCCCATATTTTCAGCTTAAGAAAGGCTACACATATTTCTCTCTTTGGCTTTCTACATAATAGTCTTTTCACATTTCAATGTGATACTCTGTCTTCTCAAATCACCTTTAGTTCAGTCCATTTGCTTCACTTGTATATGTTTTAGGAGCAAGTTTCAGATTCTCTTCTAATATTTATTTTAATTTTTTCTTTCTTCTCTGTCTTTTAAAATATTTTTTGCTTTCTTTGTATATGATGCCATCCCTTCTCTCTCTCTCTCTGTCTCTCTGTCTCTCTCTCTCTCTCTCT
>NW_006399797.1:4204340-4221888 GCF_000299155.1 Elephantulus edwardii | reverse complement strand
GTTCAGTGTATCAAATACGCTCTTAAGATATGCTTAATAAATCATATCCAGAAGCTGACCTTCTCTTAAGGAGAATGTGGCATCAGGATTAGACTAAGACTCATTAAAAAAACTGCACTATGTAAATGATATAACATTAGTTACTGAAAGTGAGGAAGACCTGAAGCTCTTGCTGTAGAAGATAAAAAGACACCTAAAGCCTTTAGTATGGATTATAGCTCAACATTATGAAAACAAAAATCCTCACCACTGGGCCTATTGACAACAATAGATAAAGATTGATATTGTCATATTGCATCTGAAAAGAGCCTCACATATGTTTGAGAACCTTATATGAATTTGAAAACTGGACAATGAATAAGGAAGACTGATGAAGAATTTATGAATTTGGGTATACCACAGAGTAGGGTATGTTGTTGTTGTTATGTGCTATCGAGTCACTTGAGACTCGTAGCAACCCTATGTACAACATCCCTAAACTCTGCTCTGTCCTGTGTTGATGGCACCATCTCTGATACACCCATTCTGATTACCCTAATCACTAAATCAATCCACCTCATAGGGGGCCTTCCTCTTCTGTGCTGTCCTTCCACCCTACCAAGCATGATGTCCCTCTTCAAGGACCTGTCCCTCCTTGCAACATGTCCAAAGTGTGTTAGAGCTTTAGAATCCTTGTCTCCAAGGAGCAGCCTGGTTTGACTCTTTCCAGGATGAATCTGTTTGTTTTCCTAGCAGTCCACGGTACCCTCAATGACTTATCTCCAGCACCAAAGTGCAAAGGCATCAATTCTCTTTCTATACTCCTTAGTCATTGTCCAACTCTCTGATGCATAACAAGTGATGGCAAAGACCATGGCCTGTATCAAATGCACCTAAATCTCCAAAGAGACACTATTGCTCTTCAGTACTTTGTAGAGGTCCCTAACAGCAGACTTTGCCATGGCAATATGTCTTCTAATTTCGTGGCTGCTGGTGCCGAGAGTGTTGACTGTGGAGACAAGCAAACTGAAGCTGTGAACAATCTCAATTTCTTTACCATCCATCCTGATAAATCAACCTGTATTGGAGAAAGTATAACCAGAAAGCTCCTTAGGATTGAGGGTGGCAAGACTTTATCTTATATATGCTGGATACTTTCTTGTAGGGGCCAAGACTCTGATAAAGACATCATGCTTAGTAAAGTAGAGAATTTGTGAAAAAGAGAGTCTCTCAATAAACTGAGTTGACATTACAGTAGCTTCAAGAATGGGACCAAATATAAGAACACTTATGCAAATTGAGAGAGAATATACATAGATATTTATCCATGTCAACTCACATAGGGCCTTAAAATGGAAATTCTCTTTCAAATTATAATTATTACAACTTCTTAGTTAAGGAGAACATAAACTGCATCCAGACTCCTATTTCTTAGCTCACTTCTATTTTTAATACTAACGTCACAGAATGATGTGATTTTGGGCATTGTGGAGTAGAAATGAATGAAGTCAATTTATATTTATAGCAACCCTGGTGCCACAGTGATTAACGTGTGACTGCTAACCCACATGTTGGCAACTTGAACCACTCAGCCTCTCTGTGGGAGAAAGATGAGGCAATCTGCTTCCATAAAGATTTACAACCTTAGAAACTCTGTGAGGCAGTTTAACTCTGTCTGATAGGGTTGCTGTGTGTTGGAACCAACTCAGTGTCAGTAGGTTTTTGGCCTGCGCGCTTTCAGTGGTAGTGCACAGGTAATCTCTGGGTACTGCATCTTCTACATGTCTGAACCCACTCTAACCTAAGTATTTTGAATAAGATAACAGTATATTTTGAATCAATGTTTGGTGCATGCTTTCTCTTGATGAGGAGTTCTGATTTTTTATTAATTTTCACTTTACTCTTCACATTTCTATTTTGACTTCTTTGACTCATTATCCTATGTCTTGAAATCTTATCGTTACTTTTCCCCTTTTCATCAAAGGCCTGTGTGTGTCTCATACCCTTTTCCCTTTATTTCTTCTCTTTTTCCCCTTGGGTTTTTCTTTTTAACTGGATGGAAATGCATCATTGCCCTGTTATATTTAATTGCATGTTTAAGCAGGTCTGTCTCAGAGGTGTGAGTCAAAAGCTGGAAATCCTGACAGACCTGTCCATGTGGGATTGGCCTCAATGTAGCATTTCCATACCAAGTCTTTTTTAATTAAATAAATCAATAGCTCCTGATGTTGGTATGTGGAGTAGAGATGTAGTGATGGGAATTCTGATTTTAATCAGATCTCCTTCATCTCTATTTTAGATGATAGACATTCTTCGTTTGACTTCAAGGTTATTTTTTCCTTGGTTTAAAAGAATTGTTAAACTATTTAGTATTTTTTTATATTCTGAGGGTAGAATTTTTTAAAATAAAAAAGAGAAGACATATTTTAATTGCTTTCTCTAAAGAAATTTGACATGTACAGTAAAATAATATTTATTACATTAGGAAATTATGAGTGTTATATATTTTCTGAAAATAAAGGAGAAAATAAGCTTCTTTGCTGTTGTCTCATGTACTCACTTTTAGGTTTTCTTTTTTGTTGATATAGAAAAGAAAATGTTCTTATCATTTCCTTTTTTATTGATAAGTATTGCCAATTATCTATTATCAATTATTTATTGATACATTGTCAAATTTTGAATGCAGTTAATGTCTATGGAAGTTCACCATAGAGTTTGACTATTCAGACATTAATAAAACATGCTGAGACAAGAAAGTATAGTCTGGACAATTAGAATTATGCCAAATTTGAACCAAAATATCCTTATTTTTTCCTGTCTTACCTCCTCACTGATATTTGCTTTCTTTTCTCTTACTTTTTGCTGATACTTTTTGTATCTCATGCAAGCCCCTTCCTAAATATGCTGCTGTATTTAAGTCTGATTTCTGTAAATCTGGACCTTGGTTCACACATCAAAAATCCCTAGCCTGAGCATAATGGCTTTCTTTAATAACTAAGACACAAGAGATCTTGTTTTTTCTTTGTTGCTTTACCAGCACTATTACTCCAACAACAGCTGTGCAGCACATAGATTAGCAACCTCTCCCCATGAGAGTTATGGCCTGAGAAACCAGGGGAGAGTCATCTGTGAGTAGATTACAACTCGATGACAATAACATTTTCAGTCTATAAAACTGTCAGGGACATGGCCACAGACCTGATCTAAAACAAAATGTGATATGTTCCCTTCAATACAGAAAAACAAACAAACAAACAAAAAACATTTCCTTTATATAAATTTTTAGGAAAGTAGTTTTCATAGAGCTATGGTATTGTCTAAAGAGTATATATCTTTTATAATATAATTGTTAATAAGAAGCACATCATTCTTCAATTGTCAATTACTTAATCTTACTTGGATCCACCATCAACTCCATTAGCACCAGTCAGGAGATAAGGAGACATAGTGTACTGAGAACGTCTGCAGTCGGGGACCTTTCCAAAATACTAACAGTCAATGATGTCAGTTTGAGATGAAGGTGTACATGATTTAAACTTTGGTCTTCAACTACTTGCTATGTATCTGATAACTAGACAATGAATAAGAATGACAGAAGAAGAATGGATGTCTTTGAATTGTCTTGAAGAAGAGTACTGAATATTCTATGGACTGCTGAAAGGGTGAATAGCTGTGCCTTGGAAAAGGTGTAGCCAGAGTACTCCTTGGAGGCAAGGATGGCAAAGTTTCATCCCTTATACATTGGACATATTGCTATGAGATACTATTCCTTGGAAAGAGATATCATACTTGGCAAGGTAGAAGAGTAGTGAAAGAGAGGAAGATTCCCAATGAGATGAACTGACAAGGTGGATTGTGACTGCAGCAGTGGGGTAAAGTATATCAGAGATACTGAGGCTGTCACAGTATAATAGAATAGTATTCAGATTTATTCTTCATAGGGTTTCTATGAGCAGCACTTGAGTTGATGGCACCTAATGACAACTGTTTCTATTTTAGCATTTTCTTTCACTGCATAAATATTTAATAAGTTTCTAGTAAATGCTATGCATTGTGAAAAGCAGTACATATACAATAACAAAACAAATTGACAACACTTAATCAATTTCTGTACCATTTCTGAGATATCTAAACTACCTGATGACACCTGGAAAACTATTGGGTATATGGAGTGTATGTTCTTTCCCAGAACTCGTCACAATGTAAATAAATAATACAACATATAATTGAAAGTGCACATCTCTTTTCTGGTAAAATATGGTTTGATCTCAGTAAGAATAGTAATCTTTTCTTTTTCCCTGAATCCTTGTTTGTTAGCCCATTCATTTGCAGAGAGTAGCATTCAATAAATTTGTGTTGAATGTATGAATATATGTTACACAACCTATCACTAATGATAGGCTAATGATCAGCAGAAAGTCTATTAAAACAGTGCTTTTGTTCACATCAGAAATGACATTTAAATTTTCTGTAGCAACAGTGGATAGTCAGAACAAACTTTAATTTGTCCATAAAGAGTAAAATCTTGACCAAATCTCTCATTAAAATTGAGTTACAAAAAGAAAATTTGAAGTAGATTTTTTTCCCTTTTCGTTTTTAATCCAGTAACCATTGATACAAACAACACTGACTCGACAGATAAATCTCCTGAGAAGGATGAGATCACTAACCCAAGGAAAGTAAAGATTTATTGTATTCACCACATTATTCAAGGTGCTGCATTTACTGAAGACAAAGAAAAATAGAATCTTGTTTCAGCTCTCTGTAGGAAGTCAGAAAAACCAGTTCTAATCAGAGAGAAATAAATTCATTCTATAAGCTTTATAGTAGACAGGTGGAAGACCCTGAATATATTCATGTTCTAATCCATGGAACCAGTTCTAATCTTCAATAGATTGAATGACTAAGAGAAATCAATTTTCAGATGTAATTTAGGTATCCAGTAACTGACCTTGAGATAGGGGAATTATTCTGAATGATCTGGATGGACACAATAAACTTGCAGGTGTTCTACTAAGCCAAGAAGGGAGAAAGTAGATAGATCAGAGAGATGTCATGTTGTGAGAGATGCCCTAGCATTGTTGACTTTGCAGATGGAGAAGTGGGATAATGAACCAAGGAATGTGGGCAGTTGTTGTTGTTATTGTTGAATACCATAGAGTCAGAATCGACCCATAGCTGACCCTCCAAAGACTTTTCAGAGGCAGTTAATCACATGGGAGGAGATTTCCCATCCTTCTCCTGTGGAGCAGCTGGTGGCCTCGAACTGTGTGCCTTTGGGATTGCAGTGCATCTTCTTGCAGTTATTAGAAAGTAAAAAAAATTCAGGGAGTGGATTTTCCCTTACGTGTGTTCAGAAGAAATATAACCATGTAGTAGTTTTGATTTTAGCTAAACAAGACCAATTTCAGACTTGACTTCTGAAACTGAAAAATAATACATTTGTGTTGTTTTAGTTTATTAAATATGTTATTAACTTGTTGCAGCCTTGATAAGAAGTCAATAAGCACATTTTAGAAATGTCTCAATGTTAAGATATTCCTACCAGCTTAGGTTGCCTCTGTGAGGAGTAACAAAGCTCCTTTGTTATTTAAGGGGAAAACTAGAATAGTATTTAAGTTCTGCATATGCATATGTAATTCTGGTATTTTGAGGTTTTAATGATATAAATGCGCATTTTTTAAAGTGTCATTGGTACTAGGTTCAAGTTGTTGTTTGATATTGGTGAATCTATCTAAGAATAGAGTCATGTTGTTGTGCATCCGTAACTGGCAGGTTTTTAGAGGTAATAAATTAAATAGAAGGAGATTGTCCACATTTCTTCTAAGGAGCAGCTGATAGATTCAAACATGTACATTTGACTTGCCAGCAAACTTCTTTTTCACTAAGCTATGTATTGTTGTTGTTGTTGTTATGTGCCATCGAGTTGTTTGCAACTCTTAGCAACCCTGTGTACAAGAGCCCTAAACACGGTTCTATCTTGTGCCAACCTCACTATCTCAAACACATTCATTCCCACCATTCCACCCACAGAATCAATCCATCTCATCGTATAATAGAGGAAGATTGTCTTATAGGATTTTCTAAGCTGTAGTCTTTACAGGAATGCATTTTCTTTTTTTTCGCTCTTCCAGAGCCACTAGATGAATTTAAGTTTGGCGTATTTCACTTATTAGCTCGGCACTTATACACTGTGCAATCAGCGTCCCTTGTGTTCACATTGTTGTTGTTTTGTGCCCTTGAGTTGCCTGCAACTCATAGCAATCCTATGTACACTAGATTTGAAACCTGCCCTAACCTGAACAAGTCTCATAATTTTCAACAAACGTACTCCTATTTCTACAGCCACTGAGTCAATTCATCTCATCTTGGATCTTCCTCTTTCACTTTTCCTCTACCTTTCTCAGCATGATGTTGCTCTCCAAGGACTGGTCCCTCTGGGCCACATGTCCAAAGAATGTGAGATGTAGCCTCAAAACCCTTGCTTCTAAGGAGCCGGTTGGCTTTTCTCTCTCCAGGACGGGCCTGTTCTGCTGAAAGTACATGGCATGTTCAACACTGTTTTTCAGCACTGCAACTCAAAGGCCTTGATCCTTCTTCTATCATCCTTAGTTATCGTCCAGCTCTCTGGTTTATAGCAAGTAATTGAGAAGACCATGACCTGTATCAGGCACACCTTAATCTTTAGATGGACATTGTTGCTTTTAAGTACTCAACAGAAGTCCCTGGCAACAGACTTTCCCAATGCAATTTGTCTTTTGATTTCCTGACTGCTGGAGTCAAGAGTGTTGATTGTGGTTCCTGACTGCTGGTGTCAAGAGTGTTGGTTGTGGAACCAAGCAAGCTGAAGGTTGTTGAATCAACAACCTCAATTTCTTCCCCATCCATCATGAAGCTGCTGATTGGCCTAGTGAGAAGAATCTTTGCTTTCTTGATGTTGAGCTTCAATCTATATTGAAGACTATAGTCTTTGACCATTTGCAGTAAATACCTCATGTCCTCTTCAGTTTCAGCAAGTAAGGTTGTGTCATCTTAATAACATAGGTTGTTGATAAGTCTTCCTCTATTATTGTTGCCATATTCCATGACAAGTCTAGCCTCCCTAATGATCTGTTCTGTATATAGATTGAAATGTTTTGGATATAAGCTATATCATTGACACATACTTTTTCCTGATTCTGAATCATTCTTTGTTTCCTTGCTCTGTTCTAACTACTACTTCATGGTCCAAGTATAGATTTCACATGAGCACAATTAAGTGTTCTGGGATTCCCATTCTTCTAAAGTTAGGCACAATTTGTTGTGACTCACATAGTCAAATGCCTTTGCATAGTCAATGAAACACAGATGTATATGAATATTAATAAATTTGTAGCATCTTGAAGATTTGAGATGCTATTGGTGTAATCTCTAAGCAGTTTCTCTGCTAAGTCAAAGGTTGCACTTTTGTGGAGGCTAGAATTCACCACCAACTTCTTGGAAGAAAAATGATCGATCTCGCATGTGACTTATAGCTTCCAGAAAATCTGTTGGAGAGTCAGCTATGCATGGATTCAGACTCAGCAGCAATGAATTTTAGTAAAAGTAGATTTTAACAAATTTGGAGGAATGTGTGAAAATTATTGACTAAGAATTGGATGTAGAAGAGAGAGGACAGACACAGAGAGTAATACAAATCAGCAAGCTGCTCAGTGGGTGAAGGGTGAGGATTCTCCTCCCGTGTGATTAACTGCTTCTGAAAACCTGTCAGCTATCGATTAGTTCCAATTTGTTGGTACACAATAACAGCAACAACAACAACAACATTAAGTCACAAGGCACTCAGTGTTATAATATTTTATTTGAACATGAGAGGGGAAAAAAAAACAACCAACAAAACACTAAAGTAGCATAAGGTCCCGTCTTCAAGATCTTCAAGTATATTTGAAAAGACAAATAAACCACTACCATATGGAATAATAAAAATAAAAGCAGAAGATAATGAAATAAGCTGCTTTGGTCTTTTGCTACTGATGGCATTTTCTGAATATATTTTCAATAGCATGTTTTCTGGTGAAGTTTTCCATGTCTGTTACACTGTGTAGACCATGGGCTACTTGAGAAGAGACACCATGACTTACATATTGTTCCCCTAGAAACTAGCATTTACTGGCACAGAGTGAGTGCTTAGTCATTGCTTGATAACTGATGTCAAACTGAATAGTGTTCAACATGCTGGGACTTCTAAGAATGGGAAGAATAAGGTGCTGTATCATGATTACGGAATAGATCATGAAGAGGAAAAGATTGAGGAAGCATCTGAAGAAAGAAAGGGTTTGAAAGACTAAAAGAGGATTGATTGCAAGGTTGAGAATTTACTAACTGAAAGCAGAATAGTTTTAACTCACCCAGAGATGCTGTGGAAGAAATAACTGGAAATATGTTTCTGAAAGGTTACATCCTTGAAAACCTCACTATGTATTATTTACTTCTGTAATATGTGAGGTTGCCATTGACTTGATGATCACTGTTTCTGTTTCTCCTTTCTGTTATGTCAATTCCAACCCATAAGTGAGCTTCAGATGAGTTGCCAAGGTTGTGACTCTCATGACAGGACACTGTCCATCTTCCTCCTGTAGAGCTACTGGTAGATATGAACCCCCAGAGAAATGTAACTTTTGAGTCAGTTGTACAACTCTCTACAGACTATACCACTAGAGCTCTGTTAGTGGTAACTAGTTGGATTTATTTTTCCTAAATTCATTAATATTGGTGCAGCCACTGAACCTAAATAAAGAAAGGAAAGGAGACAGGATGAACCTGATTATTTGCAACAGAGAAGATAACAGCATAACCAGCATGGAGTTCATTGTGAGGATATAAGAATTGGCTACAGACAGCACAAACATATTTAATATTATTGATATTGTTTGACTTGCTTAGTATATCCTCTGCCAATAAAACTATTTTGTTTAACGTTTTCAGAACCTTTTGTAGCTTTTTACTTTTCTGCAAGCTTTGCGTATTAAATATTTTAGTACATGCTGAAATTATAACTGTATCAATTCTTTTTCAGCTTGTCTCATCTGGAAAAGAATTTTCTCTTTTGAAACTTTATTTACTCAGTTATTTGAGCAATACCTGCTATTGGTTTGGTTTTTTAAATTGAATTCATGGATATTTAGGTAAAATACAATACTACTTCAGCATTTTGAAGTGCTTTGAGGGGAAAAAGACCAAAGAAGAATTTATGAACTAAAGTTTCTTTGAAGTTTATATAATAGCAATTAAAAGTTTGGTGCATTAATATCTACAGTTGTATTTATATCTATAAATGTTTTATTGATGAATATTAAATGCTGACTTTTCTGACATTTGAAATTACAATGCGTGCAGTATGAAGTAGAATACAGAAAAAGCATAAAGGATTACTGTCCTATTTATGTTACTATTTCCTAGGTTAAGAAAGATAACAAAAACCACAAATTCATATATGTACTATCCTTGGCCCAGACTTATCAAGTTCTAGAAACACCAGGCTTTTCTACTGGAATATTACCTCAACTCTCTTTCCTCTTTCTTGTTATAATTCCTACCTGTGCTTTGGTTTTCAGGATAGATATCTTCTCCTTTTGTAAGCCTTCCTTGAAACACTACATTCATCAAAAATGAAGTTAAATGCATGAAGATCAATATCTTAGGCATTAGAGAAATGGACAGATTGTGGATATTTTTCTAGGAAAGACAAATTGAAAAGGAGTGGCTTCACATTAATTGTCATAACAGCATTTCAATCTCTATCCTGAAATACACTATCAGTGATAGGGGAATATTCACATGCTTACAAAGGAGAACAATTAATAAGACTGTTTTCCGATTTATACAGCAACCACTAATGCTTCAGATGAAGAAATTGGTGTTTTTGTTTTTTATTGTTTTTGTTTGTTTTTACTAACTTCTCTAGTCCATAACTGTCCAAACATATACTGATGATTATTAGTGATTAGAATATGAAAGTTGAAAACAAAGCGGAAAAGTTAATAGTTGGAAAATGTGGTCTTGGTGACCAAAATAAAACTGGGACATTATAACCAATGTTAAATGGATCTTGACTGAAAGGAAAGAGTATAAGAGGAATACCAGTGTTTCATTGACTATGCAAAGGCATTTGACTGTGTGGATCACAACAAATTGTGGCTAACCTTGAGAAGAATGGGAGAACACCTGATTGAGCTCATGCGAAACTTATACTTGGACCAGGAAGCAGTACTCAAAAACAGAGCAGGAAAACACTGCATGGTTCAAAATTAGGAAGGGAGTGGATCAGGATGTGTCCTTTCTCTGTAACTTTTTAATCTATATGTGGAACTGATATTTGAGAAGCTGGATTCTTTGAGGATGAATACAGCATCACAACTGAAGGAAGACTCATCAACAACTTGCATTATGAAGATGACACAACCTTGACTGCTGAAACTGAACAAAATCTGAAGCACTTACTGTGGGAAGTCAAGGACTGTAATCTCCCATATGTACTGAAGCTCAACATCCAGAAGACAAAGATTCTGACTAGGCCAATTGACAGCACCATGATAGATAGAGAAGAGATTAAGATTGTTAACAATTTCAACTTACTTTTTTCCACAATCAGTATCTTTGGCACTAGTAGTGAGGAAATTAAAAAACAAATTACATTAGGGAAATCTACTGTCAAGGATCTCTCCAGAGTGCTATAGAGCAATGATGTCAGTATACAGAGTGCTATAGAACAATGATGTCAGTATACAGACTAAGGTGCACCTGATCCAGGCTATGGTCATTGCAATTACTTGATACACATCAGAAAGTTGGGCAGTGAATAAGGATGACAGAAGAAGAACTGATGTTTTTGAGCTGTGGTGCTGGACAAGAGTATTGAATATAACAAAAATTGCCAAAAGACCAAACAGGTCTGTCCTGGAGAGGGTGAAGCCAGGCTGCTCCTTGGAGGCAAGGATTTTGAAACTTTGTCTCATATACTTGGGGCATGTTGCCAGGAGGGACCAATCCTTTGAGAACTCCATCATATTTGAAAGGAAGGATAGAGAGACAGCACAAGAAAGCAACACCCAGGATGAAATAGATTGACCAGTAACTGAGATAATGGGGTAGGTGTGTCAGAGACAGTGAGACTAACTCAGGATAGGGCCAGGTTCAGAGCTATTATATAGGATCACTATGTGTCACAGGAAACTGATGGTGCATAGCAACCACCACCACCACCACAACAACAAGACTTGTTAATTCTGCATGCTTTAATTCAGTAACATAAATGGTGACTGTGCATTGGACTTCACTAGATGGGAATACACAGAAGTCAAACTGACTTTAACTGTAGAAGGTGGAGAAGCTCAGTATCATCACTCAGAGAAGAGCAGGGCTCACGTGCTGAACAGATCATTACTTAGTCACATGGAAGTTCAAATTAAAGCTGAAGAAAAGTAAAATTAGTCCCCAAGAGCAAACATAAAACATAAGTTGGCTTGAATTTATGGACCATCTCAAAAATAGATTTGACAGCATTGTGTTTTGGTGCCATCAAGTTGTCTCCAATTCAGAAAAGCCCTGTGCACGAAAGAATGAAACCCTATATGTGAACTCAAATGATTAAAGATCTGATAAGCTGTTAGATGGCATCAAAGACATCATATCTGAAGAGATCAAAAAAGTCATTTAGAAGACAGGAAAGAAACAAAAGACCAAAATAGCAGTCAGACACACTTGGAAACTTAGTCTCAAATAGACTAAGAGTGAGTAGAAAAATAGAATGAATAGAAGAATGAAGTAAAATAGAAGAAAAAATTATTTCAATGGATGATTTGATAAAATCAAATACATAAAATGTTCTAGAGAAATGTACAAAGGTCTGGAGCTAGAAAGCCAAAATAGAGATTAAGGTGAAAGAACTAGAAAGAAATTCCAGCTCCTTATTGCAAAATTGAAGTATTCTATGGGAAAGATGAGGGAAGGTATGTGTCAGGGTTGTATATCTATCTATATTCAATCTATATGCTGAGTAAATCACTTGAGAAGCTGGGTGAGGATACGGTATCAGGATTGGAAGAAGTCATCAACAACCTGCATTATGCAGATGACGCAAGCTTCTTGCAAAAATTGTAGAGGACATGAAGCACTTGCTGCAGAAGATCAGACTAAACCCTTTAATATGGAGTGCATCTCAATATCAAGAAAACAAAAATCCTTGTTACTGGACCAATAGGCAACATCGTCATATGTGGAGAAAAGATTGAACCTGTTAACAATTTATTTCTACTTGGATCCACAATCAACACCCACGGTAGCAACAGTCAAGAAATCAAATGACATGTTGCCCTGGAAAAATCTTCTGTTAAGGAGCTTTCCAAAATGTCAAAGAGTGAAATGATTTCCGTTTGAATACTAAGGTTCTCCTAATCTAAGCCATGATATTTCAGTCACTTCGTATGTATATTCAAGTTGTACAACAAATAAGAATGACAGAAGGAGAGTTATGTCAGACAGAGTTTCAGAATCCTTGCCTCCAAGGAGCAGTCTGGTCTCACCCTCTCTAAGGCAAACTTTTTTGTTTTCCTTGCAGTCCTTGGTATATTCAATACTCATCTCCAGCACTACAGCTCAAAGACATCAATTCTCCTGTCATCTCTAGTCATTGTTCAACTTTCTAATGCATAGTAAGCAATTGCAAAGACTATGGCATGTATCAGGCTCACCTTAATCTCTAGACGGACATCGTTGCTTTTCAGTACTTTCAAGAGGTCTCTGACAGCAGATTTCCCAATGCAGTTCGTGTTTTAATTTCCTGGATGTTGGTACCAAGAGTGTTGATTGTAGAACTAAGCAAACTAAAGCTGTTAACAATCTCAATCTCTTCAGCACCTATCATGACGCTGACCATCAGCCCAGTGGTGAGAATCTTTGTTTTCTTGATGTTGAGCTTCAATCCACATCGAAGATTACAGTCCTTGACCTTTTGCAGCAAGTTATTCAGGTCCTTCTCAGTTTCAGAAAGTAGAGTTGTGACATCTGCATACCACAGATTGTTGATGAGTCTTCCTCACATCCTGATGCCACATTTCTCCTCATAGAGCCCAGCCTCCGGATAATCTGTTTTGCATATAGATTAAAAAGGTATGGAGAAAAAAAAAAAGGTATGGAGGTAGGAAACATGCCTGTAATACGCCTTTCCCAATTTGGAGCTATGCAGTGCTTCCTTACTCTGTTCTGACAATTACCTCCTGGTCCAAGTATAGGTTTCACAGAGCATAATCAAATATTCTGGGATCCCCATTCTTCTCAAAGTTAGCCACAGTTTGTTGTGATCCACACAGTCAAATGCTTTTGCATAGTCAATGAAACACAAGTAGATATTCCTCTGGTACTCCCTTCTTTCATCCAAGATCCATCTAACATTAGCTACAGTATCCCTAGTACCTTGCCCTCTTCTAAACTCAACTTGCACTTTAGGCAGTTCTCTATTCATGTGCTGTTCTAGTCATTTTTGGAAAATCTTTAGCAGAATCTTGCTTGCTTGTGATATCAATGATATTTTTCAATATCATGTAGAAATTAGTAAACAATATTATTAATATCATGTTGGTATTTTTTTTGTTGTTATCTGCTGCTGAGTCACTTGCGACTCATAGTGACCCTATGTACAACAGCCCTATAACCCATATGCAAGTAAAGTTTTGCTGAATTTAAAAAGTCCCATTGATATGTACAGAACACCTTCTTACTTTCAGAAAGAGAAGAAAACTTGAAGTACTTCTTAGTAATGAAGATCACAGAGCACAACCTTCAGTATGGATTATGCATCAACATAAGCAAATTAGAATTAAATGAAACTGGACCACTAAGCAACATCAGGCTAAATGAAGGAAAGAATTGGCTTTGTAAAATATTTCATTGTACTTAGGCCCATAATAAATACCTAGAAGCATGAACCATGAAATAAAATAATATTTTGCACTAGGTAAATCTGCTCCAAAGGCTTTTTAAAATTAACAAGCAAAGTACCATTTTAAGGACTGAGATGTGCCTAAACCAAGACCTTGTATTTTCATTTATCTCATATGCATGAGAAAGCTGGACAAAGAAAACTGGGGAAGAATTGAAGCTTTAAAAAAATATACTGTTTACTTTCAAAATTAAAATGCATTGTTTTAAAAAACAAATTCTTTCCATTTCCCTCATCCCCCCACCGAACAAATTGTACAACTCCGTGATTAATTTCCCCGTCGCCCTACACATCCTTCTCCCTCTGCTTCTAACCTCTCTCGTCCCTCTTGGATCCTTATACTCATTCTACAATAATGGTTTTATACAGTATTTATTCTTGTGGAACTGAGTTAATTCACTCAGCATAATGCTCTCCAGTCCCTTGCAAGTTAGGTAATAATTTGCAAAATCATTACTCCGGCATGCTGCATAGTATTCTATTGTGTAAATGTATCATAATTTCTCAATCCATTCATTTGTGGTTGGGCATTTGGGCTGTCTCCATGTTCTTGTGATGGTGAATAATGCTGCTATGGCCATTGGGGTAAAAATCTCCATTTGTGTCTCAGTTTTCATTTTCTCAGGCTATATTCCAAGTAGTGGAACAGCTGGGTCATATGGAATTTCTATATCAGCTTTTTGAGGAAGAGCCAAACTGCCTTCCAGAATGGTTTACCATTTTACTATCCCACCAACAATGTATAAGAGTTTCTTTCTTGCCACGTCCTCTCCAACATTTATTATTTGCTGCCCTGTTAAACTTTCCACTGTTACTGGAGTGAGATGGTATCTCATTGTGGTTTTGATTTTCATCTCTCTTATTGCCAGTGATTTGGAGCATTTTTTCATGCATCTGTTTGACATTCGGATATCTTCCTCTGTGAAAATTCTTTCCATGTGTTTTGCTCATTTTGTAATTGGAGTATCAGTCTTTTTCTCATGGAAACCCAGGAGTATCCTGTAAATTTTTGTTATCTCTTGTCTGAGATAGTACTACCAAATATTTGTTCCCAATTTGCAGGTTTTCTTTTCACCCAGTCAGAGAAAGTTTTTGATGTACATACAGATTTGTCTTTATAAGGTCCCATGCATCAATTTTATCCTCTTCAGATTGTGCATTTCTGGTTGTGTTTAGCAGTCTCTTTATACCTTGGACTAGTCCTTCTAAGCCTGATCCCATTTTATCTCCTATGATAATCTCTTCAACAAATGGTGTTGACAAAATTGGACTTCTACCTGTAGAACATAAGCTCCACATCTCATATCATACACAAAAGTCAACTCAAGATGGATCAGAGACTTCAGAATTGATACCTTTGTATAATGATGTTGGCAAACAATAATAAATGAACCATAGACTGCCTAAAATGTCTCAGTTTATTACTGTCAAGTCAGAAATAACTTATCGTTGATCTTTTAGCAGGTTTTTTGGGAGGCTGTTCATCTTTCTCTTGTGGACTTCCGGGTATTTTTAAACTTCAGAAAAGTGCCATCTTTGGGTTAGTGGTTCAACTCCCTACAGACTTTGACAATCTAAGTAAATCTGTCTGGAAGAAGCATGAGGTAGCCAGAGGTACATTAATGGTAGGAATGGTGCAACTACCTTTCATGTCTCATGAAATGTGGGCTCAGGACATTTTCTCAGGAGGCATCATTCTCTGATGAAAAACATCATGGTCTGTAAAGTTAGCAAAGCTGCCGAAGAACCTCAATGAAGTGGACTGATACAGTGATTGCAAGTCTGGGCTCAAACATGGCAACAGTTGTGAGGATGGGGCCAGACCAGGTAATATTTCTTTCTGCTGTGTAATAAGATCATATGAGTTGGAACTGACTTCATGGTACCCAAATTTAATAATCTGAACAGGAGCAGGCAACCAGGTTTTGTCTCCCCTATGAATTTGAGTATGCAACCTTTCTTTAAGCACCCAGGCACTTAATAGACTGCACTATTTAAATTACTTTATGCATATGCATCTTCTCATTGTAGGAATATCTTATTTAATGGATGTACCACCATTATTCAACAATTCAGCCATCTTCATTTGGTTAATGATGCACCAAAGGGCAATGTGATACTTAGCTTCTGGTCAAACAATGGCTTATTGCATTTATATTATTGGCCTCGTAAGCTATTTTTGTTTGTTTAATGGAAAACCTGCTCTGCTTCGTCCATTTTCACCTAATAATCTTGGATTTTGAACTCAGACTCTTGAAGCACTACACAATAGATTGGGTACAGGCAGGTAAGGTAGAGAATCTGATTCTGAGTGCAGGCTCTGAGGCATTGCTAGGTAGATTAGAGGTCTGTTGCAGTGAGGGCTTCAGAAAGAGGTTGGGTCATTACCACGTGAATAGAACAAGAGGCACTGCTTGTGTGGTCCAATCCCTTCAGGCTCAGTTTTCCTGTTTCACACTCTTCTCTTATTCTCAGCAGCTACTACCATGAGCATTTCTCTGGCAGGTCCAGTAACAGCAGTGACAACAGCACAGACAGGGATGACTAGAAACAGGCTCCCCTGATGTTTTAATATGCCGTTCATACAAAGTCACATAATATCCTATATTACAGGTTGTATTGTGAATGTTAAGTTGTAATTATCCTAATATTTTAGTTAATCTGATTATTTTCTTTTTACTGGGGTTTTTCCCGAGAGATTTTATGAGTTGGACTCAACTTGTTGGTAATGGTATTTGGGTGTTTGTTTTGTTTTGTTTTTCCTTTTCCACAATTGAGTACCTTCAAAGAATTAATGGTATCTCAAACTTAATAATTACTACCAATTATTATTATTAGTTTCTAAAAGGAAGCTCAAGTGATCCTGTGGTAAGGAGTTGAACTGTCAACTCAAAGGCATGCAGTTTGAATCTACCAGCTGATTTATAGGAGAAAGATGAGAAATTTTCGCTCATGTAATTTTTAGCCTCTGAAAATCCTCTGGAGAGTCATCTATGAGGTGGTTTCAACTCAACAGCATGTAACAGGTTTTGAGGCCACAGTACGGTACTGGTACACTGACAGGCACATAGATCAAAGGAACAGAATTGAGAACCCAGAAATAGACCAAGCTATCTATTGTCAACTGATATTTGACAAGGAAATCAAAACTATCAAAAAGGGAAATGATAATCTCTTCTATAAATGGTGTTGGTAACTCTGGACCTCTACCTGCAGAAAGCTGAAACAGGATCCACATCTCACACCATACACAAAAATCAACTCAAGCTATATCAGACCTGAGAGTAAAGCCAAAAACCATGTTCATAAGAGACAATTGGGATCAAGCTTAGAAGCATTAGTCCAAGGTATAAAGAGACTGCCAAATACAATCAGAAATGTACACTCTAAAGAAGTTAAAATTGATTCATGAGACCTTCTAAAGATTAAATCTCTGCTCATCAAAATGTTTTCCCAATATGGTGAAGAAAAGCAAAACAAAACAAAACAAAACAACCTTGTTGTTGTTGTTGTTGTTATGTGCCGTCGAGTCGCCTGCGACTCATAGCGACCCTATGTACAACAGCCCTAAACTCCACTCTGTCCTGTGCCAAT
>NW_006399797.1:4193370-4201805 GCF_000299155.1 Elephantulus edwardii | reverse complement strand
TGGGTGTTGGTGCATATATTTGAATGATAGTGGTATTCACTGGACTTCCTTATATGTGTATAGATATTATCCTGTCACTGACAATATTGTACTTCAAGATAGATCTAGCAATGGCTTTTTTAACTATGAAAGCAACTCCATTTTTCCTCACTTTTTCATCTCCAGAGTAATATATCATATGGTCCTTACTGACTGGAAATAAACATTTGGCAATACTATCTCAGATTACAGTCTCATAATGAAAGTTTAAAGAATCCTCCAGGGCCTCCAGAAGAAAGAACTGATAATACAATGGCAAAATGGGCAAAGACATGGAAAGACTTTTCACAGAGGAGTTCGTTCAGATGCCAAGAAACAGATGAAGAAATGCTCCAAATCATTAGCAGTAAGAGAGATGCAAATCAAAACCACAATGAGATACCATCTTACCACAGTAGCAGTGGGAAAGTTTAGCAGGGCATCAAGTAATAAATGTTGGACAGGATGTGGTGAGATAGGAACTCTTATACATTGTTGGTGGAATTATAAAATGGTACAAGTACTCTGTAAAGAAGTTTGGCATTTCTTCAGAAATCTGGACATAGAAATTCTGTATGACTTAGCTATTCAACTGCTTGGAATATATATACCCTGAGAAAATGAGGCACAAACAGAGACTTGTATACCAATGTTCATAGCATCATTATTCACCATAGCAAGAACATAAAAACAGCCCAAATGCCCAACTACAATGGAAGGGATTGAGAAATTATGGTACATTCACACAATGGAATACTATGCAGCACACACAAGAGCAATGATTTTGTAAATTACTACGTAACATGTGAGGGACTGGAGAGCATTATGCTTATTGAATTAGCAGCACACACAAGAGCAATGATTTTGTAAATTACTACGTAACATGTGAGGGACTGGAGAGCATTATGCTTATTGAATTAACTCATAAAGGCAAATATTGTATAGGGAAATTATTGTAGAGTACCTGTGAAGATCCAAAAAGGGGCTCAGGAAAGCTTAAACATAGGGTCACATAATTTGCTGGGTGGAGGGAGGGATTGGTAAAGGAAAAGGGAAAGGTCTTGTGTGAAAAACAATCTATATAAATTGTATGAACTTTGTATGTAAACTAATATAAAATAATTTTTTTAAAAAAAGAGGTGAGGGGGGAAAGCTGAAAATAGAAATTCCATATGACCCAGCTATTCGATTGCTTAGAATTGACCCTGAGAGAATGAGAACTGAGGTACAAATGGAGACTTGTATACCAATGTTCATAGATTGGCACAAATTTGAAGAAGTGCAACCATCTTTATTGATCATAGAAGCTAAATTACTACATACATGTTTGAAACTGTTGTTGTTATATGCTTTATTTTTAATTTTATACTAATTTATTTACAAAATTTAAGTACATTGTTTTAAAGAACAAAGTCTTTCAATTTCCTTCACCCCCCTCCATGAAATTGTACAACCCCATGATTAATCCCCTTCTTCTCCTGCACATACTCATTGCTCTGCTTCCAATCTCCCCTGCCCCTCTTGGTTTCTTATGCTCATTCTGCAATAATGGTTTTATATATTATGTATCCTTGTGGGACTGAGTTAGTTCACTTATCAATTTTATCCTCTTCAGCTTGTGCATTTCTGGTTATATTTGACAGTCCATTTATACCAAATACTAGGCCTTCCAAGTTTGGTCCAGTTTGCCTCTTATGAGTTTTGTGGTTTTGGGGCTTTATTCCGAGGTCTCTGATGTACCTTGAGTTGATTTTTGTGAGATGTGGATCCTGTTTCAGCTCAGGTAACAGTCCAGTTTTGCCAACACCATTTGTTGAGGAGGTTTCCATTTCCCCATTTGATAGGTTTTGTTTCCTTGTCAAGTATCAGTCGACTGTGGATAGATGGGTCTATTTCTGGATTCTCAATTCTCTTCTATTGGTCTATGTGACTATCATTGTACCAGTACAATGCTATTTTGGTTACTACTACTGTGCATTAGGTTTTGAGGTCAGAGAGTGAGTGCTATGCCTCCTACTTGATTACTTGATTTTTGTTTTTGCTTATTTGGGTATCTTTCTTCTTCAAACAAATGCGACAATTTCCCTTTCAATATCCTTGAAAAATGAAATTGGTATCTGTGCTGGGATTGCTTTGAACATGTAGTTTGATTTTGGTAGGATAGTAATTTTCACAATATTGAGTCTTTCTATCTAAGAACAAGGCACATTTTCCCATTTCTTTAGTTCTCTTACTGTGTCTTGCAGAAATATTCTGTAGTTTTCTTCATATAGGTCTTTTCTATCTTTAGTTAGGTTCACTCTCAAGTACCTCAGTTTGTAGTTGGCTATTGTAAAATGATATTTATTTCTTGGTTTCCTTTTGTTAGTTCTCTTTGTTTTATAGAGGAATCTCACTAATTTTTTAAAAATTGATCTTGTATCCTGCCACTCTGCCAAACTGATCTACTGGCTCTAATAGGTTTGTTGTTGTTGTTGTTGTTGTTGTTGTTGTTGAGTCTTTGGAGTTTTCTGTGTACATCAGCATATCATCTGCAGCACCAAATTACATTCCAGAGTGATTGCATCATAGTACAATCCCACCAAAAATTTATAAGATTTCCTTCTCACCACATCCTCTCCAAAATTTATTAATTGCTGTCCTGTTAAACATTGTCACTGCTCCTGTAGTGAAATGGTATCTTATTGTGGTTTTGATTGGCATCTCTTGTCCTGCGATTGATTTTTGAACATTTCTTCACATGTCTGTTGGCCATTCAGATATCTTCCTCTGTGAAAATCCTTTCCATGGCTTTTGCCCATTATGTAATTGTGCATCAGTCTTTTTCTTGTCAAGACCCAGGAGTATTTTTGTAAACATTTATTATGAGATTTGTATACCAAAGTGCATACCAGCATTATTCACCATTTCAAGAAAGAGCCCAGATGTCCAACCACATTGAATGGATTGAGAAATTATGATACATTCTCACAATGGAATACTACATAGCACATGTTGTTGTTGTTATGTGCCGTCGAATCGTTTGAGACTCATAGCGACCCTATGCACAACAGCCCTAAACCCTGCTCTATCCTGCGCCAACCACACCGCCCCTGACACACCCATCCTGATTACCCCAGTCACCAAATCAATCCATCTCATAGAGGGTCTTCCCCTCCTGTGCTGTCCCTTCACCCTCCCAAGCATGATTTCCCTCTCCAAGGACCCGTCCCTCCTGGCAACATGTCCAAAATATGTCAGACGAAGCCCCAGAATCCTTGCCTCCAATGAGTAGCTTGGTTTAATCCTCTCCAGGATGAATCTGTTTGTTTTCCTAGCAGTCCATGGTACATTCAGTACCCTTCTCCAGCAGCAGAACTCAAAAGCATCCACTCTCCTTCTGTCCTCCCTAGTCATTGTCCAACTCTCTGATGCATAACAAGTGATTGCAAATACCATGGCCTGTATCAGGCACACCTTAGTCTCCAAAGAGACACTGTTGCTCCTGAGTACCTTAGAGAGGTCCCTAACAGCAGACTTTCCCATCGCGATACGCTTTTTGATTTCCTGACTGCTGGTGCCAAGAGTGTTGACTGTGGAGCCGAGCAAACTGAAGCTGTGAACAATTTCAATCTCTTCGTCATCCATCCTGACGCTGCCAATTGGTCCAGTGGTGAGAATCTTTGTCTTCTTGACATTGAGCCTCAGTCCATACTGAAGGCTGCAGTCCTTGACCCTTCGCAGCAAGTGCATGAGGTCCTCCTCAGTTTCAGCAAGCAGGGTTGTGTCATCTGCATAACAGAGATTGTTAATAGACCTTCCACTAATCCTGATGCCACAATTCCCCTCATAGAGCCCAGCCTCTTGGATAATCTGCTCTGCATATATGTTAAAAAGGTATGGAGACAGGATGCATCCCTGGCGTACACCCTTCCCAATTTTGAACCATGCAGTGTTACCCTGCTCTGTTCTGACTACTGCCTCTTGGTCCAAGTATAGGTTTCGCATTAGCACAATTAAATGTTCTGGGATTCCCATTCTTCTCAGAGTCAGCCACAGTTTTTTATGATCCACACAGTCAAATGCCTTTGCATAATCAATGAAACACAGATAGACATTCTTCTGGTATTTTCTGCTTTCAGCCAAGATCCATCTAACATCAGCAACAATATCCCTAGTACCACGACCCCTTCTAAACCCAGCCTGGACTTCCGGCAGTTCACTGCTGATGTGCTGTTCTAATCGTTTTTGGATGATCTTCAGTAGAATCTTGCTTGCATGTGAAATCAATGACACAGTTCTGTAGTTTCCACGCTCAGTTGGGTCACCTTTCTTTGGAATGGGAACAAATATAGATCTCTTCCAGTCAGTTGGCCAAGTGGTTGTTCTCCAGATTTCTTGGCACAACTTGGTGAGCACATCCAGGGCAACATCTGTTATCTGAAATACTTCAATTGGTATACCATCTATTCCTGGGGCCTTATTTTTTGCTATTTCCTTCAAAGCAGCTTGAACTTCTTCCTTCATCACCATAGGCTCTTGCTCATATGTTATTTCTTTAAATTCCTCTGTATCTGCCAATTCCTTTCTATATAATGACTCAGTATATTCCTTCCATCTTCTTTTAATACTTCCTGGATCATTTAATATTCTGCCCAAAGCATCCTTGATTACAGCAACTCTAGGTTTGAATCTGTTCTTCAGTTCCTTGAGCTTAAGAAATGCTGAGCGAGTTCGGCCCACAAATACTATATAAAACCATTATTGTAGAATGAGTATGAGGATCCAAGGTGGAGAGGGCAGAAGCACAAAGGCAAAAATGTGTGAGGTGGAGAAGTAGTCATGGAGTCACACAATTTGATGGGTGGGTAGAGTGAGGGAAATGGGAAGGAGTTGGTGTGAAAAACAATGTATTCAAATTTTTTAAGTAAACTAGTATAATAAACAAATTGTGCCAACTAGATGGATTTACACAGTGACTGCTGTAATTTACGCTTGTGTGTCAGGAAGTGTAAGGATGGTGCAGAACAGAATTAGGTTCAGATATTTCATTCATAGAATCTTTAAGCCATTAGCACAATTAATGGTGATATATATAAATATTTATCAATATTTCTTATAGTTTATGAAAAATATTCCCAAGAATTCACTAAAAGATAATTGCATCTTAAGCTTACTTTTAAAAAAAGTTTTAATAACATACAAGCTTTCTACTTTACTTGTTAGCTGTTTGACCAGTTCTCAAATGCTAATATAGTTACAATTCTTGTATGTTAATGTCTCCAGTTAATTTATGGAATTATAAACAGAAATGCAAAGATATAAAAGAGTTTGTGAGATGTTTGTTTAAGAGATTCAGCTTTGAGTTTCTGACACCTATTCCTATGTATATAAAAACAAGTTATTTCATTTTCTAGGTGGTTATTTAAATAGAGTTTTTCTGAATATCAGCAGTGGAGGACTTTCACAGAATTCAGTTTAAATTGAGAGCATCTTTCTTATAGCTCGTCTAGATCTAGGCCACAGCTGTTCAGTGAGCTGCAGTTTGATATTCTTCCTTTATTTTTCATGTTATATTTCTCTTGCTTCTTAAAGCACTATTCTACTTTAAACTGACTTAGCCAGTGAGATACAAAAATGCTACTTCATTCAGGGTTAGGGTTAGGGTTAGGGTTATTTGCTACTTCTTTCAAAACAGCTTGAACTTCTTCCTTCATCACCATAGGCTCTTGCTCATATATTGTTTCATTAAATTCTTCTGTATCTGCCAATTCCTTTCAATACAATGACTTTTCTCTACTTAATATATTTTACTTTATGTAAAAATTCAATTTTTCATACATAGCTGGGTTTTTTTTTTCTTGGTTCTCAATTTTATTCCACTGGTCTTTGTGATTTACCATTTTACTGGTTCCATGCTTTTTGCTAATTGTGGTTGCATTATGTTTTGAGATTAGAAAGAGTAAGCCTTCCTACCTTAGTAGTTAATAAACTATATGATAGTAAAAAGACTATTTGATAGCAAATAAATTTCCAAGTGTAACTGAAAATGTGCATTTGACAAAGGATAAATTTTATACCTAAGATTTCTTAAAATTAAACCCTTATGTGCTTCAAAAGTATTCTTCAAAAGAGTGAAAATGAACTTGGAGATTGGATTGGGAGCAGTGGCAATTTGGCAATAACATCTGAAGAGATTATCTCTAATATTTGTAGTAAACTTCAATATATCAACAAAAAAGGCAAATAACATATTTTTAAAATGAACAGAGGCCATGAATAGACATTTAATCAAAGAAGACATTCAAGTGGCTAACAAACACTAGAAGAAATATTCAGTATCATTAGCCATTCAAGAGATTTGAATTAAAATAACAATGAAATTATCATCTCACCCTGGCAAAAGTATCACTGTTTAACAAGATAGCAAACAACACGACATCAAGAGTATGGAGAGATGAAAACTCTCACACTGTGCTGTTGAGAATACAAAAATCATACCACCTCTATGGAAAGTAGTTCAATGCTTCCTTCGAAATTTGAGGCTAGGAAAACCATTGGGTCCAGCAATCCCATCACAGGCTGTATATCCTAAAGAGCTGTGACATAAATGATCACACACTCACTTATGTTAATTGCACCATTAACTATAGCAAAGAGTTAGAGCAGCTCAGGAGTCCCTCAAAGACAAAAGGCTGAAAACACTCTAGTATAGTCACACAAATATCTGTAGTGATTTGCTTGAATATACTACATAAACTTTTCCAAAAATTCTTGCAAAGAAACCCCATGTGGTTAAATAATAACTTGATTCCCTTCCACTTATGTGGACATTCTAATAGAAATGATGTCACTTGTTGATAGATATATATCTTCGGGCATATGAAATTTGAGTTAGGAAGATGCATTTGAATGGTGATGCTGATGGAAAGTATTATACCATGAACTGCTTAAAGAATAAACAAAGGAGGAAGTGCAGCAGAGGTCCTTCTTAGAGACAAGGTTGATATAACT
Source organism: Elephantulus edwardii (assembly GCF_000299155.1). Taxonomy (NCBI): domain Eukaryota; kingdom Metazoa; phylum Chordata; class Mammalia; order Macroscelidea; family Macroscelididae; genus Elephantulus; species Elephantulus edwardii. The sequence continues at coordinate 4,194,794 of NW_006399797.1, read as the reverse complement.
TCCCCTTAAATACTTTCAGCATATCATAAAAAGGGGTCAGTCTTTAGGAAAACATATGCTGAGATCAAAAGGGAACATCATGATAGATAGAGAAAAGATTGAAGTTGTCAATGATTTCATCTGGATCTACAATCAGCACCCATGGAAGCAACAATTAAGAATTAAAAGAAAGGACACATTGCATTGACAAAGCTTTCAAGGATGTCTTCAACACGCTCAAGAGCAATGATGCCAGTTTAAAGACTAAGATAAGCCTAAATCAAACCACAGTGTTTTCAGTTGCTTCCTATGCATCTGAAAGTTGGAAAATAAATAAGGGAAATCAAAGAGAACATTATGCCTTACCAATTATGGTGTTAGCAAAGAGTATTGAACATCCTATGGACTGCCAAAAAAACAAATATGTTTTCTTGGAAGAATTTAAGCCAAGATACTTCTTAGAGTCAAGGATAGTGGAACTTCCTTTTATACAACTTGGATGTGTTGTCAGAAATAGTCGGTTCTTGGAAAAAGACATTCTTCTGGGAAAGGTGGTGGTTCATAAAAAAAGAGGAAGATACCCAACAAGATTGAAGCAGTAAATGTAACAATGGGCACAGCGTGTCAGAGAAAAAGAGGGTGGTTCAGGGTATGGCAAGGCCCAGATCTGTTGTCTCTTGCATCACTATGTTGTTGTTCTTGTGTGCCAGCGAGTCATATCTGACCCATAGCTGACCCTCCGGCAAGTTTTCAGAGGCAGCTAATCTTTTGGAAGGAGATTGTCCATCCTTTTCCCATACAGCAGCTGGTGGATTCAAACCACATGCCTTTGGGATTGGAGTTCAGACCCTTGCCACTAGTCCACCAGAGTCATAAAGGTCACTAGGAGTCATAGGCAACTCAATAGCACATAATAATAGCTACAAATGAGGAACTGGATTAAAAAATATTGAAGTGACAAAGGTAAGTCCTTCTTTGTAACATATTCATGTATGAAAAGTAAATAATCAATGAAATTTCTATAAAATATATTCAATAGTTTCCACTCTCTGTCGGGTCACCTTTTTTTGGAATGGGGATAAATATAGATCTCTTCTAGTAAGTTGCCCAGGTATTTGTCTTCCAGATTTCTTAGCTTACTTACCCTGGTGAGCATGTCCAAGGAAGCATGTTTGCCGAAATGTGTCAATAGATATTCTATCAATTGATGGGACATCATTTTTTGACAATTCCTTCAGAAGAGCTTGAATTTCCACCTTCATCACCATTGCCTCTTGAGCTTATGTTGTTTCATGAAATTCTGTGTATGTCAATCTTTTTTTTTGGTAGAGTGACTTTTTGTACTTCTATATACTTTGGACATGTTGCCAGGAGGGACGGGTCCTTGGAGAGGGACATCTTGCTTGGGAGGGTTGAGGGACAACGCAGGAGGGGAAGACCCTCTA
>NW_006399797.1:4166093-4192711 GCF_000299155.1 Elephantulus edwardii | reverse complement strand
CTTTCAGCTAAGATCCATCTAACATCAGCTACAATATCCCTAGTACCACAGCCCCTTCTAAACCCAGCCTGGACTTCTGACAGTTCTCTAGGAACAATCAAAAGATGAAGGAAATGAATACACATAATCACTAAACCAAAAAAATCTGGCCAATACTGAAATATTTCAGGAAATCTCATATGATCAAGAGCCAGTAGTAATGAATGAAAAACTTCAGGCTGCATTGAAGACACTGACAAAAACAAGGCCCACTGTTGTAAAATGGGACTGACATCCAAAAGAAGAGGAGGAATGATGTATATTGCATTGAAACAGATGAGGGAGAGAACTGTTTAAAAGGGATATATGAATGGATATTCTTGTCATTACAGAAGTCCAGAGTGAAGGCTGCACAGTGGAACGCACTTGGAGGGGAGGGACTGCATAATAAAAATGAGTTTTTCTTTCTAAAAAAAAATTTATCTTATACTGGTTTTCTTACCAAGTTCATATGCATTGTGTTTCACACTATTCCTCATTCACATTGTGTTTCATACAATCATTTTCATGCATTATGTTTTATAAACTTAATTATCATTGGACCTTACCCATCATTACCTTGTCTTTTCAGGTCCCTTTCGGATCCTTCCAATTTCCTTCACCCTTACTTCTCTCCACCAAATTGTGCAATCTTGTTATTTAGTCTCATAAGGACAGATACATAAGACCATCTTCTTTTGATGCATTTTGGGTCATGCAACATTCAGCATCCATAAGAATTGCAACTCAAGACTTAAACTTATTATTCAGTTTCTTCAACTGAGTGAGTTTGTCCCTTTTTATTTTTATTTTCTGACTCCAGATGTTTGAACATTTTATTAAAATGTTTTGTTTTGTCTTCTTGTGCTGCCCTTTAATATCTTCTGTTCAGATGCTTAACTAATATTAATATTAACTAATATTAAAATCTTGCTGAAGATTATCCAAAAATGACTAGAACAGATATCGACTGATAACTTCCAGAAATACAAACTGGGTTTGGAAGAGGCTGTGGCACTAGAGATATCACTCTAATATCAGATGAATCTTGGCAGAAAGCAGGGAGTACCAGAAGGATGTGTGTGTTTTATGCAAATGCATTTGTCTCTGTAGATCAAAACAAATTGTGGCTAATTTTGAGAGGAATGGGAATCCCAGAACAATTGATTATATCCATGTAAAACCTATATTAAGATCAGAAAGCTGTTGTATTGAACAGAACATGGTTAAAATGAAGAAAGGAATGCATCAGGGATGTACCTTTTCACCACACCTTCTTTATCTATATGCAGAACAGATACTTTGGGAAGTTGGACTTTATGAAGAAGAATGTGACTTCAAGATTGGAGGAAGACTCATCAACAACCGGTCTTATGCAGTTTACACAGCCTTGCCTTAGAAGCTAAAGAGAACTTGAAGTATTTGCTGCAGAAGGTCAAGGATTACAGTCTTCAGTATGGATTGAAGCTCAACATTAACAAAAAGAAGATTCCACTGGGCCAGCTGGCAACATCATAATAGATGAAGAAAAGATTGAGACTGTTAACAATGTCATCTTGCTTTGATCCATAATCAACGCTTGGCATTAGAAGTCAGGAAATCAAAAGACAAGTTACTTTAGGAAAGTCAGCTCTCAGGGGCATCTCCAGAATGTGAAAAAGCAACAATATCAGTCTAGAGACTAAAGTGTACCTGATCCAGACCATGGTCTTCTCAATTGTTTGCTATGCTTCTGAGTGCTAGTCAATGCCTAAGTATGACAGAACAAGAATTGATTTCTTTAAGTTGCGGTTCTAAAGAAGAGTACTTAACTACCACAGACTGCCAAGAGAGCGAACAAGTCTGTCTTGGAGAGAAAGAAATCATATTGCTCCTTGCAGGCAATGATTTTGAAACCGCATCTGCTATACTTTGGGCATGTTCCCAGGAGGGACCAGTCCTTGGAGAATATCATGCAAGGAAGGGTAGAGGGTCAGCACAGGAGAGGAAGCCTGGATGAGATAGACTGATACAGTGTTTGTGGCAGAGGGGGAAGGTACATCAGAAATGATGAGATTGGCTCAGGATAAGGCAGGATTCCAGCCTACTGTTAATGAGGTCATTATGAATTGTAGTTAACTTATTGGCACGTAACAACAACAAAAACAAAAATATTGCTGAATTCTGAGATTAGTAAAGGGTCATAATTTACAACAATCCCAGTATTAGATATTTTTGAGGTAAAACCCAAAACATTTACCTCAGAATCAATTGCTTAAGCATACTTCTACGTTCCTGATATTTATTATTATTTTGATGAATAAATAGAAGGCAATTTGGGGAAAATTTGGAAGGAGATCTTAAATGAGTATTAATGGTACCTGTTTTCTACCTCCCTATTTAGAACCAAACAACAACAATAACAAATCTTTATGTGTAGTAGTCAAAAAGTAGGACATCAAAAATAACGAGTTTGTAACTGATAAATCATAAACTTGACTTCACCTTCAAATTATATCCAGAATCTACTCCCAGTTTGGTATTGAAATTTAGCCAAGCTGGGAGCAGAAGAGGTTTTTTTATCCTATTTTGTTTGTTGTTGTATTAATCTCCTAATTGGTCTCTCTGCTTCTCATCCCCCACTTGTTGAACATAACATCTAGAGTAAGTCTATTATAATGTCAATAATATCAGCACTTCCCTTTTTCTATCAGAGTAAAAATGCACCATCTTTACAATGCTTTGTTACCATTCTTCTCCTTTATTCAATCCGTTTCAGCCGAGTTAGTCTATTGTTTCAGGACCATGCCAGACATTTATAAGCTTCAGTATATTTTTATTTGCAGTTATCTCCACTTGTATGCTCTTCCCTAATTATCCACACGAGGCTCTCTCACTCCTTCCAGGTCTTTAATCAATTGTCAGCTATCACTTTCTCAGTAGGTCCTTCCCTGCCATCTTATCTAACATTGTAATTTTCTTCTAATTCCCTATTATTTTCCCTCCTTACTTATTACTTCAAACTGTACAAATGAAGGTACCATGAGTGGTAACTGACTTGGTAGTAACTAACAGCAACAATAGTTTAAAAATATTTTACTGACATATCTTACTCAGCGTGTGTGTCTTTACCAAAAGTCTTAAATCGTAGATATTTTTGTGTATTTTGTTCAGTACTATATCCTCATAGCTTAGAACAGTGCCTACCAGATAGAAACTGCTTAAAAAAAATAAAGGCTCAGAGAATAACATTTAGCTATGGGGAACCATTAAAACTATTAACTTCAGGTTAGTTATGGAGGAAGAAAGTGAGAGGGAACTGAAAATAAGTATAGGTTTGAGCTTGGTAGATTGGGAGAGTAGCATTACTGCTGTTAAAATTTCATATACAAAAATTCTCAATGCATGAGACACTTTTCACAGTTAGCGACTTTCCCTATTTTCTACATAAAATGTTCTTCTTGAGTCACTAAAATCCACTTGATTCACTAAGCTCACTGGACTATCCAGAACCAATAGGTTATCTCTATATTTTCTTAGAAATTTAGTAGCTTCTAACAAAAATTCCACTTGATTCACTATGTCAGTACTATACAGTACTATCACTATCCAATGCAAATTGATGATTGTTTTTTTTTATTTTCTTAGAAATGTTAAAGCTTCAAACACAAATTGAGTGTTCACTATAGGGAGCTCTGGTGGCCTTGTGGTCAAGAAGCTGTGTTGCAATCCTGAAGGCACAAAGAATTAATAACTTGCTATGTATTATCTCAGTTACTTCCTCCTCATCATTCCTTCTAATAAGGAAATTAAGGCTGAATGGATATACGAAACTGCAAACAATGGGGCTGGGATTCAATCTTCACAGTGCTTCAAGTATTTACAGATGCTGATTGTAACCACAAGCTGCTACCCATGAGAAAGGTGTGGCAATCACTTCCAGAAAGATTTCTTTTCAATCTGTGCTAAAAATCCTATGAAGTAATTCAACTCTAGAGAGACAGTGTTGCTCTGTGGAGGATATGACTCAGTGCTGGTGAGCTTTGTTTGGGGACTTTCCACAGAGTCCTTCTGTGACAGCACAACACTTCAAAGTAGACTATGTGCGATCCAGGTGATTCTGAATCATGGTGACAATGAAACGAGTCACTGCTCAATTCTGCGTTCATCCTCCCAGTCACGGTTGTGCTTGAATCCATTATTGCTAGTAAAAATTGAGTTATTCTGTCTCCTAGAGGAGGTTGTTTGTCATGAACTACAGTCACTCTACATCTTCTCTTGTATTTTCATTCCATTATCTCTATCTTAGAATATTTGTTCTTTCATCAGCTATAGGCCAATTGCACCTTATTTTAGAAGCCTGCCATATATGTCTTATATTATCCTAACCATCAACCTTTACATTGTCATATTTATAAGCATAAAACAAATCTAGGTGCCTATCACCTGAAACAGTTCAAGGTAGAAAAACACTGTAGAATCTTGTCTCATCTTGCATCTAATGTATTCTATATCTCATTGTGGTTATGGTCCCCGGCTCTTACTCTATACTCTATGCTTCCTTTCATAATATGCTGCTATTGTTACATGCCATAGAGTTGGCTGTGATTCAGCCACGTTTTGTTCACCCTTATGCACCCTGCTCTATCCTGAACCAATCTCATCATCTCTAACATACCTAATCCCATTGTCCAATTACCGTGTAAATCCATCTCACCCAGTGTCTTCCTCTCTTGCACTGTCCTTCCAAGCATGATATCCTTCTCCAGAGACTATTGTCTCCTGGCCATGTGCTCAAAGTATGTGAGACAGAGCTTCAAAATTCTGCCTCCAAGGAGCAGCTTGGTTTTGTTCTCTCCAGAATGGACCTGTTTGTTCTCTTGGCAGTCCATATATATAATTTATTGTCATTTGGTGCCATCAAGTTGAAACCAACCTATAGGTGGCATGCTAACGAATTGGGGAGGATTACCTATCTTTCTTTGGAGGAGTATCTTGTGGATTCAAACCACCTCTGGGATGGTAGTGCAGCTCCTTACTGAGAGGCCACCAGAGTGTGTTCTCCCTTTCTCTCTCTCTCTCTCGCTTGCTCTCGCTCTTTCTTGCTCTCTCTCACTCTCTCTTCCTCTCCTCCATATTCCTCTTCTTTATCTATCATCTATCATCTATCATCTATCTATCTATCTATCTATCTATCTATCTATCTATCTATCTATCATCTATTATCTATCTATCTATCTATCTATCTATCTATCTATCTATCTATCATCTATTATCTATCATCTATCTATCTATCATCTATCATCTATCTATCTATCTATCTATCTATCTATCTATCTATCTATCATCTATGAAGAGTGAGCAAGAGAGAGAAAAAGACAGAAGATCTCTTCCCTTTCATATTGTTGTGTTCCATTGAGTTGGAACTGACTCATAGATGGCCCTCTTGTGGAGTTATCAAAGGCAGTAAATTACACAGGAAGCTATCGCTCATCCTTTCATACCAAGCATCTGTTGATTTCAAAATGACCAGTCTTTGGAGAGGGATATTATACTTGGGAGACTGCAGGGACAGCACAAGAGAGGAAGACACTGGATGAGATGGATTGACTCAGTGATTGGGGTAATGGGGGTAGGTGTGCAAGAAACAATGAAGTTGTCTCAAGATAAAGCAGAGGTTACAGCTTTTGTTATAGGATCACTATGAGTTGCAAGTGACTCAGTGATACATTAACAACCACCTTGGGATTGTAGTGAAGTTTCTTACCACTAGGCGATCAGAGCTCCCTTTCCTTTCATGCATATTTCTTTATCAACTTAGCCTTCTCTGGTCACTTTGTCTTCTTAGCTTTTCATGCTTTCCAGTTATTACATTTATGCCTTTCTTTTACATAATTTTGTACTGTGCTTGCTCTTTCTACAGTTCGTTTACCTTAAATCTTAAATTCTCAGTCTCTCTTGATCATCTCCATTTGATAGCTATTCCTCTAGGAATACTCAAGCCTCCTCAAGCCTACTCATCCACCACATGCTCCATTCCAATAGGTCTAACTGTTTACTCCTCAGCTGTCCATTGCTCTTGTTCTGTATACTCTCTTTGTTATTCTCTTTATCACCTCCATAGTTTCAGTTAAGTTTTATTGTTCCTATTTATGACTTCAGATTTTATGACTCAAATTTATAGCTCCAATATCCATCTCTCAGACTTCTCCCCTATGGCCCACATCTGAATTTCTCATTGCCTACTGGACATCATAAAATAGATGACAACTGTCTTCTTAAAGTCAACATGCCAAAAAATTAAAGCATGATATGCCCCATCACACTTTTCTTTATAAAAAATTGATACTTGTTTTTCCTCTCTCTCAGAATGCCACCTTTCCCACTGAGTTGTACTACTTAGAAGGGAAAGGTTCATCAGAAACACCTTTCTTTTACTCATGTTCACAGTAAATGAATCACAAAACACAATTACTGTGCAGGTGTTTCAATATAATTTCTTCTTGCATATTATCACTCGCTCATTGTCGTAGTGTCAGACTGAATCACAGCTGACTTTCCAGCCCGTGTTTAGTGGCTGTAAATTACATTTGTTAGTAAATTATAAATTTTAACTGTTATAAGTTATAATTATACTTTAAAATTGCTATAAATTATAGTTATTAGTTATTGTTTTTAGGTGTCATCAAGTCAAGTACAACCCATAATGACCCTATGAACAAAAGATCTGAACCCTGTCCTATACTGTGTCATCCTTACCCTTCTTGACATACTAGAGCCTATTGTGGCAGTTATTGTGTCAATCCAACTGGTTGACAGGCTCCCTTTCTTTTGCTGACCCTTTGCTTTTTTAAGCATCATGTCCCTCTTCAAGGAATAGGCTAGCACTCTGGCTGGACATTCTCCAAGATATATTTGCTCACTCTTTTGGGAGTCCATGGGATGTTCAGTGCTCTTTTCTAACACCAGTTCTTCTTCTCTGACTGATCCTTATTTATTGTCCAGATCTCAGATGCATAGCAAATGATTAGAAAAATCATGGCCTGAAACACACAACACACACACACACACACACACACACACACACACACACTCACACACACACACCTTAGTCCCCAAATTGACATCGTTACTACTCAGTAATTTTGAGAAATCTCTAACTTCAGACATACCAATTGCTATATGTTTTCTGATCTCCTGACTACCAAAGATGTTGATTGTGGATCAAGAAAGATAAAGTTGTTGACAGTTTTAATTTTTTCTCCATCTATCATGGTGTTGACTATTTGTCAACAATATGCAATCCATATTGAAGGCTATCTCAGGTCTTCTGCAACAAGTGTTTCAAATACTCTTCACATTTAGTAATCAAGGTCCTGCCATCTGCATAAAGCAGGTTATTGATGAGTCTTCCTCTCATCTTGATGCCACATTCTTCTTCATAAAATACAGCTTTTCAAATCATTTACTCCACATACAGATTGAATAGGTACGGAGAGAGAATACAACCCTTACTGACTCCCTTCTTAATTTTAAACCCTGTAGTATTCTTTTGTTCTGTTTGCACAACGGCTTCCTGGTCTAGGTATAGGTTTTGCATGAGCACAATTAAGTGATCTGGGCTTCTCATTCTTCTTAATGTTAGCCGTAACTTCTTATAATCCAAATGTCCAATGTCTTTGCATAACCAATAAAGCATAAATACACATTCTTCTAGTATTCTTTATTTTCACCCAGAATCCATCTGACATCAACAATTATTTCCCTGGTGCCATGGCCTCTTCTAAATCCTGCTTGAACTTCTGTCAGTTCTCTTTCTATGTACTGTTCCAGCCATTTTTGAATGCTCTTTACCAGTATTTTGTTTGACTGTGATGTTGAAGATATTGTTTGGATCACTTTTCTTGAGAATGGGAATAAATATGGACCTCTTTCAATCAATCCATTGGCCAGACAGCTGTCCTCCCAGTTTCCTGGTATAGACTGGTGAGTGCATCCAAGGTTGCATCTGTTAATTGAAACAAATCAATTTGTACCCAATCAATTCCTTGGGCCGTGTTTTTGACAGTGCCTTTAATGCAGCTTCTATGTTCTCCTTCATTACCATTGTTTCCTACTCATATGGGTTTTTCTTTAAATTTTTCAGTGTTACTCAGTTCTTTTTGGTAGTGACTTTCTAATTGACCATACGTTTCTGTTCTTAAGTTTTAAAAATAAAAAGAAAACAAAGAATTGGGTAATAAAAGAGAAGGAAAAAATTAAACGGAAGGTGGAAGTCAACTAAGAAGTAAGGAAATTGATATAATCCACTGAGAATGTGGTACTTCTGATGCTCAAACTTTCAAGCAATCTTGACAGGTAAATTTGATCCTTTTGTGACATTTTGCTGTTGTAGTGTTGCAAATTACTTCACAGAGCAAGCTTGAGCTGTTAATTCTGTATTCCAACCCACTGACAGTTGTGGCACTAATGATTACTTACCTTTCTGTGACAGTAAATGAACCAATAATCTTAGTTTTAAAAAAGTCTTTGACTAAATACTAGATGACATACCATAATTCTATCAAACCAACTGTTATGGTCAATTAGGCGAATAATTATTGCTTTAAAGTCATTAAATACTTTTAATGATGGACAGTAATAGCTCCTTTGGAGCTGTTAGTTGGATCAATAATTCATATTTTAAGAACACTCTAAGTACATATTTTTACATTAGATTGTCAGGACCTCCTCAGTTAATATCTTCTTAAGAAATGGATTTACAGAGTTAGCCGGTTTGTAAGTAATTTAATATATAGCCATGTCAGTCAAATGAGCTATTTTAATTAAAATGAACAAGTCTCTCAAAAAATTTCTGACTTATTACTAAAATGACAAATACTTAGAAAATAAAAGATAAAATGTATATTATCCTTTATAGGTTTTAATATTTAAGTATATATTAAAAATTATAATTACAATATTGATGTTCTGTAGTGAAATAATTCTTGAAGCACACTTTTCAAGTATCTAGCAAGAAAAGATAATCATTGAAAAAAGGAAAATTTTCATTTCCTTTCAAAATAATCTCCAACTGCTCAAATTGCCATTGCATCAGTTCTAATTTTTCATTTTGCTTTCAATGTTGTAAATTTTCACAGAAAGAGACTGCCAATATTTTTTCCTAAGAACTGCTGATGGATTTGAGCCACTAAAGATGAATGGCTTACTTGCTACTACCACTTTTTTTGTTGTTGTTACTGTGATGTGCCATCGAGTCACCTGAGACTCATAGCAGCCCTGTGTACAATAGTTCTGAAGTCTGCTCTGTCCTGAGCCAGTCTCACTGACTCCAATACCTCTACTCTCATTACCTGAGTTACTGTATCAGTTCATTTCATCTGGGTTTTCTCTCCCATGCTGTCCCTCTACCTTTCCAAGCATGATGTTCTTCTCCAAGGGCTGATCTCTCCTGAACATGTGGCCAAAGTAAGTGAGATGGAGCTTCAGAATCCTAGCTTCCAAGGAGAAACTTGGTTTTACCCTCTCTAGGACAGACTCAATTATTTTCTTGGTGGACAATGATTTGTTCAAGACTCTTCTCCAGCACTACAACTCATAGGCATCAATTCTTCTGTCATTCTTAGTCATTATCCAGTTCTTTAATGCATAGCAAGTAATTGCGAAGACCATGACCTGGATCAAGCACACATTAGTCCCTAGACTGATATTGTTGCTTCTCAATACAGTAGAGAAGTCCTTTACAGCAGATTTTTCCAGTGCAATTTGTCTTTTGATTTCTTGACTGTTGGTATAAGAATGTTGATTGCAGAGCCGAGCAAGCTGAAATTGTGAACATCCTCAATCTCTTCTCCATCGGCCACTTCCATTATGAATTATGAAATAAGTTTTAGATATTGATTCAGGAACTATGGTGATTTAGTTGGTAGGAAGTTGCACTATTCTTTCAGCCAAGATTTTCTAGTGCAAAAGCAGCTCATAAAAAATGGGTATTTTCCAATGTGATTTAAATCTCAGAAATCCAGGTGATTGTCAGCTATGGATCAGTTCCAACTCAATAGAAATGAGTTAGAGCTTAGTTATATGCTATTCTATATAGACTTTTTATATAGGATACAGAGTCATATTAGTATTGTTGTTGTGTACCACAGAGTCAGAATTGACCCATAACTGATCCTCTAACAAATTGTCAGAGGCAGTAAATTAAAAGGAAGGAGACTGTCTAGTTTCCCATGAAACAGCTCGTGACCTCGAACCATGTGCCTTCAATATTGCAATGCAGTTTCTTGCCACTACAGCAGCATAACTTCCTTTATTAATATTAGAGTAAAATAACCTGTTACTGTCATTATTGTGTATTAAAAAATTATGATCTATTTTGCATTTGGTGAACATTTGTTGCTTTAATTATGTGGCAGACATGGGATTTCCCCTCCTTTCAAATATGATATACTATTTAACCAGTCCAATGATTGATTCAGAATAAGGTGGGGTTTTTTTGAAATAATATACATAATTTTATTACAAAACTTTTTTAAAAAACCAAAATGCAACATCCTAAATACCCCCAAATTTACTATTGATACTAATTTCCTAGGAGTTTGCTGTGCTACCTACCATAAACAAGAAATTAAAGAACCATTAAATATTTAGAAACATTCAACATCAGAAGCTTTAAAATCTACCTGTATGTAGTAGCCTCTCAGAAAGCTACAAGCTGCATTTTACAAAAGTATTTCTCTAAGAATCTTTATCACCTATACAAAATTCTGTACAGTGTTTATACTGAAGCTAATACTGAGCTGCACTTGAATTCACATTCTTAGCTAGCAATTGCCTGAGCACACACGCATACGCCACACGTAAGACGGTCATTTATTCTTCGTCTTCATCCTCTTCCTCCTCATCTTCATCTTCTTCTTCCTCTTCCTCCTCCTCATCTTCTGGTTCACTCTTCTTCTTTGAGCCTGTTGGTCTGCCAGGACCTTTCTTCCCTGCTTCACTTTTGCCCTTGGCACGATATGCAGCAATATCCTTCTCATATTTCTCTTAGCTTGGCTGCTTTCTGTTCATACAGTTGTTCATCCTTGGCTGGTTGTTCATGCCACATTTCACCCAACTTCTTTGCAGTATCCCCAGTGGACAGCCCTGGGTGTTCACTTTTGATCTTTGGACGATGTTCAGAACAAAACAGGAAGAAGGCAGACGATGGCCTTTGGGGAGCATTTGGATCTTTTTTTCTTTCCTTTCTTAACCCCTTTGGAAGGCACGTAGTTTTTCATCTCCCTGTCATAGCGTGCTTTGTCAGTTTTTGCCATATCTTCAAACTTCGACTTTTCCTTTGCAGACATGGTCTTGCATCTCTCCGAGCACTTCTTGGAGAGCTCGGCGAAGTTTACTGACGAGTCAGGATGTTTCTTCTTGTGCTCCTCTCGGCATGTCTGCACGAAGAAGGCGTACAAAGACATTTTGCCCCTCGGTTTGTTGGGGTCTCCTTTGCCCATCCTGAGACTCGGTGCCTGCTGTGAACCAAGGAGCTTTTCTTGAGAGTCCCACAAAGCGACCAGACCCGACTGGGACACTTCCTTCCAAGGGCTCCGGTGTGAACTGATTTCAGAATAAGGTGTTTTTGTTGTTGTTATCTTTTTTCATTTCTGAGTGGAGAAATTTCAGAGGACTTTATATGACTCTCTCACTACCTCTCAAGAGATGACAGTGGATTTATCTGTCTTAATATCTAAATGTGAACATTTTTCACTGGTCCAGATACTCTAGAAATGTTCACAAAGTGTTGGAAATAAAAAAGTACATTAAGGCCTTTCTTTTTTTCACTTTCACAATGGAAAAAGATTTATTTAGTATAGATAATTCAGAATAAGTCTGAAATCTATTGTTTACAAGGTCATTAGAACTTGTACTCAACTTGATGATACCCAGTAACAATAAGAACAATATTACCTCTATTCTACAGTTTCTCTATTCTTAAATTGCCATTTTCTTCATGTTTGTGTGCCTCCACCCTCCATTCTCTTTAACTTTCTACACATGCATATATTCTTTTTCTCCTTTGTTTTGACATTTTCTTGTAATTTTTTTTTTTTTCATTCAAGATCTCATTTAAACTTTCTGAGGAACTCATAATCACCTCATTTTTATTTTTTCCATTGTCAACAATAAAATCCATAAAGGTCATGAAAACATTTTTAAAAAAGATTTAAAAGGACTAAACTGACTTAGAAGGGAATTTCCTGACCCTTTGGTGTTACAGAAATAATGCCTACTTGTTTAGCAATGAGAGAGAGATTGATTGATTGCTTGTTGAGAGATTCTCCCCAAGAGAGATTATTGCTGAATTAAATGCTTTCATTCTTGTTATTCAATATTGGTGAAGAAATGTTGATGGCAGTCCAAGTTGTGAAAATTCTCCTTAGGTGAATGTGTCTAATTGAATCAAAGTTTTAGAAATTACATATCCTTTGGCTCAGAAATTCCATTTTAGGCATATATTCTAAGAATAGAATAGGATAGGACATACAAATGTATTATCTGGGAAATACATTGGTCCATTGTTTATAAGTAAAGTTTATAATTTAATTATCCATGGTTAAGTAATTAAATAAAGTATGGCATAGCTAATAGAATATTTTGTGTTCATTAAAGTATGAAATTTGTATCTCTGACATGTAAAGAGGTTCCCTTTATGTATTTAATAATTTAAAAAATATTCAAAGAGTAGCTATGATAGAGTCTTTATCCTTTCTTATAAATAGCACAGGCATACACTTGTATATGCCCTCTGTGGAAAGAGACTGAAATAACTATTGATTGAACAATTATTAGTAATGATCTTATAGATTATTTTCTTCTGTATACATTTCTATTTACATAAGTATATTTATGCTATTGGTTATATAATCAGAAAAACTATAATCCTCAAATAACTTTAAAATTTCTTGATTAATAGCAATGTACCAGTCTAAGGTACTTTTTAAAAATTGTGTACTTCTTTATATTTATTTAGAAGGAGTATGGTCTTAGAAGAAGTGTGTCTTAGGACTCTCTATAAAGAGCATGAAAGGAGGAGGCATTCATCCATTTTCTCCAAATAGTCAAAGATGTCCCTGCAAACATTATCTTTTAGAAACATGTGTGTACATATGACTCATAAGTGGGTGCTTCTTGGTAAAACAGCAAAGAAAAATTGAGATAGGAAAAAAAAGCTGTGCAAGACAAGCCTGAGGTGAAACACTGAGAAAACGTATACTAGATTGAAAGTTTCACAAAACTAGTCATATAATTGCTTATTAAGTGTTAAACCTGAGAGTATCTATGATTTATGCTATTTTCTATTACATGCTAAATATCTTAGAGTCTTCTTTAACTTTGTGATCATCTATAAATTCTCTAAAGTCTCAACATAGAGGTTTATGAAAAGAACAATCTTCATTATTGTTGTTAATCTATAGACTGTACATCAAATATATACATTTGTTATTATTATTAGATGTGATTGAGTTGACTTCAAATCATTTTGATTCTATGTACAACATAATGAAACCCTTCTCAATCCTGAACCAACCTCACAATCTCTGCTGTGTTTAAGCCCCATCTTCAGATACTATGACAATCCTCCTCATAAAAGGTCTATTTTTCACAGTCCCTCACTTTTCCTGCTTTATGCAAATGATGTCACCTTGCTTGTATAAAGACTTGAGCACTTACTGAAGATCAACTACGACAACCTTCAATATGGGTTACATCTTAGCCTCAAGAAAATAATCCTTACCATTGGTTCAATAGGTAACATCATGATAAATGGAGAAAGGATTGAAGTGGTCAACAATTTCATTTTACTTGGATCTATCATCAATACCAAAGATAACAACAGTCAAGAAACAAAAGATGTATTGGAAAAATCTGCCACCAAGGACCTATTCAAAGTGCTAGAGAATAATAATACCAGTTTAAAGAGTAAGGTGCATTTGATCCAAGTCATGATATTTTCAATTACTTCATTTGCATTTGAAAGTTGGACAGCAAATAAGGAAGACACAAGATCCAATGCCTTTGAATTGTGGTACTGGAGAAGAGTACTGAATATTCCATAGACCAAAAGAGCAAACAAGTTTGTTCTAGAAAAAGAAAAATGAAGGTGTTCCTTAAGAGGCAAGAATGGTGGTGAAGCTTGGGAAATTCATAACCATAACAAGTGTTTATTTTTTTATAAAATTATCTCAGTGTCTCCTCAATAGCAGAAGAGTTTCATATAATCAACTTGTTCCTAAAAAGTTGGCAAGTCACTTTGATGTACCCATGTTGAATGATGTTAATGAACCTGTATTGCAGAAACTAGTATTTTTTGTCCCAAGAGTAATTTCCTACTCTGTTACCAATCCCATTTCATTCATATTGAGTGCCTGCTGCACAAGTCCTGAAGTTACAAGGAAATTATTTTATCCCTTTTAATTGACTTTCCTCTTGTTGCTTGTTCTTGGGTAACATTGCTATAATAGACAAAGATGTCCACATTTAAAACCTTTTCTTATCATCTAACTACATGCCTGCTACAAAGGTTGGTTTAGTTTGTTTGCTTTTTTAATTTTTTAAAAAAAATTTAGATTTTTCTAATCTTGTTCTATGAAGCCCCATCACTGCAATCAAATCATTTTGCTAAGGAATTCTGGTGATGTAGTCTACAGAGGGTTACACTGCTAACCCAAAGGCCACAGTGGCTCTGAGGAGAAAGTGCAATTGATTTCCTTAGAACCTAATGAAAAGTCAATTATGAGTAGGTTGTGATTCCACAGAAGTGAGTTTGAGTGGAATTGATCCCATTGCTAATATTTAGGAATCTAATTTCAGACAACTTTTCCTTTAAACAAATTGAAGGCTCAAAAATGCATTTAACAATTCTTACCACTGTGAGGATTTTACTTCACTACTCTCATCAATGTTCTCAATAGCATTACTTTGAGGTGTAGTTGATTCAATGGCACTTAACAACAACAACTATTATCCTTTAGATCCATTCCCAAAAGGGTTCTGGTGTAGCAGCAGGTTTTTAGTTATGATTTTAACAAAAGTTTACAGAAAAGTTGGAATTGCATGAATTCATTTTGCACATTTTCCTCCCTACCTGCCCCTAATTCACTTAAAAAAATATTCATTTATTCTTGCATAATGTCTTCCCTCCCACAAACCCTTTCCCAGTCCAGTTTGCAATGCACATCTTATGAATGTGGTCATACAAATAATGTCTAATCATATATTCCTTTGAAACAGTTTTTTTCTTTCATTTATTCTAATACAGTGTTCATTATTTATCCCCTCTTTTCTGAGTTTACCCAAACCCCCATGTCAATCCTCTTTTAAAACAATGGTTTTATGCAATATTTGTCCTTTTGTAACTGAGGTATTTCTTTCATTCAGCATACTGTCCTACAGGGTTATCCCTGTTGTATAATATTTTACGAATTTCTTATTTTTCAGTGCTGCTTAGTATCCCATGTGTGAATACACCATACTTTTTGTATCTATTTATTTGTCTATGGGCACTGAGGTTCGTCTATCTTTTTTGCTATTTTGACTAATGTGGCAAGCAGTCTTTTTATGATAGTTACCTAATACTGTCCTGATCCATCTGAGAACCAGCTCCAAAAGGATTTCTTCTGGGTGGTTTTTTTTTTTTAGATAGTGTTTTGTGTGTGTGTGTGTGTGTTTATTTCTTTTCTCTCCTCTATCAGTTGGAGATAAGAAAAATAGATGTTGGTGCAAAAGTGGTGGGCAAGCACTGCAAAAGGGGTAGGTGGCACTGGAATCTGAGTTTCTTCTTTCTAATGTGTGGACTTGTTTGGATTAAAATCTAAACATACCATCTCGATTATACAGATTAGTGTTGAGCAAATCTACTATTATAATTTGGGGAGTATAATACCCCACTTTTAATGTTATGTTTTGGCTACATAAGTCAATTACTGTATTGCTTTCTCATTTTCAAGAACCTAGCCTTTACCAGTAATAGCAAGACAGGAAGTTTCTGTTTGTTTGATTTTAATGGTAATTGATTTTCTGATAGAGGAAGTTTGGTCTCTCTCCAAAATCCAAGATCCTGAAGTTATCCTATCTTAGTCAGAAATTTTGTAACATTGCCATTCATCATGGATGTTATTATTAATTCATGTGTGACTCAAAATATGTTGTTGTTGTTGTTATGTGCCATTAAGTTGCTTGCGACTCACAGCGACCCTATGTACAACAGCCCTAAACCCTGCTCTATCCTGTGCCAATCGCACTGCCTCTGACACACCCATCCTGATTACCCCAGTCACTGAATCAATGCACCTCATAAAGAGTCTTCCCCTCTTGCGCTGTTCTTCCACCCTCCCAAGCATGATGTCCCTCTCCAAGGACCTGTCCCTCCTTACAACATGTATGTCAGACAAAGCCCCAGAATCCTTGCCTCCAAGGAGCAGCCTGGTTTAACCCTCTCCAGGATGAATCTGCTTGTTTTCTTGGCAGTCCAAGGTACATTCAATACTCTTCTCCAGCACCACACCTCAAAGGCATCAATTCTCCTTCTATTCTTCCTAGTCATTGTCCAACTCTCTGATGCATAACAAGTGATTGCAAAGACCATGGCCAGTATCAGATGCACCTTAGTCTCCAGAGTTACACCATTGCTTTTCAGTACTTTGGAGAGGTCCCTAACAGCAGACTTTCCCATGGCAATACGTCTTTTAATTTCCTGGCTACTGGTGCAGAGAGAGTTGATCATGGAGCCAAGCAGACTAAAGTTGTTAACAATCTCAATCTCTTCACCATCCATCCTGATGCTCCCAATTGGCCCAGTAGTGATTATCTTTGTCTTCTTTTTTTTTTTAATTGGGAAAAACATATTGGGGGTACAAGGAGGTGAGGGTTGGGGGCAGAAGGGTGAGGATGGGCCAGGATGCAGTTGTAGAGCTGCACAGTTTGGTTGGTGGGGGGAGCAGGTGAAGGAAATAATGAGGGTCCAGAGGGGACCAGATCCTACAGAGGAATGACAAGCATTTTCCAATGGTAATTAAACCAACTGTCTTATTGATTTGGGAATTGGATGCAGACTCTCTGGCTTCTTCATGCTGAACAGGGGCGTAGATGTAAAGGGGGGAAGGGAGGACGCTTTATCACCTTACTGGTGGTCTTGGGTTAAAGCTGCTTGCCTTCTTGCTCTGTTAGAAGATATTTTCCTGTCATTTGCTCCCCTCTGGACTGCAAAGTGTTTTCCCAGGTGGGTCCAGTGGGGATGGCTGGTTGAACCCAGAGGCTCCATCCTCCTTTGCTTCCTTAGCTGTCAGTTGTATTTCCTTTTTGTCACTGGCACTGGGTTCAGCGTCAATTCTGGAGTAAAACTCAGAGTTAAGGTTACCTATAGGAAAGGGAGCAAAGCTAGAGAGAATAAACTTGTGATTTACAAATAGAAGGGCTTTGAGGGTGTTGCTTTCAGGTTTACTGGGGCGGAGGGTAGCAGAAGGTGGCCTAGGTAATACTGGATACTCTAGGCATCCTTTTTTTTTTCTCCTTCACCACCCAGGAGTCAATCTGGTGACAATGGCACAAACTGGGGACTGAAGAGCTCACCCTGAGGGCTGCAACAGCTCACCCCGAGCCGAGGGCAGCCCGCCCTGGGCAGAGGGCCGCAATGGCTTGCCCCGAGCCAGGGGCCAAGGGCAGCCCACCCTGGGCAGAGGGCCACAACAGCTCACCCCAAGTCGGGGGCCGAGGGCAGCCTGCCCCGGGCAGGGGGCCGCGACGGCTCGCCCCCATACTAAAGGCTGCAGTCCTTGACCCTCTGCAGCAAGCATTTCAGGTCCTCTTCAGTTTCAGCAAGCAGGGTTGTGTCATCTGCATAATGCAGATTACAAATCTTAATCTCTGTGTCTGTGAGGTCTACTTGATGTGGTTGTCTTTGTTTTGTTAATGATACAGGATCACTGTAGGAGTCAATTCCTTTTGAGTTCTAAGAGAGATTTAATTAATAAGGGAGCCTCCAAGAGCCTGCTAGAGGGTTAAATCTGTGTTGGTTTCAACTACACAACAATGACTTTGACTTTTAACATTGAAATTGTGATAAAAATAATTTCTATGCTTTTAAAATTAGCCATTTATGGTATTTCTGTTACCTTTGTATTCCCTTAACTATTCATTTTATTTGGTCTCTGGAGCGGCAAATAATGAGTACAGAGATTGCCCATTTTCTCCTAGAGAGTTCCTTGTGGCTTTGAACCACGAAAGAGGCATAGTTTTTAGGTAAGCATCATCACTTCTTACGTACTAGATCACCAAAAGGCCCTACATTTTCACTCTAGGCCACCAAAAGGACTCTACTTTTTCCACTCAGAATCTTTGTTGCTTTTAGGTTGCTACTTAGATGCAGCAGTACTGAAAAGACCTTGGTAAATGAAGAGTATGTGTTGTTGAGCTCATATAAAACTTCTATCTCTTCCACTTCTGCCATTATGACTACTCCATTAATCTCACTGTGCCAATAATAGGTTTTTTATGATACAGTTTGACTAATCATTTTGTCCATTTTGTGGTTTGATTCCCTCTTCCATAAAGAGTGTTTTTTTATGAAGTGAACATTTTATAACTCTATGTCAACTCTCAACTCTTCATCTGCATAAGTTTACCCAGTTCCTCTTTTTTCTTTCTCATTCTTTTTTAAGCACATATTCAGATGATTAGACTGCTGAACACTTCAAAAATATATATAACTGCAATAGCTAGTAGCCAGAAGAAAAGATGAAGCTAAGAGAGTCTGAAATGGTGTATAAGAATTTCCAGTATAACATGGTAAATACATCACATGCAGTGACCAATACTAAAAACTAAAGCCCTAAAATGCACAAACTCTTTTTGAAAACTTACAAATTTCAGCAATATTCTTTTTCTCATTGTTGTTGAGTCAGAACTAACTCATAGCAGACCCTCTATTGGGTTTCTAATGTTGAAAATAACGTGAAGTGAGATTTCCACACCTTCCTCTGAGCCACTGGTGAATTCTAACAGCCAGAGAAGACTTTAGATTAGCAGTGTAGCTTCCTATGGACTAGGCCAACAGAGCTCCCTTTTGCTAATATTAACTCATTTTAAATTTAACTACTGTCTTGACTAGGTTTGGTTAATTAATGAGGCTTTATTTAGCAGTGATACACACAGAGAGAAGATTATAAGGAATATGGATGAGGACAGTATATGCCAGCCAGGAAACAAAATTAGGGAATGGTATATAACCTTATTAAGATGGTTTTTGTCAGATTTATCTGTCAACTAATCATAGCTACTTTTATGAAACAAATTTTTCACCATTTGTTTGTTTGGATATGAAGATTTGAAAATAAATTAGATATATACATTCTAAATGCACGTATTTTTTTTTAATCCAGTGAGCTTTTCTCTTTTTCTTCTTTTTAAAATGTAACAACTGAGTTAGACCTCCAGAACCTAGTCAATTCACAGTCTCACTCATGAATAACCAAGAGTGGCTTACATTTCCACCTTATTCAGTCAATGTGTGAATGTCAGGCTTCTCAGAAAGCTTGAGGTGATTGGTCTTGACAATGACTTACAGAGTTTCTACATTGTAAATAGAATCATGTAAGTGGAATGACAGTTTTCACTGGGTTTGGAGAGAAGCTTTCCATCATTTAGCTCTGCCTTGGGATGGCATAATTCCCATATCATTTAGGTCACACTGCTTCATAGAAATTCAGTTAATTAATTGTGATTGGTTGGGATTTGAACATTCACTAGAATTTGCATTTTTCTGGCATTTAGAAGACAATATAGGTAAGTAAGTACCTTTGGCTTTGTTAAAGGAGAAGAAGTAACTCACAGTGACTTACAATTCCAATTCCATCTATACAAGTTTTGCATTTATATATCTTTTTCTAGAAAACTATATGGTAGAAGTATTATCAGGACTTTAACCCATTGTTTGAACTTCTCCTTTTTCACATGCTGTGCTTGAGAGAGAAACTAGTTTTCTGTGAAAACATGACAAATATTTACTTGAGATAAGCATGTATACATCAGTTGTTTTCTAAGATAGCTAGACAAATTCATCTTATGGTGGATATTGGAAGTATAATGATAGTGTTCTAACTTTACGTAAGGAAAACTTGAGTTTGTTTCAGGAAGGTCTATCTTATGTTCAGCTACCACCTATCCGTCAAAAGGGGCTTGCGTGTTGAGGTGATGCTGAGCAGCGTGTTAGAACTTTCAGGCAAAGACAGACTAAGTTTTATCCATCCAGTCTATAAACCATCACTAGAACAGCACAAGGCTAGGTACCATTTCATTTCATTGTGCCTGATATTGCCGTGAGTTGGGATCAATTGCATGGTAACTAATAATAATAACTACCAGCAGTCAGGAAATCAAAAAGCGTATCGTGATGGGAAAGTCTGCTGTTAGGGACCTCTCTAAAGTACTCAGGAGCAACAGTGTCTCTCTGGAGACTAAGGTGCGCCTGATACAGGTCATGGTATTTGCAATCGCTTGTTATGCATCGGAGAGTTGGACAGTGACTAGGGAGGACAGAAGGAGAGTGGATGCTTTTGAGCTGTGGTGCTGGAGAAGGGTACTGAATGTACCATGGACTGCCAGGAAAACAAACAGATTCATCTTGGAGAGGATTAAACCAAGCTACTCCTTGGAGTCAAAGATTCTGGGGCTTCGTTTGACATACTTTGGATATGTTGCCAGGAGGGATGGGTCCTTGGAGAGGGACATCGTGCTTGGGAGGGTTGAGGGCAACGCAGGAGGGGAAGACCCTCTATGAGATGGATTGATTCGGTGACTGGGGTAATCGGGATGGGTGTGTCAGAGGCAGTGCGGTTGCTGCAGTATAGAGCAGGGTTTAGAGCTGTTGTGCATAGGGTCGCTATGAGTCGGAAACGACTCGACGGCACATAACAACAACAACAGTTGGAAACTTACAGAAATTTAGCTAACTCATAGGAAAAAATATGACTGGCTCAACTTTTGTGAAATGATCTTCATTAATGCACCTAGCTTTAGTCTATGCAGTGTAACAAACACCACGTTGAACTAGCGCACTGGCAATAGAGATTGTATATTTACTTGCCCTAATGACTAATGTTATATAAATAAATATTATCTTTTAAAAGTTATGGTTATTGATTCAAGCAGTGAGTCCTTTTCTTTCCCCTACTTATTATTATTTCTTGTATTTTGTACTATTTATGGGATCTATGGATATTTAACAGTATAAGTGACATAGTCTATTTGTACTTTACATTTTGTGTGGCAAATTCTGTAACTGTTCAAGATTTTATTTGCCTTTTATACAGACACCTTTTTTCCCCTTTTTGGTGATGCTCACATACCATGTAAAACCACATAATGTGAAAGAATGTTAAGTACTTCTACAAAATATAAACAAGTACAAACAAATAATCTAAATGCTTTACTGTACATTTAGCTATATGTTGATGTTAGAATTTCTTCATAAATAAGTACAGTACTTTGGGCCATTATAGATTCCATTATCCTCTCAAATACTGAGCAAGAAAATAATTCTCTTTTATCAAATTGGTCAGTTGTGAAACAAATGGTGTCAGTAGGTTCATCCGTTCAGATGTGTTTAATGATTAAGAAGAAGCTGCTAAACTGAGTTCAATGAAAAGATTACTAGGAAGGTTGGCTCTTGGTTGTGACCCGAAGGTGGTTTGCTTTTAATCATTTATTCTGGCAGAGAGACAGTTGAGGCCTGTATTTCTATATTGTCATCTATTCAGACACTACTAGACAATTTTAGAAAGACTTTTCTCAGTCATTTTGTATACCACATAAATAGCACTTCCAATTATAAGTATCTAAAATAAAAGGTTTTATGAAAGCAGCCGCTCTTTCCTTTAAACAATTTTTCATCAAATGAGAATTTATAAAGTACTTTAAACTCCCTAAAGCTTTAAGGAGTCAGTCATTGCCCCTCCCCAAAAAACTATTTTAGAGTAGGGGAGAAATGGTTTTAATGAGAATTATATTTTTTAATTTGTATAAGCTGTATTAAAATAAAAAGTGGAATTATTTTTAAATAATTAGGTTATATATTGGTGATAGCTTTGAGAAGTAATTTTTATTTTCTTTAATTTATGGATGCTCCCACCCACCACCTGGAAGCCTATCTCCACTTCCTGGAGGACCTGGCCCTACCACCTGGATACCCCCACCCACTGCCTAGAGGAGAAACAATTGTCACCCCTCTGAAATGTGTCAGGGACACCAGTATCATGAGTGAATCCATTTCATCCCCCTTTCTAGAGCTTAAGCTGCCATTATCCCTGAGCACCATAGACTTGCCTAGCTGCAGCAGCTTTCTGACAGAGAAGGCTGCTAATTCATAGGCCATATCTCTCCCCAACTGAAGCAAGTCTTCCTTTGAGCCAAAATAGCACCTAGAAATTAAGGCAGGGTAGCTGCCCCAACCTCCTCTGGATCAGTAACTTACTGAGCCAAGTTTTTCAGACCAAGAACATGCTATGTCCTCAGGCATGAAAAACTCTACCACAGCAATGCCATGGAAGAAACAGACAATTTCACATGCTACACAAACACAAAACAAGATGTCACCCTCAAAAATGAACACACTATCAATAGATTTCCTGAAGCTAAAAAGGCTGATGAAACTTTCTGACACATAATTGAAAAGAACAATGATTGAATATTTTCAGTGGGTGAAAGAAAAACTTAAACAATTATAGTACTCTGCAAGCAAAAACCAAGAAGAACTTAAAGCATAATCCAAGACAACGTAGGTAAAACAAACAAGGTATTTGAGGCTCTGGGGGAAAACCAAAACAACAAACAAAAACAACAAACTAAACACCAAGAAACAACAACCTAGAATATGAAGATCAATGCTTCTGATGCTATCATCATGTTGAAGAGACATATGAAGCGAGTTGAGGATTTCAAACACAGAACCAGTTAAATAGAAGATAGAATTGTCACCACTGTTCTGTTAGAAGAAGAACCAAAAAGGAGAAGAAAAGACGAAAACCTAAAAACAATGTGGGACACCATCAAGAGGAATAACTTGCACATAATCAGAATCCCAGAAAAGGCAAAAACAAATAAAGGCACTGAGAAAGTTGTAGAATATTTACTAGATTAAAACTGTACAAGGTTTGTGAAGAATGAGAGAATGTATATTCAATAAGCTGTGTGAACATCACATTGAATAGACCCCCAAAGAAACACATCAAGGAATATCATAGTATATTTTCCAGAACCTATTGAGAATTCTGAAAGCAGTTAGGGAGAAACAAAGAGTAACCTATAAGGGAGAACAAATAAGATTAAATGCTGATTTCTAAGCAGAAACCATACAAGCAAGAAACCAGTGGAATGCCATGTATTGAACACTCAAAGAATATAATTGTCAATGAAGAATTCTGTACACAACAAAACTATCCATCAAATATGAAGGAGAGATCAAAATTTTGTCAGAAAAGCAGAAATTAAAGGAGTCTGTAAAAACAAGACTGGTGTTACAGGAAACAATGAGAGATTCCCTTCTTTTTAGAGGTGTCACAGAAATCAGGATGGACCAAAGTACCAACAACACCACCAAAAAGAAGTAAAAACAAAAGGAAGTGATAAAACCTTGCCTTTTGAAAATGACACTGAAAGAGGATAGTTTAAATGCACTGAGGAAGAGAAAAAAGAGTAGCATATTGAATAAAAAAGCCCCAAAATATCAATATGCTATCTATAAGAGACATATCTGAAGATGAAAAATAAAAAGGTAGAAAAAGTATACCAATGGCAGCCAGGAATAGCAATATTAATCACTGATAAAATAGATTTCAATGCAAAAACCATCACAAGGACATGGAAGATCACTATATAATATTTAAAGGGTCAATAGAACATGAGGACTAAAACAATTATCTATGCATCAAATGACAAAGCTGCAAAATATACAAAACAAACGGGAACAGAACTGAAAAAAAAATAGACAATACCACTATAGTAGTAAGAGACTTCAATACACCACTCTCAAGAGAAAATAGAACTACCAGAAAGAAACTCAACAAAGATGCTGAAGAATTAAACCACACAATAAACCAAGTCAAAATCCACTTGCTGCAGAGGGTCAAGGACTGCAGCCTTCAGTATGGATTGAGGCTCAATGTCAAGAAGACAACGATTCTCACCACTGGCCCAATTGGTAGCATCAGGATGGATGGCGAAGAGATTGAGATTGTTCACAGCTTCAGTTTGCTTGGCTCCACAGTCAACACATTTGGCACCAGCAGCCAGGAAATCAAAAGATGTATCGCGATGGGAACGTCTGCTGTTAAGGACCTCTCTAAAGTACTCAAGAGCCACGGTGTCTCTCTGGAGACTAAGGTATGCCTGATACAGGCCATGGTCTTTGCAATCACTTGTTATGCATTGGAGAGTTGGACAGTGACTAGGGAGGACAGAAGGAGAGTGGATGCTTTTGAGCTGTGGTGCTGGAGAAGGGTACTGAATGTACCCTGGACTGCCAGGAAAACAAACAGATTCATCCTGGAGAGGGTTAAACCAGGCTACTCCTTGGAGACAAGGATTCTGGGGCTTTGTCTAACATACTTTGGACATGTTGTAAGGAGAGACCAGTCCTTAGAGAGGGACATCATCCTTGGGAGGGTGGAGGGACAGCTCAGGAGGGGAAGGCCCTCTATGAGGTGGATTGATTCAGTGGCTGGGGTAATCGGAATGGGAGTTTCAGAGACAGTGTGATTGGCACAGGACAGAGCAGAGTTTAGAGCTGTTGTACATAGGGTCGCTATGAGTCGCAAGGGACTTGATAGCACATAACAACAACAACAACAACACATAGACCAAGGGGTAGTCATTCATTCAAATACAATACAGTCATACTGAATAGTCTAAAATAAGGAAAAGATGTGTGTCTGGGTTGTATGCTCTCACCATTATATATTATCTATCTGTATGTTGAGCCAATAATCCAAAATAACAAAAACCAAACAAACAAATATAGGACACCATATAAAGAAGATGGTATGGAGATGATGCAAGCCTATTTTCTGGAAACAAACAAGCCAACAAAAAATTGACTTAGTCATTGATATAGATCAAAGCCTTCAGAATGGATTACACCTAAAAAGAAAAATCCTCCAATTTGACCAGTAAGCAACGTCATAGTAAGAAGAAAAAAGATTGAAGTTCTCAAGAATTTTAATTTACTTTGCTTTACAATCAACATCCGTAGTTGTTGTTCTTATTAGGTGATGTCAAGTCAAATATGATCTATAGTGACCCTGTGAACATGACACACTAGAAACCATTGCAGCAGTCACTGTGTCAATCCACCTGGTTGATAGTCTTCCCATTTGCTGGCCCTCTGCTTTTTCAAGCATCATATTCATCTCCAAGGAGCAGCATCTCTTAACAACATGCCCAAAGTATGTGAGGTAGAGCTTTATCATCTTTGCCTCCACGGAGCACTCTGGCAGCACTTTCTCCAAGATATTTGTTCTTTTCACAGTATTTTCAAGACTCATCTCCAACACCACAGCTCAAAGATATCAATTCTTCTCCTGTCATTCTTATTCACTGTCCAGCTCTCAGATACATAGCAAATGATTGGATAAACCATGGTAGCATCAGACACACCTTAGTCCTGAAAACTATATTATTGTTCATCAATAATTTGGAGAGGTCCCTCACTGCAGACTTATCCAGTCCAATATGTCTCGTGATCTTCCTGGCTGCCTGTACCAAAGGTGTTGATTGTAGATCCAAGTAAGATGAAGTCATTGACAGTTTCAATTTTTTTCTCTATTGTGAGGCTGTCTATTTGTCCAGAGGTAAGAATTTTAGTTTTTTTGATGTTGATATTTTAATCCATATTTATATTGAATCCATATTGATCTTCTGCAACAAGTGCTTCAATCCTTCTTTCAGCAAGCAAGGTTGTATAATCTATATAATGTGAGTTATTGATGAGCCTTTCTCTAATCTTGATACCACATTTTCTTCAGAGAATCCAGCTTCTTGAATAATTGGCTAAGCATATAGACGGATTATGTATGGCGAGAGAATACATCCTTATAATTTTATTTCTTTGAATTGTGGTGTTAATGAAGAATATTGAAAACACTATGGATTAACTATTGAACAACGCCGTATTGGTACAAATTCAGCTAAAACTTTCTTTGGTAACAAGACTTGTGAAATTTTGTCTCACATACTTTGTGCATGCTCTGAAGAAGCCAAAGGAGAGTGATTTTAATCTGAAGCCTTCAGGCCTGGTTTTAA
This sequence comes from Elephantulus edwardii, assembly GCF_000299155.1. NCBI lineage: Eukaryota > Metazoa > Chordata > Mammalia > Macroscelidea > Macroscelididae > Elephantulus > Elephantulus edwardii. Next base: position 4,166,374 of record NW_006399797.1, on the reverse strand, counting down.
TTGGTTTTGGTCAAAGATTCTTCTAAGTGGTACAGCACTGGTCTCTCCATTTGCTGGAGTAACTCGTGGTTGCTGTGAGGCTAAACACTGTGACACTGATGTATCAAATGCAATAATGGTTACTTGTGGTAGACAGTGTTGGTGGAGCTCCCTATTTAAAAAAAGCTGAAAAACTGGATGAAATAGGTTTACGGCATTGAAGTCTATGGGGGAGAGAATAGTCTAAAAGTATTATATTTTAGGGCATTATTTTTATCGTAGGAGTATGCAATGAGGGTTGC
>NW_006399797.1:4143350-4165993 GCF_000299155.1 Elephantulus edwardii | reverse complement strand
ATTGTGTACCAATGAGGGAGTTTTTCTTTTGCTTTTCAAGGAGAGGAGCAAATGGGAGGGAGAGGGAAGGGGTTTGTGCGGAGAGAAGGGTGTAACAATGAATGAATGGAATCCCAAAATCTCTGTAGATGTTCATTGAAATGAAAAATAAACAACCTAAATTAAAAAAAAAAATAAAGACTGAAAGACAACCAAAAAAAAAAACAAAAAACAAGCTTGGAAGCAGAAGTAGCATCCACATCTGAAATAGCCTTCCTCCGGAAACACTATGAACTTGTAGAAACAATGAAAGTTATACCAGTGTTCAGGTCTTTCATTCGTAGGGTTGCTATGAGTCATCTACCACTCGACGACACTTAACTACAACTATAATGAAGAGGTACCAGTCCTGGAAAAGAACGTCATATATGGTAAAGTAGAGAATCTGAAAAAAAGGGATGACCTTCAATGAGCTAGATTAATGCAGTGGCTACAGCTCATGCACAGCGGCAAATGTGAGGATAGCAATGGCTCAGGAGTTACGTTCTGTTGTATAGAGGGTTACTATGAATCGGAGTAAGCTCAATGCACTTAAGAACAATAATATTTGTTTTCTTAAAATATTCAGAAGTTGTTGTTATGCACTGTTGAATTGACTACAACTCATAGAGAATCTAAGAACAACAGCTCTGAACCTTGACCTATCCTGATCAATCGTCACTGTCTCTGATATACTTGACGTCATTGCTACAGTCACTATGTCAATCTATCTTATTCAAGGCCTTCCTCTCTTGCGTTGACTTTCTACACTTCTACACAACTGATACCTTTGAGATGTGGTTCTGGAAAAAGGTATTGAACACATCATGGAAAACTAAGACAGCAAATGAGTCTTTCCTGGAGAAAGTGAAACCACCTTGCTCCTTGGAAGAAAGTATTTTGAAACTGTCTTACATACGTTGGTCATGTTGTCAGGAGGGTCCAGTCCTTGGAGAAGGACATCATTCAAAGGTAGAAAATATTTTTGTCACATTTTAATCTTGTAGGAAAGTGTATGGAAGCTGGGAAAGAGTGAATTAGTGTTTCTGTTGGCCATTACTGACATTAAGCCACTAGAGGTTTTTTTTTCATTAGTATGACTGCTTGCTGAGATAAACGAGTCATTTGTAAGAAACCTGTCCTGATGATGAATCACCCATTATTTCAAAGAGAAGATGTAAGCGGTGTTAATGCATACCTCAATGCAAAATCTCTTTCACCATTAAAATAAAACATGCTGTTAGAAATAAACATTAAAAGAAAACACGGAAACCATAGTAAGTGGCTTACTAGCTGAACTGTGTATTGATAAATTCCTATGTAACCAAATGTTGTACTTCAGTTAATACTGAGGTGAATGTTCAATGAATAATTGTGTAGAATTTTACCTTATTTTACTTATACTTGCCATGACACTCCAGTGTTGCAACATGTCATTCTGATTGGCATTGTCATACAGATATTATTTTTCTTCTTATTAAGGAGCTCTGGTGGCTTGGTGGCAGGAAGCTGTGCTGCAATCCCAAAAGCACATAGTGCAAGGCCACTAGCTACTCTGTCAGAGAAGGATGGCAATCTCCCGCTTGTGCGATTAACTGCCTCTGAAAACCCACAGAAGGGTCATATACGATTTGGGTCAGACTCCACAGTACACAACAACTAAGTATTTCCCTTGTCATTTAAATTATTCCAATCAATTTTAAATTCATGTCATGTTGATAATTTTATGACTTTAAAGTCATTCTTAAACACCTCCTCTGAACTTGAGAGTCATATAAAAATTGTAAGTAATAACATGAAATTGGTGTAGGTTAAGGATAGAATTTTTAGTGGTTTCATATGCATGTGAACATCAGAAAATATACAGAGAAGCCTGAAGAAGAATTTTTACTTGTGGATGAATGAAGCATGGACTACCAAATTAACACAGCAACTGCTGCAGTGGACAAGGGAGTGTGAGAATGGCCCAGGATAGGACAGAGTTCAGATGGGTTGTTCATAGAGTTACTATGGGTCATACTGAACTCAATAACACCTACCACCAACAACCACCACCGAAAGAACAAATAAATCTGTCTTAAAAGACGTGTAAAAGAAGTTCCTTAGAAGTAAAAAACAATAGGACTCTGGCCATGTTATCAGAGAGAGCTAGTTTTTGGAGTAGGCTTTATGTTTGATAAATAAGGGGTCTACAAAGGAGAAGAAGACTTTAAAGTAGATGATCTGAAATGGTGACTTTTGCTTGAGCAGAGATGAGATTTTCAGGACGGCACAGAATCAGGGAAAGTTGTGGTGTTTGGTTTGTGGATTTTTTTTTTTTTATTTTATGTTGGTTTGCATACAAAGTTCATAAAGTTTGTATACATTGTTTTTCATGTTGGATCTTTCTCCTTTCCTTTGCCCATCTTTCCCCTCTCCCATCAAATTGTGTGCTTAAGCCACCCGCCCTCCTTCCTTGGATCCTCATACTCGTTCTACAATAAGGGTCTTATATAAAATTTGTCTTTATGAGACTGAGGTAGTTCACTTTGCATTAAAGCTCTCTAGTCCCACCCAAGTTAGCTAGTCATTTATAAAATCATTTCTGCTGTGTGTTGTATAGTATTCCATTGTGTGAATGTACCGTCTCACTCCATTCCATTGTGTCTGGGCATTTGGACTGTTTCTTTGTTTTGCTAGATGAAGTTTTTAATTGTTGTACATAGGATTTCTGTGAATCGAAGTTAACTCAAAAGCTCTTAACTATGACAATAACAACTGAGGATGGATATAAGAAGTTGCAAAACAGGATAAGTAAGCCCTATCAGCTGCTACTATACAAAAACTTAACACTGGGCTTTGAGGGTAAGCATGAATTGTTCAGGTTAAGGACAGAGAAAGTGTAACATGGACATATTTTTATTTTCTGCTTATGTGACTTGGCCACAGGAATGGCATCCACTTCCTGAACCACATGCCTCTGAAAACTTTATGACCTTTGAGAAATGACTATAGTTACAGAAAAGCTTCAGGTCTTTTGTTCATAGAGACGCTATAAACCATACTTGACTGGAGTGCTATCAACAACAACAGCAACTTATATTACACATAATGAATTCTATTTTATTAGTTGTTTTATTTTAATGGAAGATTTAGAATTTATTTTCAGCATAAAGTAGAGTCAACTGGTATGGCTAAATCTTGGTTTACACATTAGATAGAATTTCATTTTTTATGTGAGCTGAATAGAAAAGGGAAGGGAAGATTATGGATTATCTAGTGGGTTAGGTTAAAAATCAATCTGACAAAACCTGGAAGAGCCAATTAATAGAAACTGTCCGCTAAAGTGGAGAACTTTAAAATATCTATAAAACCCCTACACATTCTATTAAAACATAAGAAAGACACACTTATGAACATAAAATGTTCATTAATAAGTTTTTATATACATCCAAGATATTCTTTTTTTTTACTGGTATGAATCTAGCATCATCATTTCTTTATAAACTACACTCATAAACTATCATCTAAAATTTTTAGTTTGAGTATGTGTGTGTGTGTGTATATATATATATGTGTGTGTGCGTGTGTGTGTGTGTGTATATACATACATATATACCCATATATACCCCCCCCCACCACACACACACATATATATAAACAAGACTGAAATTATATTTAGAAACACATTGAGTGGCTAATACTGGATATTTATGATGGGTTTTTTCCCCCCTCAGGCTTTTAAAGTTTATATTCTGTGATAATGCTCTTAAATATAAATATCATTTATCAAATCTTTCCATGTTATTTAAATTATAATTTTTTTCTTTTACACTCAGATTTTATTGACTTACATTACAATAAAAATAACTTTTGTAATAACCCTGACAAGTCCAACTGGGAGAAACAAATTAGGAACCAATACTGCTAACTTTTAGAAAACACAGAGACTAACTTGTAGGATAATTAAATAAAAAAGTAGGAAATAACTTTTCTCTGAGATTTCCCTATTTTATGAGCATTACACTTTATAGAGAATGGATGACATTGGTTAATCTGGAAAGTTGAATGAACATGTAAAACTTTATTGAAAAGATTTGACTAGCATTTTAAAAGGGCAGAGGTGTAAGAGAAGAGGAAATTGCTAAAGAGCATGTAGAACTAATCAACACTATTAATTACATTCTATGCATGGGCGTACAGCAGGGAAGGAAAGAAAGTGCCATTCTTACAGAGTTTCTATCCATAAATATATAAGTAAGTTGTGAAGAAAGCTGACAATAAAAAGAAACAAGGAACAGATACTACAAATGAATGTTATTTTGGATAAAGTTGGGACTGAGTACCTCTCTGGTAAGGTAATATTTGAATAAAGGTTTGAATAAAGCAGTGGCATTATCCATGAGGTTATCACTCTGAGGGTTGTTTCAAGCGTAAATCGGAATTACTTGGTTCAATCCAGGATAAATAAAATAAGAGAGTAAGAGTCAGAGGAAATGAGAGTACTGATGGTAGTGATGGAGAGTAAGGGGGAAGGATGCAGACCACAGGGAGCTTGTCCAAGGATGGAATTCATTGGAGGAATTTTAACAGAGTAACACCACAGTCTGCTTATATTTTTAAAGGCAGCTGTGTCATTCACATGCAAAATTAACTGGAGATGGTGTTAGCAATAGTGGACTGTTTATACACTAGACTTATTGATTCTAAATTTTGCCAACTTTGTGTCATTCAGGTTTTAGTTATTTTTAATGCTCTTAATGCCCTTATCCTTGAATTTTCTAATCTTGCTTTTACTACACTGAATCTTCTATCACCACATGTCCTTCTCAGTCTCCCATGTTGCTGATAACTTCAATCTATGATTCATTCTCAACTTAATTGGCCACATCCAACCAGCCAATAAATCCTGAAGATTTTCTCTCTCAAATCTCTGCTTTTCTGCTTATTTTCACTAAAGTCTAAATTAAAATCATTTTAGACTCATAACATATCCTCAAATCCACTGTTACCTCATTCTAATTTATTTTCTGTCGAGCAACTAAAGTGAAACTTTAAAATTGTAAATCAGTGAGCTTTGTGCAGTACATTTTACTTTTTAGCTCAAAAATTTAATTTTACTTCCTATTTCCCTCAATAAAAATTCCAAATTCTTTACATTATCTGCAGTTTCCATCTTCTCAAACATTTATGTCAAGTCCCACACATACTAGTCTTTCTTTTTCTTGTCTTACATGTCCTATTATTTGATCTTGCTTTCTGTTATTGTTGTGTACAGTCAAGTCAGAACTAACCTATAACTTACTCTCTAACAAATTTTTATAGGCAGCTAATCACACTGGAGAATATTTCCCATCTTTCTACCACAGAGAAGCTGGTAGATTTGAACCAGGTACCTTCAGTACTACAGCACATCTTCTTACTGTGAGACCACTAAACTTCTTTCTGGGGTTAAGTCATTCCACTTCAGCACAGACTAATCCACTATACTGGTTCTACTCTAGTTCCTGATTCTTACATATTCCCTAAATCTTGGTTTTATAATTACATTAATTCACTGAGCTCATAGAGAAGACTATACTCCTCAATATAGGCCTAGTTATATTTCTTTAATGTTCTCAGAAACTGTCAGCATTTGGGCTATAGTTGAGCTTTATAGGTGGGCTTTGTGATTAATAGTAGTTGGGAGGAGGACCTTGTGTGAAGTCTGTTTTGCTATTAGAGGTACAACATTAAAATGGCAGTTGTTTTATTTGGGTAATGTTGTTCTTGTTATGCGCTGTCAAATTGCCTGAGACTCATAGCAACCCTAGGTACAACTCTGAAGCCTATCCTGTCCTGAGCCAGTCTCACTGATTCCAACACACCTAGCTTCCCATTGCCCTAGTTACTGTATCAATCCATCTCATCTGAGATCTTCCTCTCCAGTGCTGTCACTCCACCATTCTGAATACGATGTCCTTCTGCAAAGATCAATCCCTTCTGGCTCCATGCCCAAAATACGTGAGATAAAGATTCAAAACCCCAATTTACAAGGAGAAACTGGGTTTTACCTTCTCCAAGACAGATATATTTGTTTCCTTGGCAGTCCATGGTATGTTCAAGACTCTTATTCAGCACCACGACTCAAAGGTATCAATTCTTCTTTCATCCTTAGTCATTTCCCAGCTCTCTGATAGACAGCAAGCAATTGCAAGGATGATGGCCTGAATCAGGCACACCTTAATCTCTAGACTGACATTGTTGTTTCTCAGTACTCTAGAAAGGTCGCTGACAGCAGATTTACCTCATCTTTTGATTTCCTGACTTCTGGTGCCAAGAGTATTGGGGAGCTGGGAAATCCGTTAACTGTTAACAATCTCAATCTCTTCTCTATCCATCATGGTGCCGCTGATTGGCCCAGTGGTGAGAATCCTTGTTTTCTTGCTGTTGCGCTCCAACCGAAATTGAAACTATAGTCCTTGACCTTCTGCAGCAAGCATTTTAGGTCCTCTTCAGTGTCAGCAAGCAAGGTTGTGTCATTTGCATAACATAGGCTGTTGACGAGTCTTCCTCCAATCCTGATGTCACATTCCTCCTCATAAATCCCAGAATAATATGTTCTGCATATAGATTGAAAAGGTGTGAAGACAAGACACATCGCTGATACAGTACCTTTCTGATTTTGAACCATAACATGTTTCCCTGCTCTGTTCTGAGAACTGGTTTCTGGTCCAAATATAGGTTTCACATAAGCACAATCTGCTGTTTTGGGCTTCCCATTCTCCACAAGGTAATACACTGTTTTAACCAGTACAGCACTTGCCTGCCAGTTCACTGTATTGAGATAAGTTGAGGTTTGCTGTGATGCTAAAAGATACGTCACCTGTATGTCAACTGCCATAAAGATCACCCATAGTTGACAGGTTTTAGTAGAGCTCCCAGATTAAGGTAGACTAGGAAGCATTAACTTCTTAAATAGAAGGCCTCTGAGAAACCTATTAACAGTGGGGGAAAACAGATGTGCTTGATAAATATTCACAAGAATGAATAAATCCATGATTTATCTTTTTTGTCCTAATCCAGCAATATTTATAGTATTTTTTAATATCTTGTTATTAAAGATATCTATTATAATGCTTGTTAATGTCAATTCCTTTCCTTTGTCACAAGATATGAACTTATCTGGACCTGTTTTATCTGAATATATTCAAGGGAAAAAAACACCTTTATTTCAAGAAGATTATAGTAGACTTAGGGGAGTAATGAGAAAGTAACCAAAATAGAAAAAACCTTCACTGAGATAAATTGACACAGTACCTCTAGTAATAGTTTCCAACATAGCAAAAATTGTGAGGATAGTGTAGAACTTGACAATGTTTCATTCTGCCCCACTACAGTATGGATTACATTTCGACATGAAGGAAACAAAATACTCATCTCTAGATCACTAGGAAACATCATGGTAGATAGAGAAAAGATTCAAGTTTTCAATTATTTCATTTTATTGACATCTACAATCAACACCTAGAGTAGTAGCAGTCAAGAAAGCAAAACGTGTTGTACTGAGAAAGCTGTTAAGGACCTCTTTAAAATACCAAAGTCAGTTTAAAGAGTAAGATGAGTTTGATTCGAGCCATGGTATTTTCTATTGCTTTCTGTGTATCTGAAATTTGTACAATGATCAAAGAAGTCCATCAGAGCTATGGACAAGCATCAAGACAACCAATTAATGGGACTTTTCCAGCCATTATGTTTGTACCCTTGTAGTATAGCTGGAATCTGATTTTGTATTTTAAGTTTTAGATTTAGGGAGTATGGCACAAAGTTATATTTATTCCTGGGTTTAGAGAGTGTAACACAAGGTGCGTAGTTTTACAGGGTTAGTTGTAGCTGATCTTCCTGGGTTATCTTTTTGAAGTAAAGTATGGAGTTGCTGGTCTGCTGTTGTTGTTTTATAACTTCAAGTTGCTTGCAACTCAGATTGACCCTATGTACATTAGCTCTGAACCGTGTCCTATACTGAATCAAGCTCATAATTTCCAACAAATTTGATTCCATTTCTCAAGTCAGAGTCAATCCTTTTCACCCTGGGTCTTCCACTCCTGAGCTGTCCTTCCACCATTCCAAGCATGATATCCCTCTCCAAGGATTGGTCCCTCATAGTCACATGCCCAAAGCATGTGAGATAGAGCTTCAAAGTCCTTGCCTTTAGGGAGCATCTTGGTTTCACTCTCTTCAGGACATGCCAGTTTGTTCTCCTGGAAGTCCATGGTATGGACACTATTCTCCAGCACCACAACACAGAGGCATCAATCCTTCTTTTATCATCCTTCGTTATTGTCCAGCTCTCTGAGGTGTAGCAAGTAACTGCAAAGACTATGTCCTGTATCAGGCACACCTACGTCTGTAGACTGACATTGTTGCTCTTCAGTAGTCTGGAGAGGTTCCTGACAGTAAACTTTTCCAATGCAATTGTTCTTTTGATTTTATGACTGCTAGTGCCAAGAATACCGATTGTGGAATCAAGCAAATAGAAATTGTTAACAATCTCAAGCGTCTTCATGGTCTATCATACAGCTGCCAATTGGCCCAGTGGTGAGAATCTTTGTTTTCATGACGTTGAGCTTCAGTCCATATTGAAGATTATAGTCCTTGACCTTCTGGAGCACACACTTCATGTCCGTCTCAGTTTCAGAAAGCAAGGTGGTATCAACACAGATTGTTGATGAGTCTCCCTCAAATCCTGATGCCATATTATTCCTGATAAAGTCCAGCCTCACTGAATGATCTGTTCTGCATGTAAATTTAAAAGATCTGTGTCTACAATGCACTTTTTTCCTGCTCCTGAACCATGTACTGTTTCCATGTTCTGTTCCGAGAACTTCTTCCTGTTCCAAATATAGTTTTTGCCTAAGCACAATTAGGTGTTCTGGAATCCCCATTGTTCACAAGGTCATCCACAGTTTATTGTGACCCACATAGTAAAATGCTCTTGCATAATCAATGAAACATGGATAGACATTCCTCTGGTACTCTCTGCTTTCTGCCAAGATTCACCTAATTTGAGCAATGATGTCCCTAGTATCACAGCCTCTTCTAAACTCAGCTTGCACATCTGGCAGTTCTTTGTCAATGTACTGTTCCAGTCATATTTTAATACTTTTCAGCAGGATCTTGCTTTCATGTGATATTAATTATATTGTTCAATATTCCACATCTTTGTTGAGTCATTTCTTTTTTTGGAATGGGAATAAATATAGATCTCTTCCAGTCAGTTGGCCAAGTAGTTGTCCTCCAGATTTCTTGGTGTGACCTGGTGAGCATGACAGGGCACATCTGTTTGCCAAAATATTTCAACTGGTATTCCATCAAGTCCTGGGGCCTTATGTTTGCCAATTCTTTCAGAGTACCTGAACTTCATCCTTCATGACCATTGCCTCTTGATCATATGTTATTTCATGATCTTCCTCTGTGTCAGCCAATTCTTTTTGTCACAGTACCTCTTCATCTTCCATCTTCTTTTGATGTTTCCTGGGTCAACTTTCTGTCCTCACCTTCCTTAAGTATTGCAACTTGAGGCTTAAACTTGTTCTTCACTTCCTTAAGCTTAAGAAATACCAAGCAAATTGGTCTCTTTTGATTTTCTGACGCCAACGTTTTGCACATTTCATTATAATACTTTGTTTTGTCTTCTTGAGCTGCAATTTGAAATCTTCTGTTCAGTTCTTTAACTTCTTTGTTGGTTCGGTTTTTTTTTTATTAATTTTATTTTTTGTCTTTGTTTTTTCTTTGCTTTGTCTTCTCAGCACCCTAGAAAAATATTCAGAGTCTCTTCTGATACTCATCTTTGTCTTTTTTTTTTCCTTTTCTATCTTTGTAAGGATTTTTTGCATTCTTCAAGAATAATATTTTGATATACTCCCACAACTCATCTGGCTGTTTCTCATTAGTGGTCAAGGCCACAACGTGTTCCTTAGTTTGTCTTTAAATACTGGTAGGATAGACTTGAGGTCAAATTTTGGTTCTTATAGATTTTATTTTCTTTTTCTTCATTTAATAGTTACATATGAGGAGTTGATGATCTGCTCCACAATCAGCATCTGGACCTGCTTTCAAAGCTGATGTTGAGCTTCTCAACAATTACTTCTGTGGATGTAGTCAATCTAATTCCTCTATAAACGAGCAGGTAAAGTCTATTTGTATAGTCTACATTTATGTTTATTATAAAAGGTGTTTGCCATGAATAAATCATTGATTTTATAGAATTCTCTCATTCTATTCCCAACCTCATTTATGTTACCAAGTCCATGCTTTCTGACTACTTGTTCTTCTTCCCTTTTCCTTACTTGTGCATTCCGGTCACTCATTATTATCGAAATATCTTGGTTGCATGTGTGATCAATTTCTGACTGCAAAAATTGGTAAAAGGGATCTATTTCATCCTCTTTGGCCCTGGTTGTTGGAGCATATATTTGAATGATAGTTGTATTAACAGTTCTTCCTTGTGTGAATATGGTTATTATCCTGTCAGAACATTGTATTTCAAGATTAATCTAAATGGTCTTTTTTAATATGAACATGACCCCATTTTTGCTCACCTTTCATTTTCAGTATAGTAGATAATCTGATTATTTACTGAAAATGTCCAGTTCCAACCCATTTAATTTCATCTATGCTTACTGTTGTTATTGCCATGTGCTGTCAAGTCATCTGCTACCCGTAGTGATCCTATATACAGCAGTGCTGGAGCTTGCCTTGTCCTGAGCCAGTCTCACTAATTCTGCATACCCACCCCCATTTCCCCAGTTAATGTATCAATCCATCTCATCTGGGGTCTTCCTCTCCTGAGCTGTCCCTCCACTGCCTGAGAATTATGTCCTTCTCCAAGGACTGGTCTCTCCTGGCCATGTGTCTAAAGTATGTGAGATGAAGCTTCAAAATCCTAGCCTCCAAGAAGAAACTTGGTTTAACCCTCTCCAAGACAGATCTATTTGTTTTCTTGGCAATCCATGGTATGTTCAAGACTCTTCTCCAACACCACTATTCAAAAGGCAGTGATTCTTCTTCTGTCATTCTTAGTCATTTTCTAGCTCTCTGATGCATAGCAAGTAATTACTAAGACCATGACCTGGATTAGGTGAACCTTATTCTCTAGACTGACATTGCTGCTTTTCAGTACTATTGAGAGGTCCCTGATAGCATATTTTGCCGACACAATTAGTCTTTTGATTTCTTGATTGCTGGTCAAGAAAGAGTGTTGATTGTGGAGCTGAGCAAGCTGAAATATTGACTGTTCTCCATCAATCATGGTGCTATCAATTGGCCCAGGGATGAGAATCTTGCTCTCATTGGTCAACATTGGATGTTGAGCTCCAATCTATATTGAAGACTACAGTCCTTGACTTTCTGTAACAAATTCTTCAGGTCCTCTTCAGTTTCAGCAAGCAAGGTTGTGTCATCTGCATAACATAGGTGTTGATGAGTTTTTCTCCAGTCCTGATGCCAAGCTTCCAAAATGATCTGCTCTGTATATAGATTGAAAAGATTTAGAGACAGGATGCATCCCTCATGCATTCCTTTCCTTATTTTGAACCATACCATACTTCCCTGCTCTGTTCTGAGGACTACTTCCTGGTCTATATATATAGGTTTTGCATAAGCACAATCAAATGTTCTGGGATTCCCATATTCAAGATCAACCACAATTTGTTATGACCCACATAGTCAAATGCCTTTGCATAGTCAATGAAGCACAGATAGATATTTCTCTGGTACTCTCTACTTTGAGCCAAGATCCATCTGACATTGGCAATAATGTCTCTAGTGCCACAACCTCTTGTAAATCCATCTTGTATTTCTGGTCATTCTCTGTCTATATAAAGTTCAAGTCATTTTTGGATAATCTTCAGCAGGATTTTATTAGTGAGTAATATTATTGATATATTATTCAATGATTTTCACACTCTCTCAGGTCATCTATTTTTGGAATGGAAATATATATTGATCTCCCAGTTTTTTGGCGAGGAAGTAGTCCTCCAGATTTCTTGGCATAGTCTGGTGAGAACATTCAGAGAAGCATCTTTTTGTTGAATTATGTCAGTTGGTATTCCATCATTCCTGGGCTTTATTTTTGGCCAAGTCCTTCAAAGTAGCCTTAACTTATTCCTTCATTACCGCTGTTTCTTTATCATATGTTGTTTCTTCAAATTCTTCTGTGTCGGTCAATTCTCTATGGTACAGTGACTCTGTATACTCCTTCCATCTTCTTTTTTTTTTCTTTCTACTAGTTTATTTACAAAATTTGAATACATTGTTTTCAAGAACAAATTCTTTCCATTTCTGTTACCCCCACCCATCAAATTATACAACCCCATCGCCCTCTCCTCCTGCACATCCTCATCCTTCTGCTTCCAACCTCTCCCACCCCTCTTGAATCTTTGCACTCATTCTACAATAATGGTTTTATGCAATATTTGTCATTGTTGGACTGAGTTCTTTTACTTAGCATAATGCTCTTCATTCCCTCCTAAGTTAGGTAATAATTTACAAAATAATTGCTCCTGCATGTTGCATAGAATTACATTGTGTGACTGGACCATAATTTCTCAATTCATTCATTTGTTGTTGGACATTTGGGATTTCTCCATGTTCTTGTGGTGGTGAATAATGCTGCTATGAACATTGGTGTACAAATCTCCATTTATGCCTCAGTTCTCATTTTCTTAGGGTATATTCCAAGCAGTGGAATTGCTGGATCATATGGAATTTCTATCTTCAGCTTTTTGAGGAAGCGCCAAACTGCCTTCCAGAATGGTTGTACCATTTTACAATCCCAACGACAATGTATAAGAGTTCCTCTCCTGCCACGTCCTCTCCAAAATGTATTACTTGCTGCCCTATTAAACTTTGCCACTATTATTGGAGTGGGATGGACGTCATTGCTGTTTTGGTTTGCATCTCCCTTCTTTCCAATGATTTGGAGCATTTCTTCATGTGTCTGTTTGCCATGCAAATATTATCCTCTGTGGAAAGACAGGAAATCCCTGTCTTTTGCTCATTTTGTAATTGTGTTATCAGTCGTTTTCTTGTGGAGGCCCACAAGTATTCTGTAGACTTTTGTTATAAGACTCTTGTCTGAGATGGTATTGCCAAATATTTGTTTCTAGTCTGTAGGTTTTCTTTTCACCCTGTTGGAAAAAGGTTTTGATGCACACGTGGATTTAATCCTTAGAAGGTCCTATGCATCAATTTTATCCTCTTCAGATTGTACATTTCTGGTTGTACTTGGCAATCTCTTTATACCTTGGACCAATCCTCCTAAGCTTGATCCACTTCCTGAATCGTTCAATATTCTGCCCATAGCATTCTTAAGCACTGCCAGTGCCTAGTATATAAATATTTATGCATTCCTTTTCTTCCTTAACAATCTTCAATTTTCCTACTTTCATACTTCTCACATTCCATGTAATAATCATTAGTATCAGTTTGGAACTGTTCCTCTTCTTTTGTAATTTTTTAGTTAGAAGGCTCTGCCTCTGGTGCCATACCTGTTAGTCTACTTTTAGTGTGCTGTGTTGTACGTAAGGTTTTCTGAGCCCCATAATAACTAAGAATAAAGAGAAGAAACAAACAAAAATAAAAGAGTTAGAAGATAGAGTTACCAGAACAGTCCTAATGGAAGAATTATCTCTAGTTATAATTGGCTTTTGATGAGCAAAACCTGCAGTCTTTGTATAATTATGTAAAAGTATTATCAGTAAATTATTCCAGTCCAATGTAATCTCTTGTTCAAAGCAATAAATTGTTGGCTTAGCTAGTTTACTGATTATTGAGTTATGGTTGCATAGTGAGTGTTTGCGTCAGGCTGGTAACTCGAAGTTTTGCAGTTGAACCCACTAGCTGCTAGTAGAAAGAAAGATGGTCTGCTTCCACCCCTAAAGATGTAGAACCTCAGAAACCCAATAAAGATCAGCTATGCATCAGAACTGACTAAATGGCGGTGAGATTTGTAGGTTTTGCCTTTCAAATAATAATTTCGTGAAGGTAGGTAAAAGTGTTATCTTTCTTAGCCTCACCTCCAGCACCAGAGTACATTCCACCTTATAATTATCAGTAAATGCATGCTACATTGAGGCAACACTTTTTCTAGAAAATTGTGACTATAGAGTTATGAGGAACCCACAAAAAGACTAGAGATTCAAACTGAATGTGATTAAAGTTCACATATCTTTAGTTTGTCATTTGCATATTTGGATGCATATGCTAAGCTTGAATATTCTAGAAAAGCCTCTAGGTCACTTACAAAACAATTCAAGAGTGCCTGAGATAAAGCAACTTAATAAATTAAAAAACAATCTGATGAATTCAGTAGTTTCCTTAAGCACATTTTATCTTATTGTTTTTTAACTTTGCAAGAAGAAAATAATAAAAAGAGCAAAGTTTCACTTTAGTGCCTTTTCTCACATCATTTCAGAAATAAAAATCTAGGCCACATCTAAATTTAGGATGATGTGCAATTGATTATAATTTTTCTGTCAGTAAATCTGTGACCTCTGTGTCAGTAAAGTGAAGAACTATTCTGACCCAAATTTTTCTTCTCTCATTGAAAGATTACAAAGAGCCTTTCTGTTGAGTGTATATGTACTTTTTAATTTAAAATTTACTACTCATCCTTGCTTCCCCCCTTCACTGATTAAGCAACAAAACAAACAAACAAAAAAATCAAACACAAAACCTCAAGAAGTTTTCAGACTTCTGCCAGAAAAGAAATTTCTCACTAGGACTACAAAGCTCTTCTTAGTAGCATATGTAATACTTCCAACAAAGATGATACAACTGGCACAGAAACATCTTTTTTTTTAATGGATATATGTGTATTTGCTTTTTTAACATCTTGTCTAAACATAATGTTTCTCTGCTTCTAAGTACTTTGTTTTAAAATAAAAAAAAAAACACACCAGAATATATTTCATTGCAAAATGACACTTGAATCCTTAACAAAGGAAAAATAGCCTTGGGACACTTAAATTCTTTAGATAGAAAATGAGGGCTAAATTGTATATGCATATGGTAGCTTTAGTTCTAGTACACATTCTGACTTCTCTTAAATATATACTATATTCTCTTACCTCCTTAGATAATATCTCCAAAGCTGGCTTGCTGCTTTGTTCCTTATATATGCTCCTTTTCTTAGACATCTACTTTACTGCCAAATTTCCAGTCTCATTTCTAAATACTTCATCATCAACTTTCTTCATTGCTATATACATGTTACTATGTTTATCTAGTGGACATTTCTTATTATAAACCTAGAATCACCTCAATTTAAAATACCAAGGACAAAAGTGAGTAAGTGGTTTGTATGCAGGGACATTGGAAGCTCACTGAATTAGGATGGATGGTAGGAATTTTGTCTCTAGTACTTGCTGGGTCAATAGTCAAAGATTGCTGGGAAAGAGGGTCTGGGATTATACTGTTCACCTAGTCAAGTTAAGACAGTGGAAAGCTGTGGGATCATGGCTGTCGCCACTTCCTGTGTCATGGGATGTGAAGGGTATAGGGGAACACCATCATCTCTTCTCACCATGTCAGCAATTGTGGATGATAGAGGAATGAATGCTAACAAGTGTGGTTGCCACTTCTTATGTAAAGGGGATGAATGACTGACTGACTGATGGTTGTGTCCCTACTGCATCACTGGCAGGATCAGAGATGTTATGGAGTGGGATCCTAGGAAATAGGCAAGAGGGCTTATGGTTGTCACTGCTTGGTAGGTTGGGGGATGTTGCTGGAAGATGAATGTGCTTATAGGAACATATCTGAACCTTCTTATCTAGTCAGGAGTTGGTGATTGGTAGCTGAGTTAGTACAGAGGACCTATTCCCAACTATGTGCAAAAAATCAGTGCTGCTGAAGTCTTGTCTGATAATGGATCTCTTATTGATACTCTCATGTGTACCATCCTCCTTTCTGGTAATAAGTCATTTATTGGATATATACATGACCCTAGATCCTGGCATCATTTTTTGTCTTTAATTTATATTAAAAAGTTATAATTTATATCATACAAAGTTTTCCTTCCTGTAATTTCTATCCTAAGATCTAGATTAGGTTTCACTCTCTGGTTGTATCTGCCTACTTTCTCTTCTATTATTTGAATTACCATAAAGGTACCTTCCTATGTTCTTCTTCTGGGTTTACTACTGGTTTTGTCTCAAGATGGCCATTTGAACTGTGGTGTCTGGAAGAGCATCTCTACTATACAACACTCCTCATTTACCATAATCTTTCAATTTCTTCTTCCTATTGGTGTTTCAGTATATTTACTTTCCATTTGTTGTTCAGAGTTCATCTGTTTATCTTAGTTTCTTTGGTATTTGCTATAGAAGGACAAAACAGTATGCCTCCCATACTAAGCTGTCAGCTTGTTGTTGTTATGCGCCACTGAGATGCCTGCAACTCATAGTGACCCTATGTACAATAGCTTTGAATCCTGCTCAATCTTGAGCCAATATTATTGTCTCTGACACACCTTCCCTCATTACCCCAGTCACTGAGTCATTCAAGATCTTCCTCTTTTGTGTTGTCTCTGCACCCTTCCAAACATGATGTCCCTTTCCAAAGACTGGTACCTCCAGCTTATTCCCTTCTTATTTGCTATATTGTGGGTTGTATTTTTTTTAACTTTATGATTTGTTACATGTAGGTCTTTGATTCATTTTATCTGCAGTATGTAACATAAAAGTCAGAATACTATGTTCTAGATACCATAATGTTTGTTATAAAATGGTATTTTACAGTAACTGAGTTTACTGTGATGAGGAGCTAATTTTTGAAAAGTTAAGTCGCCTAACATTGCATAAGTAGCATGATTATAATAGTAAAATTGATGACATAATGTTTGAGCATTAATCAGAAGTACAGTAGCCTGTACCCACTAGTCACTCTGTGGGAGAACGATATATAAGTCTACTTCCCTAAACTTTTATAGCTTTGGAAAACCCTTTAATACAGTTTTGTTTTGTCCTATAGAGTTAGAATTGACTCTACAGCAATGAGTGTGATATTAGCTTAATATTAGAATGATTTATTTACTTGTTTTATTTCTGTAAGTAAAATTCAGTATATATAAGTATATATATGTGTACTTGGTAAGAGTATTACAGATGGAATTCAGGTTTTTGCATCTAGATGAAATGGCATCTATAGAAATCTATGATTATTTAACTTTGGACTCCAATACTTTTTGTCCTGACATTGTATAAGACCTACAAAATTTGTTTTCTACTCCAGTTTCCATTTCTAATTTCCATAGCTACTGCTTGACCCTCAAAAAGTGCAAGGATCCTTGTGGTACAGTCCTTAAAGTGCTGTGCAGCTATCTGAGATATGGGTACTCAAACTCGTTAGCCACTGTGTACGGAAAAGATGTGGTAGTCTGTTTGTGTAAAGATCGTAGCCTTGGAAAACTTATGGAGCAGTTCTCCTCTTTCCTGTACAGTTCATTAAGAGTCAGATTTGGCTCAATAGAAATTAGTTTTGTTAAATGAATAATTTTAACAAACATATCTTCATCCAACTTGTGTTTTTCTTATTATTATGCATACCACAGAGATCTTAAAAATCTTCTTTATCAGCAATATCCTTGATTAAATCCCATAAATGATACAACCACAAAAATTACATAAAGTTACTGTACTTATTCTTGTTATTCTTATTCTACACAACCACAATAAGTACAGAAAGTATTGTACCTAGGGCTGATAAAGTATAAAATTTAGATAATATTCTTAACCCAGGAAAAATACATTAACACATTTTTAGTATATTAAAACTATGAAATTAGCAATTGTCATCCTTAATGTTATTATTATTACCACTCCATAGAATCATATATAACAATGTATGATAAGTTTTACAAATATAGAAGAAAAAATGAAGTGCTATACATTTTTTACCATGGTAGCTTTTCATGTATACATGGTAGTCCTACTTGAAAGGGGTTCATGCATGCTGGGTCACTAAATTCTTACTAGTATATTTTACATAGATGTCTTCCTGGAAAGGCCCTTAGGGAGATATTAATTTAAAATATTTTATATTAAAAGAGTATGCTGTTATGTTTACTGCTTAATCCAGTTTTAACTAAGCTTGCATTGTTGTTGTGCTCTATCTTGTGCCAATCTTATGGTCTCTGACACACCTACTCCCTTTATCCCAGAGACTGAATCAATCCGTCTCATTGAAGGTCTTCCTCTCTGGCCCAAGCATGACATCCCACTCCAAGGGTTGGTCCCTCCTTGAAGCATGAAGCTTCAGAATCCTTGCCTCCAAGGATCAGCCTGGTTTCACCCTCTCTAGGAGGAATTTTTTTGTTTTCTTAACAGTCCATATTATATTCAATACCCATCTCCAACATCACAGCTCAAAGGCATCAATTCTTTAATCATCATTAGTCATTGTCCAGCTCTCTGATGCATAGCAATTAATTGCAAAGACTATGGTCTGGGTCAGACATACCTTAGTCTCCAGACTGACATCATTGCAATTTATTACTTTCAAGAGGTCTCGAATAGCAGACTTTCCCAGTGGAATTTGCCTTTTCATTTCCTAACTCCTTGTACCAAGAGTGTTGATTGTGGAGTCAAGCAAACAAAAGCTGTTAAAAATCTCAATCTCGTCACATCTATCATGATGCTGCCAATGGGCCCAGTGGTGAGAATCTTTGCTTTCTTGATGTTGAGTTTCAATCCATATTGAAGGCTACAGTACTTGACTTTCTACAGCAAGTGCTTCAGGTTCTCCTCAGTTTTAGCAAGTAGGGTTGTGTCATCTGTATAATGCAGATTGTTGATGAGTCTATCTCCAATCCTGATGCCAAATTTTTCCTCATAGAGCCCAGCCTCCCAGATAAACTGTTCTGCCTATTTATTGAAAAGATATGGAGACAGGACATGGATTAGCATACAGCCTTCCTAATTTTGAACCATGCAGTTTCCTTGCTCTGCTCTGATGACCGCCTCCTGGTCCAAGTATAGGTTTTGCATTTAGTTCAATCAAGTGTTCTGAGATTCCCATTCTTAGAGTCAGCCACAATTTTTTGTGATCCACACAGTCAAATGCCGTTCCTTAGTCAATGAAACATAGATAGACATGTCTTTGATACTCCCTGCTTTCAGCCAAGATCCATCTAACATTAGCTATAACATCCCTAGTATCACAACCTCCTCTAAATCCAGGTTTCAGATAGTTCTCTGTTGTGCTTATTCAGTTGATTTTGGATAATCTTGAGCAGAATATTGCTTGCATGTGGTATAAATGGTATTGTTCAATAATTTCCACACTCTGTTGGGTCACTTTTCTTTGGAATGTGAACAAATATAGATCTTTTCCAGTCAGCTGGCCAGGTGGTTGCCTTCCAGATTTCCTGGCATAACTTGATGAGCACATCCAGGGAAGCGTCTGTTTGTTGAAATATGTCAGTCGGGGTAGGCCATCAATTCCTGGGAACTTGTTTTGTGTCATTTCTTTCAGAGCAGCTTGAAATTGTTCATTCATAACCATCGGCTCCTGTTTATATGTTGGTTCATGAAATTCTTTGTGTCTACCAACTCATATTGGTACGATGACTGTATACTCTCTATTTTCTTTCAATGGTTCCTGGATCATTTAATATTCTGTCCAAAGCATTTTTAAGTATTGCAACTTGAGGCTTGACTTTGTTCTTCAGTTACTTCGGTTTAAGAAGTACTGAGAGTTTAGATTTACAAAATATTATCATTTGAATTTTAACAAAATCTTAATATAAAATAATTTAGCATTTTTTACATTTAGATTTAAGGCTTCCCCTACCTCCTTGTTGTGTTCCATTGAATCTGATCCAACTGGCATAGGAGATTTTCCCTCCTTCCCCAGTGGAGCATTTGGTGGAGACGAACCATGCACCTTTGGGATTGCAGTGCAGCTTCTTGCCACTAGGCCAACAGATATCCCTTTAAGGCATATTTTTTTAAAAGGTTGAACCATATTGTTATCAAAATAAGTGACAAGAGTACCAAGAACAGTGGGGAGGAAAATAGTTTTAAAAGAAAAAGAGCTGCTTTTTTGGTTTTGCTCTTTTGTGTATTTTAAAAAAATTAAACACCAAGGGATGAAATTAAAGAGGGAGCTAGTAACTTTTAAAAGTTTTACATTCTTATCTATTTCTTATTTTTTCTATTATAAAGCTTTAATCATGAAATATTAATGTGCAAATATTAGGAAACATGAATATGTGTTAAGCAGTTAAAAAAAATGCAATGGGGCAGGATGTTGTGGTAAAAATGAAGGAGGCAGAAGTGGAAAGAAGCCAAAGCAGAAAGATTCAAGTCTTATAAGTGCAATCAGAAGACTGTCAAATTTTTCTGATATCTCAATGTAGCTTGTAGATTGATGAATGTTACCACTAATATATCAATGGGAATGTCTATGGCAATGCAGGATATGTTTTATCAGTACTAGAGGGGATGTCTGTAAAGATTGATAGATGTATTTTATAGTCTGCTGTCACTGTTCATAAGTGTCTTTGATCATCAGTTATAGAACCCATGTTTTGTTCTCTTTGTGACTTTTATTTTGAAATGGTATCATCATAATTCACATCTCTGGTTCTATTTGCTTTGCTTTATTTTTTTATGCTTTTTTTTTCTTCTTAATGGCCCTGGTGGCATAGTAGGTTAAAGATTGGACTGTTAATCAAAAGGTCAGCAGTTCAAACCACTCCACAGGAGAAAGATAAGGAAGTCTCCTCCCATTAAGATTTATGGCATCAGAAAACCAATGGAAAGTTTCTCTGAATCAGAGTGTAGTCAGTAACAGTGGGTAGGTTTTGTTTAAGTCCATACAAATGTACATGGTGTGTGTGTGTGTGCGTGCATGCGCGCGTACGAATGCTTTTATTGGAGTGAATCATTGCCTGCAGTTTTCAGTTCCTATTGAGGTGACTGAAAAGTCTTTAGTTAGATACATGAAAACCAGAGTGTTAGCAACATAAAAGAGATTGTTCCATCACTGATGCGCAACATGGTGGGAAAAACCAATAATAATAATATGTGTCATTCACTTATACCATGCCAAAAATAAAGCATGCCGAACATAGAAACAGTATCAGAAAGCACTTGTTTAAAAAACAAAAAACAAACATAGGCTCATTAAAAAAGAAAAATAACTTTCTGAATTGGAGAGAGTATTTAAAATCAGTAGTTGGTGTGGCCAATATCTCTCAGCAATCTCAGTATATATGTGTGCGATTTCATGAATTTATAAATCTACTTTTGGTGGATATTCTCAATTCTAAGAAACATTTATCATGGTAAGCCATTTCTATTTGGACTGACAGTAAACTCTTCCTGAGAGAACCATTTGAATAGATTGAAAATGAATTCTTTTTTTACTTTTTATAGCTGAGTAATGTACATATGACACACTATATTTTAGAAAAGACTCTTTGAATTCGGTGATTGAAAATGTGATAGGTAAATTTCTATTCAATTTTATTTCCTAATAAAATATAGGTTGCTCTCCTTCTTCCTAGAGTGGACTATCTAGTTTTATTGCAGTTATTTCTATAGTTTCCACTGAAAAGAATTTCATTTTCAATAAATGTTTGTCAAAAGAATGAATATATAGTTAGCATATGTAATGCATTTAAGTACACATCATAGCATTAGTTAAGAATAATGAAGTAAAAGTTGTATTTTAAACAAAATCATTAGATTTTGATCAATTAATCTGTCATATTTTTATTCACCTCTCTGGTGAGCAAAGGTGAAATAGGTGATATTAGAGCTAAAACTATCAGAAAAACGTATATTGATAATATTAGAGTAAATCACACATAGAGTCATAGACGACTCATAGTGACCCTATGAAAGAAAGACCTGAACATTTGTATAACTTTCTTCAATTGTCCAAGTTCATAAAGTCTCTGGAAGCAAGCTATTTCAGAAGTGGACACCACTCCTGCTTCCAAGCTTGTGTTAATCGGGGAGCTCCACCAAACACTGTCCACTATGGGTAACCATTAGTTTATTCTACTAAAAATAGATTTCATTTGAGCTTAACAAATGGACTAAAAAGCATCAACTAGGTAAATATATAAAGAGAATGATGTAAAACTATCATAAATGATGTGTGGGAGCCTTAAATTGGATAAGTTTTCAAAGTAAAGTATATTGTATCTCTCTCTCTCTCTCTGTGTGTGTGTGTGTGTGTGTGTGTACCTATCCATTGAGTTGTAATCATCTCATAGATGAAATCTCAGTAAGTTTTTGGAGACTGTACATTGCACAGAAGGATACTGTCCATCTTTACCCTCAGAGTGGTTGTTGGATTTGAACCATAAAAAAGACATTACTTTGGATTTAGCAGTGTCACTACCCATGTACTATTCCAGCAAAAGTCCACTGTCTATCTGTATATACATATCTCTAGCTCTCTATGTATATCTTTATCTTAAGCTATATCTACATTTATATATATCTATCCGCCTATCTGTACATATGCAACAGAAATTAGTTTTCTAAGTTTCAAATTAATGATAGCTATAGAAGTATTAAAAGAAGATGGAAGGGATATACAGAGTCATTATATAGAAAGGAATTGGCAGATACAGAGGAATTTAAAGA
>NW_006399797.1:4130640-4141860 GCF_000299155.1 Elephantulus edwardii | reverse complement strand
CAGGATAAAGCAGGGTTTAGGGCTGTTGTGCATAGGGTCGCTATGAGTCGGAAACGACTCGACGGCACGTAACCACAACAACAATAGCCATATGGAGGTCTACATTGTTTTTATACTACACTTAGTAAGTTGAACTTGCTCATTTGCTACAGGCACATTAGGAGACTAAATATTTTAAAAATAAAGCTGTTGACACACACGGATACCTCTTCTCCTGATGCAGAAGAATACACAAGGATATGAAGCAATGTTTTTCGGGAGCAAAACAGCAGTGTAATGTAGGAAGTATGCTACTCACCTCCTATACAAGCCAAAGCAAAATATCACCTTAAAAAAGTGGCACTGTATAAATGGATTTTCTGAAGCCAGCATGTCTGATGAAACTTTCTGACACAGAATTTAAAAGAATGATGATTGAATATTTTCAATGGATGAGTAACAAACTCAAAGAATTACGGGACACTGCAAGCAAAACTGAGGAGGATCTTTAAAAAGAAAATCCAAAACAATACAGATAAAACAAATAAGGCATTAGAGGCTCTGGGAAAACAAGAAATCATAATCCAAAATATGAGGACTAATGTTTCCGTTGCTGTCAACATGATGGAGGGACACACAAATAGGGCTGAAGAAATAGAATACAGAATCAATGAAATAGAAGATAGAATTGCCACCACTGGTCTGCTAGAACACAAAGCAGAATCAAAAGGAAGGGAAAAGAAGAAAGTTTAAGAATAATGTGGGACACCATCAAGGGAAATAACATGTACATAGTCGTAATCTCAAAACAGCAAGGAATAACTCAAGACACCAAAAAAGTTGTGGAAGAATTATTAGAAAAAAACTTTGCAGGCATAATGAAGAATAAGAGAATATATATTTAAGAAGCTGAGAGAACAACATATAGACTTGAACCCAGAAGAAAAACACCAAGACATATCATAGTCAAGTTTGTGAGAACTACAGATAAGGAGAGAATTCTGAAAGCAGCAAGAGAGAAACGAAAAGTAACCTACAAGGGAGAGCAAATAAGATTAAATGCAACATCTCAATAGAAACTATGTGAGCAAGAAGACAGTGCAATGGTATATATCAAACACTCAATCACAATATATCAAACATATGACATATATCAAACACAACTGTCAACCAAGAATATTTACCCAGCAAAACTCTTCATCAAATATGAAGGAGAGAGAACTATATTCCCAGAAAAACAGAACCTAAGGGAGTTTGTAAAAACAAGACCAATGTTGAAGAAAACACTAAGAGATGTCCTTCTTACAGAGGTGCCACAGAAAGCAGGATGGACCAAAGTAGTTAGTGACAACACCAAAAAGAACTTAAAAAAATAGATAGCAACAAAACCTTGCCTCTCAATAATTACAGTGAACGTAAATGGTTTAAATGCACAAATGAAAAGAAAAAAAACCCCAAAACCCCAAAATCTAGCAATATGCTGTCTATAAGAGACATACCTGCAAAATGGAGATAAAGAAAGACTAAAAACAAGAGGGTAGGAAGAATATACCAACAAAATGGCAACCAGAAAAAAAAATGGGAGTAACAATATTAATCTCTGGTAAAATAGATTTCAATGCAAAAACCATCACAAAGGACAAGGAAGGTCACTACATAATGATTAAAGGATCAGTAGAACAATAAGACATAACAGTAATAAATATCTATGCTCCAAATGAAAGACCCGCAAATTATATAAAACAAACATTTTTTTAAAAACTGGAAAAGGAAATAGACAACACTACTATACTAGTTAGAGTCTTTTATACACCACTTCCAAGAAAGAGAATTTCCAGAAGAAACTCAACATAAACACTGAAGAATTAAACCACACAATAAACTAACTCAATCTCCTAGATATTTATAGGCTAATGCACCCCCCAAAAGCACAGTATACCTTCTTCTCCATTGTGCATGAAACATTCTCCAGAATAGGACACAAGGCAAGCATCAATAAATTCAAAGGCATATAAATGAGACAAAATATCTTCTCAGACCACAATGATACAAAATTAGAAATTAATAACAAGAGGATAAAGAAGAAGAAAAAACCCCCCATACATTTGGAAGCTGAACAATACCTTGCTTGATCATGAGTGGGTACAAGAAAAAATAAACTATAAATTAAAAAGTTTCTTGAAACAAATGACAACGAAAACACAATTTACCAAAACCACTGGAAAACAGCCAAAGCAGAAATCAGAGGCCAATTTATAGCAATATGCAAACACTAAAAGACAAAAATCCATTGGCTCTCTTCTATTGACTCTCTTACTCAATATCTCCAACAAATTGTTAAAGAATAGCAAGAAAACTGACACCCTCCCAAAATACTGAAATTATAAAAATTAGGGCAGAAATAAATAAGGTAAAAACCAGAAAAACAATCGAAATAACCAACAAAACCAGAAATTTGGTCTCCAAAAATGTCAATAAAATTGACAAACCACTAGAAAAAACTAACAAAAGAAAAGAAGGAAAAGACACAAATAATCCAAGTAAGAGATGGGGCAATGCCACAGTAGAAACAACTGAAATAAAAGGTTAATGAATGAATATTATTAAAATCTATACTCAAATATAAAAACCTAGAGGAAATGGACAGTTAGAAAATCCCAAACAACCTAAACTGATGCAAACCTAAATTGAACCCCTAAATATACCTATTACAAAAGAAGAAACTAAAAAGGTAATAAAACAACTTCGAGACAAGAAAGCCCTGGACCAGATGGTTTTGCAAGTGAATTGTTAAAACATTCAGAGAAGAACTGTCACCAATTCTACATAAACTATTTCAAAAAATAGAAAAAGATGAAATTCTCCCAGACTCATTCTATGAAACTAGCATATTCTTGATACCAAACCAGGAAAAGACACAACCAAAAGAGAAAACTGTAGGCCAATATCACTCATGAAAATACATGCAAAAATCGTGAATAAAATCCTGGCCAATGGAATTCAATGATGTTGTTGTTGTTGTTGTTATGTGCTGTCGAGTCACTTGAGACTCATAGCAACCCTAAACTCTGCTCTGTCCTGTGCCAATCACACCATCTCCAATACACCCATCCCGATTAGCCCAGTCACTGAATCAATCCACCTCATAGAGGGCCTTCCCCTCCTGCGCTGTCCCTCCACCCTCCCAAGCATGATGTCCTTCTCCAAGGACCGGTCTCTCCTCACATGTCCAAAGTATGTTAGACAGAGCCTCAGAATCCTTGCCTCCAAGGAGCCGCCTGCTTTGACCCTTTCCAGGATGAATCTGTTTGTTTTCCTAGCAGTCCATAGTACCCTCAATACTCCAGCACCACAGCTCAAAGGCGTCAATTCTCCTTCTATCCTCCTTGGTCATTGTCCAACTCTCTGATGCATAACAAGCGATAGCAAAGACCGCAGCCTGTATCAGACGCACCTTAGTCTCCAGAGAGACACCATTCCTCTTCGATACTTTGGAGAGGTCCCTAACAGCAGACTTTCCCATGGCAATATGCCTTTTAATTTCCTGGCTGCTGGTGCCAAGAGTGTTGACTGCGGAGCCAAGCAAACTAAAGCTGTGAACAATCTCAATATCTTCACCATCCATCCTGATGCTGCCAATTGGCCCAGTGGTGAGAATCTTTGTCTTTTTGACATTGAGCCTCAATCCATATTGGAGGCTACGGTCCTTGACCCTCTGCAGCAAGCGCTTCAGGACCTCCTCAGTTTCAGCAAGCAGGGTTGTGTCATCCGCATAATGGAGACTGTTAATAGATCTTCCACCAATCCTGACACCACACTTTTCCTCATAGAGTCCAGCCTCTTGGATAATCTGTTCTGCACACATGTTGAAAAGGTATGGAGACAGTACACATCCCTGGCTTACACCCTTCCTAATTTTGAACCATGTAGTGTTTCCTTGCCGTGTTCTGACGACTGCCTCTTGGTCCAAGTATAGGTTTCGCATTAGCACGATCAAGTGTTCTGGGATTCCCATTCTTCTCAGAGTCAGCCATAGTTTGTTATGATCCACACAGTCAAATTCCTTTGCATAGTCCATGAAACACAGATAGACATTCTTCTGGTATTCCCTGCTTTCAGCTAAGATCCCTCTAACAATAGCTACAGTATCCCTAGTACCACGGCCCCTTCTAAACCCAGCCTGGACTTCTGGTCATTTTTGGATAATCTTCAGTAGAATCTTGCTTGAAAGTGAAATGAATGATATTGTTCTATAGTTTCCACACTCTATTGGGTTACCGTTCTTTGGGATGGGAACAAATATAGATCTCTTCCAGTCAGTTGGCCAAGTGGTTCTCCAGATTTCTTGGCACAACTTGGTGAGCATATCCAGGGCAACATCTGTTAGCTGAAATATGTCAATTGGTATACTGGGGCCTATATTTTTGCTATTCAAAGCAGCTTGAACATCTTCCTTCATCACCATAGGCTCTTTCTCATATGTTGTTTTAGGAAATTCTTCTGTGTCTGCCAATTCCTTTCAATACAGTGATTTAGTATATTCTTTCTATCTTCTTTTAATACTTCCTGGACCATTTAATATTCTGCCCAAAGCATCCTTGATTATAGTAATTCGAGGTTTGAATTTGTTCTTCAGTTCCTCGAGATTAAGAAATGCTGAGCGAGTTCGGCCCTTCTGTTTTTCTGACGCGAACCGCTTGCATATTTCATTGTAATATTTTGCTTTTTTATCACATGCTGCCTTTTGAAATCTTCTATTCAACTTTTGGGGGAGGTGGGGCAGTGAGAAAAGTGGAACACTGAATAAATGGAAATCCAAAGTCTCTATAGACTTTCATTAAAATTAATTTAAAAAAATCACCATTACCAAGTGGGATTTGAAACAGGTATGCGGCATTTAGAGCTCAGGCGGGTGAGGCAAAGGTGTCCCATAGGTCCTCATGGTACTTCCTGAGTGCCAGCGCCCCGTGCCTTGAGCAGCTCCATGGCTATCTTGGTTGCCTCACACAGGCCTCAATACCCCCAGGCACATGGCTTTGGCAGGCCACTGGTTGGTTCTCAAGCTCTTTGAGGTGCAGATTGGTGGGCTCCACTGGTAACAGTGGTGGGGGTGGCAGGGCCTGGAGCGGGGAGGAGCTGGGATTCTTGTGTTCCAGAAGTCCAAGGTCATGGCCCTGGGGTCATGAGTGCTGAGGAAGTTAAAGCTTTGGGGCTTCCTGGCACAAGCAGAAGGTCTCTGCCCAGGGCAGCTCCTGGGAGTCTGACCAAGGGTCCATCCAGGGAGAGCATCGCTGGCGGGGACCTCCGGGGCCAACCTGATTTTCTCTTGTTGGTGGGCAGGGAAGGGGCCAGGGATGCTGGCAGTAGGGGTGTAAAGGAGGAGGGGTTCACGTCTGGGTCTGCAAAATGGGTATGGGCAATGCCAGCGGCAGAGGCAAGGGCAGGGGTAGGCGACCGCTGGGCTCAGGTAAGGTGCGCTTGAGGTTGAAGTTCTATCGTGGTGTCTGAGGGAGGCCTCTGTTGCTCAGGCAGGGGGAATGTAGCCTGGTAGGAGAAGGGGCTGTCAGGTACGTGAGGAGAGGTGAGAGATATGCTGTTTCATTGTTTTTGTTCAAACATTCCACGAGGTCGTATAGCCCTGGTGTGTCCACTTGCCTTACAGCGGTAACGTGGTTGCTATGAGACTGAATACTGTGAG
This sequence comes from Elephantulus edwardii, assembly GCF_000299155.1. NCBI lineage: Eukaryota > Metazoa > Chordata > Mammalia > Macroscelidea > Macroscelididae > Elephantulus > Elephantulus edwardii. Next base: position 4,136,183 of record NW_006399797.1, on the reverse strand, counting down.
GCTGATGTGTCAAATGTGTTAATGGTTGGTAACCCATAGTGGACAGTGTTGGGTGAAACTCCCCGATTAAAACAAGTTTGGAAGCAGGAGTGGCATCCACTTCCATAATAGCTTGCCTCCGGAAACCCTGTGAACCTGAAAAGAGAATGAGAGACACACAAGTGTTGAGGACTTTCCTTCATAGGGTTGCTATGAGTCGCCTGAGACTCGACGGCTCTTAACAACAACATGTAAGAATGGTTCAACATAAGAAAAATAATGAGTGTAATTCATCCCCTTAACAAAGCAAAGAACAAGAACCACATGATCCTATCAATTAATGGAGAAAAGGCCTTTGACGAAATCCTAACCCTTTCCAGATTAAAACACTTAATAAAACAGGAATAGAAGGAAAATTCTTCAACACAGTAAAAAAATATAAATGTGAATCCTAGAGCCAACATTGTTCTCAATGGAGAGAGGTTAAAAGCATTCCCTTTGAGAACAGGAAATAGACAAGGATGCCTATGATCAACTCTCCTATTCGATATTAGAACTCTTAGTGATAGCTGTAAGACAAGGGAAGGAATTAAAACATATCCAAATTTGCAAAGAGGATATAAAATTATTTCTATATGTGGATGATATGATAGTATACATAGAAAACCCTGAAGACTCATCTAGAAAACTGCTGCACATAGTTGACCAATCGGCAAAGTGGCAGGATATGAGATCAATGTACAAAAATAAAATGGAATTCTCTACAGTGTCAAATAGAATACAGAACTGGAGCTAAGGAAAACAATACCCATCACAAAAGCTAATCACAAAATTAAATACTTAGGAGTAAATCTAATTAGAAACACAAAGGACATGTTCAAAGAAACTTTGAAGACATTACTATAAGAAACAAAAAGAGACCAGGAGAAATGGAAGAATATACCTTGCTCTTGGATAGGAAGACTCAGTATTGTGAAAATGATAATCCTACCAAAGGCAATTTATACATTCAATGCAATCCCAATATAAATATCAATCCCATTTTTCAATGAGATGGAATAGTTAATATCCAATTTCATTTGGAATGAAAAGAGGCCCTCAATAAGCAAAACACTCCTTAAAAAAGAGAAGCAAGATAGGAGTCATCTCACTCCCTGATTGCAAATCTTACTACACTGCTGTGGTAGTCAACACAGTGTGGTACTGGTACAATGACAGACACATAGATCAATGAAATAGAATTGAGAGCCCAGAAATCAGCCCATCTACCTATGGTCAACTGATTTTTGACAAGGAGATGAAATCAGTTGAATGGGGAAATGACAGCCTTTTTAACAAATTGTGTTGGCAAATTGGAAAACATCTGCAGAAAACTCAAATAAGCCCCACACCTCACACCATACTCATAAACCAATTCAAAGTGGATCAAGGACCTACGATTAAAACCAAGGACTAAAAACTTTATTAGCGAAAACTCTGGGAAAAGCCTAGAAGCACTAATCAACAATATGAACAGTTTTCCAAGCATCCCGATAAACCTACAACCAGGAGAGGATAAAATGGATGAGTGAAACCTTCTAAGAATCAAATCCCTATGCACATCCATAAACTTCTTCAACAGGGTAAAAATTAAGCCGCAGACTTAGAAAATATATTTGGTAATGACATGCCTGATAAAGGATTTATATCTAGAATTTATAGAACACTTGAATGCCACAGCAAGATAAAGGCAAACAACCCAATTACAAAATGGGCACAGGGTATGAACAAGACACTTCACCAAAGAAGACATTCAGATGGTAAACAAACACATGAAGAAATGTTAAAAATCCCTAGTTCTATGAGAGATGTTAATCAAAACAACTCTGAGATATCATCTCATCCCAGTAAGAATATAAAAATTCAACAGAGCAGCAAACAACAAATGCTGGCGAGATTGTGGAGAAACTGAAACCCTTATTCACTGTTGGTGGCAGTGTAAAATGGTGCAACCACTATGGAAGTCAGTATGGTGCTTTCTCAAAAAGTTGGAAATAGAAATACCATTTGACCCAGCAATTACACTACTGGAAATATACCCTAAAGAAACCAGAATTGCCACCCAAGCAGATATAAGCATACTCACACTCATGTTTATTACTGCATTGTTCACAATAGCAAAGAGTTGGAAACAACCCAAGTGCCTACCAACAAACAAATGGTTAGAGAAGCTGTGGTATATTCACACAACGGAATGCTATCCAGCACTGAAAAACAAAAGAACTCATGAAATATTATACAAAATGGGAGACCATGGAGGATATTACGCTGAGTGAGATATCTCAGTCACAAAAAGACAAAAAGGCATAATGTCACTGTTAAAAAAAACAGGATTGACATAGGGGTTGGGAGGAACTATAAAAAGAGGGGATAAATAATGTGCATGACATTGAAAGAGATGAGGGAGAGAACTGTCTAAGAGGAATATATGATTAGGTGTTATTGGTATGAAGAGTCCAAAGTAAGAGCTTCATAGTAAAGTGGACTGGGTGGGTGGGGAACTGTATACAATGAAAGCATTTTTTTCTGAAAGAAAAAAGTGAACAAAGGGGGTAAAAGGGAAAAAAAAAAGAATATTAGTCACAATTATTGCAAACACAGTAACCAAACTTGACCCATTGCCTTTAAATAGATTCTGACTTAAGGCAATTCTGCGTATTAGAGTAAAACATCTCCATAAGCTTTCATTAGTTGTGATTTTTATAGAAGTAGTTAGCCAAGTCCTTTTTCTTACAGGACCTCTGGGCAGATTAAAATTGCTAAATTTATATTAAAAATTCATTTATTTAAAATAAGTAGAAGAGGAAAAAAGAACACCCCAAGAAACTCTAAGAGTGGGGAAGGGTAGACAGAGGATAGAGAGAAGGTATTTGTCCTTGCCTCAGATCTTTATTTTTTATAACTTCAGTGGTAGGAAAATGAAATTGAATTAACTCCAAAAGTAAAGGGTTGTTGTTAGATACCATTGACTTAGCCTATAGGTTCAGTGGGAATGATTTTTATTTTCTTGATACAGAGCTGTAATCCGTGTCAAAAGTTATAATTTTTTTATAAATCTTCATTAACAACTGCTTGAAGTTTTCTTCACTTTCCATAAGCAAGGTGTGCTATCTGCATAACACAGGTTGCTGGAAAGTCTTCTAAAGTTTATGCCATGTTCTTCTTCAATTCATTTTCTTAGATGACTTACTCAGTATATTGATTGACTAGGTATGAAGAAAGTATGCAACCTGAGACACACCTTTATTTATTTATTTTTATTTGAAACCATGCTGTGTTCCTTTCTGTTGCACAACAGCTTCTTGTTTTTGTATGTTTTTCATGAGCACTTAAATATGGATGTCAGTAAAGACTTTAAAAAGTATGAATGTATTGTTAGTGATCTAATAGATGTGAATGACTTTCTTTGATAGTTGGGTTCCCTGGTCATTTGCAGCTTGTTGTTACTGTTGTTAGGTGCCATCAAGTCAAGTACAAACTCATAGTGACCCTATGAACACCAGATCTATATAAGGTGACATCTTCACACTTCCTAACATACTAAAACCCATTGAGGCAGTCACCATGTCAAATCACCTGATGAAGGGTCTTCCTTGCATTTGCTGCCTTCCACCATTCCAGGCAATAACCCCTCCTAGCAACATGGCCAAAGTATATGAGGCAAAGCCTCCTCATTTTCCCTCCAAAGAATTATCCAGCTGCACTCTCACCAAAGCATTTTTGTTTGTACTCCTGATCATCTATGGGATGTTCATTGTGCTCCTCCAACACCACTGCTCAACGGCATAATTGTCCTCTCAGATGCACAGCAAGTGATCAGAAACAACATGACCTGAATCAGATGCACTTTAGTTCTCAAACTGACATCATCATTCCTCCAAGAATTTAGAGAGGTATCTAACTTCAGACTTTACCAGTGCAATACAGCTCTTGACATCCTGAGAGCTGGTACCGAGGATGCCAATGAGGATCTGAGTAAGATGAAATTGTTGACAATTTCAGTCTCTTCTCCATCCATCATGGTGTTGCTTATCAGTTTAGTGGTAAGAATCTTTGTTTTGTCGACATTGAGATGCAATCCATATTGGAGGCTGCATTTCTTGATCTTCTGCAACAAGTGCTTCAAGTTCTATTTACAAGCAATGTAGTGTCATTGTATAATGCAGGTTATTGATGAGTCTCCCTCATATCCTGATGTCGTATTTCTCTTCATAGAGTCTGGCTTCTTGCATCATTTTCTCAGCATACAAGTTGAAGATGTATGTGGAAAGAATATAATTCTGACACACTCCCTTCTTACTTTTAAACCATGAAGTGTTCCCCAGTTCTGTTTGCACAACAGCCTCTTGGTCAGGTATAGGTTTTGCATGATCACAATTAAATGCTCTGAGACCCCCATTCTTCTTAATGTGTGCGATCTCATGTGCTGAGTCAGGTCCTGCAGGGACCAAAACCTTTTAGTGCACACGCTGCACACCTTCTTCCTCTTGTCAGCCTTGCTGGCCACATTCTTGGGGGAGTCTTTCTTTGGTTTCTTGTCATCATCGCTCTTCTCCAAGGCCTTCTTCTCAGCTGTGCCCTCCCCCTCAGAGACAGCCTCCACCTCTTCCTCTAGTGTTCACAGGGTTTTCAAATGCTTGTAATTTAAGAAGGGGATGGTCGATCCTCCTTTCTAGATTGTGTTAATCTGGGAGCTTTAGTAACTTGTCCATCATGTGTAATACTTATGGTATTTGATACACCAGTTGCATTGCCTTAGGTACCAAAGTAACCCCAAGTTATTTCAGTAGAGAAAACTGATAGATAAGTGATGTACCACTTAGAACACTGGTCTCCCCAAACACAACAAATTGCCAATTTAGTTTGTAGCTTTGATAGCAAATTATTCTTCATAGGTAGGTACATTAATTCATAATGGATTATTTTTTCTCCTTTTTTATTATGACAAATGGTCTCATATTTGCTAAACCATCATACCTTTTCAATTCTTAACTGACTTGAATGATCTGCAGTTGGGTAATTGAATGTGGCATAAATTTGTCAAAGACATTTGATAACAATAAATTATAGATAAACTTGAGAAGAAGGGGAATCCTAGAACACTTAGTCGTGCTCATGTGAAACCTATATATAGCCGTAGAAGCAGTTGTTAGAGCAGAACAAAAGAACATTGTATAGTTTGAATTTAAGAAAGATGTGTTTGTACTGTATCATTTCTTCATACCTACTGATTCAGTATTGATCTAATACCGAGAAAATAATTCAAGAAGTTGGACTCAATCAATAAGAATGGAGCATGATGTTTGGAGAAAGACTCACCAGTAACCTACATTTTTCAGACTACACAACCTTGCTTGCAGTTGTTGTTGTTGTTGGTGCTATGTGCCATCGAGTTGTTTGCGACTCATAGTGACCCTATGCAGAACAGGCCTAAACCCTGCTCTATCCTGCGCCAACCGCACTGCCTCTGACACACCCATCCCAATTACCCCAGTCACCGAATCAATCCATTTCATAGAGGGTCT
>NW_006399797.1:4118703-4128124 GCF_000299155.1 Elephantulus edwardii | reverse complement strand
AATCCACAGGAGCCAAAATATGACTTTGATTTCATACCACCTGAATTTCAGAATCATCTCAGGAACAGGTTTGAGGCCTTGAACACTAATGAGCGAAGACCAGATGAGTTGTGGGAGGATGTCAAAGGATTGCTTACAGTAGGTGAAGAAAACTTAGTGAAGAAGATGAAAAATAAAACCTTAAATATGAGTTATATCTCAACATCAAGGGAACAGAAATCTTCAACACTGACCAAATAACATCATGACAAATGGAGAAAAGTTGAAGTTGTCAACAATTTCCTTAATCAACAGTGGAACAAAAATGATAGTGGCAGTAAAAATCTCAAAAGACATTATATGCTTTACCAGTACCAGAACCCCAGAGTTCTAGAGAACAAGAATATCAATTTAAAGATTAATGTTTATCTCTGTAAGTCATGATGTTTGCAATTGTTTCATATGCAACTAGTTAGTGAAAAAACAGTAAGACTGAAAAAGAATGAATAAATATCTTCTTTTTTATTGTGATTTTATTGAATGTTTATGGAAAGATTGGATTTTTATTCATTCATTGATGGCAATTTATCATGCCTCCCTCCATTCCCCTTCCCCGGTTCACTTTGTAATGCACCTTTTGCTTCAGACTGTCAATTGCCATGCTTGTAATACCTAGTCATACATTCCTTTCATATATCTTTTTCCCATAATCTGTTCCATTTCATTATCTATCCACTATTTTCCTTCCTCCTATCACATGACTTGTTTCAATTAACAGACACAGCTTTGGATGTACTCACTGGCCTATGGCAGGAAATTTGGAGGACAACTGTCTAGCTAACAAGGAGGTCCATATGTATTCCCATTCCCAGGAAAGTTGACCCAACTAAATGTGGAAACTATCAAACAATATCATTAATATCACATGCAACCAAAATATTGCTGAAGGTCATTTAAAAATGGCTAAAACAGTACATAGATAAGGAACTTTCAGAAGTTGAACTGGGATTTAGAAGAGGCCATGGCACCAGGGGTATCATTGCTGATGACAAATGTATCTTGGCTGAAAGTAAAGAATACCAGATTTGTGTTTTATTTACTAATACTCTACATTCTCTATTTGTGCTTTATTTACTAATCAAAAATATATTACTGTGTAGATCATAACAAATTATGGCTGACACTGAAAAGAATGGGAGTTCCGCAACACTTAATCATGTACATACAAAACGTGTACCTAGACCAGAAGGCTGTATGAACAGAGCAAGGGAATACTGCACAGTTTAAAACTTAGAAAGGAGAATGTCAGGATTGTAGTCTGTCTCCAAAACTATTCAATCTGTATGCTGATAAAATTATTTGAGAAGCTGGACTCTGTGAAGCGGAATGTAATTTCAGGATATGAGGGAGACCCATCAATTACCTATGACAATATTTATCGAAATGCTTCAGGTATTTTGTTCATAGGGTTGCTACGAGTCATACTCAACTTGACAGCAATCAACAACAACAACAACAACTTCAATAACCTACGTTATATAGATGACAAACCTTGCTTGCTGAAAATGAAGAGGATTTGAAGCACTTGTTGCAGAAGACCAAGAAATGCATCCTTCAATATGGATTGTGTCTCAACATTGGGAAAACAAAAATTCTTACCACTAGGCCATTGGACAACACTATGATGGATGGAGAAGAGACTGAAACTGTCAACATCTTCATCTTACTTGGATCCTCAATTAACCCCCTTGGTACCAACTGTCAGGAAATCAGGAGATGTATTATTCTGTGAAGATCTGCAGTTATGTACCTCTCCAAATTATTCGAGGTGTAATGATTCCAGTTTGAGGACTAAGGTGCATCTGATTTAGACCATGGTCTTTTCTATAATTTCCTATGCATCTGAGAGCTTGACAATGAATAGAAATGACAGAAGAATTGATGCCTTTGAGCTGTGGTGTTGGAAAAGAACACTGAACATCACATGGATTACGGAAATAACAAACAAGAATGTCTTGGAAAAGGTGTAGCCATAGTGCTTTTTTGAGGTAATAATGATGAAGCTTCATGTCACATACTTTGGGCATGTTGCTAGAAGGAGTTATTGCTTGGAGAGGGACATAATGCTTGGGAGGGTTGGATGGTCAGTGAAGGAGAGGAAGACACTCTACCACATAGTTTGATAAGGTGATTGCTGCAATGAGCTCTAGAGTGTCAGGAAGTATAAGGATGGCACATGATAAGACAGGGTTCAGATCTGTTATTTATAAGATTGCTATTAGTCATACTCGACTCTACAGCACCTAACAACAACAACAAAAATAGCAACCAGTAGTGAATGAGAGAATTCCAGTCTCTCTACATTCTCACCAACATGTGCTGTTTACCACACTATTGAACTTTGTTATTATTGTTGGGAGGAGATTGTATCTCATTGTTATTTTGATTTTCACCTCTTTAATATCTAGAACTTTTGTACATTTCTTCATTTGTTTGTTGGTAATCTGGATTTATTCTTTGGTGAAGTGTCTATTCATATCTTCCATCCCTTTTGTGATTGGGTTGTTTGCTTTTTTCTTGTTGAGGTGCTGGGATATTCTATAAATTTTAGCTATGAATTCCTTATCAGATATGTCATTGTCAAGTATTTTTTCCAATATTTCTGCCAATTTAAATGCCTCTTATTTCCTTCTCTTGCCATATTGCTCTTGCTAAGACTTTAATAAAATGCTGAATAGGATTGGTGATAGCAGCCATTGTGCTCTATTGAGAAGCACTATTTTAGAACTTACTCACTTTTATTAGTAAAGTGTGCCACATAACCCTGACCACCCAGGCTACTGCTAAAACTTACAGGTATGAAACAAATTTTCTACATATGGCTGGCCAAAATGTTATTATTTGGTTACCCATGGTTGACAATGTTTGGTAGAGCTCCCCAATTAAAATAAGCTTGGAAGTAGGAGTGGCATCCACTTCCAAAATAGCTTGCCTCTGGAAACACTATGAACCTGGAGAGACAATGAAAATTATGCAAGTGTTCAGGTTTTTTGTTCATTGGGTCGATATGAGTGGCCTATGACTCGATGGCACTTAACAACAACAACAATAATATATAAGCTTTGGGAATACACATTATTAAATTTGATAGATTATTTTTTTCTTCAATTAACTTAATGGAATTTTTCTTTATAATTATGGTTTGATTTTCAGCAAAAGATTTTAAAGGTTCTAGACATAGTTTCAGATTTATTCAGCTTTTCTTCATATATTTTCCTTTTCTTGTTAATTTGTGCTGCAAATTTCATCACCATCCTTTCCCGAATTCTCATTTTTGCCCCTCCTTCTATGTGAGAATCCCATGTGTTATTATCCCATGCTACACCATAAACTAGAGGATATCTAGACAGAATAAAACAAAACACTTCATTCTCTTTCTTCCAGATTCTTTCTACCTCCTGACCAATACCTAAAAACAGCTGTGTTGTATGTTGCGTTCAGTGACCTAGTTGTTTATAGCAGAATATGTCTAGGTTCAGTGGTTTCTTAGTAACTGGAAGAAGAAGAGAATTTGCCTTCTTTCAAAGGTAAAGTTTATGACAAAATTAAAAATGCTATGTATTTATTTCCTCACTTTCCAGTCATACCTCAGGTCACTGTAATTTGTTTTCTATAATCAGAGCAATGAATGATTTTGTCCAACATGACAAAATAAATGTGTAGTAAATGTGTGTAAAGTCAATTGACATATTTTCAGATCTCAAATTTTGTGAACTCTCAAGAGGGTTAGATATTGCCATTTAAATCTTGGAAGACTTTGGATATAAAAACAAAACAATAAAACAAAGCAGACAAACAAAGGAAACTCCAAACTTTTTCCTTTGTTTTCATTTGACTTGGTGGGGATTCCTATTTCCTTGTTGTTTACTTTTTACAGTTTTAGCCTTCTGAAATCATAAACCTATCTTAAGATATCTCATATTCTCAATTTATACACTTTTGATGATCCTATCATTATTTCTGTATCAAGAGGCAGTCGTCAGAACACAGCATGGAAATACTGCATTGTTCAAAATTGGGAAGGGTGTACGCCAGGGATGTGTCCTGCCTTTTCAACCTATATGCAGAACAGATTATCTGGGAGGCTGGGCTCTATGAGGAGGAATGTGGCATCAGGATTGGTGGAAGATCTATCAACAGTCTGCATTATTCAGATGACACAACCCTGCTTGCTGAAACTGAGGTGGACCTGAAAACGCTTGCTGCAGAGGGTTTGAGGCTCAAGTTCAAGAAGACAAATATTCTCACCACTGGACCAATTGGCAGCATCAGGATGGGTGAGATTGTTCATAGCTTTAGTTTGCTAGGCTCCACAGTCAACATTCTTGGCACCAGCAGCCAGGAAATTAAAAGACATATTGTGATAGGAAAGCCTGCTGTTAGGGACCTCTGAAGAACCATGGTGTCTCTATGGAGACCAAGGTGTGTCTGACACAGGGCATGGTCTTTGCAGTCACTTGTTATGTGTCAGAGAGTTGGACAATGACTGGGGAGGATAGAAGGAGAAATTATGCCTTTGAGCTGTGGTGCTGGAGAAGAGTATTGAGTGTATCATGGATTGTTAAGAAAACAAACAGGTTCATCTGGCAGAGGGGTAAACAGGGCTGCTCCTTGGAGGCAAGGATCCTGAGGCTTCATATGACATACTTTGGACATGTTGTAAGGAGGGACCATCCTTGGAGAGGGACATCATGCTTGGGAGGGTGGAGGGACAGCGCAGAAGGGAAAGACTCTATGAAGTGGATTGATTCAGTGACTGGGGTAATCCGAAAGGGTGTGTCAGAGGCAATGAGATTGGCACAGGACAGAGCAGGGTTTAGGGCTGTTTGTACATAGGGTCGCTATTAGTTGCAGGTGACTCCATGGCACATAACAATAACAACATCATTATTTCTATGATCTCCTTATACCGGAGTTATTTGAGATTTGCAGTTCTGACTCAAACTTTTTTGGAGGCTGGAGACTTATACTTGTTAGTTTTAAATTTCTATCAAAGAATCTCAAAGGAAAAGCAAGTGACCTATATCAAAGACAAAACACCCAGGTCACCTCCAAAATATGATGATCTTCCTAAGTTCATCTCAATAGATGATAACACCATCCATCTCCCTATGCCAGGAATAGTCAATCTTGCGAACTCTCTCACCTTCACTCTCATGCCATCCATCACAAATCCTGTCATTCAATTGTACCTCCTAAATATCTTGTAAATTCATCAGCTTCACCCTCTTCCGACATTTGATTAAAACTACTGCATATATTCTAGTCTATTGCACTACTACTAAATGCTCTTACTTTATTTGCACATGCTTCTATATAAGCTGTTCTTCACTCTGTAGCTAGAGGGATCTCGGGATGCAATCTAGTTATAACTCATGCTTAATATCCTTAGTGGTATCAAATTGTATTTAGAATGAAGATATACTGTCTGTTTCTATACTTTAATAATATTAGATAGTTTCTGTTCCTTGAGAGTCCATTTCAACCATGCTTTTCTCTTCAACTTTCTTATGTCTTTATGTATGATGATTCCTTTCAAAAACGCATCACTTCTCAACAACCACTGCACCTTTACCTTCAACAACCATATACCTAAGCAAACAAACACACGTGCACACACACATTTGTTGATTTTTTTGTATTTCTGACTTTAGGTTATGTGTCACTTGCAAAGAAATTTTTTTCTTTCCTAGGTCAGATTGTTTTGTTTTAAGCTTTTATGACATCTCTATGTTTTGTCTACATGATTTTTTTGTTTGTTTTGCTTGTCTTTGCAACTCTAGAATGACTGTAAGAATATAGCATTTGCCTCTTTCATAAATACTCTGACATAGTGCTTTGAAAACGACACATCCTATTATTTTAATATTAATTGTGAATGAGGTGAAGGTTTACAGAGCAATTCAATTTTCTATTTAATGATTTGTTCAAATTTTGGTTAAAAGTTTACAGAGAAAATTGGTTTTCCATTCAGCAGTTAGTATACTGATTATTTTGTGATGTTATACAAGTTGATTTGTATCTTTCTCTAGCTAGTGATTTAGTTTTTCCTTTTCCCTCAACCCCCGGTAAACATCAAAGAATATTTCTTTTTGAGGGAAAATTGGGTTTTTAAAATTTATTTATTTCCTTATTTTAATTTTACATTGTTTTGTGCACTAAGTTTGTATACATTATATACATTATATTTCACATTATCGTTTATTCACATTGTTTCATACAATCATTCTCAGGTATTATGTTTTATAAAATTAATCACCATTAAGCCATATCCTTCATTACTTTGCCTTTCCAGATTTCAGCTGGATCTTTCCCATTTCCTTTAACCCCTCTTCCACCAAAAAATTGTGTAACTCTATAATTCTCCCCAACCCCCACCACCTTCACTCCTTTGTTCCCACTCCTTCACCCCTTGGATTCATGTTTATCAATTATTATTAATAGATAGTTTATTAATTATCCTTCTGTCTTTACAATAATGGTCCTATGTAATATTTATCCTTATGAGACTTCATTGTTAATTCACTCAGGATAATGCCCTCCAGCCTCTCCAAGTTATGTAAGTAAATTTTGAAATAATTAAATTTCATCGTGTGAATATACCACCATTTCTCAATTCATCTGATTGTGGTTGCACATTTGGACTGTTTCTATTTTCTTGCCATTGTTCATTGGTGTAAAAATGTCCATTGTGTCTCAGCTCTAATTTCCACAACTATCCAAATATACCTTTACATGAAGTGAATTATTTAGTAAATGCAACATTCAAAATAATTATCCTGAATATTAAAAGACATATAGTGATGGGAAAGTCTGCTGTTAGGGACCTCTCCAAAGTTCTAAAGAGCAATGGTGTCTCTCTGGAGACTAAGGTGTGTCTGGCCATGGTCTTTGCAATCACTTGTTATACATCAGAGAGTTAGATAATGACTAGGAAGAATAGAAGGAGAATTGATGCTTTTGAGCTGTGGTGCTGGAGAAGAGTGTTGAGGGTACCATGGACTTCTAGGAAAACAAACCGGTTCATCCTGGAGAGGGTTAAACTGGGTGGCTCCTTGGAGGCAAGAATCCTGAGGCTTCATCTGGGATAATCTGGACATGTTGTAAGGAGGAACCAGTCCTTGGAGAGGTACATCATCCTTGGGAGTGTAGAGGGACAGCACAGGAGGGGAAGGCCCTCTATGAGGTGAATTGGTTCAGTGACTGGGGTAATTGGGATGGGTGTGTTGGAGACAGTGCGATTGACACAGGACAGAGCAGAGTTTAGGGCTGTTGTATGTTGGATTGCCATGAGTCGCAGGCAACTTGATGTTACATAACAACAACAAAAACATCTAAAAAGAATGGATCTAGATTTCATTTTCACTTTTCTATATTATGATTAACCCAAAATTTGATCTGTTATTATTCTTTCCATTACAGAATATGAAACTTATGGCTTTAACACACTGTTAACACAATGCCTCGTTCACTAAATCTACTTGAATTTCCTTCACTTAAGTTTCAAGAACCCAACCCTTATTTTCAGTACTTTTTACCCTTGTTTACCAAATTTTTTTGCCTAACTAGAAATTTATTTCCTTCAGATTCTTTTGCTTAGCTAAGTTTACATCTTTGTCCATATTTCTGTTGTTATTTGCTGTCAAATGACTAGTAGTGACCTTATGCACAATAGCTCTGAGCCCTACTCAGTCCTGGGCCAATCTCATTCTTTCAGGCACTCCTACTTTTATCACCCCCATTATTGTGTTAAGGCATCACATCTTGGGTCCTCTTCTCCTGAACTGTCTCTCTACCAAACATGATGCCCTTCTTCAAGGGCTGCCCTTCCTCAAAAATGACCAAAGAATGTGAGATGAAGCCTCAGAATCCGCCCCTCCAAGGAACAGCTTGGCTTCACCTTCTCCAAAACAGGGTTACAAAATTTCTTTTGATTTTTGGCTAAAACTTTGAATCATTTTTTGGCAAAATAATCACCATTTTTCCCTGCTAACACTCTGTGTACTAGTTCTAGTTCTTCCTTTTTTGTTTGTTAACTTTTTAAAACATAATTTGAAAGTTTACAAAACAAATCTATTTACCAATCAAAAATTTATGCACACTGTTTGTGATATTAAATATAATCCCACATTGTAAAAGCACTCTTCACTCTTCCAGTTTTTTCTCTGTGTTTTCTTGCTTTTGTTCATGCTTTTTTCTCCCACTCCCTCTTGTCATATAAGTTTTTCTCTCTTGATAAATGATGTTTAGATTTTGTATGCTTAATTGTTTCTAGGGAGTTAGTTCTTCTGAGGTAATTGTTTACCTTATAGACTTCTTCATTGTTTGCCTAAATTTCAATCATATTGGTGATTTAAGTCCAAGCTTATAGAATAATAGGCAATTTGAATCAACCAGCTGCTCTGTTGAAGAAGTAGGATGGACATCCTCTTCTTATGCTATTAACTGCCTCTGAATATCCACTGGAAGGTCAGTCAGGGGTCACTTCTGACTCAAAGGAACACACAAAAACAAGAATGCTCCACATGTCTTTATTGGACAAATAAGCCTGTTTTTTTGTTTTTGTTGTTGTGGTGTTTTTTGTTTGTTTGTTTGTTACTATGAAGCGTGAAAATAATTCATATAACATAGTAACGAAACACAAATCTATTGAAAGAAAAACATCATTAACTCAGGAAAACAAATATATATTTATTGGTTTGCTTAAAAATCCGTATACATAGTTGAATACTATTTGTCATTCACATTGTGTTTCATAAAATCCTTCTCATGAATTATGTTTGATAAAATCAATCACGATGGGACTTTGCCCATTATTACCCTGTCTTTTCACTCTGATTCTTCCCATTTCCTCCCCTCACCACCAAATTGTGCAATCCTGGGATTTCATCCCTACCCATCCTCAGCCCTCCCCCAACTTGAGTTTCTATACATATTTTACTCATTAGCCCTCTATTTTTACAATAATGGTTTTATGAAGTATTTGTCCTTATGAGACTGCATTAGTTCATTCAGCAAAATGCTCTCCAGCCTCTCCCAGGTTGAATAGTATTTTTTAAAAATGTTGCTCCTGAGTGCTTCAGAGTATTTCATTGTGTAAATGTACCACAGTTTCTCAATCCATTCAGTTGTGGTTGGACATTTGGACTATTTCCATGTTTTTGCGATGATGAATAATGCTGCTATAAACATTGGTATACAAATCTCCATTTGTGTCTCAGTTCTAATTTCCTTAGGTTATATTCCTAATTCCATCTTCTTTCAATCTTCTTTTAATACTTCCGGGATCATTTAACGTTCTGCCGAAAGCATCCTTGATTATAGCAACTCGAGGTTTGAATTTGTTCTTCAGTTCCTTGAGCTTAAGATATGCTGAGCGAGT
>NW_006399797.1:4118145-4118603 GCF_000299155.1 Elephantulus edwardii | reverse complement strand
TGCCTTTTGGAATCTTCTGTTCAGCTCTTTAGTATCTTGAATTCTTCCTTTTGCTTTGGCTTCTCTATTCTCCAGTGCAATCTTCAGAGTCTCTTCTGACATCCATTTTTCTTCCTCTTCTGTCTTTGTAATGACCATTTGCACTCTTCCTGGATGATACCTTTGACATCCTCCCACAATAAGGGATTTATCTTTCACTGCTCCACAAATTGCTTGTCTGTCTGATACTCCTCTAAATCTGAACATTGAGATTAAGACAGACTAGTAAGAAGGATTGGTCACCTACTTCTGAAATAGCAGGCCTCTGAAAACCCTATGCACAACAGAACACACACAGACTAATTATCAACCATGGAAATACAAAGGAGGAGGAACAGTTGTAAGCAGACCCTAGTAATTTGAACATGGAATGTGAGAGCCATGAATGTAGGAAAATTAGAAATTGTTAAGAAAGAAAT
>NW_006399797.1:4110256-4112500 GCF_000299155.1 Elephantulus edwardii | reverse complement strand
AGTGCGATTGGCACAGGACAGAGCGGAGTTTAGGGCTGTTGTACATAGGGTCGTTATGAGTTGCAGGCGACTCGACGGCACCTAACAGCAACAACAACATATTCCTAATAGTGGAATAACTGGGTAAATATGGAGTTTCTATGTTCACTTTTTTTGTTGTTGTTGTTAACCGAACATTTTCCTTTTTAAAAAATTATTATACTAGTTTATTTACAAAATTCTAGTACGTTGTTTTTCAGACCACATTCTTCCAATTTACATCACCCCCCATATATCAAGTTGTACAGCACCATGATTAATAATCCCTCCCCACACATTCTCATCCCTCTGCTTCTATTACTCCCAAGTCCCGCCTTGGATCCTTATACATATTGTACAATAATGGTTTTATACAATATTTGTCCTTGTGGGACTTGTTAGTTCACTTAAAATAATGCTCCCAGATCTGTCCCAAACTAGGTAATAATTTACAAAATTATTGCTCCTGTGTGCTGTGTAGTATTCCGTTGTATGAATGTATCATAAATTCTCAGCACATTCGATTGTGGTTGGGAATCTGGGCTGTTTCTATGTTTTTGCAATGGTGAATAATGCTATGAACATTGGTTGAAATCTTCATTTGTGCCTCAGTTCTCATTTTCTCAGGGTATATTCCAAGCAGTAGAATAGCTTAGTCATATGAAATTTCTAGGTTCAGCTTTCTGAGGAAGTGCCAAACTACCTCCCGAGTGGTTGTACCATTTTACAATCCCACCAAAAATGTATAAGAGTTTTTATCTCACCACATCCTCTAAAACATTTATTCCTTGTTGTTCTGTTAAAACACAAAACCATAAAGTTCATAAAAAACAAACGGATCTATCTTAGAAGCACTGGTATATGGTATAAAGAGAATGCCAAATATAGCCAGAGATGCAAAATCTGAAGAGTATAAAACTGATGAATGGATCTTCTAAAGATTAAATCCCTGTGTACATTAAAATTTTTTCCAACAGAGTAAAAAGAAAATCTGCTGACTGGGAACAAACATTTGGTAATACCATTTCAAACAAGAGTCTAATAATCTAAGTTTACAGAATACTTCTGGGCCCTACAAAAAAAAAAAAAAGAGAATGATTACCCAATTACAAAATGGGCAAAAGACATGGAAATCATTTTCACAGAGAAAGATGTTCGAATGGCCAATAAGCACATGAAGAAATGCTCCAAATCACTGTCAATAAGAGAGATGCATATCAAAACCACAATGAAGGGAACTCTGGTTGAGTAGTGGCAAGAAGCTGTGCTCCACTCCTAAAGGTGTGTGGTTCTAATCCATCAGATGCTCCACTGGAATAGGAGAGGCAAACTCTGACTATGCCAGTAGGATCTGATTTGATGGTACACAACAAAGAGGGGGGGAAAACAAAAACAAAAACGACAACAAAGCAAACCCACAATGAGATACCATCTCACTCTAGTAACAGTGGCAAAGTTTAACAGCACAGCAAGTAATATATGTTCAACTTTTTGAAGAAACATCAAACTGTCTTTAAAAGTGGTTGCACCATTTTGCAATCCCACCAACAGTGTATCAGTGTTCCTACCTTTCTTCATTCTCTCCAACATTTATTACCTGCTGCCTTACTAAACTTTACCACTGCTCCTGCGATGAGATGGTATCTCATTGTGGTTTTGATGTGCATCCCTTGGATTGTCAGGGATTTTGATGATTTCTTATATGTCTATACAAATATCTTCTTCTGTAAAAAAAGTCTTTCCATGCCTCTTGCTCATTTGATAATTTGGTCATCAGTCTTTTTCTTCTGCAGGCCCTAAAAGATTCCATATTTTTGTTATGAGACCTTGTCTGAGATGGTACTGCCAAATACTTTTTCCAGTCAGTAGCATTTCGTTTCACCCTATTGGAAAAAGTTTTGATACACATTGTTGTTGTTGTTGTTGTTATGTGCCGTCGAGTCGTTTGAGACGCATAGCGACCCTATGCACAATAGCCCTAAACCCTGCTCTATCCTACGCCAACCGCACTGAATCTGACACACCCATCCTGATTACCCCAGTCACCAACTCAATCCATCTCATACAGGGTCTTCCCCTCCTGCGCCGTCCCTCCACCCTCCCAAGCATGATGTCCCTCTCCAAGGACCTGTCCCTCCTGGCAACATGTCCAAAGTATGTCAGACGAAGCCCCAGAATCCTTGCCTCCAAGGAGTAGCTTAGTTTAATCCTCTCCAAGATGAATCT
>NW_006399797.1:4101783-4108931 GCF_000299155.1 Elephantulus edwardii | reverse complement strand
TTCCTGGATCATTTAATATTATGCCCAAAGCATCCTTGATTACAGTAACTCTAGGTTTGAATTTGTTCTTCAGTTCCTTGAGCTTAAGAAATGCTGAGCGAGTTCGGCCCTTGTGACTTTCTGACTCATTGTAGTATTTTGCTTTGTCATTCCAAGCAGCCTTTTTGAATCTTCTGTTCAGCTCTTTAGTATCTTGAATTCTTCCTTGTGCTTTGGCTTCTCTACGCTCCAGTGCAATCTTCCGAGTCTCTTCTGACATCCATTTTGGTCTTTTCTTCTTCTTCTGTCTTTGTAATGACTGTTTGCACTCTTCCTGGATGATACCTTTGACATCCTCCCATAACTCATCTGGTCTTCGCTCATTAGTGTTCAGGGCCTCAAACGTGTTCCTGAGATGATTCTGAAATTCAGGTGGTATGAAACCAAAGTCATATTTTGGCTCCTGTGGATTTGGTTTAATTTTCTTCAGCTTCAGCTTAAACTTGCATATGAGTAATTGGTGGTCTGTTCCACAAACAGCCCCGGCCTAGTTTTTACAGCTGATATTGAGCTTCTCCAGCAGTTCCTTCCACAGATGTAGTCGATCTGATTCCTATGCATACCATCAGGTGAAGTCCATTCCCGCTCATCAAATTGATCCTCTCTTGGTTGTGTATTTTTGGCTGTATTTGACAATCTCTTCATACTATATGTGAGGCCTTCAAAGCTTCAAAGCTTAGTGCAAGTCCATCCACTTTCCTTTGGTGTCTCTGTGGAAAGTACTTCTCTTAAAAGTTCTTTTCAAAGAGAAAAGCAAACTGGGGGGCGGGGCGCGTTTAGGTAGGTAGGAAAGTGTGCAACAATGAATGAATGAAAATACAAAGTTTCTGTAAACTTCCATTAAAAGAAAAAAGAAGAGTTCTTGTAGATTTGGTCTTGTTTTCACAAAATCTTTACTTTCCTTCCTTTCTGCAAAGGGTGTGATTTGTCCTCATTTGACAGAGAGCTTTGCTGGGTACAGGATCGTTGGTTGGCAATTGTTTCTTTCAAGTTTTTGTATATGCCACCCCAGATAAATGTTAGACCATTTCTCGTGTGTGTGTGTGTGTAAGTTTTTGTTGGCTATTGTCTTTATGATGTTATTGATTAGTTACCATTAGTTCAATCTATGGGGTAGTTACTCACTCCACTGAAAGTCCTTTCTGGGAAAATTTGCCTCCTCTAACATCCTTGAGGTTTCTCTGTTCTTCACTGTGGCCTTGCAGGACTCTTGCCTTGAAGTAGTCCCCTGTTTCCAACTCTACTGTCCTCTTTCATGTAAGAAGTGGCTGAGTGGTATGAGACTAGGTGATCTGCTTGAACAGTTTCTCGTGTACCTTTTTCCCCAGAAGCTTAATTTTTTTTTCCCTTGTCACTGGAGTGGCATGATATTAGAAATCCGGGCCACCAGCTCAAGCACTTTGTGTGCAGGAGGGTCTGAAATCAGGTCTCCCTCTGGAAGAGAGCTGAGAAAGTCTTTTCTCTGCTTGTAGCTCTGTGTCCCAAAGTCTCTTGTCCTTTAAAACCCCTGGAATGTCCCTGCAGCAGTGGGGGCAAGGATCCCTCGATGGAAGAACCCATATCCCCAGAGAATCTTCAATCCCATCTTCCCACAAGCAATGGAGTAGTCTCACTCTCAACACAGAGTCTCACCACTCTCACCTTTTCTCCTCTAGCTTAATGCTTCCTTTGTCTCCGGAGTGGCAAGAGATCAGGGATGCCAGCTCAAGGAAATTGTGTGTTGGGGGTCCCAAAGTCAGACCTCCCTCTTGCAGAGAGCTGAAAAATCCTTTCCTTTGCTTATAGCTGGATATCCCAAAGTCTCTTGTCCTGTTTGGCCTGTGGGTTGTCCCACAGCTGCAGAGGCAAGGATCCCAAAATTAAGAGACCTTTATCCCCAGGGAAGCCTCTGCCCTGTCTCCTCTTTTTTTATTTTAATTTTATATTGACTTGCTCATAGTTCGTATATATTATGTTTCACACTGTTATTCATTTTTCTTATGTTTCATTCTTCATTCTTTTAGTGTTTTGTACTTTCTTTCCCAGGCATTATGTCTTACAAAGTAAATCACCATCACACCTTGTCCAACATGCTTGGTTTGGTTTTTAATTATATTTTTTTTTATTATTATCAAATTTTATTAGTTTTAATGAACATTTACAGAGATTTTGGGTTTTCGTTCATTCATTGTTGCACTGTTTTCTCCACCCTCCTCCCCAGTTTGTTCTTCTCCCCCTCCATGTCTGTTTTAATTGTCCAACTGCCACAGTGTAAAAGAACTTTCTGTATTCTGCATTTTTCTCCAAATCACTTAGGGATCACTTGTGATCCCTTTTAAAATAGTCAGCAGTGGCAGCTGGACACCACCTAGTTCTTTTTGTCTTGGATTCATGAAGATTGATATTTTAAAAATATTTTTTAATTGTCAAGCATTTAATTTTACTTGGACCCACAATCAACATCCGTGGAAGCACTACTCCAGAAATGAAGCATATGTGTTACAAAGGACAAAACTGTCACAAATGACCACTTTACAGTGTTTACATGACCCTTCAAGACCCAAGATCTGTCTGATTCAAGTCATGATATTTTTTGAGAGACAATATTTTTCAATTCATTTAAGCAGCTAAAACGTTTAGTATTTTCTCTACCTTCTAGTTTCTTGTACTAACTATTAAACTATTGCTATGAATGCCCTTGAGTTAGTCCAACTTATGTTAACATTGTGCATAATACTTTCTAACCCTCTAACTTTGTCACAGTAACTATTGCACTTAACTACATTGCTGCCATCCTCAATAATCAGATCCGAGGATCTTATTATTTTTCAGTAACTCAGTATTCCACCAAGGAAGATGTCTTTCTCTAGGGATTATCCCCTCCTGATAACATTCTAAAGGTATATGAGAAGTGATCTCTTTTTCCTTACTTTAAAGGAGCATTCTGAATACACTTCTTCCAAAACAGATTTATTTTAAATTTTCTCTTCAGTCCATTCAATAATTCTTCACAAACACAATTAACAGACATGAATTCTTCCTTATTCTTTCTTAGTCATTGTCTAACATTCACATTTGTATGGGGTGATTGAAAATATTATTATGGAGTCAAGCACACTTGAGTTCTCAAGTGATATCTTTGCTCTTTAATACTTCGCCCTTTTTGGTTGGATTTCTTGACTACTGCTTTCATGTGTATTGAGTGCAAATCCAAATGAAATTATTCGGCAAATTCAATATTTTCTATATTTATCACAAATGTTTATTAGTCTTATTGTGAAGATTTTTTGTTTTCTTAATGAGGAGATATAATCCATAATGGAGATTGTTATCTTTGATCTTCAGTGAATGCTTCAAATTTTCTTCACTTTCAGCAAATAAGATTGTATCATATTTGTATTGCTCATTTTTTATGAATCTGCTTCCAATCCTGATGGCCAACTCTTCTAAATATAGTCCAATTAATTTTTTTGCTCAATACACAAACAGAATAAATATGGTGAAAAGGATAATCCCCATGTAAACCTTTCCTGATTTTAACCTATGCAATGTCCTTTTGAAGTCACCAAATGATTGCTCTTTTAAACATGGAAATAAAACACATAAGTTCAATATTTAAATATTCACAGATTTTCGTAATTGGCATTTTTATCCATAATTTATTTTATCTATATTGTAAGTCCTTTATATAGTCTATAAACACAAGTAAGCATCTTTTTTATATTCTTTGCTTTTAGCAAATTTCCATCAGATGTCAAAAAAATTACTTTTCTGAATTCAGATTGAATTTCTGGCTTTTACGTGACTATATCTTTGTTCAAGCATTTTTAATTGTCTTCAGCAATATTTTGTTTGTGTGTGATATTAGTGATATTGTTTGATAATTTCTGCCCATAGTTATGCCTGTTTGTTTAAACATCTTAATTGGTAGACTGTTAATTTATGGAGCCTTAGGCTTTTTGTTTTGTTATGCGCCAATGCCTTCCTTCAAGGTCATTCATCCTTGATCAT
This sequence comes from Elephantulus edwardii, assembly GCF_000299155.1. NCBI lineage: Eukaryota > Metazoa > Chordata > Mammalia > Macroscelidea > Macroscelididae > Elephantulus > Elephantulus edwardii. The sequence goes on along the minus strand of NW_006399797.1, from coordinate 4,104,902 downwards.
ATGTTGCCTTGTGAAACTGTTGAGAACTAACTAATTCTAATTCCTTTTCATATAGTTACTCTCGGATATATATATATTTATATATATATATATTTATATATATATATTTATATATATATTTATATATAATATATATTACATGTAAATATTATATGTTGTTGTTATGTGCTATCTAGTCACTTGCGACTCATAGCGACCCTATGTACAACAGCCCTAAACTCTGCTCGGTCCTGTGTCAAACACACTGTCTTCAACACACCCATCTGATTACCCCAATCACTGAATCAATCCACCTCATAGAGGGCCTTCCCCTTCTGTGCCATCCCCCCACCCTCCCAAGCATGATATCCCTCTCCAAGGACCAGTCTCTCCTTAAAACATGTCCAAAATATGTTAGACGGAGGCTCAAAATATTTGCCTCCAAGGATCCACCTGGTTTAACCCTCTCCAGGATGAATTTGTTTTCCTAGCAGTCCATGGTACCCTCAACATTCTTCTCCAGCACCACAGCTCAAAGGCATCAATTCTCCTTCTATCCTCCCTAGTCATTGTCCAACTCTCTGCTGCATAACAAGTGATAGCAAAGACCATGGCCTGTATCAGAAGTACCTTAGTCTCCAGAAAGACAGTAATAATATATATATTGTGTAAATATATATTGTAATAATATATAGTAAATATATATATATTGTAATAATGTATATAATAATTATATATACATAGTAATTATATATAGTAAATATATATAGTAATTTTACACACACACACACGTGCATATATATCTATACCTCTATATATCTCTATCTCTATCTCTATCTCTATCTCTATATCTAATGTATCTCTCTCTCTATCTCTATCATCTATATCTATATCAATATCTATCTAATCTATATCATATATCTATCTCTATCTCTATCTCTATCTCTATCTCTATCTCTATCTCTATCTCTATCTCTATCTCTATCTCTATCTCTATCTCTATCTCTATCTCTATCTCTATATCTATATCTATCTATGTCTATATGTCTATATCTATCAATATCATCTATATCTATCTAAATCTATCTCTATCTCTATCTCTATCTCTATCTCTATCTCTATCTATCTCTATATCTCTATCATCTATCTCTATCTCTATCTATATATCTCACATTCTTCTAGGTCATCATATAGCCCTGGTCTGTCCACTTGCTGTACAAAGGTAACTCACGGCTGATGTGAAGCTCAACACTGACACTGTGTCAAAAAGGAGAATGGTTACCCATGGTGGACAGTGTTTGGTGGAACTCCCTGACTAAAACAAGGTTGGAAGTGGGAGTGCCATACACCTCCATAATAGCTTGCCTCCAGAAAACCTATGAAACTGGAGAAAGGATTAAAGTTATATAAGTTTTTCCTTCATAGGATCAGTATGAGTCCCCTATGACTTGAAAGCACTTAAAAACAACAAGTCCTATAAGAAACAGCTTTTGTGTTGATTGAGATGAAATCTCTTGGTAGAGATTAATTGTGTAACCATGTGCCACAAAGTCATTGTGAATCCCAGTCACCTATCTTGAGTGGAATGTTGTTTGACCTATAATGATAAAGTTGTATATGCATAACATCACAACATCATTAAATTGAATTTTTATTTTTAGTATTGGGCTGAGAAGTGTCTGAAAGTCTATTAATGTGGAAATGGCCAAAATGCCAAGTATAGTCATTCCTATCACATTATCTCCTGCCTCTTTAATCTGGCTCTTTTAGCTTTGTGAAGAATTCGTCATGATCATTTGTCAGAGCAATAAAAAATGTATGCTAGTTGTGAGTAAAATAGATATAACTGGTATGTAAACAGTGGTAAGAGAATATATAGCCCCTTTCTGGAACATTATTGAAGGAAGCAATGAAGGCTAATTCTTCCCATAGACCAAAGTGAAAGTGGCTCAATTGGTTGGTCATTTTATTTTGAAGGAGAAATAGCCAAATGTGTGATTGTATACCAATTTATTGACCGTAGACAGTGGTTTGATTGTATGTTCAGGGCTTGGAAGAAACATTTTTGAACATGACATGGAGTTATTGGGAAGAAGTATGTGGATAAACTTCTCTGAATTGGCCAAAAAGTGAAGATATTTATCTCATGTGAAAATTCACACCGAAGGGGGACATCACAAGAAGATAATTTTAAGTCAAGTGGATAACATTGCATGTTCTCTGGAAACCAGCCAGTATCTTTGCCTAGACACTTCTTTCATTTCCCAGTGTGATCATGAACCAAGTGACAACAATTATACAGTTCTAGGCTTAGTGATATAGACTTCCATTTAGTAAGGTTACAGTTGCAGCCTAAATATTCAATCTATCAGAAGCAGAGAGCAACTCTGAGGTGTCTAAACCACCAAGCACAGTTAATCATCTGGATCATTAGCTAGAAACTTAGTGGCAGGCTGGTTATATTGGAATAGACACTTAATATGGACATGAATTTTCCTACTCTGTACATAAAGTGTCTACAGAATGCCTTCTCTGCTCTCAAGGTATCCCACTCAGCATTACCGTGGATTAAGGGACTCATTTTACAGCAAATAAAGTGTAGAAAAATGCTCATACTTCTGAAACACTGTATTTTGAGTGTCTAGATGCCTTAATCACAAAGGGAGAAGTAAATGTGGAGACACAAGAATGATTCCACTGAATGCTACCAAGTCTCTTTGAAGTCATTATGTCTCTTGGATCATAAGGCTCTTTGGAAATTACTGTATTGATATCCTGAGTATCAAAGGGTATTGGACTGATAATGCATAATGGAGGTAAAGAAGTGTATTTCTGGAGTACAAAATAGGTCATCTTTAAGGCTGCCATGGCCAGTGCATCAAGTCAGTGGAAAACCAGAACAACTCTGTTCTGATATAACTACTAAAGGTCTAGACCTTTCAGGAATGAAGGTTTGACTCACCATGCATGCAAAAATTCATGAGCAGTGAGGTGCTTTCTGATGGGAAAGGAATACGAATAGGTAGACAAAGAAGTCAAATTTCAGGTATGACCATATTATCAATGGTAAATATAAAAGTTATGTTAATATTACTTCATGGTAAATGACCAATTGTCTTAATTTATTTTTTTTTTTTTTG
>NW_006399797.1:4085328-4101604 GCF_000299155.1 Elephantulus edwardii | reverse complement strand
TTAATTTATAAAGTAAAAAAAGAAATAATATAATATACAGTAAAAGACAAAAAGCTACCACTTTTCCAGCTGTATGTGTGTTAGTTGTATCACGTTAGACACCCAACTCATTACTGTTGAATTGGAAGTGACTCATAGCTGAGACTATAAATCACAGGGAAGGACATTACTCATCTTTCTCCCAAGTAAACTCACACCTGCAGAGAGGAGTAAACTTTGAGTTAGCTACAGTTTTGTTCTGTTTTTTATTTAGAGATTATGTATGTCTTAAGGAGATATATACAAGTGTCAAGTCAAGTAATGGTTAATATTGTGTTTCAGTGTGACTGTTATTCTCAGTATAATGCACTAATGCAGTGTGTTGTCAATTCTAACCTTTATGATGATGTCAGTGAGGCAGGAGTGCTGCTGTTATTAGATAACTTTTAACTGGCTCCAACTCATTAGCAATCCTCTGCACAACAGAATACATCTCTACCTGATCTTACACCATCCTGAAAATTTCCACTACAATTAAGCTTATTGCAGCAATTATATTGTCATTCTATCTCCTCAAGGTTCTTCCTTTCCTCTGCTGGCCTTCTACTTTTTGCGAGCATGATGTTTATTACCAGGGACAAGCCTCTCCTGATAATACATCAAGGTACAACCTTCTCGTTCTTGCTTCTAAGGAGTGCCATGGTTGCACTTCATCCAAGACAGATTTGTTTGTTCTTTTGGAAATCCATGTTATAGGCAATGTTTTTCTTTAACACAAAAACTGAAAATCATCAACCCTTCTTTGCTCTTTACATGCATATGAAACAACTGAAAAGACCACAGTTTAAATTAGGCAGTTTAGTCATTAAGCTGACATTCTTAACAGCAAGTTTGCTCAGTGTGATACTTTTTTTTATTTCTTGATTGCTGTCCCCATAGGTGTTGTTTGTAGAGCCAAGTAAAAGAAAATCCTTAACAAAAATCTTTTCTCTATTTATCATGATATATTTTATTGGTCCAGTTGTAATAATTTTTATTTTCTTTATGTTGGTGTGCAATCTATACTGGATATTTTACCCATTAAGCATCATCAAGAAATAATTCACATACTCTTTCTCCCCTGCAAAGTAGTTATGTAATCTTCATAATACATGTTGTTAAAGAGTAATTTTCTAATCTGGATGTCACGTTCTTCTTCATGTACTTTGGGGATGGATAAATGCTGTTATTTAATGATATGATCAACTTGATATTATCTGGGAGAAAGCTCTGTCTGAGTATAGCCAGCAATAGATAAATGTATGTATTCTTTGACAAAGATAGTTAACTTTTCTTCTTTTGAAATCCTCCATTTGACTTACTACCGTCATTATTGGAACAGTAGATCCAAATTCTTCAGCCCTCATAGAAATCAGTTTGCCCTCTTTGTCAACTTTGAACTCATTAGATGCCTATCTCCTGAAGTCTGGCCTTCAAACTGGGACTCACCAGACTTTTCTGTATGAACACACGAGCCCTTTCCCTGAAATGCATAAATATTCCTTTACACACACAGAGGAGCTTCATTGTAAGGTGTCTAAAAATATGATAGTTAGATAAAATATATCCAACAGCAAGATTGTATGAAAAATTTTTTTAAAAAACACCAAAGCACTGAAAATGGAAACTTAAAGGTAGGACAGAAAATAATAATAAAAAAAGTTAAGTATTAGCATTAAGAACTTTAATGTATAAATAGTAAAACAGATTATAGAGTGGAAATTTTATAAGTAAAGACTCAAAAGACAAAAATTTCCCTGAAACCTTCCAATGAAAATCCTTGGATTATACTGGTCTTATCTTGTTTTACCTGGTGGTAAGGAGTTTCGCTGCCAATTCAAAGGCACCCAATTGATTCAAATCCATCAAATGATCTATAGGAGGAGTAATCTCCTCCCATATGATTTGTAGCCTCAGAAAACCTGTTGAAAGGTCAGATATGAGTTGCTTCTGACTTGATAGCATACAACAATAACAATGATAAAAACATATCAGAGTTAGGAAGAAGCAAATGTAACTTAACAGTGAGTACCTAGACCAATCTTCTGTTAACTTTGTATTGGGTAAAGAAAACAAGAACTTGTTTGACAGTAAAGAGTAAGCACTTGAGAGGAATAGAAAACAATTACATTGGTCTACAAAGTCCAATTTTATATCCAGGAAGAAAACTAAAACTAAAAATGACCACCAACAAAATAAAATGTAGAAGGCTTTTCCCCAGACAAATAAAAGACAAAACAAACTGAAAAAGACTGAAAAAGAAGTCTGCCAAGGAGTTTGTGATATATAAAGTATGATCCACAAGAACGTAATTCTTTGGAAAAATTACATATTGACTAAGAATAAGAGGGAGCTCTGGTGGCCTAGTGATACAAATCTGTGCTGCAATCCCAGAGGCACACAGTTTGAATCCACAGCTGCTTCACAGGAGAAGAATGGACAATCTCCGATGCAATTTACTGTCTCTGAAAACCAGCTGGACATCAGCCATGGGTTAGTTCTGACTCAACTGTACATAGCAACAACAATAAGAAGAAAATATAAATAAGTAATTGCAAATCCTGAAAATGAAATATAATCTTATTCAAATAAAAGGGGTAAAGTCTGAGCTTAAGCCTATCATCAGTACAATGGAGGAAAAGTCAAAAGATCTACACCAATGTGTGTTTTGAGTCATTCTAAAAAACTCACTAAATGCAATTCATTACAGCAGAAACCATGGTGGTAATGCAAAAGTACTGCTTTGCTAACTGAAAGTTCCATGGCTAAAATTCACTAGCCACTCATTGAAAGACAGATAGTAAATCTCTGCTCATAAATATTTACAGACCTGGAAACCAGGTAGAGGGTCCCTATGAGTCAGAATCAACTCTTCTGTACTGGTGATTGGCTCATTAGAATTTAAAAAACAAACTCATTGCCATCAAAATCAGAATAGAATTGGGTCTATCCCACTATTAGAGAGTTTCTGAGGCTACACATCTTTTCCATGGAGCTACTATTGACTTGAAACTCTAGAGAGGCATGAGCCTTGAGGTTAGCAGAAAAATTCTCAGTTGACTAGACCACGATATCTTTCAATAGCAGAGGAAAAGGACACTACACTAACAACCTTAGCAGAAATAATATCATCATCAAGAACAATGATACCTAACATTTTAACTCCAACAATTTCTCCTCAAAAGATTTTTTTATGAAACTAAAAAGGACTTTTTGACAAATGATTATGTATTGTTAAGTTACAGATAATCAAAAGACTATTTTCTATAAACCTTTACATATATGAAATTATGTACTTTTATTCAATGATTCAGGAGAAAATGCTCTTACATATCATAAACAAATAGAAGACAAAAAATCCATTCCCTATGCCTATCTAGGTACCCTTGTTCTTTGCATTATCAATTCTTTTCTGGATTTCAAGAAAAAAATACTTTAATTGCAAATTCAGACAATATGAATTAAAGAGAGAGACACATCTTTTGACAATAGTTAATTTGCATTCTTTTTCTACATTTCCTCTTTTTGCATTGAGAGAGCTTCGTGACTGTGTCAACATGTTTCTTGGAGAACTGAAAATTGTTATTATCATCTGTCTCTGCTTTAAATATTTTTCCTCTTTGTAATATAAAACATTTTAATTACAATACAAATTATAGTACAGCCATGTAACAGTAAACAAAGAACTAATTTATGTTCTTTCTAAACTTATCATTTGTTGACTAATTAGTTCCTCTATGAGACACCAAGTGACTCTTATAAATACAATCCTCCTGAGGATATAAAGGTTAATTTTAAAGTGATTACAAATATTCCAGTAACATAATTAATACTTACATTGGCAATGCTGAAATCTTCTAAAGCACCACATTAACTAGCCTCTGTAAATTAGAACTGATAGTTGGCATCATTTAGGATGCCTTTGTGTTGTTCCCTTCAGTCAGCTGAACTTCATTGTGAGGCAGAATCAAATATTAAAACCACTATGATGATCAAAAAATATCCCCAACCAAGCATTTGTGTGTGATGCAGGTACATGCACGTGCTTGCATGCACATGCACACACACACACACACACACACACACACACACACACACACACACTTAACTATGCATACGGTTAGCCCATACTCTTAATATGGAGCATTACAAACTGATGAAATTTACTATGTTTTGGAATTATTCACTGAAGTCATAGTGACAAAGTCCTTTTACAGGAAGTGTACAAGATCTTCTCCACAAGAGCTTCTCAGGAGAAAATTAGCCTAAATAAGTCTCATAGTCTTTCACAAAACTTAAATGGATTAATAATTAGAGTATAATTCAGCTATGGTTCTGATTCTACCGTATATGGATTTAGAAACAGATTTTAGAGTGAAAAGAGACATGGTACAATCTTTCCTAACTAAAGTTCTGAAAGACTTTGTAATGTTAAAGTTAAATATCTATAAACTACTCTTAAAGCGACCACAATAGAAGATCCGAATAATATGGGAGAAAGTATGGAGAAACAAAAGACATTAAATAGGCCAGGTTTACTAGTCTGGTAGAGGCTGGTAGAACTGCTGAGACAATAGATTCAGAATATGATCATTAACACCAGGGAGACATTCATACCTTAAAATAACCAATCATTCAAAGCCAAAAGAGCAGTAGCTACCCAAGGTTAAAGCCCCAAACACAGGAAAGCAAGGTGCCTATACCTGTCTTAGTGTTACTTCCTGGTATACTACAGGGCTATTCTTGTGATTATGGAGGTTGGTAGCCTCCATCTAGACCAACCTAGATTATAGATTAATAACCATATTGGACCAGGAAGCAGTCCTCAGAACAGAATAAGGAAACACTGCCTGGTTCAACATTAAGAAAAGGGTAAGTCAGGGATGCATCCTGTCCCCATACCTCTTCAATCTATATGAAGACTGAATGTGACATCAGGATTGGAGGAAGACTCATTAACAACCTACTATGCAGATGACACACCAAGCTTGCTGAAACTGAGGAGGATTGGAAGCACTTGCTACAGAAGGTCAAGGACTATAGTCTTCAATAAGGATTGACATTCATCTTCAAGAAGACAAAAATTCTCACCACTGGGTCAACTGATAGCACTATGATACATGGAGAAGAAATCTAGGTTGTTAACAAATACAGCTTACTCAGCTCCACAATAAACACTCTTGGAACCAGCAACCAGGAATCAAAAGACAAATTGCACTGGGAAAAAGAAATAAAAAAAAACTAAAAAAAAATTAAAAAAAAATTGCACTGGGAAAATCTGCTGTCAGAGACCTCTCCAGAGTACTGAAAAGCAACGATGTCAGTCTAGAGACCAAGATGTGCCTAATTCAGGCCATAGTCTTCACAATTGCTTCCTATAAAAAAGAGAGCTGGACAAAGACTAATCATGACAGAAGAAGAATTGAAGAAGAAGAAGAATGGCTTTGAGTTGTGGTGCTGGAGAAGAACACGCTTGAACATACCATGGACCACCAAGGAAACAAACATTTCTGTCTTGGATAAGGTGAAACCTTGTTTCTCCTTGGAGGTTAGGATATTGAAGTTCTGTCTCACGCAACAACCACCACCATATTCGATGTGACCCTGATGCCAGAAAGATGAACTCATTACCTGGAGGAAGAGAAACTAGGAGTGTCAAGAAATAGTTATTAAACCTCTTAGCGCCCAGAATGTTAATGCAAGTTCAACATATTTCAGTCTTTCTTGCATTTTGGAGTTAACATATTTCTTGTTTGTATATTTTATTTGATCTTGCTGATGCTCTTAATTGCAAATTGGTGCAAATTGAATAAGAACTTTTCTAATATGTGATTTCCAGAATCTGTCCACATAGGAACCAAATAGATACAACCATTAGTGACTTTAGATACTGCTTTGCTCCAGAATCTTTAGCAAACTCCTCACATGCCTCCTGAAATCTCTGGGTCACGTGTGAAAAACATTAGTTTCCATAGATTTCTGATGAAAAAAACCTCAACAATTTGAAAAAACCTCAAAATTGCCCTTTTTGGCTTTTTGTTTAAGTACTCTTAAGAGGACATTGTTGGCTACTAATGTGGTTACTTGAAACCAGACTTTCACAAATTGTGACCTGAGGCCCTCCAATACCCAGCTACCAAATATTGCATTGACATAGAAAACCCGAATCCTATAAACTCAGCATAGCTCTTGAGACTTAGTTGCTACAGAATTGAGTCATGCCTGTGTCCTCTCACCTTCATGGGAGAGCAGCTTTCCTGGCCTGAGTTTTTGCCAGAGTGGTGGAAGAGGTCAACTTGTTCCCAAACATTTGGATGAGTAGGGAGAACATTATCCCTGTAAAACATGAGTTTGGTAGAATATTGCTGCTGTGTCTGACCTAGGAAGTTCTTGATAAAGGTAGGAATCACAGATCAGCACGAGTGGCCAGCTTTCAGCAGTCATCTTACCCGGGGGTGCCATAGTCAGTAAAAGACTTTATCTACATATTTTTACAAACCGGTAAACAATTTCCAGAGAATTGCCTGCTCTGGAGTGAAACACTCTTGAAATGTATCATCTCTCAGATACTCAGAGTAGCAAATGCCTGCACATATAGCATCAGTAAAAGTCTTCATCAGGGAAAAATTATCTAGTGAAATTTCAGTTTAAAATTGCATCACAAGAAAGTAGTCTACTGAGATGTCCATATTTTCCAGCTGTTATATTAACTAACAGTACTCAAGTATGCTTTTTGCTGATAATATCAATACTGAATTTTGTTCATAAAAATAACATATCTGTTGTATTTGATGTCATGATTTTCCTAATAAGGCAGTTTCCTTTAGAGACTTTAAGTGAGTGTGTTTTCTAAGGAAAATTCCCATGTGTAAAAGAGGAAACTGTTAAGAGAAAAAACGGGGTTTATTTTTCAAAAGTAGATTAGCCATATGCTTTTTCTTGCTACTTACAGGTCAATTCTGAGTAGTTATTATCTCCCAGAAGTAAAAGTAATCCTAAATGCAAGAGGGCATGAGACAGTTTAACACAGAATTCTAGTGGAACAAAGTGAAAATTATGTTTTTACTGGCAGAGAAGTATTTACAACTAGGATTCAGTAAACAGCTATAGAATAAAATTATTTTGTGTAATAAAAGCTACTCTTTTTACAGGTCTCTGGCTCTAAGATTATTTTTTTTAAAAAAAGTAACAAGAAACTCAAACAAACAGAATTAGATTGAATTCCAGTGTCTGTAGTATCTCAGAAATTGTCTTTGAGAAAACAAATCCTTTTAAATGTAAAGACACCTCCAGTATTTTATTATTGCTCAGTGTTGTTTGTTTATTATTGTGTGTTAGTCTACACAATAATTTGTAGTCATTGTACTATACCACCAAGCACCCTATTAGTCAGAACAGGCATCACAAAACACAAACGTCATATTATCATAATATGTAATTTAATAACTGAAATTCAGCCATTTAAAATAGTTTATGTATAAAAGGAACCACCACTGAGATCCCTGTTAAAAGATACAATTTTCATAGCTCTAAATCACTGTTATGAATTGAAGCCTGCATAGTGGAGTGGACTTGGGGGGAGGGATTGTATAACAAAGAAATAATTTTTTCTTTTATTTTTCAAAGAGAAGAGCAAACTGTGTGTGGCGGGGGGGAGGGATGGGCAAGGGAAAAGTTCAACAATGAATGAATGGCAATCCAAAGTCTTTAAATTTCATTAAAATTAATAATAATTAAATAAACCAAAAACTTCCTTCTCCATCAATGGAATACATTCTCTGCTAAATTCTTGTGTTTTCTAGACCATATTTTAAGCAGCTTTGGTTGCCTAGTGGGTGAGGTGTTGTGCTGCTGTGGTGCCAAAGATTTTTCATTTAAAATATTTTATTGTCATTGATTGATGCATTTATTAACTGTGAAATTAGAGAAACAACAATAGTTTATTACAGGGTTCTATCTTTTGTTCATAAGGTCACTATGAGTTGTACTCAATAACAACAAGTTATTGATTAACTGTATATTTTGTGCTGAAGTGTTTACTGTACTAAAGAGGGAGAGTTACTGTGGTGGCAGAATTATGCAAAGACATTTGTCTCTGTGGATCACAACAAATCAAGGCTAACCTTGAGGAGAATGGGAATCCAAGAACACTTACTGTACTCATGAAAAACCAATAGTCAGATCAGAGAGCAGTAGTCAGAATAGAGTAAGGAAACAATGCATGGTTTAAAATCAGGGACTGTGTCAGGAATGAGTCCTTTTCAATCTTTATGCAGAACAGATCATTCAGGAGGCTGGGCTTAAGGAGGAGGAATTTGGCATCAGAATTGCAGAAAGATTCATCAATAACCTACATCATGCGGATGACATAACCTTGCTGGCTGAAACTGAGGAGAAGCTGAAGTGCATGCTGCAGAAGGTCAAGGATTGTTGTCTTCAATATGGATTGAAGCTCAACATCATGAAAAGAAAGCTTCTCACTACTGGGCCAAATTGGCAGCCTTATGATAGTTGAAAAAGAGATTGAGATTGTTAACAGTCATGGCTTGCTCAGCTCCACACTCAACACTCTTGGAACCAGCAACCAGGAGATCCAAAGACAAATTGTACTAGGAAAATCTGCTGTCAGAGACCTCTCCAGAGGACTGAGAAGCAACAGTGCCAATCTAGAGACCACAGGGCACTTGATACAATTACTTGCTGGACAATGACTGACAATGACAGAAAATTTGATGCCTTTCATTTGTGGTGCTGGAGAAGATTCCATGGATTGCCAAGAAAACAAGTCTGTCTTGGAGAGGGTGAAACCAAGTTTCACCTAGGCATCTAGGATTTTAAAGGTCCATTTTACATATTTTAGGCACTTGGCCAGAAGGGACCAGTTTTTGGAGAAGGACATCATGCTTGGAAGGGTTGAGAAACAGTGAAGAAGAGGAAGACCCAGGGTGAGATGGATTGATATAGTAGCTGGGGTAATGGGAGTAGATGTATCACAGTCAATGAGACTTGCTCAGGATAGGACAGGCTTCAGGGCTGTAGTACCTTGAGTTGCTGTGAGTTGCAGGCAACTCCACAGCACATAGCAACAACATGCATTTTGTAAACTCCCACTAGGGGCATGGTGTTTAGCTATCTCTCGTGCACACTGGTCTTGCAAGTTCAACAGCGGTGGGAACAATTTAAGAGAACACTTTACACACTATGGCGTGGTTGTGGTGAGACTATGGTGAGGCTGAGAAGAGATTGTGGTGAGACTTTTGAAACTGTGAAGAAACTATGGCAAAGTATTCTCTGATAAAACCCTAGAGATAGAACCAAAGTTAATGATTTTGCTTTTGGGCTACTGAATGGAAAGCTGACTTGTGATTGCTATGAGAAAACTTGATTTATTTGTACTGTTGAACATAGACTTTCACTTGTTGACAAAAACCCTGTATATATTAATTGAGGAATTGTGTCTTAATGTTAGTCTGGCTTGGGGTTGCCATTCGGCAAACTTGGACTTTCACTATGCAATATCTTTTTCTTTTCTATCACTTGCCCTGCCCCCAACCTATTTTCCTAATAAATCTCACAATTGTGAGTAAAGTCTGTGAGTCAATTTACAAATAACATTGGATCAAATAATTCAAATAAATAGGAGCAGGGACGGTGGGGTGAGGGGGTGTTGGTCTGACCATGTATCATTTGTTTGGTACGATGGATGTTATTCCGCTTTATTTGCCACCCCCACTTGTAACTGCTCCTTTCACAGTAGATGTCACAAATGCTGGGATTTGTTGCTCTAGATTCCTAGAAACATGGTTTAGTTTTGTAATTTGGAGATTTACAACATGTAAAGTTAAAATGCTTATTATTAATTTCTACAAAGTAAGGGAGAACACCCAAAAGTTTATTTTTGCTCTATCTTGAGCCAGTGTCACTGACTCCAACACAACTTCCTGCATTACCCCAGTTACTGTGCCAATCCATCTCCTCAGGGGTCTTCCCCTCTTGAACTGTATAAAAATAAATATGAGTGTTGTGTAATATTAAGATATATTATAAAAATGATTAATGGTGTTTGTTGATTTAATGATACTGGAATATATATGTATTATATATACCATAATATATATAGTAATAATAAATGATATGATATGATATGATTGATATGATTAATATAATAAATATAATATAATATAATATAATATAATATAATATAATATAATATAATATAATATAATATAATATAATAAATATAAATTAAACTATATATATGTTAGATTGTGGAAAATATAATGTACTTGATGTAACTTGATGTATTCTGTGTAGCAATGTTAATGAATATGGGATGTTACAATAGGACATATTATAATTTAGAGGAAGATGTTAAGCCAGTTGATTACTGATATTCAAAAAGGGAAAATTTACCTTAAAAGAATGCTTGTGGTAATTTTAAGAAAAATTAGGCCCTGCCCAGTCCTCTGAAGGGAGTTAGGTTTAAGAAAAGAAGAAATAGAAAAACTTTGCCAATAAACCGAGACAAGGTAAAGCTGATGCCCATTAGAGACCCTCTCCGGGGCTAGTGTTAAAGGCAACTGAAGAGTATGCTTAACTCATAGAGGTGACCACCTGGATCTACTTGATGAGTGAAGTGGGAAGCATCAGAACTTTTTTTTCAGGACTTAATATTAAAGAAGCCTGCAAGTATGATCAACTCATGGTGATCACCTAGGCCCACTTGATGAGTGTAAGTGGGAGAAATGTAGTAATGAAGAGACAGGTTGAGTTAGGACATGTTTCTTCAACATTGTCTACCTAGCAAAATGAATGAATAAGTGAACATAGGTTGCTGGTTTGTGGAGCAGGGATGTATTGGCTTACCCCATGCGGGGCTAAGGTTGATGAAGGGACCAGCTGGTCTGAAACACAGGAAGAAGTGTGAGCTTCTGATTTGCACCTTATGTCCATTTAGACCTAGCCATGAATGGCTGAGTACGCATTGACTAGAAACCAACTAGATGAAGAGAAAATGTTTCATTCTCTGAGCTAGTGTGCTGGTTACGATTACCTAATGGTTTGTTGTGGACTGGACCTTTGTTTAGAGATGCTGATACTCAAAGTTTCAACTGAAATAGAAGATTCTTCAGGTACAAAGACATGTTTATTTCCTTAGAGTACAGTTTTAGTAAATCAGGGCAACTTAGAAATTGAAGAACTGAAATAGGGAGATTAAGACAATAAGGAATGAGGTATCTGGTTTACATAACTCCATATATATAGATTATGATAAGAGGATAATGAGAGATAATTGCTAGAAAATCCAAGGAGAGGTATGTGGTGTCAGAAGATTGAAAAATGGCTTTTCTGTCCGCTGTGTTAGCTCCTGCTGAGAGCCTGGGCTTCAGCTACCTCAACTGCAGACTGTTTATGAGTGCAAATTATCAAAAGCTGTGGGACCTATGAACTGCCAAACGGACGAATAGATGTGTCTTGGAGAAGGTGCAGGCAGAGTGCTTCTTGGAGGTAAAAATAAAGCTTTTTCTCACATATTTTGGGCATGTTGTGGGAGATGGATATTATATTTTGAAAGGTGGAGGGATGATGAGAGAAAGACCCTCAATCAGGTGAATATATACGATGACAGGGGCAACAGACATGAGTGTGTCAGAGATTGTGATGATGGCACAAGATAGGACACTGTTCATTCTGTTCTTCATAAGGTTGTTCACTATGAGTCATACTCAACTCGACTGCACTTAACAACAATGGTAGGGCAGAGTTCGTATCCCATTCTAACTGTTTAAGGAGCAGATTCAATGTGGTGGTGGAAAAATCTGATTTCTACTTGCTGCATAAAGGAGAACTTTGCCCATCAATAATATACATAGTTTCAAGCAAACATAGCCAAACATGCCTCCCCACCCCATACTGCTGCTTCTATTTCAATTAATCACTAGGTCCAGTGCTCATTGCAAATTGACTCAGAGACTTTAATCACAGTTTATTAAGGAAAAGGAATAAGGGGTGGGGACGAAAAGATGTCACATAGTAAAAGTCTTGCTTTTGTGAATAGTAGTCTAACATCAAGACACAATTCTTCAGTACAGACAACTTTTCAGTCAACAAGCTTATGTTCACCTGAGCAGCACAGATAACCCTCTAGTTTCCTCAGTCATCCAGAAAGCTTTACCTCACAGCAGTCACAAGTCATCTCTACATTCAGTCATCCAGAAGCAAAACTAACTTTGGTTCCATCTCCAAGGTTCTGTTGGGTTATACTTTGCCACAATCTCTTCACAGTCTTACCATAGGTTCACCAACAGTGAAATACTCATAGTACTTTTCACCACAGTTCAAATGCATCAATTATTTTTCTGTTAAATTTATTCATCGTCCAGCTTTCAGATGCTTAGCAAGAGATTGAAAAGACCATGGGCTGAATCCAGGACACCTTAGTCCTAAAAGTGACATCATTGCTTTCCAATAATTTGGAGAGATCCCTGAGGATGACTTTCCAAGTGTAATATCTTCCTTGGTTTCCTGACTGTTGGTACTCAGTGTAGATCCAAACAAAATGAAGTTATTGATAGTTTCCATCTTTTCTCCACTTATCGTGATGTTGCCTCTTGGTCCAGTGGTGAGGATTTCTGTTTCTTGACACTGAGAAACAATCCATATTGAAGTGCGTGGTATGTAACTTTTTGCAACAAACACTTTAAGTCTTTCTCACTTTCAGCAATCAAGATTGTGTTATCTACATAATGAAGGTTATTGACGAGTCTTCCTCCAATTCTGATGTTACATTCTTCTTGATATAGTCTGGTTTCTCAAATTATTTACTCAGCATACCGATTAAATAAATGAAGATGAAGGATACAATTTATATTAAGAAAGCAGTGGCAACAGAAGAAAGCCTTTTATACCAACCCTGTTAGACACTTCATAAGTCCATAAGAACTCAATGCTAGCTCTCTATTTTGGGGATTCCTGCTTTCCAGCTGAAGACAGAAGGGTGGAGGGACAATGCAGGAGAGGAAGATCCTGGATGAGATGGGTTGACACAGTAACTGGGGTAATGGGGGTAAGTTCGTAGGAGTCAGTAAGACTGGCTCAGGATAGGGCAGGCTTCAGAGCTGTTGTACGTTGGATCATTATGAGTCACAGGTGACTTGACAGCACATAACAAATAAGAGTTTTAATGTCTCCACAATCTTGCCAGCATTTGTTGTTTGCAGCCCTGTTGAAATTTACTCTTGTTACTGGGGTGAGATGGCATTGCATAGTTGTTTTGATTTGCATCTCTCTAATAATTATTGGTTTTGAACATTTCTTCATGTGTCTGTTTGCCATCTGAATATCCTCTTTAGTGAACCAGGAGAGAATAAAATATACAAATGGGACCATCTAAGAATCAAATCCCTATACATCAAAAAACTTCCTCAAAAGGCTTCTCCAAAAGACAAAGAAGGAAACCCACAGATGAAAATTTATTTGGCAAAGGCATGTCTGATAAGGGACTTATATCTAAAATTTATAAACTACTTTAGAACCTTAAGACAAATGTAAACAGAACACATTTAATAATTTTGTGTGAAATTAAGATCAGACTGAGTCTTTATCCCAGGCCACCTCTGGAGAACCTCACAATAGCACTATGGCTGGTCCCCATTGAGAGAATGCTGTCCTACCAAGATCCATGTCAATGAATGATTCTGCTCAGAGAGAGAGTCCTGGTGTCATTTTCAGATTAAGTGCAAGACGATTGTCCATAAATTCTGTGTTTCTTATTGTATTTTACATCCCCAAACAGGTCTATGCATATAACCAATGTCTTTTGCTTCTTCTCCAATCTTATTCGTTATAGAATTCTGAAACAGAATTTCTTGAATGTTGAGAAGACCTGTGCATACGTTATTTTGATGTGACCATAATCGAGTTATATTATAGGGCAAAGGTGAAAGGATTTTTTTATTCATAATTAATATCTCAAGTCAGATAATTTTAAGTTATTCAAAAGGAGGTTTACCGTAAATTTGCATCATATAATCAGATGAGTCACTTAAAATAAGATATAGAAGTCAAAGACACTTGCTGGTCTTGACGAAACCAGGCCCCATGAGTCCTACAGACTAAAGGACATGGATTCTTTCAGTTTAGAAAGAACTCTGAACTTTAATTGAAACTCCAGCACTGAACAACATTTTAATCTCAGTCTTGGGAGACTCTACATGGATAATCCACTTAATCTGTGTTTAATATTTTACTTTTTTCCTTTCTCATATTTTTTGTTTCCTTACATTCATATACAATGTGTTTTATGCATATACATTGTTTTTATACAATATTTAATTTACATCACATGTCATTCATGTGCAATGTATTCTATATAATGAATTACTATAAATCCGTGCCTATCATTACCTTGCATTTTCAAATTTTTTTGAATCTTTCCTGTTTCTTCATTCCCCTAAAACTGCACTAAAATCTGCTATCTTAGTGATTTTCCTTCTTCCCTCTTTTCTGTCTCCTTCTCCCTTGCCCACTTTCCTTTTGCATACCTTGCTCGGTTAATAATTCTATTTTTACAATAATGGTCTTATGTAGTATTTGTCTTTACGAGTCTAAGTTAGTACATTCAGCATAATGTTCTCCAGACTCTCCCATGTTACATATTATTGTTATTGTGGACCATAGATTCAGAACTGACCTATAGCTGACTCTCTGGGAGGTTTTCAGAGTCAGTTAATCAAACAAGAGGAGAGTTCTCATTCTTCTCCTGTGGAGCAGCTGGTGGAGCTGAATTGAGTGCTTTCAGGATTGCAGTACAGATTTTACAAAATCATTATTCCTTATGTATAATATATATTGTATCTCTCTATCTACACATTACATATATATATATATATATATATATATATATATATATATATTCCTTATAATACATAGTATAGTACAGCTGCATAGTATTCCATTGTGTAAATGTACCACAATTTCTCAGTAAATTTGTTAGTTGATAGGTATTTAGGCTGTTTGCATTTCCTTGCTGTTGTGAATAATGTTAATATGAACCTAAGTGTACATATTATTGTTCACATTTCTGTTCTGATTTCCTTGGCTAAACTCCTAGCACTGGAATAGCTTTGTCATATGTCATTTTTATTATCAGCTTTCTGAAATAATTCATCAGATTAATAAAGCAAAGAAAAAGATATACATGATTCCGCCAATTGATGCAGAAAAAACCTGTGACAAAATCCAACTAACTATTCAGAAAAAATAGGAAAAGAGGAAAATGTCCTCAACATAGTGAAAATTATATACACAAAACCAAGAGCTGCCTTCATTCTCTGTGTAGAGAGACTGAAGGTATTCGCCTCTGAACAGGGAATAGGAAAAGATGCTCACTACTACCACTCTTATTCAACATTGTTTTGGAAATACATGCTATGGCAATAAGGCAAGAGAAGGAAACAATCATCCAAATCTGTAAAGTGTAGTAATACAGTCACTACATACAGATGATATCATAGGGTACACAGAAAACCTCAAAGACTCAATTACAAAAAAAATGTTAGACCTACTAGACAAATTTGTTGTTGTTGTTAAGTGCCGTTGAGTCGCAGGCGACTCAGAGCGACCTTATGAAGGAGAGTCCTTCACGCTTGGGTGCCTTTCATCCTCTCTCCAGGTTCATAGGGTTTCCGGAGGCAAGCTATTATGGAAGTGGATGCCACTCCTCTCTCCAAGAGACAAATTTAGTAGAGTGATAATACAAGAGCAATATATATATTAAAAAATCAGTGAAATTTCTCTACAGCAACAGATAGAACATGGAAAAGGAAACTAAGAAATCATTTCCATTTTCAATACTCAAGCACAGATGAAATATTTTGGAATAAACCTAACTAGAATCTCTGATGGCCTGCCTAGCAGTAAGAAGCTGTGCTACAATCCCAAAAGCATGTGATTAAAATCCACCAGATGTGCCATGGAAGAAAGGTGGGAAATCTCCTTTTATGTGATTACATTGCCCTGAAAACCTGCTGGAGGTTCAGCTATGAGTCAGTTCTGACTCAATGGTACATGACAATAACAATAACAATAACAAAACAGAGACATAAAAGACCATTATAAGGAAAACTACAAAACATTATTACAAGAAACAGTAACTAAATGGGGGGAAATATTTTTTGTTCATGGACAGGAAGACTCAATATAGTTAAAATGGCAGTTCTACCAAAAGCAATCTACACAGTCAAAGCATTCTTGAGAT